>NW_004524600.1:5665567-5668646 GCF_000260255.1 Octodon degus | reverse complement strand
ATTCAAAATGGTTAGGACAGATATATAGCTACAATCTTTTAATTCAATGAATAGAGGGATTTGTTGTAATAGTGTTTATAAATAGGATACCATGTCTGCATCTTGTACAGCAAATAACCACTAGGAAGACAGTATGCAATGTGTTAATTATTGAAACTGTCCTACCAATTTGATTTGAAACTGTCTCATTGCTATTTGTTTCTCAATATAATTATGGGAAAAAAAAATAACCCCATAACAGCCAATGAAATATGAAATGTAAAAAAAAAGCCTACAGACAAAGAAAAGTCCAGGTCCTGATAGATTCACAGCTGAACTCTACAAGAAATTTATAGAAGATATAATCCCTACACTCCTCAAACTCTTCAATGAAATTGAAAAGGAAACAGTTCTCCCAAAATCATTCCTGGAGAAAAGAACTATACTTGATACCAAAACCAGGGAAAGACACAACTAAAAAAGAGAACTACAGACCAATCTCCCTCATGAACATCAAAAATCCTTAATAAAATCCTAGCAAATAGAATACAGCAAATCATCAAAAAGATCATACACCATGACCAGGTAGGATTCATCCCAGGGATACAAGGATGGTTCAATATTCAAAAATCTATAAATGTAATACACTATATCAATAGAGCGAAAGCTAAAAACCACATGATCATCTCTATTGATGCAGAAAAGGCTTTTGACAAAGTCCAACACTCATTCATGTTCAAAGTCCTACAGAAAATTGGAATAGAAGGCCTCTACTTCAATCTGATAAAAGCCATCTATGACAACCCAAGGGCTAATATAATTCTAAATGGGGAAAAACTGAAATCTTTTACTCTCAGATCTGGTACAAGACAAGGATATCCTCTATCACCACTCCCATTCAATATAGTTCTGGAATCATTAGCTAGAGCCATTAGACAAGAGGGAGAAATAAACGAAATAAGAATAGGTAAAGTTAAATTATCATTATTTGCAGATGACATGATACTTTACTTTGAAGACCCAAAAAACTCCACCAAGAAACAGGTCATCGGCAAATAATGGAAATTTATGCTAGCAGGATACAAAGTCAATACGCAAAAGTCAATAGCATTCCTCTACACAGTTAACAAACACACTGAGAGGAAAATTACAGAAACAATACTTTTTACAATAGCAATGAAGAAAATGAAATTCCGCAGTGCTTCACTTAAAAAAGTCAAAGACCTTCTCACGAAAATTTACAGTATTCTTAAAAAGGAGATCATAGAGGATTTCAGAAAATGGAAAGATATTCCGTGCTCCTGGATAGGAAGAACCAACATCGTAAAGATGGCCATACTCCCAAAATTGTTGTACAGATTTAATGCAACCCCTATCAAACTACCACCAACATGCCTCACAGACCTAGAGAAATCGTTCCTAAAATTTATTTAGAACCAGAAAAGACTCAGAATACAAAGGCAATCCTGGTCAACAAAGACAAGGCAGGAGGCATTACAATTCCTGACTTGAAATTATATTACAAAGCTCCTGTGATAAAATCACCATGGTATTGGCAATGAAATAGACCTGAGGATCAATGGAATAGATTAAAAGATGCAGAGGCCTTTACAAACAAACACATTCAGCCACCTGATCTTTGACAAAGGGGTCAAACATGCTAACTAGAACCAAGATAGCCTCTTTAAAAAAATGGTGCTGGAAAAACTGGCTCTCCACATGACGAAAACTAAACTTGACCCAGGTCTTTTACAATGCACTAACCTAACATCAAAATGGGTTAAAGATCTGAACATTAAAACAGAAACACTAAATCTCCAGAAGAGAAAGTAGGAGGAACTCTTGAAGACACAGGGGTAGGCAAAGAGTTCATGAACAAAAATCAAATAGCACAGGTAACACTTGAAAGAATTAACAACTGGGACCAACTCTTATTGAGCAGTTTTGGCACATCGAAAGAAATTACCAACAATGTGAAAAGACAACCCACAAATTTTGAAAAAAAATCTTAACTAGTAAGAGCTCAGACAAAGGTCTGCACTCTAGAATTTATAAAGAACTACAAAACATTAGAGCCCCTAAATTCAAAAACCCAATCCAGAAATGGGCATCCGAGATGAACACACACTTCTCAGAGGACGAAATTAAAGCAGCAAATAAGTATATGAAAAAATGCTCCACACCACTAGCCATTCGCGAAATGCAAATTAAAACAACACTGAGATACCATCTTACCCCAGAAAGAATGGCTATCATAAAGAAATCAACAAACAACAAATGTTAGAGAGGCTGTGGGGAAAAGGGAACCCTTCTCCACTGCGGGTGGGAATGTAGACTGCTACAACCACTATGAAAATCAGTGTGGAGACTCCTTAAGAAACTAGGACTGGAACTCTCATTCAAGCCAGCTATCCCCCCTACTGGGAATTTTCCCGGAGGAACTGAAAACGTCATATCATAGTGATATATGTGTACCTATGTTTATAGCACTACAATTTGTGATAGCCAAATCTTGGAAACAACCAAGATGCCCATCATATGAGGAATGGTTGAAAAGGATGTAGTATTTTTATACAATGTATAAAAATTACTCAGCTATGAAAAATGATAAACTCAAAGCATTTATATTTAAGTGGATGCCACCTGAAGATATTCATAAGTGAAATAAACCAGACCGACATGTGTAAATATTGTACAGTCTCCCTAGTATAAGAACTCAAAAGAAAAAATACAAATAGAAAAGTATAACACAATTAAAAAGAAAGTGAGAACTTGAGGATTGGACATCAAGGAGAGGGCAAGGAGAAAAGCTGGGAAATAGGACAGGGACAAAGCCATACATTTATATGCACAAGATTGGCAAGGCAATGATCCTGAGAAACATCAGGTTTTTGAAACTAGCAGTTAATTGGTAGGACTCTCACCCTGACTAACTATACATGCTGATACCTGTGAACCAAGCAACTGCACTGAAGACAGCAATGTGTAGCAGAAGGGTAACGCTTGGAGTACTTGTCATTCTGGTCTTCTAAACACATACTTCTTGTCATGACATACCAAGTATTACCACACTGTCTCACAAGTTTGTTTTTTTTTTTTT
>NW_004524600.1:5650919-5665467 GCF_000260255.1 Octodon degus | reverse complement strand
AAAAAAAAAAAAAAAAAAAAGAGTATGCAATTATTATAAAGAAAAAAAGTTACATGCTTTCACAAGAGACCATGTTCAGAATGAATATAAAATAAAAATATATGCTGTTAGGCATGGGGGCACGTGTTTATAATACCAAGACTTGAGAGGCTGATGAAGGAGAACCACTGGGAATTAAGGCCAACTTGGGCTATGTACATGAGTTTAAGGCCAGCCTAAACTACACAGTGAGACCCTGTCTCCAAAAAAACCAAACAAAAAGATATGCTATGTCTACAGAAAACCAGACAGAAGGTGTAGTTACTAAAAACATACCTTTTAAGACAAAAGAATAAAAAAAGCAACACTCTAATCTACTTAGAATGTAACTCTTGAAATAAGCAAAAATAAAATTTGATAGGGCAAAGTGAGTTATCCATCATGTTGCTTTAGGAAAAAGTAAAGACCTAGAAAACATGATTGTCACAATTAACAGTGGGGACAATGGCACGCGCCTGTAATCCCAGCTCTTGGGAAGCTGTAAATGAGTCGATCACTGCAAGTCCAATCTAGTAGTGAGACACTGAACACTCTGTAAACTCTTTCCTAAAATACAAAAAAAAAAAAAAAAAAACCATAAAACACACACAAAAAAACAATTAACAGACTTAGTTTTAATGAACATATATACAATTCTGTACCCAATTCAGAGAATGGCCACTCAGGCACACAAGAACATTAACAAAAATTTAATATTACGGTAAGGTGAGTCTCAAAGTTCTTGAAAGAATAAATTTCATACAGTCACGTCTACTACATTAAAACAAAGCTATTAAGTTAAAAATCAACCTGGAGGGGCTGGGGAGATGGCTCAGTAGAATAAGCGCTTGCCTGGCAAGCTCAAGGGTCTGAGTTCAATCCCCAGTTCCGCAAAAAAAAAAAAAAAAAAAAAAATCAACCTGGTTTTGCTTCTTTTTTTAATGCACAGTCTCACTATGTAGTTTATGCTGGCCTTCGACTTACTATGTAGCCCTGACTGGTCTTGAACTCATGGTGAGCCTCCTGCTTCAGCCTCCTGAGTACTGAAATTATAGGCATGTACTACCATGTCCAGTCAAAGCAATTATTTTCGCAAATAATTCACTTCCTTAAAATGCTTACATTAGAAAAGAAGAAGGGAGAGGCCAGGGAGATAGCTCAGTAGAATAAGCGCTTGCCTGGCAAGCGCAAGGGCCTGAGTTCAAGCCCCGGTTCCAAAAAAAAGTCCTAAGAAAAGAAGAAGGGCTGGGGAGACAGCTGGGTGGCATAAGCGCCTGTCTGCCAAAGGCAAGGTCCTGAGTCCATCCCAGGTATTGCATGCCATGTTGACCCAGAACCAGGCGTGGTGGTGCACACCTGTAATCCCAGTACTGGGGAGGCTGAAATAGGAGGGATCACTACGAGTCCAAACTGTGTAGTGACACCCTATATCAAAAAGAAAAAAGTAAACAAGAAACATAAATTAAGGGGACAAATGTTCACCTAAAAATATCTGCAAAGTACAGCATAAGTCAGAAGACAATAAAGCAAAGAAATAATGATAAAAACATAAATTTAAGAAGTGAAAAAAATTAGGCTAAACAGAGCCATATTTTGACTCTTACACAAACTCTGGCAAGACACACTTTAAAAAGAGCAGCCTAAAAAAATGAACAATGAGATTAACTATAGACATAATGAAACTATAAAGATGATAGCATAAATAACTTAATGCTAAAAATTTGATACCAATGAAATGACAAATTCTGAAAAACACAATTTAACAAAACTAATTCAAAAAGGATAGACTAAATCATTCCATAACCACAAAAGAAAATAATTCAAAATCATCCCACAAAAAAAACACCAGGCCATATATTTTATAGGCAAGTTCTCCAAATACTTAAAGAACATACTATTATACATACTTATCTAGAGAACAAGAAAAATAGTAACATCCATAAATAAATTCTATAAGTTACTATACCTTGATACCACACATATGGTAAGCAAAAGAATGAAAAGTTATAGGTAATATCACTCAGGAATCAGACAAAAAATTTCTTAACAAAATTAGAAAATCCAATAGCATGTAACACTCAAGTATGACTAAGCAGTATTTATTCAAGAAATATAAAGGTGATTTAACATTAGAAAACCTATTATAATCTATTAGCTATAATTCATTACATGCCAAGAGTAAAGAAAGGAAAAATACGATTGCAATAAAAGCAGAAAATCTATCTGATAAAATTTAACAATAATTTTCATAAATTCAACATCACAAAAATGAACTTTTTGATAAAGTATATTTCCCATCAATATCAAAAATATTTTAACAAAGAAACAAGGTAAGCATTTCTGTATCATGGCACTAAAAGCCCTAGCAAGAAGATTAGAAACTTACTGTCATACTGGGGAAGGGAGAAGAGGGAGGAAGGGAAAGAGAGGAAGCAGGGGAGGGGAGACAAGGTCTCACTACTCAACCCTGGGTAGCCATCATGCCTGGTATGTCTCCTTTTTTAAAATGGCCTTTTTATAGTTAATTGGAAAGTAGGGAGTTGTTGTACTCAGGGTTTGCAAGAGTAACAATTTAATACAAGTTTATAGGATTATTTTGTAATAGTGACCCAAATAGTTAAATACAAAATATTGCAGGAAATCTGTCCACACACTGAAGACCAAAAGAATTCAGCTGAAGGCCTGGATCCCACGGCAATGTCTTGCAGGAGTTCAGCCCCCCACAAGTCCAACTTGGGGCTGAGAACCTACAGCAGTGTCTCATACAAGTCTGTGTCATAGATCTGTACTGGGAAGGCCAAAAGGTCAGTGGTGGAAGCTAGAAAGTATGTGCCAGAGAGATTAAGGATCTCTACACTGGAACCAGGAAGCAATGCTCAAAGTACCACAGCTCCCCTGAAAAGAACCACAGTCATCCTTGGCAACAGTAGATAAGAACAGATGAGTTCGTATCAGGAAAGCCTGTGTGACAAGCTTCTCCAGGAGAACCAACAGCACCACCTCTTCCTCTCCAGCTTTCCTTTTTATGTTGTTGGCAACAATCCTCAGGTGAGCCTTCAACAACCAGCACCATGCTTCTTCAGTTAAGCTGGGTGTTACAAATGGAACGCCAGGTGTCAAATCACCACAGGACAAAATGTTCAAATGGAAGAAAATAAGAGATGGGGATTTTAAAAATTTAAAAAGAACAAAAGGAAAACAATAGAAAGATTTCTTATAGATCTGTTCAAAGGCCTATGAAGCTGAACGTTGTAATTGATGGTTAAGATATAGATATATATATTCTCAAGGAGACAGTGACATTTTCACACAAGCAGTGAGGGTTTTGAACGAATGGATTGTAAGTGCATAGAATTAGATGTGTATTCTTGGGGAGATCATGTTTGGGTTTTCTGCTACAAATATTAACGAACCTGACAATTCTGAGATCAAACTAATGTATTCAGGAGTAGATAAAGAGATGAAGAGATAGACAGACAGATGAGTGAGCACTTTGGCACACTTTTGTAAACTCAGAACTCCAGATACCTCGTATACTTAAGACTAGTCTGGACCTCATAGTAGGTCCCATCTCAAAATCTAAAATAAAGTATAAAAAATTGAGAAGTACATAAAAAACAAAGGTTGAAATCCTGAATGTTCATATGAATTATTAAAAGTGATTTCAGTCACTTAAAAGGTCATGTAAAACAAGAAATTATCATTAACATTTTCCTATGACAAAAATTGACTTTAAGAAAGGTTTTTTAAAAGTGTCTTAAGGGGCCGGGGAGATGGCTCAGTAGGATAAGCGCTTGACTGACAAATGCAAGGATCTGAGTTCAATCCCCGGTTCCGCCAAAAAAAATAAATAAATAAAAGTGTCTTAAGTTAAAGCTCCTCAAGCATATTAAATAATGAAGTCAGAATTTAAATCATGCGACACTTTCAGTGCTCTTAAATGATCTCCCCATTACCACTCATCGATTCTGCCTTTAGGCTAAAAAACATGCATTAATACCATTTGCCACTTTAAAAGCACTTGCCTGATCATATTCACTACCTAAGGATATCTTCCTTAGCCTGGTATCCTGCCTGAGTCTTTCACAGAATGGTCCTACACCCATTTATGCAGCCTTATCTTCTACCTCAGTCCTCTGTTTAAAAAAAAAATTAATTAAATAAAAAAAAATATATATATATTCCTTTCCAAATACACTTAACTATTTGAAGCAATCCTCTTAATCTTTCTCATTGTAGTGAACATGCCAAAGTCCCTGAAGCTTAGCTGTATTTCATGATGTACCTCAAAGCTTTCTGTTCCACAAATCTTTGTCAACTCCTTCCTACTAGCTATGAACTTTCTTTTCATCTTCACATGAAATTTTTCTGTCTTTTGTACGATGCTCACTTAATTTTCCACCATTTTATAATGTCTGAGCCCCAACTATCCAACCTAACTTGAGAGTTCACCACGGGTAAAGAGTTCTCAGACCTGCATGTGCAAACATCGTACTGTCTCCTTAGAATGAGAACCTGAAAAAAAAAAAAAAAATCTGAAGGGTATAATAGTGGGAAAAGGGAGTGAACCTGTTTAAATGGAAGGAATTACTCAGTTGAGAAGGACAGGAGAAAGAGTATGGGGGAAAGGGATATATCTATGTTTGGACAACTGTATTGTGGATTTCTACTGGTCTATGGAAAGGAGCAGTAAATGCTTAATTTGTTTTGTCTCCTTTTTTCCATTCTTTGTCCTTTTGCTCTTCCTAATTTCTTATATATTTCTTTCTTCTTCCAATTTTGCATGCATGTATCTGGTAATATGAACAACTAATATAAAGACAATACTATGCATTACAACAAATATTGTGAAATTCATATTTTGTTAAGTGAAATTCTGTATCGCTTGTAATTTTTCCGTTTTAATACTATTTTGTACTCTATAAAAAAATGAAAAGGGTAAAAATTTCTAACTGCCTGTTCCTCAAGACATCTAGCAAATAATAGTATATTCAGTAGGTATGCAATCAATTCACATTACATTGAATAAAGGTGTTTCTATTTGTACTTTTTTTTTTTAAATGACTTCCCCTAGGAAACAGCAAGTATGAATGCCTGCTCAGTGATATTAGAAGTTGTATTCTTTCATAAGCCAGTGAGGTATAGGAATGGCCTTTTCATTGCCACAGGCAGAAATAAGCACTTAAAAAATATCTTTGCCCCCCTATAGTGCTGAGAGACCTTAATACAACTGTAGGACCCTGCAATTTCAACCCAGATCAGCCCAGATCCCAAAACTGTATCTCCTATGTGTGTTTCTCCTCTTCACAGCACACATTCCAGTGTTCCCTAAGGCTCTGTTTTCCTGATTTATATTTCCTCCTACATTCTGAACCTTCTGGAGGCAAGAAATACATATGCCTTTACCACTGAATTTTCAGATCTAGAAAAGAACTCAAAAGTACCTGATGAATTAATGACAATAAAATATGAGGCAGGAGAATTCCAAGTTAAGCCCAGCCAGGATAATGTAGTGACTTAAGAGACCCTATCTCAAAAAGGAAAAATTGTTTAAAGTGCGAAAACCCTGGGTTCAATCCATATATTTAAAAAAAAAAAAAAAAAAAAAAAAAAAAAAAAAAAAACAGAAAAAAAAAAAAACCCTAGTAAGAAGCTCAACAGGCCAACCCTTTCCAAAAGCATGATATTATATGCTCCCAAAAGAATAAGAGATGACATTGGATGGTAGATTACAGATAAAATACAGTTATATTACATATTCACCATCTTCTGATTAAGGAAATTACATTGAAAATTTTCCACTGAAATAAAAATTGTCAGTTCTTAAAAACCTAAATCCCAGTCACCTAAAACTATAGTCCTAGATGACAAAAAACATACTGAACATGATTATACGTCTTAACATATTAATAAATATTATAATAATTCCACACCAAGTTCCTGACAAGACCCATAGTTATACTCTTCAGGTGCTAACATCACATTAAAATTTACTATGAATAGCAGTAATATGGAAACTCTGTATAATAAACTCACAGTAACACAGAAAATTCAAACTAGTCTGTAGTCCAGCCTATGTACAACAATATTAAGCTTAGGTGTTATAGCTATAGTGGACATACAAAGTAGTTTCTTTTACAAAAAAGAAGACAAAAACAAGTAATAAAAAATATAAATATAAAGGACAGGGCAAAACAACTGTACATCACTCACTTCTACATTCTATTTTTCTAAAAATTATTAAATTTTATGAAGACAATCATTGTAAATCTAATTTAAATTGAAATGCATTCAGTATTATTAGCTCATTTGTGTTAGAATGTCAGTAATTTTTAAACTGTGTTTGTTCATTTCTTGTTTGTTTGAGACAAGCGTCTTTCTATGTAGTTCAGGCTGGCCTTGAACTTACTACACAGTCCATGCTGGCCTGGAACTTTCAGGAATCCTCCTGCCTCAGTCTTCTAAGTGCTAGGATTACAGGAGTATGTCACCATACTCAGCTATCAATAATTTTTGAAAACTTAAATTTAAAATTTTTGTTTTTGCTTTTCGTTGTTGTTGTTTCCGTTTTTTTATACAGAATGTGGCTAGGCAGTTTATGCTAGGCTTGAACTCACTATGTAGCACAGGTGGCCTAAACTCACAGCAATCCTTCTGCCTTGGCCTTCCAAGTGCTGAGATTACAGGTTATGCCCCTGTTCTTGACCAAAGTTTTCCTAAAAAACTAAATTGAATGAAAGGTAACAGACAATAGCAGTTTGTAATTTTCATAACTTTTTATAGCCAAGTATTTTCACAAATACCTATATATTACACGAAAATGAAAACAAAGCACCAATTTATATCATGATTAGTAAATCTCTTTTTCACATCTGCTGCCTTTTTTTAACTATCAAAAAAAAATTCACTGATATTTTCATGTTTTTCATACAGAAAAAGCTCAAATGGTTAGCTGGTCTGGCTTCAGACCAACCAGCCACAGATGAGTTCTGTAGGAAGAATGAGTTCAAGTGTGCCCCTCCTGCTTCAGATGGCAAGCAGTAGTAGCTGACCTATGGTCATCAGATGGGCAGGAAGACAGAGAACTCACGTCCAGACTGTCCATATCAGACCAGAGGGCACAGAAGGGAAGAACAGCAAGCAAACAAAGCTAAGAACTACTGTCCATGCAAGTAGCTGCATTTCTAATCCTAGACTACACAGAAAAGGTTGTGGATTACCCAATAATACCTAAGATACATAATACCTAAGATACACAAGCTTTCATAAACAGACCTGGCAATGGAATGAGAAAGTAAGCCTGGATGGAGGAAATCTGAGCAGGAAGCCAGGTAGAAAATTAATGAATGGGGCTGGGGAGATAGGTCAGTGGTCTAAGTGCCTTCCTGGCAAGAGCAAGACCTGGGTTTTACCCCCAGTACAACATGACATGCAAGCCCTGGAACCTGGGACATGCTGTGCTGGCCATGGAAACCAGGCATGGTAGTGCACACCTGTAATCCCAGCGCTGGGGAGGCTGAGACAGGAGGATCACTATGAATCCAAACTACATAGTGAGACCTGTATCAAATAAAGAAACAAATAAATAGGATTTTTTAAATTTAAAACAAGAAAATCAATGAATGAATCAAGGACTAAGAAGAAAATACAGATGTTTTGTATCATAAATAGCCACCAAAATATTTTCCTTACTTAGCCCACACTGTCAATGACTTTGGAAAAAAATAGTTTTACCTCTTCATTACAATAGCAGCACTATACTTAATCAAACAACAATAATTATTTTTAAAAACCTATCAAATGACCAGTAACAGACCAGCAATATAAAGTGAATTTAAAAAGATGAAAGGTCTGGTCCTTGAACTCATATAGTTCATAGCTGTTATGAAGGCAAAACTTACATATATGAAATAATCAAAGAACAATGAAGGGTGAAAGTATGGGGTAATCCTGATTTGAACAACCAAAGATCTCAAGGAATTATACCAGCAGCAGGGGCTGGAGAGATGGCTCAGTGGTCTAAAGCACCTACTTAGAACAAGCTTGGTAAGGCATCAGGGACCGTGGTTCAATCCCCCAGCACCACATGCCAGTCAGTCCCGCCCCCTGGTGGGCTGAGCTGGCCACACACACACACACCACACTCTCTCTCTCTGTCTCTCTCTCTCTGTCTCTCTCTGTCTCTCTCTCTCTGTCTCTCTCTCTCTGTCTCTCTCTCTCTGTCTCTCTCTCTCTCTGTCTCTCAAATAAAAAAAAAAAAAAAAAATTATACCAGCAGCAGGAAAACATTCAGCCTATAAAGAGCATTCCTATATTACCTCTATAAATTAAGGGAAACAGGAAAAAAAAAAAGATGTATTTGTAAGCAGATAATATGCCTGTTAAACTTCAGCACTCTAAGGCCTGGGAGATAGCTCAATGGCATAAGTACCTACCTGGCAAGCACAAGGAACTGAATTTCAAAACTAAACAAAGAAAGGAGATACAAATGATACAAAGGAGATCAAATATATATAGATACAAAAGATACCATTTTGTATCTATATATACAAAATAGTTGGGATAGATATACAGCTACTTAATTTAATGAGAAGAAAGATTTGTACTGATAGTGTTTGGACAGGATATCATGTCTGCATCTTGTACTACGAAGAACCACTACAAAGACAACAATATGCAATGTATTGATAGTTGAAACTGTCCTACTAATCAGTTTTCAAGCTGTCTCACTGCTATTTTTCTCAATAAAATTAATAAAAAAATTTTAAAAAAAGAACTTAGTTTGATCCCCAATACTGAAAAAAAAAAAAAAATTCAGCACTCCTATGAGACAGATACTATCCCCACCCCAAAGACAAGAAAACTGAGGTTCATCCCTTTGGGAAAGTTATTTAACTAGTACAGTTTCAGTATTTTCTTTTTTTTTTTTTTTTTTTTTTTTTTTTGTGGTACTGGGGATTGAACTCAGGACCTTGTGCTTGCCAGGCAAGCCCTTATTCTACTGAGCTATCTCCCCAGCCCCATGTTTTGTTTGTTTGTTTTTGTTTTTTCCCATGTTTTAAAAGAAGGAACATAAATTACTGATTTTTCAAACTGGAACCAGAAAGCTCCAAGTTTCCTGGCAATGACTCAGGTGGCCCTGAGATGAGCAGGTCTCAAGCCAAATATATCAAACCCTCTCTGATCAACAGCACAGTATCCATTTCCTTGTAGATATTCTTGTCACATCCCCACACTAACAATAGTATCCAGTGTGCATGAATGATAGATTAAAAACTTGAGAAATGAAGGAATCAAATAGCCTACCATCTAAGTGATCACTAACTGATTCACGGTCACTCATTTCCGTATGTGTCTAGTAATACCTTTGTGGTAAGTTTATATTTAAGAGCTCTTAATCAGTGGGCTGAGGATGGCATTCTTCCACAAGAAATCTGCGTGTAGTCTGCCATGCACCCATGGGTACTTCCAACTCAGAAGCACTTAGATATCTGAGTACAGCGAATGCTTTTAATTTTATTTTGCTTCAACATCCATTTTAAATAGAAGCTGCACTTCCTCACATTAGAAATAAATCAGTCACCCTTTGTGGAGGACCACCTGGGCAACTTTCCTTAAAGGAGGGGCAATTATCTCCATTTTGGCTAAACTTAGCCCTATTTCCATGTATTGATATGTACACAGCTGGCTGGGGCTTTCCCTCATTCCTTTAATTGGCTTTAAACAATGCAAATTGGTCCAGCTGAGGTGCTCACATGTAGTCTTTGAAGCAAGGGGACAGGGCAGTGTTGCCCTACTCCTTTAGCTCCTAAAAAAACATATGTGAGCCAGGCAGGTTTGAAAGCCATACTCTGTGCTGTCTGCTGGGATTGAGCCTCAAGACAAGAGGCTATGACTTCCCAGAGCATTAAAAAAAAAAAAATTACACAACAGAGCTGAAGCACTGATCCCAAAACATAGCTACTACCTCAACTGTGTCACGCAGATTACTTTTTCTGCATATCCTTCTCTGCATACTGCAGAAGTGATTTTAGGCCTCCTACCTGGCCCAGCTCACAGCACTCACATACTTCCCACCACTCTCACAGTCATTCACCCTCAAGCTGAATTCCTTCACAATTCATGAAGACTGGGTTCAGCCCTGGAGTCCAGGGCTTTGTTCCAGTTAGCCATCACCATACCTGGACTTGAGACCCCCTTTACTCCCCATAACTGTAAGTATGCCTTAGTCTCTTTATTTTCACCATGGTTTACACTGAAAGTGGTAGACTGGAATGAACTTCTAGAATAACTTTTCCATGGAATTTCAAATACAAATCTCTTAAACCATGATGAGAACTAAGACTAAAAGAAAATAGGTACAGAAGGATCTTATTTGCACTGATAAAAGCCATTATGACAAACCTACTGCCAAGATCTTGGATTTCTTTTGTGGGGTGGAGGGGACCTCAGGAATCAAACTCAGGACCTTAGGGCCTAGGGAATAGCTCAGTGGCTTAAGCTCAGTGGCTTGCCTGCCTGGCAAGCACAAGGTTCCGAAGTTCGATCGCTTGTACCACTAAAAAAATAAAATAATGAAATTTTTAAAAAGGTTAAACAAACTCAAGACCATGCAGTTGCCTGACAGGCAATGTACCACAGAGCTATATTCCCAGTCCAAAGTCAAAACTATTATTATTGTTTGCAAATGACACAATCCTCTACTTACAAAATCAAAACACTCCACAAAACTATCAAAATTAATAAACAAATTTGTGCATAGCAGCACACAAAATCAACATATATACATCAATAATGTTCCTACATATTAACAATGAACTCACAGAAAAAGTACCATTCATAATAGCATCTTGAGAAATTAAAATACCTATGAATTAATGTAACCAAAGAAGTGAAAGACCTCTAAATGAAAATTATAACACTCTGAAAAAGGAGATCAAAGAAGACAGCAAAGTATGGGAAAACAACCTCTACTCCTGTCTAGACAGAATGAATAGTGTCAAAACTGCCACACAGGACTTCTAAAACTGATATGGTAAGTTCTTGACTTACGAATGACTTCTATTTCAGGAGAACATTCATTTGTCAGATTCATTCATAATCCAACAAAGTGAGACTTAAACAGTTCACTGATGAGTCTTCTACAGTATATCTGTGAAAGTATACTGAACACATCAAATGTTTATAAATAGAGAACTTACTGTGTACAGATTTAATGCAAACCCCATCAACACACCAACAGCATTTCTCACTGATCTAGAGAAAACAATGCTAAAATTCTTATGGAACCAAAAGAAACCCAGAATAGTAAAAGTGATCCTGTGTAATAAAAACAAAGCAAGAGGCATCGTAATCCCAGATTTGAAGTTATATTACAAAACTATACTGATTAAACAAAACACCATGGGGGCTGGGGAGATGGCTCAGTGGAATAAGCACTTCCCTGGCAAGCACAACAGCCTGAGTTTAATCCCTGGTTCCAAACAAAAAAGCAAAAAACAAAAAAACAGCATTAGGGCCAGTCAGACAGCTCAGCGGACTAAAGCACCTGCTTAGGCAGAATGCAGCGGCCTCCGGGTTCAATCCCCAGCATGCCATGCCCACCCCACCGCAAGGGCATCCTGAGATGGTGATTGAAACTGGGTGTGGTGGCATGTGCCAGTAATTCCAGCACTTGAGAGGCTGAAAACAGGAGTCCAATCTACGTAATGAGACCCTGTAGACCCTGTACCAAATACATTGAGGGGGAAAAAAAAAAAAAAAAAACCAGCGTGATACTGGTACAGAAAAAAACTGGGAACCTGTGGAACAGGACAGAGGATACAAAAACAAATATACATTCAGCTATTTAATCTTTGAAAAAAGGGTCAAAAACATTCAAGGAAAGAGAGAGACCTTAACATTGTAAATGATCCTGAGAAAACTGCCTACCCATATATGCAAAAGACTGGTTCTACAGCCATGTCTCTCACCACTCACTAAACTAAAATTATAATGGATCAAAGACCTAAACATTAAAATAAACACTGCTAGAAAATAAAATAGATAAAACCCTTAAAGAAACAGGCATAGATAGGGAAGGACCTTCTAAACAGAACCCCAATGGCATAAGAAATAATATCAAGAATCAACAAATGGATACACATCAAATTAAGAAGTTTCTGCAGCGACCTCTTTGGACCAAAACTCAGGCACGCCGCTTGAGACTCTCTACCGCGCCCTCGGGACGCCTCCAACCGTCCAGAACCCCACCCCTAAGCCCGCCTAGTGAGTGAGAACTTCTGCAAAGCTCTTGGGACCCCCAGATGGAGACCAGCCCAGGACCTGCAAGTATGTGGGAGAGCTTCCAGCTTTTTTGCACCTGCGGGACCTTTCCGGAACAAACTTCAGGCACGCCACGAGTGAGACCCTCTGCCGCACCCTCAGACCCGCTCCAAGCCTCCAGAGCCCCCACCCCCAAGCCTGCCTAGTGAATGAGAACTTCTGAGATGCTCTTAGGACCCCCAGATCCAGCCCAAGCCCAGACACGGATAGTGTGTGGGAGAGATTCTGCGCTCCCTTGTGCCCTCTGGGAGAGGGGCACAACAGGTTCACTTCCAAGGGCTGCAGCAGGAAGGAGCTGAACACAATGCCTAGACCCAGGCCAGAAATGACTGGATAAATTCAACATTAATAGATCTGTACCCGAATTTCAGTACATGCTAAAGTTATAACTGCAAAAAAAAGCTCTAAACCAAAGGTCAGAGGTCACTGTTATATGAAATAACAAAGACAAGGAGCAAAATGCAATCACAGGCCGCGAGCCCACCCAGAACAAGTGCAGAGGACACTAGCTCAGCTGAAATGTATGAATTAACAGTGTCAGAAGTAAAGTAACAACAGCAGAAAGGTATAGAGGAACTCGGAGAATTAATTTCTGAAATAAAAACAGGAAATCTCTGAATTCATACCATCTGAAGCAAAGAATCAAATACAGAAACATATGGATGAAACCCAATCTGAAACTCTGAAATAAAAGAATTAATAACTGCCTCTAAAAAAGACATTGATAAACAAAAAAAGAGAAGATAAGAAAAATAACGGATTCCTTGAATAAGCAATACAGGAAAGAAATAGATAGCATGAAGCAGAATCAAAGAGATACAGAAGTACTTAAAATCTCAATCACAAGCCTACAAAACCATTTGAGAGAAAGTGAAGACAGAGTTTCAGATCTTGAAGATGCTAGTGCAGCTAGTGAAAAGCTAAGAAGGGATTTCTTAAAAACAACTAGGATGCAGGAAAAAATAATCCATCATCTACAGAACAATGCAAAGATGAACATTGTGAGACTAATAGGCAGCAATAAGAAAGATGGAATCAATACAAATGATATAAAAAGAATATGGACAGAAGTAATAGCAGAAAAATTTCCAAATGTGAGAAAAGAATCTGACATTCAGGTAACCAAAGCATACAGAACACTAAATAACTTCAACCCAATTAAAAACACACCGAGACATATAATAGTCAAGATCCCAGAAATCCAGCACAAGTATAACATACTGAAAGCTGCTAGAGAAAAGAAGCAGATCACATACAAAGGAAAACCCATCAGAATTACGGCCGACTTTTCTTCATAAACCATGAAGCCAAGAAAAGCATGGAGCAGAGTACTTCAAGTCCTCTATGAAAACAAATTCCAGCCCACACTACTATACCCTGCAAAACTCTCAAGTTTGACTGAGAAGTGAAATATTTCCATGACAAAGAACAACTAAAGAATTTCATGATGACAAAGCCAACCCTACACAGACTACTGAAAGATGTTCTAGAGAGGGACCAAATTGATCAGAACTCAACTAGAACAGAAGGAACCCATTAAACAGGGAAAACAAACACAGGAGAAAAAGGAGTAAACAACAACAGGTAAATAACATGTCAATCGTAAGTTAACACATCTCAATTCTAATCATCAATGTATATGAACTCAATTCATCAAAGAGAATTTAAGAGAATAGATTGGCACAGTGGATTAGGAAACAAAATCCAACAATATGCTGTATACAAGAAACACATTTAACTCATAAAGACATTCATAGGCTGAAAGTCAAACAAAGGAAAATACTACATGCCCCAGCACCTCAGAAAAAAACAGGGGTAGCAATCCTATTCTCAGACAGTTTCAACTTCAAACCAAGATGATCAAATGAAATAAAGAAGGCCACTATATACTGGTTAGGGGAAAAATTCAAGAGGAAGAGGTAACACTCATAAATATGTATGCACCAAACACTGGAAAACCCAACTATATAAGACAAACCCTAATGGACATGAAAAATCTAATATCCAATACCACAATCTTCACAGGAGACCTTAACACACCCTTATCCCAAAATGATAGGCCAATCACACAAAAAATTAGCAAAGAATTAACAGAACTGAACCAGAGCTTCAAACAAATGGACTTGGTGGACATATACAGAGTGTTCCACCCAAACACAGCTGAATACACATTTTTCTCAGCTGCACATGGGTCATTTTCTAAAAT
>NW_004524600.1:5632842-5646624 GCF_000260255.1 Octodon degus | reverse complement strand
AAGGCACAGGACTGTCCTGCTACAATGCTGCATATGGTTAAATTTCTAAATTTCTGTGTAAAAATATGTAATTGTTTACTCATATTCTTTAAATATTTTTCATTTTTAAAATTTTTATCTCCCTATTCTGTAGGGACTTAATGTTTAACATATCAATACCTGATGGAAAATACCTGTTCCATGTTATGCCGAAGATGTTTGATATTCAGACAGATAGTGAAGTTAAACCCAACTGCGTAAGATGTAGGGTGATAGTAAGCTGCTCTTCTGGAGGGTTAACAACCTAAATTTGCACACCAAAGATTAGAGAAATAGAAGGGCTGCAAGAACAGCCAACATTTTGACCACAGCTTTTCAAAATCAGTGAAGACTCAGGACATAGGAGAATCTATACTGTAATATCACGTAACTCAGTTGTGTCCCAAATTTTTTGATTAAGGAGATTATGGGGCCACAGAGCAAGGTGATCGATGACATAGGGTGTGCCTAAGAGTCACATGGAGAGAAAACATTCTCTCAGGCTTTCACAGATAGCAAACTGGTCAAGCAATGGCTGTGACTCATCCACATGGCTGACACTGACAAAGGATCTGCAACCTGCATTACAGGGTTACAGGATAAATCCTGAGGGTACTTGACTGACCTTATCAGATACAAAAGTTACATTTCTTGTTATACAGGTCTTGCTTTATCTTGGTCTTAACCATCCAGCAGAAAAGTACAAAAATGAGGTATATTAAGTAAAGCCGTACTAATATGCTGAGATGTGAAAGGCTCAAGTCAACAACTTCTGTGGATAACCACTACTATTGTGGACTGCTGGACTGTGTTGGATTGTTTTGCTGAATTCATGCACCTATAGTATTTAGATGTCAATGGAATACCCATTTCTGACAGGACTAAACAAAAAAAGGCAATACAAAGGAAGGACCGTTTTGTATCTGTATATGCACAATAGGATAGATATAGCTACTTTTGCTTAATTCAATGAGAAGAAAGATTTGTACTAATACTGTTTGGACAGGATATTCTGTCTGCATCTTGTACTACGGATAACCACTAAGAAGATAACAATGTACAATGTATTAATTATTGAAACTGTCCTATTAATCAGTTTTGAAACTGTCTCGATGATATTTGTTTCTCAATAATATAAAATTTTTTAAAAAGTTTTTGCACAGCAAAGGAAACAGCCAACAGAGTGAAAAGAAAACCTACAGAATGGGAAAAAAAATTGCCAGCTATTCCTCAGAAGACTAACATCTAGAATATATTTTTAAAAGCTCAAAAAAAGTATACTCCTCCAAAATAAAAGACCCAATCATAAAAATCAGCAAGTGATTGACAATTCCCAGAAGTATATGTAGCCAATAAATTCATGAAGAAATGTTCAACATCACTGGTATTAGATATGTAAATTACAACAAGACTATAGTTCTATCCTACTCCAGAAACAATGACTACCACCAACAAATCAAATAACAAATGCTGACAAGGCTTGGTGGGGAAAAGAACCCTTCTTCATTGTTGCTAAGAATGTAAGCTAATATAACTATCATAAAAATCAGTATGAAGGGGCCGGGGAGATGGCTCAGTAGGATAAGTGCTTGACTGGCAAATACAAGGATCTAAGTTCAATCCCCAGTTCTGCAAAATAAATAAATAAATAAATAAATCAGTATGAAAATTCATCAAAGGCTAAAACTAGAAATCCCACTTCACCCAGCTATTCTCGTTCTAGTATAGTCCCAAAAGTGATAAAGTCATTATATTATAGTGATATATACATGCCCATGTTTACAGTTGTACAATTTATAATAGTTAAATCATAGAAATAACTTATATAATGTCCATCAATAAATAGACAAAGCAAATGTGGAACTTATACCCAATGGGGTACTGCTCTGCATAAAGAATGATAAATTTAAGGCATTCATAGGTAAATAGATGCACTCTGAAAATATAATATTAAGTGAAATAAATCAGATACATAGTTTAAATGCTGCATGGTTTCTCTTATGAGAAACCCAAAATAAAAATAAAGAGCAAAATAAAGAGTAATAGGAATCAGGGAGATCTTTTCTAAATGGGAAGGGGGAGATGAGGGAGGGAAGGGGGAAAAAAGAGCTTGTGCAAATGGGAAAGGGACTAAGAAGTAGGAGTAGAGAGGGAACAGAGGGGTAGAGGGCGAAAAGAACTCCCCACGTAGCTCTGACTCGTAATGATCCTCCTGTTTTTTCAGCCTTCCCAGCGCTGCAATTACAGGCATGTGCCACCATCGTGCCCCAACTCTGTGGCTGGCTCAGCACACCTGGGCACAGGGCTGGTGCAGCATGTGGTGCCATGGACTGAACCCCCAGTCCCCGTGTTTGCCTAAGCAGGCGCTTAGTCCACTGAGCTATCTCGCTGGCCCAAGGAAACATTTTTTTAAAAATTAAAAGATAAGGGCCGGCCAAATAGCTCAGAGATTAAAGCGCCTGCAAGCAGGCACAGGGGCTTGGGGTTCAATCCCCAGACCTGCTGAGCCGGGCCTTGCCCCTGGGGTGTGCTGAGAGGGCAACTGAGACTGGGTGTGGTAGCACAAGCCTGTAATCCCAGCTCTTGGGAGGCTGTAAACAGGCAGGTGGCTATAATTCCGATCTAGTAGTGACACCCTGAACACCCTGTAGACCCTTCCCTAAAAATACAAAAAGAAAAAAATTTTATTACCGGAAGAAAACCACCTACTCATTCCCGAAAAAAAAAATTTCCATAGTTGTTTGGGTGTTTTTTGTTTGTTTTGTAAATGTATATTTGGTACAGGGTCTCACTAGGCAGCTCAGACTCATAGTGATTTTCCTATTTCAGCCTCCCCAGCTCTGGGATTACAGGTGTGCACCACCATGCTGGGTCTTTTCTTTGTCCATCTGAGAGAGGTCTCACTATGCAATTGAAGCTGGCCTATAGAACTCACTTTGTAGCGTAGGCTGGCCTACAACTCTCCCGGTGATCCTCTCCTGAGGATTAGGTGTGTGTGCTATCACACCCAGCTCCTAGTCTTTTTGAGAAAAAAAAATCACCATGAAGCACTATAAAAAAGCCATAACACAGTATAAAAGATAATGCCTATAACAAAATATAGAAACAGGATTCACAATTAAGTTTAACAAGTGGTAGAAAGTTTCATGAGAGCTAGGGTAATGTAGTCTAAGACATGCTATGGGTAGCACAGAGACAAGAAATCATACCCTTCTCAATCTTTCTAAGTCATGACTGTCAAACTAGTCAACAAGACAAAGATATTAATATTAGCATTACCTCTACATGCCTGCCTATTACATGTAAAATATTATGACTTGTCTGTGTCACCACTTCAGGGTTATAGAAAGGTAAAAACCAGAATGGGAGGAGGATTGCTGTGAGTTCCAGGCCAGCCTAGGAAATAAGAAGTACCAAAAATGAAAAGTATCCTGAAAAATTCAGTTGAGTAAGTTCAGGGCCAGGCTGAACTATTAAAAAAAAAAAAAAAAAAAAAAAGATTTATTTGAAGGTAGTTCCAAGGACATGGAAGAGCCAATTGGCCTCAAATTTCCACCTCCCCATACACAGGGTCTCCTGCTTTGGCCTCCCAAATCCTGGGATTACTGGTGTGAGTCATTATGCCAAGCTTTAAAAATTGACAATAAAGAGCAATACGCCAGGAATTCTTCTGGGAAGATGGAATGGATGCATTTTTCCTGCTTATCCCAGTAACTGCTACTGCTTCTTGCTGCTATTTGGAAAACTGCCACAAATGATGCTAAACCTGCATTCCCAAGCCCATTCCAAAGATCTAATCGACTGAAATATCAACCCAAGCCAGAAAAACTTTACCTGTTACTTCTAGAAGACCAGAGCCAGACCTGTCCCTACTGATGGTTCTACAATCTTAAGCCTCACTGTTGGCAACTGTACTCTACAGCCAATTCAGGCCTCAATGTCTGTGTCACTGGACCTGACCTCATGCAATATAGTGGACTCTCCCCATTTAAAGATATACAGGTAGGGCCAGTGAAATAGCTCAGCAGACAAAAGTACCTGCTTAGGTAAGTGCAGGGACCACAGTTTGATCTCAGACACCACATGCCATACCAGCACTGCCCCCAAGGCAGGCTGAGCCAGCCACAAAAAAAAAAAGATATACAGATAGACTTCACAAAATAAAGTCTTAGAGAAGTTAGAAATATCTGCTAATGCTTACCTGCACTTACTCAGGTTGACCCAAAATATTCCCTACACACACTGAAAAGACAACAAATGTTTGTAAGGTCCTGCTGTGAGAAATCATACAAGTCCTAAATGAGTGCAAAAAGAGCTTGTAACCAGCTCCATAAAAATTTAGCTAAAAGAGGGCTGGGAAGATAGCTAGGTGGTCTAAGCACCTGCCTGGCAAGAGCAAGGACCTGGGTTTGATCCCCAGTACCGCATGCCACATGGGCCCCTGAACCCCAGGCAACCTCAGGCTCACTATGCTAGCCACCAAAACCAGATGTGGTGGCACACACCTTTAATCCCAGTGCTGGGGAGACTGAGACAGGAGGATCACTACAAAATTAAATAAATAAATGATTTTTTAAAATTCAGCTAAAAGACCTTAAGACAACCCTGCACACATGTAACCCAAGAACATAACAACTACTTCGACAAGTTTCAGAAATCCAGCCTTTGATCTTTTGGAGAATTTATCTGGACTAGACAGCTGACACTGAAGAAACAACACACTCAAAGCCCTGCTCTGGTCACACCAGACAATGACCAGTCCATGCATAGCTGAAGCCTGAGACATCATTCACAGGACAGCCCCATATCTATTTCCCTTGATTTTTGTGTCTTTTCAGGATGCTCATCTCAGCCCTTGCTTCCTCACCCACTGCTAGCTGTGGTTTTTTTGCCTTAAACTCTATGGATAATTGCCCCAAGATTTTCTGAGCATCCAAGGCACACTGGACTCTCTCCAAAGTTAGATTACCTCCCTTTCTATACCTTGCCAGAGTAATGTTACAGGACAGGCCTAAATTATGCCTCTTCCTAAAAGCAAATTAAAAAACAAAAAATTCCGAAACACAATCTTGGGAACCTTAGCTAGGGCCCGTTCTGGGATCATTAACAAACCTAATGTTACTGCTTCTAGTTGGGCCTTGTCTCAGAACATCACATGTAAAATGCCCAGCAAAGATTTGCTGGGGAAACTAAGAGGAGTGGGGGGAGCCAGGGATATAGCTCAGCAGCCTAATACCTGCCTGGCAAGTGCAAGGTCAAGTTCAATTGCTGGTACCAAAAAAATAAAAAATAAAAGAGGGGGGTAATATAGCAGTAGATTCCCCCTTTCCCCAGCCAGTATATCTGAATTTGTTAGCTGCCCAGGTAATAGTTCTGGTTTGTTCCAGTTACTTTTGTTTCCTAGAAATGGCTGGTCACTGTGATGCACAGCTGGTCACTATGATACATATTACAAGAACCAATCCCCAATTGACAAGCCATTCTGCTTACTTATCCTGTGTAAACCTAGACCACCTGCTATTAGGGTCTGATATTTTGGGAATGATCCTAATCAGTGCTCACTAGCATAAAATAAGTCTGCCTGTAAATCCTGAGTGTTGTTTTGATGTTTCTGCTTACCACTGCAGGACTCGCTTTCTGTGAGTCTTTCTGGAATGCACTCTATCTCCTACGGTGGAATGGCCACTTAAGTTTCCACAAATGAACCAAAAGCCCCTAATGTGAACAGTGGGACTGACTGAGATAGCAGTGGCCCAGCCTGCAGAGGAAGTAGCCAGTTTCTGGCAGCCACAGCTAATCTCTGAGAGTGGAGTACCCAACACTACATTGTGGGCAATAAAGTGTTTAAGGACCCCTTTTTCTTAGATGTTAAAGGTAGCTGTGTCCCTGGGAGGACCAGTGGAACTGAGTTCTCAAGTTCTAGAGCCAACTCTGGGCCCAGGTCCCACCGTCCACTTGCTACACCTCAGCACCTGGTACATTCTCTCTTCTTCTCCCCCAACCTTAAACAATAGCTGTATCTTTCCTTTATTATGATGTGTCTTCATACTACCTTCCTTGCAGTCTAAATGAGAAAAATTCCAGGGTGTGATCTGTTTGGAAGAACAACATAACTTCTTTGGAACATAAAGCTCTAAAAGCAGCAGGCACAGTATCCAGACTCAAGTTCACATTTGCTTCTTCCTTCCTATGAATTAACGGAATACTTGCCAAATGCTCAGTGACTGTTTAACTATTCAAATTTTATTAAAAATCCTGGGTAATTTCCAAGAGGGCATTTTCTTGAAAACTTCGTGGCTTACATAACATTAAAGAAGAAAACATGAGCCAGCCAGGTGTGGTGTGATGCCTGTAATTCTAGTACATGGGAGGCAAAGGCAGGACCACTGTGAATTCGAGGCCAGCCTGGTCTGCAAGAGTTCAAGATCAGTCTGAACTACATAATGACTATGTCTCAAATAAATAAATACAGGGCCGGGGAGATGGCTCAGGGGAATAAGTGGTTCCCTGGCAAGCGCAAGGGCCTGAGTTCAATCCCTGGTTCCGCCAAAAAAAGAAGAAATAAATAAATAAGAAATACGATCAGGTGTGGAGGGGGTTAAGTTTGTGCCCATCAAATGATGCTCACAGAGATTTCAGGAGTTATCTAACCTATTATCTATCTTGCATTATTTAAAATAAAAAGGTTGTTGGATCACAAAAAAATAAAAACCAGAGTGGAAAGAATGATTTCACCATTTAGACCAGTTCTAGAAATAAGAAAATTATAGCAAGAAATTCAATCTAGGACCCCAAAGTCTGAACTACCTCTCAGATACCAGTAAAACACACAGAAACAAATGAGATGCCATTTCTTTCTCCTACCTTTTTGAACATCCTTCTCAGGACACTTCAAGGTGTCACAACTCAACTTGGCCCTATACAGTAATCCATTCCCTGGAGACACTGGCTTAAAGGTGTGGTAATACAGAATTTACAAAGGGGCTATCTGCTACTCATGTTTTTAAGTATAACATTTTTAAAAATAAAGTCCAATAACTTATTTACCCACCCATCTGCCTAATTCATTCACTGTACATTCAAGTGTCTAACATTCCAGACAGTGGGCACATGAGTTCAAGACCAGTCTGAATAGACCTAGGATACTTTTGCAATTATTGTATTGTCAAAAGACTGGCCCAAGAAAGGGAGGTGGGCTCTTCTTTTTTTTTTCTTTTTTTCAACACAATTATGTGAAATTTTAAAATGTTTCTATCATTAAGCCATGTGTTAGACTTTCTTCATGAATGCATATTGATATAACATTGATACTGGATGTCTGGTGCCAAGATCTCTATTAAGATCAGAATATATAAATAAATAAATAAGATCAGAATATAACAGTGAAGGGAAAAAAAATATATCTTTTGGGGACTGGGGAAATAGCTCAGCAGAATAAGTACATACCTGGCAAGCACAAGATCCCAAGTTTGATCCCAGTAAAAAAAAAAAAGAAAGAGAGAGAGAGAGAGAGATATCTAAATAGACATATCTTCTTTACAGTATACTTGAGCTAAAATCATGGATAAATAGTAATATATATTTACATGTAATTTTCTGTTTACATGTAAATTTAACAGTATATTTTTAAAATTTTCAGGGCCGGTGAGATAGCTCAGCAAACTAAGGTTGTGGCTTAGGCAAGGTTAAGGCAGGCCCAGGGACCACAGTTTGATTCTGGGCACCACATAAAGTGCCAGCCCTGCCCTCAGGCTGATCTAGTCACAGAGTATGCCACAACAGTGGCATATGCCTGTAATCTCAGCTCTGGGGAGGCTGAAAACAGGAGGATCACTATGAGTCTAAGCTGCATAGTGAGACCCTGTAACAACCAAATACATTAAAACAAATAAATAAAAATTTAACTAAATAGTAGAAATTTTGTGAGTGAAATTTTGACCAATTACTCTACAGTAATAATTATGCAGAACAACTGTTCTACACCATCAAAAGCTATAGCTAACAAGTATTTGGGGGGATCAGCCAGATAGTTCAGCAGACTAAAGCCCCTACTTAGGCAGAGTACAGCAGCCAGGGTTAGATCGCCAGTGTGCCATGCCCGCCCCACCCCCAGGGTGCCCTGAGATGGCAACTGAGACTAGGTGTGATGGTGCCCACCTATAATCCCAGCGCTTGGGAGGCTGAAATCGGGATTCCAATCTACACAGTGAGACCCTGTACTAAACACATTTTTTAAAAAGTATTTGGGTTTTACAGAAAGTCTACATAAGACTTTAATTTCACTCAGGCAATCTCTCTAGATACTGACTTATTTCTGAATCTCATCTTTTTCACCAATTTTACCACAGTACCATGCCTAAAAGATCCTTCGGAAAATTACTTACAGAAATTTACTAAAGATACATTAACAGAATAAACAAAGTAATTTTTTAAAAATCTCACAACAGCCTAAGCAACTGTTTTTTTAAATACGTAACACAAAATTAAAACAAATTATCAAAGTAACATTCAACTGATTCCTAGGAAAGATCTAAGCACGTACATTTAATATTAAACATTTCAATCTTTCCATGCCACTATGATGGTGTCTATGAATGTCAACAATGCCAAGAAGAGTGGCAGTGCCAAGTTTTTTGTAAACTGTGCTCCAAAGTCAATGACAGGTTTTTTGCACTATGATGATAGAGCACTGGGTATGTTGACAAAAGTCATTGGGGATGACAGAGCTTGGAAGACCACTGTGAACTTCAGATAGATTAAACAAATATGAAGCAATGAGTTCTAGAGTCTATGTAATACTCAAAGATCTAGAAATATGGCAAAATAATCTGTTTCCATCCTGCCAGTTTCATGTCAATATACTTACAATTTCAGCTGGCATCATGGATCACAAAGAAGCAAAACACAGAAGAAAAGCTGGCACTCTTTTTCCAAGGATATAATACATCCAAGTACCTAAAAACCAGGTGTGGTGGCACATACTTGTAACTCCAGCACTCTGGGAAGCTGAAGCAGAAAGATTATAAATTCCAAGCCAACTTCAGCAATGTAATCACTTAAGGAGAGACCATGTTACAAAAATAAAAAAATAAAGGCTGGGGGCCAGCCAAATAGCTCAGTAGATTAAAGCACCTACAAGCAGGCACAGGAGCCCAGGATTCAATCCCCGGGACTGCGGTGTCAGCCCTGCCCCAGGGGCACACTGAGAGGGCAACTGAGACTCGGTGTGGTAGCGCATGCATGTAATCCCAGCTCTTGGGAGGCTGTAAACAGGTGGATCACTATGAGTCCGATCTAGTAGTGAAGACACTGAACATCCTGTAGACCCTTCCCTAAAATACAGAAAAATAAATAGATAGAAAAATAAAAGGCTGGGTACAGAACTCAGCTGAAAGCCCTGGGTTCAATTCTCAACACTAAGGGAAAAATATCTACATACAAATAGGTAAAACATTTCAATCAATTTGATCAACTGAAGTATAAAGACAATCTTTTAATTCTAATGATAAAAAAAATTTCAGTTGGATCCCCAACATACTCTGCTGGCCCCGCTCCTGGGGCATAATGAAATGGTGATTGAGACTGGGCATGGTGGCGCACACCTATAATCCCAGCACTTGGGTGGCTGAAAACAGAAAGATTACTAAAAGTCCAATCTGTGTAGTGAGACTCTGTAGACCCTGTACTAACTACATTAAAAATCAGTCAATCAATCAATCTTTTGAAAAACAGACTATGCTGGGAATGGTGACACATGTTTATAATACTAGCACTTTGGAAGGCTGAAGCAAAAACACTGCAAAGTTGGGCTCTGCCTTGGCAACTAGGTAATTTAGTAAGACTTGATGTCAATTTTGTTAAAAAGGTGAGCAGATATTGCTCAAGTTCAATCCCTAGAACAGACATAGACAGACAGACAGACCAATGCAAGATAAAAGGCAAGACAGATCATTTTACATTTAAAACATGTGACCAAAAGAGTGATATTTTTCCCTGCATCTTATTTCTATATTTTTCAAATATATATATATAGAAACAATTGAAGGAAAAGATACAATGCTACAGTTGCTTTTATACTGTCAGTACAGGTCACTGCACTACGCACTAAAGTCTGAATCCTTTCAGAGCCTCAAAGAAACTTAAAATGTTAGTCTTTATCCTTCTCCAACACTTCATCTAAAGCAAACAAATAGCAATCCCTTTGACTGACAAGCAACAGATTTACATCTCATACAGTTCTGTCATTCTGCATCTGTGATGAGGAATTTGGCACAAAAGGAAGACAGCCCACATCCATTTTTGCCTCTTGCATGAGCTTTGGTAGGGCAAGCAACACTATTAAAGGAAGTGGGAAGAACTCCAAGGATTAGATGATGGGAGTTCATGTGATGATCTCTGAAGAGAGGGGGAAGAAAAAAAAACCCTGCCCCAAACCAAGATTAAAATGGTCAGGGAAGACCACAAAGATTAGTCCTGCCAAAAAAAAAAAAAAAAAAAAGGAATATTTCTGGTATCTAGATACCTGGGGTTGCTGCAGGAGTAGTAGTTTTAGGACATTTGCATTCTGTATCACTGTACTCTGTATAGCCTGAAGCATGCTAGTATTAAGATATGATATTTAATGTGCAGAGCTTCCACACAGAAGTCAAAAGATAAGACTCCGGGGGCACCAAAAAGTCAAGTAATCAAGTCTAGTGTGACACTAAAGAGAACACCTACCCACACAATTTGCACTGAGTTCTCCCAATAGCTACAGTAGGGTATGGGAAAGGTCGGATTGCCAGTGTGCTCAAAGCCAAATCCTTGTTTCTGGTGACCCTAATATAAACCGTCCTCATAATCCACAGACTACACTCTGAAATTTTTACTTAAATAGGTTATTCAAAACTTAGTAAACATTTACCCAGGTGTGGTGATGCATGCTTATAATCTCACCACTTGGAAGGGTGAGGCAAAAGCACTGCCCCAAGTTCAAGGCCAGCCTAAGTTACACAGTTCAAGACCAGCCTGAACTGTATACCAAGACCCTATCTCAACAAAACAAAATAAAACATGGCTGGGGATTTAGGTCCGCAACATACTGCCTACCTGGCAAGCACGAGGCCCTTAGTTTGATTCTTGGTATCAAAAAGCAAAGAAAAAGAAAAAAAAAAAATATTTTCTAAAGAAGTAATGTCATAAATATTATCAATACTACAAGTCACTTTACCCTATACTGTATGTAAGCCATAACACAACAGTATTTTTTCCAATATTTTTAATACCTACTAAGAAATATCATTAGTGCACCTGTGATCCTAGCTACTGAGAAAGCTAAGGCAGAAAGATCACTTGAATCAAAGAATTTGAGGTCAGCCTAGGCAACAAAGACTCTCATCTTAAAAACAAAACAGAAAGGTGGAAGAAAAGAGGGAGGGAGCAAAAAAGGAAGTAAGAAAATTTCTCTGACTTCCGGGAGATCATTAAAGGTGAACACGCAGGAGGGGCAAAAACATGGCAAACCAACATCTCATAGTTCTGTGAGTGGTAGGAGCTCTGATAGTTCTGTGAGTGGTAGGAGGAAAGTGGCCTTGGAAACTTCACATGCCTGTGGAGGACTTGAGCTTCAAAGTGTCTGCATACTTTCTGGCCTGCAGGAGGCCTTTGGATGAGGCAGCCTTCAGGCCCAGATCAACTCTCACTACCTGTATCCATCTCAGTTGCAAACTGAACAAATTTGCAAACTGAGCGCTAAACCTAGCATCTCTGTAATCACAGTTACAATCAAAGTCGTGATTTTTGTAGCTCTCTCAAAACGTAAGTCACTGCAAATCTATATTCTGAGGGACTCTTCTGAAAACACCTTGATCTGTAACTACCTTAGTGGCCTATTCTATCACTTTTCTTCAGCAACCAAATCTACCAGGATATGTTTCAAGAAAATGTTTAATGAAAATTTCTGTAGTAAGCACAGAGAATTTGGACTAATAGTGGTAAATAGGCAATAATGGTTAGCAATTTAAGATCTTGTTTATAGTTCTGTTGAAGAAGGCAATAAATCATCATTTCATTTAAGACTGTGGTTTCCAAAGAAATACCATTCTGTGAGAGCATAGAATGAGGGTGTGCCCCTGCTATGAGACGTAGGAGTGTGCAATTCACACATACTTTCCAAATTGGATCACACATTATCTCTTACTGAGCAGGAGTAATGACTATAAGTTTTTTTTTTTCTAAAGCAACAAAATAACATGCTCTTTTTTTTTTCTTAAACATGCTCTTAATTGACAATTGAAATGTAAACATGACCCTAACTAATGACTGTTTCAAGTGTTCTCTGGTCCTGAACTCATAATTTACACAGGTAACAGTAAATCCATATAGAAGTTGTCAAGTTAGTACATTTATGCTGTACGATCCTTTCATCTCTTTTTCTGGAAGAATTTGGAAGCAGTGATATAGAGCAGCATTTCCTTCTATGCAAGCCCACCAAAGTATTCCTGTTATGTAACTAGGAGTTAGGCAGCAGTATTCTACAGCTCCAAATTTCAAGTACCATGCCACAGAAGGAAGACATGTGAAACTGTTGTAGGCAGCTAAATTAGACAGAACTATTATAGGTGGTCAGACAGAGACAGGCCCTCAGAAGGAGCCAGTATGGTAGAAAAGATGTCTTTCAACTGACAGAGACAAACTCCTGCTGTGGGCCAGACCTCAAAACAAAAGATCAAACAAATGTATGCCTTGAAGATAAGCCTCCAGGACTGACAATGACCTTGAAGAAGCCAAGAAGAAATCACTTTTCATCATATTTTATAGGGACTTAAAGTTCAACATATCAATACTTGATGAAAAATACCTGTTGCATGTTATGCCTAAGATGTTTGATATTCAGACAGATAAGTGAGGTTAAGCTTAACAGCCTAGGTTGTATGGTAATAACAATAAGCTTGTCTTCTGGAGGGTTAACAGCCTGAGTTTGCAGACCAAAATTAAAGAAAAAGGAGGGCTGCAAGGAAAGCCAACATTTTGGCCCTAGCCTTCCAAGGTCACTTAAGACTCAGGACATATGAGAACTTGTACTGTAACATCATGTAACTCGGTAGTGTCCCAAATTTTCTGATCGAGATTATGGGGCCAAAGAGGAAAGTGATCGATGATGTAGAGTGTGCCTAAGGAGAGTCACATGGAGAGAAAACATTCTCTCAGACTTTCACAGCGAGCACATTGGCCAAGCAATGGCTGTGACATCCACATGGCTGACACTGACAAAGGTTCTACAATCTGAGGTACAGGATCTCAGAATAAATCCTGAGGGGATTTCACTGACCTTATCAGACCAAAAAGCTACAACTCTTGCTGCATAGGTCCTGTTTTACCTTGGTCTTAACCATCCAGCAGAAAAGTATAAAAACGGAGTATAAGAAGTAAAGCCATGGTGTTATGTTGAGCTGTGGGGGACTCAGGTGAACAATTTCTGACATAGCCAGTGAAGCGGAAGACCCAATACTATTATGGACCTCTGAACTCTCTTAGAATATTTTGCTGAGTTTACACACCCTATATTATTTAAATGATGGAACTTAACAAAAAAAAAAAAAGGGATACAGATGAATGTCCATTTGGTATCTGTGTATTCAAAGCTGTTAGGATAGATATATAGTTACATTCCCTTAATGAATATAGGGATTTGTTCTAATGGTGTTTGTAAATAGGATATCAAGTCCGCATCTTGTACAGCAATTAAGCACTAGGAAGAATGTATGCAATGTGTTAATTATTGAA
>NW_004524600.1:5632203-5632742 GCF_000260255.1 Octodon degus | reverse complement strand
CGTTAGGAAAACAGAACGGGAACAAATAAACACTGCAATGCTGTACCTCCAACATCTAGAAAAGGAAGAGCAAACCAAACCCAGAACCCAAAGACAGGAAGAAATCATAAAGATTAGAGGACAAATTAATTCAATTGAGATGAAGAAAACAGCACAAAGAATTAATGAATAAAAAGCTGGTTCTTTGAAAGAGTAAATAAAATTGATAAGCCCCTAGCTAACCTCATCAAAAAGAGGAAAGAAAAAATTCAAATACAAGCCATAAGGAATAAAAAGGGTGTAATCATCACAGACAGAGTGGAAATTCAGAAGATTAACAATAGAAACTTTTGGAATCTTTACACTCACAGAATAGAAGACAGAGATGAAATGGACAGGTTCCTAGAAAGGTACAAATTACCAAAACTGAATCAAGAAGATATAACAACTCTCAATAACAAAAAAGGAGGGCCGCAAGGAAAGCCAACATTTTGGCCCTAGCCTTCCAAGGTCACTTAAGACTCAGGACGTATGAGAACTTGTACAAAATTTTGGAAAAA
>NW_004524600.1:5618257-5627219 GCF_000260255.1 Octodon degus | reverse complement strand
TATGCAATGTGTTAATTATTGAAACTGTCCTACCAATTTGGTTTGAAACTGTCTCACTGCTATTTGTTTCTCAATAAAATTATGGAAAAAATAAAAAATAAATAAATAAAATTTTGACCTTTGAAAAAAAAGTTACATAATAATACAAAGGGCAAAAAATAATAGTAATAATACAAAGCGTAACTAGGCATGGCTGTAATCTTAGCTGTGAGGGAAGCTGAGGCAGGAGTACCACAAATCTGAGTTATGGGTGGGCAACTTAGTCTCTGTCTTTAATGAGACCCTGTCCTAAAAGTAAAAGATCTTCTACTGTCTCCAGTACATACAAATGAATGAATGAATGAATGATGAGCAAAAATGAATGATTAATTTGATTCTCAGTATGGGACAAAAAATAGAAAGAGTAATCCATCAAGCATGAAGGCACAGGCCTGCAAACCCCCATACTCAGGTGATTAAGGCAGGAGGGCTGACAATTCAATGCCAGTGTGGGAAACTTAGTGAGACTCTCACAAAATGAAAAGGACTATGGGACAAGGGAGGTAGCTCTCTGGTGGAGCTTTTGTCTTGCATGCACAAAGGCCTTGGTTATTAAGATAACAAATATTGTATGTGATTTTCCCAATTTATAAATGTAATATGGACTGGGGATATAGTTCAATGATAGAGTAACTTGCACTGCTTAGCAAGTGCAAGGCCCTGAGTATTTCCAAAACAAAAGAATTAAAATACAAAGTATCATAATATTTTTCTATTTTTCATGTTTAAATCCATAAAAACAGAAAAAAAAGCAAAGTTAAGGTGTCTGTAACCACAAAGGTCTCTCATTTGCTACTCTTATCTCCATTCATATGCTCTAAATCTGGAGCAGAATGCAAATATTTTCATATAAAAATTTCATATAGCAAATAGAGGCTGTGCAATGAATGAACCTAATAACTGACGGGAAGCTCTGAACACACAAGTACGACTTTATTAGGTAAAAGTTTCCTTTTATCTTCACTTTCAAAATTTAAGAAGTAAGTATTTGCCTTCCTTGAGTCAAAACTTTTTATTAATGTAATTATCTTCTTAGACATTACTTTTAAATTACCTCAACTTGCCAGGTATGGTGGCAAACACCTATGAGCTAAGAGCTCTGGGAAGCTAAGACCAGAAGATCAAAACAGAAGCTGAAGCAGACTTATCAAGAACCTATCTCAATGGCGCCCAGGAGAGAGCTCAGTAGAATAAGTATTTGCCTGGCAAGCACAGGGTCCTGAGTTCAATCCCCAGCATCACAAAAAAAAAAAAAAAAAACCTGTCTCAAATGAAAAAGTGGGGGCAGGTGGCTAACGATGTAGTTTGGGGAGAAGGCTCTCAGCTTAATCCTAAGTGTTATCGCAATGGGCAAGTTCATGAAACCGGGGAAAGTGGTGCTGGTCCTTGCTGGACACTACTCCAGATGCAAATCCATCATCGTGAAGAACATCAACAATGGCACCTCCAACCACCCCTACAGCCATGCCCTGGTATCCGGGATTGACCACTATCCCTGCAAAGTGACAGCCACCATGGGCAAGAAGAAAATCGCCAAGAGGCTGAAGATCAAGTTCTTTGTGAAGGTTTATAACTACAACCACCTAATGCCCACAATGTACTCTGTGGACATCCCCCTGGAAAAGATGGCAGTCAAAAAGGACATCTTCAGAAACCCATCCCATAAGTGCAAGGCCCGGTGGGAAGCAAAGGTCAAGTTCGAGGAAAGATACAAGACAGGGAAGAACAAATGGTTCTTCCAGAAGCTTAAGTTTTAGGTGGTTTTTGTTTCTATCATTAAAAATTTCAAAAGAGAGAGAGAGAGAGAGAGAGAGAGAGAGAGAGAGAGAGAGAGAGAGAGAGAGAGAGAGAGAAAGAGAGAGAGAGAGGAATAAAGGACAACAAGGAATTAGGATGTGTTATATAAATCAACCACCTAAACACAAGGAATGCAAATATTGTATTATGTATTGCAAATGTGCCAAAAAAAAATTTGAAAAAGGAAAACTACAAAGAATGAGTGAAGGGAGGGGAAGAGAGATGAAAAAGGAATTAAGATGAAACAACTTCCCACAAGGAATGTAAACATTATGTACTCTACAAATGAAGTAATAAACTAAAATGATGAAAAAGAAGAAGATGAGGATGACAATGATGACGATAGTGTTAGGCATAGTGGTTCACACTGGAATACCAGCATTTAGGAGGCTGAGCAGAACTGCTGCAAGTTCAAGTTCAACCTGGGCTACAAAATGAGTTCAAGGCCAACCTGGACTGCATAATGAAATCCTATCACAAAAAGCTGCAAAACAGAAAAAGAAAATGTGGTGGGAAATGAATCAGATCAGGAATCAGAACAGAAGATCTGAGCAACCCACTAGCAACTGGCTAGGGATCCTGATGTAGCACACAGTGTCTCTAAAAGTTAACTTTCCCAACTACAAGTGGAAAGACTATCTACTCTGACCCTGACTAAAAATACTACGGAGATCAAAGGTTAAGCTAACATGCTTTATAAACTAAATGGTATCAAATGTACAGCAATAATTTGATCTTCCTTATCATAAAGGCACCACATGAAAACAGCACCCTTATAATTTCTCCTCTTTTCACAGTGGTTGTCATATTGAAAAGCAGTGAGTCTCCCCAGTCCTTACAGCTCCCCAAGTTCTGCACTGTGATGACAGAGGTATGGTAGAGATATTCTATTTGAGACATTACAAGATTGGGTGTGGTGGCACACCCCTGTAATCCCAGCTCTTGGGAAGGTGTAAACAGGTGGATCACTATAAATCCAATCTAGTAGTGAGACCCTGAACACCCTGTAGATCCCTAAGACATTACAGAGTTCTTCCAAAGGTCCAAAGAAAGTGACCATCAGAGGAGAGAGTCATTTGGGACAAAGAATTTCTCACTAATTACATGCAGTCCTTCCAATTTTCATTCAACAGTGAGGTTCTTTCAGCACTAGGCGGGAACATCTCTTAATTTTTAAGCCCTTTAAAATAATATCAAATGTTCTTTAGCCCTTTAAAGGCAGGAAATTTAGCAGGCTAAAGAGCACATAAGGGGCCAGGGAGATGGCTCAGTAGAATAAGCGCTTCCCTGGCAAGTGCAAGGACCTGAGCTTAACCCCCAATTCTGCAAAAAATAAAAAAAAAATTAAAAAGGAGCACACCAGAGCAGCCTTCCAGGGGCATCTTCCATACACTAATGTTAATTCAGGTGCCAACCTTCCCCACCTCCCCAACTTGCATAAGATATCAATCACACAAGCTACATTTTCTGGGACAAGAAAATGATTTAAGCTTTAATCTTTAACACACAAATCAAATAGGTAATAAACAACCCTTATGATTAACATGCAAATAGAGGCTGGACATTAGAAAACAAGTCATATAAATTCACAAATGACATTAATTCCCCCAAATCATGAAACCAACCTATCTTCACAATGAAACTTACTTCAGGGATGACACCAAGCCCCTCTGCTAGTCATTCACAGGATCCTGCAGCCCTTTAAATTTCTCCCAAGTTTTGCCTTTTGCTTAAGAAGTGGTATTTAAAAAAAAAAAAAAAAGTGGTTTCAGTAAGTTGGGTTTTTTTTTTTTCTTTTTTTTCCCCCCCGGAACCGGGGAAAGTTTTTCTTTTTAACAGATTTATTCACATTACAAATGCCACTTCTGAATTTAATGTCTATTATTCAGTCAAGGTTTTTATTTACTGATTAATAACTCACTTTCACAGAATCTTTACCTCCATCAACAACAATAGCTTTCTCTTCTACAGTATTTTTCATAACTCTTTTGCAATTCAAGAAAGTTATTATTTATAAATTAGATGAGAATTCTTTTTTAAAAAGAACATGGAGCTAAAACTTTAGGCAGTTGGCTAGACCGACCTATAGACCATTCACTTTCTCTTATATTATGAAATAACCCCCAGCCTAGGCCAGATTGTAATTACTGTTTCAACCATATACAGCTGGTATGCAATTCAAGTCTTGACTATTCAATCCAACAATGTTCATTGCTATATGTATGCACCAATGAAAGGCTAAAGAAAAGATTTTATGTCAACTAAAAATATCTCTAACAAATCAGCAAGTTTTTTTTAAATATTTATTTATTTATTTATTTATTTATTTATTTGTGTGTGTGGCCAGCTCAGCCCACCAGGGGTCGGGGCTGGCTGGCATGTGGTGCTGGGGGATGGAACCGCAGTCCCTTATACTTTGCTAAGCTTGTTCTAAGTAGGTGCTTTAGACCACTGAGCCATCTCACCAGCCCCAAATTAGCAAGTTTTTAAAGTACCACAGTTTATATTTAAACTAGTAAGAGTTCAAACTGGCATGTAAATAATACACATATATGCACATGTATGTGTGTGAAAACACAGATCAATCTTTCTTACTTCTTTGCCTGCATATAATGCATAGTATTATGATTTTTTTTTTTTTTTCCGGAACCAGGGAGTGAACTCAAGCCTTTGTGCTTGCCAGGGAAGCGCTTATTCCACTGAGCCATCTCCCTGGCCCCAATATTATGATTAATGTCAGGTTAACTTTCAAAAATCATGCATTCACACAAACATACTACAATATTCTAGGAAGATGTGGCAAGTACCCCTTTACAGAGAAAGCATCTGAGGCTTAGAGAAAAGTGACTAGCTAAAATGATGTGGCTAATCAGTGACAGAAGTGAAAACATAGTGAAAGATTGCTTGACCCACATCCATTTCAAAAGCAAAACATTTTCAAAATTTCCACCCTCAGCCAAACCCCTGAAAAACAAGATGACTTCACAAGCTACAAATGATGTAACTGAGGGAAAAGCTTTTCTTTCACATCTTCTATTTTTACCCACTTCTTACTGTGTACATACTACCCTCTACCTTCCCTTTATACTCCTCAGACCTTTCTGTATCCTTAATGAAAATGACATGAGAATGCAGGCAGTGAAAAGTAGTTCAATTCTTTTTAGGAAAACTAGGAAAATGTATGACCTAAGCTTCACAAGGAAAGGGATCTTGTCTGGCTTGTGGCCCTTTGTGAACAGTCCCTGCAAAGAAGCAAGTCATTGGTAGGACTGAGGCCTGGGTAGCCCCAGTGATAACCTCCTGGAAGTCTGCTTTTGGAAACTGATTTCTGATCCCTACATTCTTCTAGGGCAGTGATGGCAAACCTTTTAGAGCTTTCAATGATACAAACAGTCTGCTATGACACACATGCCATAGGTTTGCCATCACTGACCTAGGGAATACTCAGTGTCATTTCAACCTGAGGAGCAGACAGCCCAAGTTCCGGCATCTAGTATAGATAAGAAACAAAGCACACTACTGTAAAAGCTATGCAAATTTATTAGGACCTTCAGAGAAGCCTGTGGATACCAAAGGGAACAAGGGTGTCTTCCTGGACAGAGAATGAAAACACCAGCCATCTACCCAACATCCACTCTCCTGTTCTTCTGCACCAATATTACCACAGTTTCAGTTGGGATAGCAAAAGGCACAGATGAAACAATTCATTTTCCAGCCTCATCTGTAGTTAAGTCTGACTGATGAAATGTAATTGAAGTCAAGCTGTTCCTTCCAAGAAAGACCTGTAAAGGAGATTAATGTGGCCAGCAGGTCAGTCTTGTTGCTCTTCCCTCCCTTTCTCTTATTTCTTCCTTGTTACAGTGTGATTATGGAATTTAGCAGCCATTTATATCCTCAAGAACCTGACCCTAAAGATGGAGAGAAGAGGTAAGTAAACATTCATCTCGGAGGAGCCACCTGAATTTTCTATTACATGCAGCTTAACCCAACCATACTGACACATATTAAAGAAATTCATATCATTTGCTTGTATTTAAAGGGTGCTAAGGAGATTGCTCAGTGGCTTAAGTGCCTGCCTGGCAAGCACAAGGTCCCGAGTTCAATCCCCGGTACCCCCCCAAAAAAAGCCCTCATCAATCAAATAATGAATCTCATTTTGCTAATACTTATGTTTAATAAGTGTCTGATGAGTAATTAGATCATACCCATAGGCCCCAGAGCTTCTAAGACTGTTGCGAATAGCCCAAGTCCTCTGTTAGGAACAGCTTATAGTCTTATATAATCCTAAAACTTCAGCCCCAGAGCCCAGTGGCTGAAGCGTGAAATTTGCCTGGAATATTTTTTTTCTGTAGTATTTAATTCTTATTAAACTATCATCTACATTCTAAACCCAAACTATACTGTACAAAACAGTAACTATTAACCATATACAGTTATTTACATTAAGTATAAAAAGTATAAATTCCCGTTCCTCAATTCAACTAGCTACATTTCAACTGTTAAATGGTTGTACGTGTCTAGTAACCACCTTATTGGGCAACACAGAGATACAGCTCTTGCCTATCATCAAAGGAAATTCTATTGAAGCAGTCTAGAAATAATTCCCCCTTGACTTCTGTAACAGCCAAGTGTTTTGTTTTCTTCCTAGTACACTAGGCATTTCTCCCCCTCTTATCCTTATTCACTGCTCAATGCTAACATTTTTCAGAGCTCTCTCTGAGGTTCTCCCATCTCCTCACTCCACCAAGAGGCATCTCCTACGGCATCAACTACCATCCTTATCCAGAAAGCTTAAACATTCACCATATCTTAATATCCTCCAATACTCCTGGCAAGAACCCAAGGTTTATCTAAATTATGATTGTGGTATAATAAAAAATAAATCCAATTTTTACTCTGGTTCCTGGCAGAGTGCCCCAAACCCATGGAATTTCCTAGTTAACAAAAGTACCTTTTATGATTCCTGATGAACATCTATTTGATCACATTTGACTTGGTGCTAACAAAGTGTCACAGGGTAGGCCTTTAGTTTCACTATCTCAGAAAGACTTAGTAAGTGATGTATTAGAACTTTCAATTCCACCCCTATTCTTTAAGGAAGAAGAAGGGCTGAAAATGGAATTAAAACTGTGTATCTAATGAAATAATTAGACTTCACATTATAGACATAAACCCAAGAGCTTCCTCATGGATGCACTCTATGGGGAAAAGGCATGAAATTCAGCATCTAAGACCATCCTAATCCTTGCCTTGTGGTTCCCTAGTTGTATCCCTGATCATAAAACTAATCATAAATAAAGTACTGAGAGTTTAACGAAATTATCAAATCTAGCTAGGTGGTGGGAACTTTCAAATTTAAGGTCAGCTGATCAGAAGTAAAGGTGGCCAGCCACAAGAGATGCAGCTGACATCTGTTATGCAAACATCTTTATGGAGACCTGTGTCCTAAAACCTGTAGACACAGTAAGTCCAGGCAGTAGAGTCAGAAGTGAGCTGAACACCCAGTTAGTTCAGAAAACTGGTATTAGAGCATTATGACCTCTAACCTACTGTTCTTATACTCAGAATAAAAAGACTGCTTCAAAAGTGAAATCACTTGAAGTAGGAATATAGCTTGGTAGTAGAAAATTTGCCTCACAGGTAAAAGGCCCTAAATTTCGACTCTCTTATGCTGGAGTTACGCAATTCCTAGAAGACACTTTCTATTATCTTTGCATTACTACACATAGGTTGACAATTCACAGAGTGTGGTAGATTAACTAGTGGTCAACTTGTGACACCCTCTAAACTAAATCAACTTGGTCTTAGGTGTGGACGACCCTCCAGCCCACCTAAAGATTGTTGCCAACATAAAGGGAAAACTGGAGAGAAAGATGGTATGCTGTTGCTTCTCCTGGAAAAATCTATCATGCTGGTTTTACTGATATGAACTTCGCTGTTCTCATCACTGGAGGAGTTCAAGTCCTTGCTGTCACTGAGGATGGCTGAGGATCTCTGCGGGAGCTCTGGTCCTACCTTGAGCATCGTATCCTGGCTCCAGTGCAGATCTCTCACTAAACCTGCTGGTACAGATCTTTCATCCTGTTGGAACAGACTTTCTAGCTTCTACCTTGAGGGCTTCCCAGTGCAGATCCTTGATACAGACTTGTATAACACATTGTCATAGGCTCTAGGCCTCCAGTTGGATTTGTGGAAGACACTGCCATGGGCTCTAGGTCTTCACCTGGACAAGTGCAAGACACTGCTATGGGATCCAGGCTCTCAGCTGGACTCTTTGGATTTCTTGCACATGGACAGATCTCATGCACTCTTTTGTGTTTGACTTTTTGGGTAAATATAATAATTCTACAAATTATGTGTCTTGTATTAAATCTATTACTTTGTATACCTCAACCAAAACACAGGATATTCAATTCCAACATAATGCCAATCCATATAGAGTTCTCAAATTCACAGAGTTATCTATGTATATAACCAAAAATTTCAAAAGACAAACAGCTACTTTTTTTTTTTCAGAACCAAGCATTGAACTCAGGCCCTCCACTGAGCCATCTCCAAGGCCCCAAAATCAATCAAGTTACATATTTTGGTTTTGGATTTTTTTTTTTTTTTCCAGAACCAGGGATTAAACTCAGGCCCTTGTGCTTGCCAGGCAAGCACTTATTCTACTAAGCCATCTCCCCAGCCCTCCAAACAGCTACTTCTTACAACCCCAGAAGTCAGTGCAATGTATGATCTGCCAATGAACTAGTGACCCTGATAAGCTACAGTAACAAGGAAGAACAATCCATTGGTGAATCCTGATTTGTGTGAATAGGATTAGAACAATTCTAATTTACAAAAGTAAACTAGTAGATTTTAGAAAATCATATACAAGAGGATCTGCTCTGGCAGCAAATTTTTCCTATGCATTAAATATAATTTAAATTATTTTATTCATTCTTTCAAGAATATATCACTAGGGGCCGGGGGAGCCCAGCCCTAGTTCAGTTCTTTAAGTGGCTGCTTCCACAATGCTGGCAGCCTCAGTTTGCTGTAGTTTGATCCCCACAACACTCCAGCCATGCAAAAGTGCCCTGAAGGCATTCAAGGAGAAAAAAAAAAAAAAAATTCCTTATGGGGCCGG
>NW_004524600.1:5605965-5618157 GCF_000260255.1 Octodon degus | reverse complement strand
AAAAAAAAAGCTTGCTCTGAATGGAATGTATCTTTTATGCAGGAGCTGGGGAGATGGCTCAGTGGAATAAGCCCTTCCCTGGCAAGCACAAGGGCCCGAGTTCAATCCCCAGTTCTGCAAAAAAAAAAAAGAAAAAGAAAAAAAGAAAGAAAGAAATGACTAGGGGCTGGGAGGATGGCTCAGTAGAATAAGCACTTCTCTGGCAAGCGCAAGGGCCTGAGCTCAATCCCCGGTTCTGCCACCAAAAAAAAAAAAAAAAAAAAAAAAAAATCACTCATATCAAGCTATCCTGCTTGATTAGCCACCTACCCCCAAAACTGCTATTTGGATTTATTGCAATCCCAATCAAAATAACATTAGCATACCTCATAGATGTAGACAAAACATTCATAAATTCATTTGAATCAGAAGAAATCTAGAATAGCAAGAGCAATTCTGGGCAACAAAAGAAGGTGAAAGGCATCACAATTCCAGATCTGAAATTACACTACAAAGCTGTGATAAACACAGGCCTGAGAAACAGTGCATTAGAACAGAAGATGTAAATGCAACCCAAACACACTAAGCCACCTTATCTTTGACAAAGGAGCCAAACATATCCACTGAAAGGAAGACGGTTTCTTTAATAAATGGTGCTGGAAAAAGTGGCTTTCTACATGATGAAGACTAAAACTAGACTATCACCGTGCACTAAAGTCAACATGGATCAAAGCTCCAAATATTAAAAGAGAAACAGTAAATCTACTAGAAGAGAAAATAAGTAGAAATCTTGAAGACATAAGTGTCTACAAGGGAAATACTATAAAGATTCAACAATGAGATCTCACCTTTTGCAGACAGATAGTGAGGTTAAGCTTAATAGCCTAAATCGTTTGATAATAACAATAAGCTTGTCTTCTGGATGGTTAACAACCTAAGTTTGCAGACCAAAATCAGAGAAAAAGGAGGGCTGCAAGGAAAGCCAACATTTTGGCCCTAACCTTCTAAGGTCAATTAAGACTCAGGACATATGAGAACTTGTACTGTAATGTCATGTAACTCGGTAATGTCCCAAATTTTCTGATCAAGGAGATCATGGGGCCAAAGAGGAAAGTGATCGATGATGTAGAGTGTGCCTAAGGAGAGTCACATGGAGAGAAAACACTCTCTCAGGCTTTCACAGAGAGCACATTGGCCAAACAATGGCCGTGACTCATCCACATGGCTGCATTAACAAAGGTTCTACAATCTGAGGTACAGGATCTCAGGATAAATCCTGAGGGGATTTCACTGACCTTCTCAGACCCAAAAGCTACAACTCTTGTTGCATAGGTCCTGCTTTACCTTGGTCTTAACCATCCAGTAGAAAAGTATGAAGACGAAATATAGCAAGTAAAGCCATGCTGTTATGTAGAGCTGTGGAGGGCTCAGGTCAACAATTTCTAACATTGCCAGTTAAACAGAAGACCCAATGCTATTATGGGCTACCGGACTCTTTTTGAGTTTACACACCTATAATATTCAAATAACGGAACTTAACAAAAAAAGGGTATACAGATGAATGTCCATTTGGTATCTGTGTATTCAAGGTGGTTAGGATAGATATATAGTTACATTCTCTTAATGAATAGAAAGATTTGTTCTAATGGTGCTTGTAAATAGGATCTCAAGTCTGCATCTTGTACAGCAATTAACCACTATGAAAAATGTATGCAGTGTACTAATTACTGAAACTGTCCTAGCGATTTGATTTGAAACTGTCTCATTGCTATTTATCAATAAAATTATGAAAAAAAAAAAAAGATCTCACCTTAGTAAAAAGCTTTGCATAACAAAAGAAATCAGGGCCAGGGAGATGGCTCAGTAGAGTAAGTGTTTGCCTGGCAAGCACAAGGGCCTGAATACAATTTCCGGTTCCACAAAAAAGAAAGAAAAGAAATCACCAACACAGTGAAAAGACAACTCACAGAGTGTGAAAAATTTATACACAGTTGTCTTTCAGGCAAAGGACTTACATCTAGAACATATAAAGAATTGAAAAAAATCAGATGCCCCAAATTCAAAGATCCAATGAATATACATTTCCCAATTGAAGAAATACAAACAAAATAAATATATGAAAAAATGTTCAATGTTCAACATCATTGGTCACTTGAGAGATGCAAATTAAAGCAGCACTGAGACTTTATCTCACACCAGAAAGAATGGCTATCATTAAAAAAATCAACTGATATCAAGTGCTAAAAGGGCTGTGGGGAAAATGGGAGCTTTCTCCACTGTTAGCAGGAGTGTAGACTGGTGCAACCACTGTGACAGTGTGGTGATTCTTCAAAAACCTAGGATTGGACGTCCTATTTGACTTAGTTGGTCCTCTTCTAGGTATCTTCCCAGAGGAACCAAAACCATCATACCACAGCCATGTATGTGTACACAAGTTTACAGCAGCACAATTTGTAATAGCTAAATCTTGAAACAACCTAAATGCCCACGAACTGAGGAAGAGATTTTTTAAAAAGATGTAGCTGTTTTATATAGTGAAGTACTGCTCAGTCATAAAGATGGATAGATAAGCTTGAGACTTTTTTTTTTTTTTTTCCAGAACCAGGGACTGAACTCAGGCCCTTGTGCTTGCCAGGCAAACACTTATTCTACTGAGCTATCTCCCCAACCCCAAGCTTCAGACTTTTATAGGTAAATGGATACAACTCCAGACCATACTTATAAGTGAAATAAATCAGACCCACATGTGTAAACACCAGATTGTTTCACTAGTGTAAGAAACTGACTGAGTAAATAAGATCCAAAATGTAAAACAGATATTGTGAATTGGCAAGAAACTCTTCAAAAGACAAACTGTGATAGGGGAAAGAGGGAAGGGAGGGAGGGAGGGAGGGAGGGAAAAGGGAAAAATATACACAAGACAGTTAAGATAGTTATAGAGCAAATAGTTTCTCTTAGTTCAATGAAAAGATTTGTGATATAATTTGGCCAAGATTTTATGCCTGTATCTTATACTCTGAATAACTACTACAAAGATAACAATATGCAATGTATTAATTATTGTTACTGTCCTACTACCTGTTTTGAAACTGTTTTATTTTTTCCTTCTAAAAAAAAAAAAAAAAAAACTGGCCACAATGAACTCTGAGCTCAAACAATGTTGCTATGAAAACAATTGTCTCAGATATATTCAATTGAAGAATTTGTCTCTGGATATTTGTACTAAAATACACTACAACCAAAAGTCAAAATATATTACTCAATAAAATGATTGGAAATTACTTGATAATATACAATAAAAGAGCTGAAAATATCATTTCTTTTTTTATGTATTTAGCATAGGGTCTACTGGGTCTCACTACACAGATGGGACTCATAGTGATCCTCCTGTTTTCTGCCTCCCAAATGCTAGAATTACAGGCACACATCACCATGCCCAGTCTCAGTTGCCATCTCAGTGGGCTCCAGGGGCAGGGCTGGCACAGCACGCTGGGGATTGAACCCCAGTCCAAGTCTGCCTAAGCAGGCTCCTTAATCCACTGAGCTACCTGGCCAGCCCTGAAAAATATCATTTCTATGTCAACTGTGCCACATAAATTTGGCCAAATATGAGTCTAACATATCACAATGATCTGGACCACCAAACTGTATCAAGTAGAGATAAAAATAACCCAAATGTGATGCATGTATCTCCAAGAAGAGCCACTTCTGCACTGGCACTGTACAGTTTGATATAATGATTAGTGATATGAGGAAAACTCAAGAACAGATAAATTACATTGCTTTAAAAGGGCAATTCTCAGTTCCGCAAAAATAAAAATAAAAAGGCAATAATACTTTTGCAATACTGCAATAATAAGTTATAAGCCAGGCATGGTGGTCCACACCTGTAATCCCAGCACTCTTGGAGGGGAAGGCAAAAGAATCACAAGAAGGAGCCCAGCCTATGAAATTTGGGGACTTAGTGAGATGTTATCTCAAGAAAGGAAGGAAGGGAGGGAGGATGTAGGCAGGCAATATAGTTCAGTGCAATGGTCCTAGGTTCAATGCCTAGTATTGGAATGGGGGGGGCACCAGAGAGGAGACCGAGAAGAAGAGAAGTTATTACTCTATATCTTAAATATCTATCCTTTAAGATAAGTAAAATCATTTATAAAACAAAATTTGCCATGCCGGCCCCACTCCTGGTGTGCCGAGAGGGGCACTGAGACTAGGCGCGGTGGCACATGTCTGTAATCCCAGCACTTGGGAAGCTGTAAACAGAAAGACCACTATGAGTCTGATCTGTGTAGTGAGACCCTGTACTAAATACATTAAAAATAAATAAATAAATAAATAAATAAATAAATAAAACAAAACTTGAATTTTACCTACAGGAATAAACTGTTCAGTTGAAGAATTTTATGTTGAACAATTTGACCTACAGACACAAATTATTCAATTAACCCAATTTATTTTACTAGAAAAGAAATTGATCTTATAAAAAATAATTTCATAATTCATTTGCCAGGTTCATCTTTTTTTTTTGCAGTACCAGGGATTGAACTCAGGATCCTGTGCTTGCCAGGCAAGCACTTAGTCTACTGAGCTATCTCCCCGCCCCTGCCAGGTTCATCTTAATATGTTAAATTTGCAATTAGTGGTAGTGTTTAATTTATTTATTTTTAAGCCAGTGTCTTGCTATGTTGCCCAAGTAAGTCTCAAATTCCTAAACTCAAAGGATCCTTTGGTTTCAGCCTTCTGCATACCTGAGACTACAGGGATTGTATCCACGTTGTTTTTGCTACAAGGTTTAGATATATTCAGTGCGGGTTCCTTCACATTTGTTAACGGTCAGAAAGTATCCCTAATATTTTGTAAACTTTAGTAGGGCTGTGCCTTCTGTTCAACCTCTTTGATCTCTTCAAGAGCTGCCATCCTCTCCACAGTTACATGGAATGGCCATTTTCTACAACCATTCATCAGTTCTTCCTGGAAATTCTAGGTGGGTAGGTTGGTTGGTAGTTGGTTTGAGATGGTGTCTGGCTAGTGCAGATTGGCTTGAACTCACTATTTTGGCCTCAAAAGCACAACAATCCTCCCTACACAGCCTGCTGAGTGCTGGGATTACAGGCATGTACCACCATCCAGTTCCTGGAAATTCTGGAATACAGAGTCTCTCTCTAGAAACTTGGAAAAACGTGAGGGCTGAAAGCTAGGTTCTACCTGGTGGACCAAAGAGTACAGGATGCTAATCTGTGGCAAAAAGAATAACACAGAAGCACTGAGGGATACTAAGCAGAGTGGGTGTAAGACCAAGAGAGGACAAGGGAAAGAAAAGAATTTCCCACCCTACAACGTATCAGTCTGGCTCCTGGCCTGGATTCTGCAGATAGCCCAGAATCCTCCCAATAAATTCCCTTTCTGTGTAAGTTAGTGAAGTTAAGTCTTCTTTACTTGTAACAAAAAATTCTGAGAGGCCTCCAGAGCTCTTTCACAGATCATTTTGGAAAAAACAAGACATAAATCTATGGTAGACCCAAATCCAAGGTCACATGCTGCTCCTCATCAGGCCACCAGCTATGTTCCTGATCAATTATCTGGCAAGCAAAGGTGAACTCTAGTTAACCAACCAACTCTAGAATTAAAGTGAAACAAAATTAAACACTATTCTACATCACTGCCTTGAGAGTTTAATATAGGAGAGACTAAATAAAAGTTTTTGGAGTATCATCAAAAAACCATGCCTGAAAGAGATTCCCCAGGTTCAAGGGTAGCAAACCAGAAAAAATGAAGACACACCACCTCCATTCACCTGATCAGCTCTCAAATGGATGAAAGTAAATGCAAACTTAAAATTCAAGGGGGAATCACATACGAGAGAGCCTGTTAATAATTTATCATAACTATCTGGTGCATTTTTTAGTGTGTCAGAATGCTTGGTTTAAAGATGGCACATCATGATGGTTGGACAATATAAAATTACTTAATGCCACTCAACTGTACACTTAAAAATGGCTTAAGTGGTCAATTTCGTTGTGTACATTTTAGTTTGTAAAATATTTTTACCACAGTTAAAAAAATAAAAAGACACACCAAGAGAGTAAGAGACAGATGGAACCTCTTCAGGCACATACACCATAGGCAGCATACAAAAGACATTTAAGTTATACCCCTTTGGCCAGGCAACTCAGTAGCAAACAAGCTGACTCAAATGGTTAGTCTAGGGGGCCAGCCAAATAGCTCAGTAGATTAAAGAGCCTGCAAGCAGGCACAGGGGCCAAGAGTTTCATCCCCCAGCCTACCATACGGCCCCGGGGCCCCACCAGCAGGGCATGCTAAAATGACAATTGAGGCTGGGCGTGGTGGTGCACACCTGTAATCCCAGCTCTTGGGAGGCTGTAAACAGGCAGATCACTATGAGTCCAATCTAGTAGTGAGACCCTGAACACCCTGTAGACCGTTCCCTAAAATTAAAAAAAAAAGGTTAGTCTACACATGGAAAAGTATCTTGGCCTCCCTGGGAATAGTGAGGAATTTCATAGTTTAAAAAAAAAGCACACCACACAATTTACTTCCCTCAATCTGCCCCGTAACGTTCAGACCTAATCAGCACGGTATTAACATTAGTAGTTCCTAAATATTTCAACATAAACGGAACAGTGCTCACTCCTCAGAAATCACTGCTGGTTTCCTATCAGCCACAAACAGATGGCAACTCAGAAGAGTCCTGTTCCCATTATGCCAACTTGGCAGGAAGCTCACCTGCTACCACCTGAAATACCAATCCCTTCCACCTTTACACAGAAGGCTCCCAAGCACAACTAAAATCCTGCCTAGATGCCCACTGATCAACATCCTTAAACATGAGGCCCAGGGGTAGGAGTGGAGGTGAGTCTTACTACAATTCTACCAATTAATAAATAGAGGGAAGAATTATATCACTCTTAATTCTAATTACAGGAAAACTACAGCTTTTCATTGCAGTTCCACTGCATGCTTCTTCAGATAGGTTCCCTGCTTGTTTACACTGGGATAGAATCCAGGTTTGCTAATATTATATATAGAGATAGAGATAGAGATAGAGATAGAGATAGAGATAGAGATAGAGAGAGATAGAGAGAGAGAGAGAGAGAGAGAGAGAGAGAGAGAGAGAGAGAGAGATCAGAGCAGATCTTACATCAAACATGGAGGTGAAACCTCTGGAGATGCTACAAGCTCAATTTCAGGTACACTAATATCAGCTTAAAATTTTATATACAATGAACATATATTTTGCTTTTATAATCTTAGCAAAAATAATCAAAAAGGAAGCAAATAATGAACTAATCATAAATTACTATGATAGAAAATACGAAAACTGCTCCCTACAAACAGACACACACATACACGCGCGCGCATGCATGCATGCACATATGCCAAAAGGAAGACAAAAATTTTTACTTCATAAGATTCCAAGCAAAGATGTTCTGTGCTCTTTGGACACAGCTGTTAATCACAAGGTCCTTACTCACCAACTGCTTCCTTGCTGACTCAGCAAATCAAATCAGACTCTACAATGTTGAGTTTTCTTTAGCAAGACCAGCGTCAGTTAATATTGTGTAACTCATTGTATTCATGCCATACTCTAGTATTCAAATCCTTAAGAACTTATGATTTTATAATAAAAACCAACATCTTTAAATATGACCTATGATGCCCAGCATGTAAAGGAATTGCTCCCACCTCACCATTTCCTCAAGGAAGCCATTTCTAACATCTCATGAGGATGTTCTAAATCCTTTCTAAATCCCCATGAAAGTAAAACTATAGAGGAAAATATTAATAGGTTTAACTACATAAGAAAACTTTAACACCCTGATACAACAAAATGTCACAAATATGGAAAATTAACCAACAAACTGGAAAATATGTATTAGACACAGTAAATTATGTAACATAGTAAAATTTTTAAAAATCAACCTACTTAACTATTTTATCTGCTACAACTGTCTTTACATATATAACATAACCAAATTCATATTCAGAATCTCATCTAACTCTATTTCTTTCCATCACATCCAACGTGTCAGACTCCCCACAGCTTGGCATTCTGCTAGAGAAAGCACAAATTCAATGCAGATTCTCTAGCCAAATCCAACATTGTATTTAATTTGTTCAACAATTTCTAACCAGTCTCCTTCTAGAATCTAAAACTTTTTATCTTTGAACCCCATATATCAAGCTTAGTTACTCGAAAGCTTGCAAAAGTAATCAGGTCAAACCAGAACTGGGAGTCCTGAAAAAAGATCTGACATGGTCAAAACTAGATTCAAATTTCAAGGCCAACCAATCAACCTAAAAACAAAAGCAAAAAAGCACACAAACCATAGTGGAGTCATCTCCTAGCTGTAGCCACATGTACCTGGATTTCTAGAAATTCACATATTCAAAAAGATTTATTTTCCCACCCTTCTGTAATGTACTTGGTACAGGGTCTCACCATGCACGCAGCTTGGACTCACAGTGATCCTCCTGTCTCAGCCTCCCCAACCTGGGATTATAGGTGTGTGCCACCATGCCCAGTTTCACTGGCCAGCACTGTGCGTCCGGGGTTCTGGGACTGGCAGGGCATGCAGTACTGGGAATCGAACCAGATCCTTTGCACTTGTGAGACAGGCACTTAGACTCCCTAGCCCAGAAAAGAATTATTTTAAGATAAAATACTGGGCTGGTGATATAGCTCAGCAGACTAAGCGCTTGTTTAGATAAGCACAGGGGCCAGGGTTCAATCCCTGGCACCACATGCCATGCCAGCCCCACCCCCAGGCATGCTGAGCAGGCCATGGAGTCTGGGCGTGGTGATGCATGCCTGTAATCCCAGTCCGAGCTGCATAGTGAGACCCTGCACACACACGCGCATGCACACGCGCATGCACGCACACACACATACACACACACACACACACACACACACACAAAGATAAAATACTTATCCTCAGCCCAGTTCATAGGTTAGAGTTAATCTATGTTAGTCTTATTTTTTTATTGTTATTTTGGGCATGGAGAGATGTTTGATTTGTGGTACTGGAGATTAACTCCAAGGCCTTGCATGTGCTAGGCAAGCCCTCTACCACTAAGCTACATCCCAACCCTTTGTTCTGAGATAGGTCTTGCTAAATGGTCCACATTGTCCTCAACCCTTGCATTCCTCTGCCTCAACCTCTTGATAAAATAAGATTACAAGCATATACCACCATGCCCAGCTTATTTTTCTGCTTTAAATTTTGAAAAGAACCAGAGAATTAGAAGACAGAATATAATTTAAAATGTACACATATACATGTAGTTTATATTAAGGTGGAGTAAAAATAATATTTAAACTATTAGTCACACAATTACATTAACAAGAAGGCTGTAAGTGCCAGGTAACACTGAAGTTCCACACACCAAGTAATACAGAGGCCAAAATACAGAGTTTTCCCACATATAACAAAATGTGATCATTATTAAACCACTGGACTAAAAATTCTGTAGCTAGCCAGGTGCATGTCTATAATCTGGGAGACTGGCAGGAAGACTGGAAGTTCAAGCCCAGCCTGAGAAATGGTGACTCAGTAAGACCCTGTCTCAAAACTAAAAAGGGCTAGATGTGTAGCTCAGTGTGAAGGTCCTAGATTCAGTCTCCTGTAGTGAAAAAAAGAAAAGAAAAACAGCTAAAGGCTTGCGTCCCAGTTGATTATCTTCTTCCAATAAAGCTAAATATACCTAGGCTATAAGACAATTTGCTTCTCAAGATAACTTTAAGTGGTAACAGACAGCACTTAAGGCCAGGTAAACACAAAACGAAGAGAAAGGAATTGAAACAAACTTTAGCTTCTTGGAGTTCATTCATGCTCTAATTTGTGAATGACTCCACATTCTGCAGCATGACTCCTCCTTCACACATCTCACCTTGGGGTCCATTTCACTGCTCATTAGCACCAAAGGAGGTCCAACTCAAACCAATTTTGCTAGTCATTAGCAATCTAGTAAAAGGTTTGATAATAACCCACTAAAATTAAAAGCCTGAAGTAATTTGCTTAAATTGACCTCCAGAGATTATTGGTATCATTCACCTGACAGTCCCTGCCCTATTTCCCACAAGTCTTTGCTGTCTTGTATATTCCAGAGAAATACATCAGTTCCCAAAGCCAAGCACATGCCATGTTTCTGTATAACACAGAGGAAAAAGAACTTCATCTAAACAATGGTATAGGATGGCCAAGATTCCTTTATACAATCATCAGTCACTCAACAAGACCACAGTTATTTGTAAAACAGCACCCTAAGAGAAAAAAAAAAAAAAAAATTGAAATTCCACTCTGAAAATTAAGAACAGTCACGCCATTTCCGAATGATGTTATCAATTCTGAGACTATTATTCTATTTTACAATAAACATTGCATACTACATTTATACAAAGTTGATTTTGAATAAATACTATTATTTCTATATATAGTTCTGTAAAAAAAAAAACTCATTGCTAGACTAGGAGAGAGCTACAATGAATGTAGTTCTCTTTCACATTTCTCACATAAAAATGCACATAAGATATGTAATAGTTTATATTCAGATGTCCTCTCAAGCTCAATGCACCCATAGGAAGGGTTTTGGGGAGGTAACTGGATCAAGGGTGTGTGATACTCATAACTGGATTATCTGGGTGTGATGTTGGGAAGTGAAGCCTAGTAGGAAGAGGTCAGTCACTAGAAGAGTGGCCAGGAAAGTATATATCCTTTCTCCTCCCTTGATCCCTTGCTGCTTTCTGTTTGCCATGCCACAAGCAAGCTTCTGTCATGTTCCTCTGCTATACTACCCTGTCTTGGAGTCAGCAGATTATGGAATGAAACCTCTACAAATTGTGAAATAAACATAAAATTTCCTCTTTAAGTTGTAGGTATTTGGTATTACAGCTCAGTGAGGAGAAAGTAACTAAGATACAAATCTCATTCACTATAGTTGACTACTTTTTATACTGTATCACCAAAAAAAATTTTTTATAAAAAATTTTAAAACATTTTAATTGATCAAAACTTTTGGAGCCAGACAAATAGCTCAGCGGATTAAAGTGCCTACAAACAATCCCTGGGCCTGCAGTGCCAGCCCCGCCCTGGGCTGGGTGTGGTGGCGCACCTGTAATCCCAGCTCTTGGGAGGCTGTAAATAGGCAGATCACTTTGAGTCTGATCTAGGAGTGAGACCCTCAACACCCTGTAGACCGTTCCCTAAAAAAAACTTTTAAATATATACCATATAGCAATGTAAGTTGTGCAGTTTGTTAATGATCCAGAAAAGGTCTGGTAACTCATTAGTTAAAACTGAAGACTGATGTAGCTAAATTGAATTACAGTGAGAATTTTTGGACTTCACATAGCAGCATTTTGCTCTCCACTAATAACAGAGACCTGACTATTGTAACCTCATGAGGAAGAAGGTGGTTAAAAACAAATAAAACAAAATAGGATACAATAAATTCAAAAAGGTTGAAAACTGATGCTCTAATAAGCTATAATGGATAAATTCCACAGCCCTGTACTACTTTACTTCCAAGTTCCTCAGACTCTAAACTGGGTAAGGAGACAAAACAATACATGTGCCATTTTTACTCTCACTTCTGTCCACAGTATTAAAAGTTACTAATAGAATAAGATGGGCCATTTTGTGAAGAGACGGAGACTGAGCGGTCGCTGCCGCGTTGCTGACCTCGAGCAGCAGTCAACTCCACGTAGAACCTGGGAGCAGGGGATTCGGAATCGAATCTCTTCTCTCACCTCTCCTGTGAGATTTTTTTGATCTTCAGCTACAGTTTTTGTCACCGTAAGCAACTTTATCATCAAACACAATGGCTAGCAATGTTACCAACAAGACAGATCCTCGCTCCATGAATTCCCGTGTGTTCATTGGGAATCTGAACACTCTGGTGGTGAAGAAATCTGACATGGAGGCCATCTTCAAGAAGTATGGCAAAATTGTGGGTTGCTCCGTTCATAAGGGCTTTGCCTTTGTCCAGTATGTTAATGAGAGAAATGCTCGGGCTGCTGTAGCTGGAGAGGATGGCAGAATGATTGCTGGCCAGGTTTTAGATATTAATCTGGCTGCAGAGCCAAAAGTGAACAGAGGAAAAGCAGGTGTGAAACGATCTGCAGCGGAGATGTACGGCTCCTCTTTTGACTTGGACTATGACTTCCAACGTGATTATTATGACAGGATGTAC
>NW_004524600.1:5602107-5605055 GCF_000260255.1 Octodon degus | reverse complement strand
ATGTGTATCACCCCACATCAAGTACTTTGTGGGGCTGTTAAACACAAATGTAACATTGTATTTTTGTGAATGAGAGCATGTCAAATGCATCCTCTAGAAAAATTAGTGTAATAGTCTTTGTTTTCTAAAGATGATACTGTGGGTTATTTTTTGTGAACGCCTGATGTTTGGGATCTTTTTTCTCAAAAGAAACAAGTCCTTATTAAACCAGGAAAAAAAAAAAAAGAATAAGATAAGCAAACTGTTGAGCTTTCCATCTTTTATTAAGAGTTGTGGACCAGGGATGTAGCTCAACAGCACTATGCCTGCCTGGCAAGAGGGAGATCATGAGTCTAATTCCCAGTGCTAAAAAAAAAAAAAAGAGAAAGAGAAAAAAAGGTTTTTATTCCAGGCCTTTTAGTAGTATAGGATTTATTTCTTTACATTTCTACATTTGCAACCAGACAATGTTTCTTATTTCATGGAAAAGGATGACAAGGACAAAAATGCAAAAAGTTCAAATTACTAGCAAGGGTTGTAAAGTATGGCCTGAGTATCCATTACACTGAGCTGGCTCTCCCCATAATCAAACCTCTTTTAATCATCTTCCAGATACATTAAATATAAACACTGCATAGTTAAACTTTCTGATTACTAATTCTAAACAGTAATTCTGGCCACCTAAAATGTCAGCTTTGGCTGAACAGAATCCTAAGTGCACACAGTGTAGGCCTAACAACTTCTTTTTTTTTTTTCAAAATTTTATTGATAAACAGATAGCAATGAGACAGTTTCAAATCAAATCAGAAGTATAGGCCTAACTTCTTATGAGATGGTCACTGATATTCTAACCATGAAGCTGCATTTGTACATTTGCTACTGTGAATAAGAGGACTGTCTGTAGTTTAAGAAACTAAAGGTAACCCTGTATATCCTTTATGCATGAAGGTAACCCTGTATGTCCCTGGCATACAGTAACATCACTGCTAATCAACTTTTCATGAATACTGAAATTACCCCAGCACCAACAACTCAGTCTAAGGATCTCTGACACTACTATTTTACCACCATTCTCAGGGGGACTAACCTTTCAAAAAGGTGGTAAAATATACTGTTAATGGTCAATGATATAAACACAAGGGCTTGAGTTCAATCCCTAGTTCTGCAAACAAAACAAAACAAAACAAAACAAAACAAAAAAACAGTCCATGATAGTGGAGAATGATGTACCCCTGAAACCATTTTCTGCACAAGACTCTTAATTTCCCTAAGTACAACTGAAAATTCATATAAAAATTGGAGGATTAACTGCCTCAAAAATTTAATCTTCCTTTAATTATTGGGGGGAAATGAAAAAAGACATTAACAAGATAAAAAAAAAAATCCTGAACCCAGTAATGTCTATACAACTTTTGAGTGAAATATTAAGCAACAGTTTTTAAAAGATAACACAAAAATCACCTTTTAAACCCAGTAACTAGTCACATCAATAGTTGAAACATAAAAGCACAGACTGACACTTTCGCCTAAAAATTATTTACTGAAGCTGCAAATGAAGACACATACCTATAATTCCAGGACTTTCAAGTTCAGTGTGGGCAACTTGGTAGGACATTCTCAAAATGAAACAAAATAACAAGGACCAAATTCTTTAATTTAACCAGACACTAACAGATTTGAGAAACTGCAAAAACTTTAATGTAAGTGGCTCTAATATACCCATTTCAATCTGGGAAAAAATGCCCAAGGAGTAAAACTACCAAAAGTAGCAAAAATAATCATAGTAACATAATACCTTACATATGTTTCCAACTCCTTTACATCCATTACAGTATAAACTGATTATTTGTTTCCTTTTTTCTGGGGTGGTTTGAGTCAAGAGTCTTGCTATGTAGTCTACACTGGCCTTGAACTTGGTATGTAGTCCAGTCTAACCTCAAACTTGTGATCCTCCTCACTCAGCCCCCCAAGTGCTAGGATTAGAACTGTACACCACTACATCCAGCTGAAAATTTAATTTTTTAAAGTGAGATATATCTTACATTGTAATGTGCATTTTATTTTTCAAAGCTCTTTCACATCCATTTGGCTCTACTTGTGCTTTTGATTAAAAGTAACAGTGAAAAAGGTATTCAAATAACTCTGTATTATCTACCCAGCCCCTGTATACCTACAGAATTCCCTACACTCTACAACATACTATAATGAGACTTGCTTAAAAAAGAAAAAAAAAAATCTCAACTCTCATTTTGACTCCTCCTTGTCCTATGCTAAAAGGTCTTTGTGAGAATGTCAACTGAGAATAGTACTCCATGTGCAAACGCACACACACCAGACATTCAATGGCTAGACACTATTTCAAACTCAGCCACTCATATGCTCCCTCCAGGAAATCTGACTCAGATGACAGGAGAATGAATTCAATTAGTACAATCTTTGAGACACAGTAACCTAAACCTGACTCTCCATGAGTCTAAAGTCTATCTCCAAGCTTAATCGCCAAAGTCTGGTTGTTCAGCATTTTCTGTCTATAGCTAAGTGCTACTAATACAGTTCTGTAGCTGCCAATGACATATTTCAGGACTAGTTAGTATGGTTGCATACCATTATTTTCAACGACTGGATGCAATGAATGTGCCATAATCCAATCGAGTCATTATTTAAGATTATTTCTATGTGCACATATATCATTGCTAACTTTTCCTGTTGTTTCTTTTGAATAAATTCCTACTAAAAGTGGATTTTCTGGGTCAAAGGCTATTCAAATTTTGTATGCTATCTAACAACAGCTATTTAAAATGGGTACACTGGGATGGGGGCCTGCCAATTAGTTCAGTTGTTTAAGTGCCTGCTTAAACAAAACAGTCATTTAAGTGGATGCCCCTTGAAGATATACTTATTAGTGAAATAAACCAGACCCACATCTGTAAATATCGTATTATCTCCTTAATATAAGGACTTACAATTCC
>NW_004524600.1:5596586-5600787 GCF_000260255.1 Octodon degus | reverse complement strand
TATATATATGGTACATTAATGTTTACCTTTGAGTCTGGGAGCATACACTTCCTCCATTTGCACTAGCCCTGGGAATTACCATCATTTTTATTGTTATTCCACAGTGGGACATGCCCAAACATTACCAGGCAGGGCTGCGGAGATAGCTCAGTAGAGTAAGCGCCTGCCTGGCAAGCTCAAGGTCCTAAGTTCAATCCCCAGTACCGCAAAAAAAAAAAAAAAAAAAAAGAGCTCAAGATTACCAAGCAGAGAAATAGAGGAAGTCATTGTAACATACCACTAAGTTGATTCATATCCATTACAGTGTCAATTACTAATATAGTAATTGAAAATGTCTCAGTCTGCATAAGGAGCTATAACAAAAATGGCATAAGCGGGGAGGGTGAGATTGGTTCTAAGATCCTATATGGATACCAAAATCTCAAGAGGCTCAAGTTCCTGAAATAAAATAGCATATTATTTGCATATAACCAAATATAATTATCTTTAGATTACTTTCAATATTGAAAACAATGTGAAATGCTATATAAATAGCTGTTATGCTGTACTACTTAGGGAATGACAGGGGAAAAAAGTCTATACCCATTCAGTACTGACAAAATTTTTCCCTCTAAATATCTTTAATGTGTGGTTGACTGATATAAAATTGTGGCTATGGAAACCGCCAATACAGAGGACCAACTGTACCACAGACTGGGTGACTAAAGAGCAGAAATTTATTGTTCACAGTTTCATAAAAATCCCAGATCAAGGTGCTGGTAAGGTAGGTTTTATTCTCAGGCTTTTTCTCTTGGCTTGTTGACATCTATGTCATTTTAAGGTATTCTCAACTTCTTCTTTGTGGAGGTAAAGAGATAAGAACCTAAATTGTCTAGTGTCATATAAGTACTAATCCCATCATGAAGGATCTACACCCATGACCTCACCTAATTACCTCCTACAGGTCCCATCTCTAAATGTCATCTCACTGGGGTCATGGACTTTAAAGTCCCTGGAAGTAGGGGCTGGGCATGGTCATACATGCTCATAATGTCAGCACTCTGGGAGGTGCAGAGAAGAGGACCACCCAGTCTGGGTAGCTTAGCAACTTAGTGAGATCCTGTCTCAAAATGAAAGGGTTTGGGATACAGGTCAGTGTCAAGGTCCTGGGTTCAACCTTCAGTACTTTAAAAAAAAAAAAAAAAAAAAAAAAGAGTAGGGAGTAACACATTTAGTCCTTAACAAATAACATCTTATTTTTCCTTTCAATTTCATTTCTTTAATGACCGGTGAAATTAAGTATTTTAACAAGTTTATTGGCCACTTACTTTTCCTTAGTTTTCTTTTAAAAAACAGTATGTTCCAACTGCAAGTCTGAAACAGGAAAAAAGATAAGCCTGAAACAACATATCATATAAGAAAGCAAGGAGTCAGTTGCTAGCAGCATGTCAGAAGAACACAGAAGCCAAATTAAATAAGTCTTTAAAAAAATAAATAAATAAGTCTTCTCTTCCCCAAAATGGGGCAATTTGAGCATCAAAAGACAACTACAATGGACTGAAATACCTATTCTATTCTAAAATAAAGGAATTGAGAATGATAGAATGAGGAAGAGGAAGAGGAGGAAAAGGAAGAAGTAGTGCAGGAGGAGGAGAAAAAGAAGGAAGAGAAGAAAGAGAGGAAGAAGAAAAAACATGAAAAACATCTTCACCCATGACCACAAGGTTTTTAGGGGTCCAATTCATGATTTTGAAAAGGGGAAAATCAAGGAAGGCAAAGAATTAAACATTCCTTACACCCTTCCTAGAAAAGCTATATTTCAAAGCAACTGAATAATTAAAGGCCAAGGCTATAGCTCAGCAGCATGGTGCCTACCTGAAAAGCGGGAGGTCCTGAGTTTGATTCCTAATTCAAAAACAGTACGTAAATAATTGAAGAGAAGTATGTAGTCCAGGAAATAACTAAAAAAGGAATGACAGAATTAGGACATAATCAACTTATAATCCTTACGAATCGATGGGTCAAGCTAACAATCAAGAATAGTTGCTAGGGCCAGTCATCATAGCACATACCTATAATCCCAGCACTTGGGAGGCTAAGGCAGGAGGATCACTGTGAGCTCAAGGCCAGACTAAGCCACATAGTGAAATCAAAACCAGTTGTCACAAAAAGACAGATACTACATACATCCAGATGAAAAAAATCTTAACTCACACAAAGAACCTGTCCTGGAATATAGCTCAATGGTAAAGCATACACTTAGCATTAGGCAGCCCTGGATTCAATATCCAGACAAAAGAAAAACTCAATCAGCAAAATTCAACTTCAATACAAAGTTGCAAAGAAAAAGGGAAACCTGTGCATTAAGAGAGACTTGAAACAAACTATCAAATTGCAATATTATGGACTTTATTTAGGTATTAATCCATTCAATAACTGGTACACATTAACACAACAAACATGCATACTTATGATTGCATAATTTCAAATTTTAAATTTCAGGAAAAAAGATTGAGCTAGAGTTTTAGCTGGATAGTAGAGGAGCACTGGTAGGCCCTGGGTTCAATTTCCAGTACCACATTTAAAAAAAAAAATCTCTGAAAACAAATCTATTCATGTCTTTAGTTCATATATATTATATGACACATATTTGGCACTCCAGGAGCACTAATTGGATATTGGACATTGATTTTTGTTTTGTTTTGTCTTGCTTTTCATTGTGCTGAGTTTCAAATGTGGGTAAAGCACTCTAACACTGAGCTACATCCTCAGTCCAATAATTATTTATGCAAGATGCAATAATAGCTTTGTGATTATTTCTAAGGAGTCTTTCTCTTTTAGAAACATTTTAAACTACTTATAGATAAAATTGTAAGACTGCTTCATTTGCTTTAATATAATCTACCTAAGGATAAAAGAGAGATCCCACAAAGAATACTGATACCTTATAACTGAGGCTGAGTGGTAGACACAATGCTTCCTTATATTAATTCCTAATTTTTTAAAGACAATTTCACAAGGCTGGCAAGCTCAGCAGACTAAGTACCTACTTAAACAAGTGCAGGGACCGGGGTTCCATCCCTGCCATCACATGCTGCACTGGCCCTATGCCCAGGTGTGCTGAGCTGGCCACTGAGACTGGGGGTCTGGTGGCATACACCTGTAATCCCAGTGCTGGGGAGGCTAAAAACAGGAGGATCACTATGAGTCCAAGCTGTGTAGTGAGACCCTGTACCAAATACATATAAGAAGAAGAAGAAAAAACACAATTTCACTATTTAGGCCAAGTTGGCCTGGAACTTGTTATGTAGGCCAGACTGGTTTAGAACCTGCCATCCTCTGCCTCAGCTTCCTAAGTGCAGAGATCACAGTTGTGTGAGTCACCTCAAACCAGTTTACTTTTTTTTTTTTTTTTTTGTATTTTTTGTGAAGGGTCTACAGGGTGTTCAGGGTCTCACTACTAGATCAGACTCGTTGTGATCCACCTGTTTATAGCCTCCTAACATGTGGGATTATAGGTGTGTACCATCACACCCAGTCTCAATTGCCATCTCAAGATGCCCTGGGGGGGCAGGGCCCCGCATGGCAGGCCCAGGGATTGAACCCCTGGCCCCTACACTTGCTTGCAGGCACTTTAATCCACTGAGCTATTCGGCCAGCCCTTACTTTTCTTAATGTTTAGAATCTTCTATGATAGGGGCTGCGGAGATAGCTCAGCAGTCTAAGTTTCTGCCTAGCAAGCACAAGGACTCAAGTTCAATAGCCCCAGAACCCCAGGGGGGCCATGCCACCCCAAAACAGAATGTTGGTGTAGGCCTGTATTCCCAGCACCAGGTAGGCTGAGACAGAAGGATCAGTACAAGACTGAACTGTGTAGCAAGACCCTGTATCAAATAAATAAAATTTTCCTTAATAAAATATTAAAATTATACATACCAAAAAATAAAAATAAAATAAAATTATACATATCATGTTCAGGGCCCTGGGCTTGATCCCTGGCAGAGAGAGACACTGAAAAAGATCTCATGTTCTTAGCCTATTTTTCTATGGAGATCTTCACCTTGAGCTGATTTGTACACCTCTATAAATATGCTGCACACATTTTTCCAGTTTGTCTATCATGCATGCCATTCTTTACTGTAAACATTTTAAATAATATATGCTGTCAAAACTATTATCAAGGCATTTGGGTTTTGGTGGGGTTTTTTGTTTTTTTTTTTTT
>NW_004524600.1:5592855-5596261 GCF_000260255.1 Octodon degus | reverse complement strand
TCTGGGGTAGGCACAGCATGCAGTACCAAGGATTGAACTCAGGACCTTGCGTTTGCCAGGCAGGCACTTAGACCATTGAGCTATCTCCCCAGCCCAAAACACTTGTTTATACCCATAAATGATGCTGAGCTTAGACTTTCCCTATATTAGAATTACACTATTTACCCACATTTCTCTTTAAAATTTAGGTACATCCTGTATAGAAAAAAAAGATCATCATTACAAATTATCTAAAAAACAAAAAATCATTTGCATCAGCCCCAAATTTTAGAAAAATGTACCATATGTCATGATCTACATGGCAAGGATCTGACAGAAACCATCAAAGATATCACACAGTTAGTAGTCTAACTTCCATGGATGCTATATTTTAAAGAGATAATACGCATTAAATAACTAGTTTTATTTTCCTATTTTAAACAAAAGTTCTAAATTTTTTGTTTGATATCCTGATCATCAGGAGTTAACATTTAGTAGGCAAATGTTTACAAACAAAATGTGGCATATAAATACAAAGGATTACTCAGACTTAAAAATTCTGATACGACCTACAATATGGATAAAGGTTAAGGACATCATGCTAAGTGAAATAAATCAGTCACAAAAGGATAAATATTGTGATTCAAATTTATGAGGTATGCAAAGTTGTTAAGAGTCATAGTAAATATATAGGCAGTAAATAGAGTGTGGGGGAAGAGAATGGAGAGTAACTGGGTAGTGTTTCAGTCTGAGAAAATGAAAAAAGGTTTGAACATACATGGTGTTTACAGTTGTATACGAATGCCACTGAATTGCACACTTAAATGTTAAAATGGTAAATTTTATGTATTTCTTACCACAGAAAATTTAGTACATTAGCATTTACCTGCACCAGCTACTCAAGAGGCTGACACAAGAGAACCCCAAGTTTGAAGCCAACTTGAGTAATTTTTTTTTTTTTTTTTTTTTTTTTTTGTGGTACCAGAGATTGAACTCAGGACCCTGCACTTATTCTACTGAGGCAAGCACTTATTCTACTGAACTATCTCCCCGGTCCCCTACATTAGCATTTAGTAACTTCATTAACTAACATTATCCCAGCTAAACTAAAAGAAATTGGACATTTTAATGGCATAGTCCATGCAGCCTCAGCAGTCTCACACGGAAAGTGAATAATTTCTGCAAGGTTTTAGTAATACTGAAAAATCTTCACAGAATCCTAAACAGGGATCAATACAGTAACCAAATCATGGCATTACAGTTTGGAGATTTCACCCAGTTCTTCACTACATCTTACAAAGCACACTCCATCTATGTCCTGTTTCTGCCACCATAGGGGGTAAAAAATAGGAGAAAATCTGTAGTTGATGTTGAAAGTCCTATACGAAGACACTTACTGCCTCTCAGCTTACCCAGGCCTACTGCAGCCAATCAATAAACCTTCCTGAATCCAAACACTGTGTATCTGCAGCAAACCCAAAAGAAAAACCTGATCTTCATATTCTGCCCTATAAGTCATCTGAAATTTGGCTTGAAGCAGGGTTGCTGTCTCTACTATTCATCCAGTACTGGAGATCTCTGCATGAACTATGGATGGTTCAACTTAAAATAGGCTTCATGGATCACCCATTCTTTCAATGGTTAAAAAATCCTATTCAGTTTTAGTAAGAAAATCAGTATGACTAGCCAAACCATTATTCTTATAGCTCCATATGAAGATTATAAAGCTCAGTATGATATACATGTCCTTTCCAAATTAAGAAGACATTATTTTAAAATACACAGTAGTAAATACATTGTTATTTCTCAGACACCTGAGTAATCATGGTTTTCTTCTCTCTCCATGTCTGAAAGCTCCATTATGTTAAAAACATTTTTCCCCTCTTACTCCCTCAGTACTACATGCTTGTAAGTCTAGATGTCAACATCTTCCCCACTGTGTGATAAAACTTCTACTTGCAAAGCCCTTACTAAAACACAGCTCTCAAAATTCTTAAAGAAATTCTCATCCTCTAATAACATGCACCTTTCCATTTTCAAAACTGAGGAACTGAACATTAGATTTGCCTATTCATAATGTATCCATATAGTCATGTCCACTATAATAAACTATCACAAAAAAAGGAAGACACGCGTGAATCTCCACACTCTGAATAAGGCTATCACTGCACAACGCTGAGATCAACTCTAACTACCCCACCTGAGGAGCAGGAGTCTCCTTCGACTGTAGTGTGGCTATGTGCAAGGTGCCCTATCTCTGCACACCCACCCCAACCTCCAACCCCAGAGAGCCTTGGATAGCCTCCCTGCCTACAGAGAATTCGCCAAAACCACAGCAGCATTCCCTATGGGTTTGCCTGCAAAAAACGGGCTCCAACTGAGAAATGGTCAAGACCCCAGACAGAGAACAGGCACAAAAGGAATCCTAGAACCAGTTTTTATATCCTTTAAAACCTTAGAAATAATTTCCTGTGGGCTAAAACCTGTCTGTGAAAGAGGATTTATTGGATACCCTTAAGTTTTATTTTACAACTAAAATAAAAATGAAAATGGAACATAAGACAACCCAGAAAACAATTGCCTGCCCAAGGGAACGTATCATCCATAGGGGAAGTATTACTCGACTTCCTCCTCATCTGGGCAGATCTGCAGGTAGGATGAATAAAAATAGGTCTCTAAATGACATCAACCCCAGTGAGGGTTGCTGTCACCCTCATTTCCTTCCACAAAGGTAGATCACTCTTACCTTCCCAACCTTGAAGTGGTGTCATGACAGAAAGTAGCCTCTTCCCTGCTAAATGCCCCAACCCGGTCAAACTTTACATCAGCATCATGCACTGGGTTTTGAAGCGCTGGGCAAAGAGGAAGGGGTGGTACTGAGAGCGGAATCTCCGTGATTTGCCAGAGGAAACAGCACAGACTCCAGACAGCAGAAGCGCCGGGATTTCCATGCAGCTGCCACGACAGGTGACCGGGCCGCTTTTGCGGACACCCCGCTCGCTCACGGGGCTTCACTGAAGGTGGGGCGGACAGGAAGAGGAAGAAGGGTGGGGACGGGACTGAGGACGAGAAGGTGGGCTGAGTGGGGAGGTGAAGCCTATCCATCGCCACAGGAGGAGGCCGGGAAAGCACGGCCGGATCTGCCGGCCGAAACCGCTTTAAGGTATTTTCTGTCTCCACAATTAAGGCGGGCGGGTGGCTCCAAGCCAAACGCCTCCTGATTCACACACACACAAGCACGCACAAACACGCACACACACACGCGCACACCGACCTCCTCTTTCGCCCCATTTTTCTCACACGCTGAAACAAAAGGCTAGATAGCAAAGCAGCAGCAACGGCCGGCCCGACCGGCTCGGTCGTCGTCCCCGCGCCGCCCCCTCGCGAAGCACCCCCACAGCGGCCCACTGCGCCCCTGCCTGCCGCT
>NW_004524600.1:5576269-5592682 GCF_000260255.1 Octodon degus | reverse complement strand
CTCCCCGCGCCTCTCCGCCTCCGCCTCCAGCAGCCCCGCGCCGCCGCCGCCGCCTCCTCCCCCCGCGTCTCTGGCAAGTCTCCGCCTCCCTCGGCCGCCGCCGCTGCCGCCGCCGGTCCGACTGCGCGCCACGTGACTACGCCACGTGACCCGGCTCAGCGAGCGGCGCCTCCCCGCTAGCCTGTCCAGACACGCGCGCCGGCAGTTGGCGCTGCCCGGGCCGTCGGCGCCGCTCCGCCCCGCGCACAGGGGTGCTGGCCCCAGCCCTTGCTCTGGCCCCACACCCCGCGGAGCTCTCCTACCGAGCTGCGGGGGCCCGGATGGCTGCCCAGGGGAGCCCCGCCCCCACCCGGAGGCCGCGCCGCCTCCCGCCTCGCCGCTCACCAGCGCGCGCGCGCGCACTCGTAGGCACGCGCGCGCGCCCCTCGCAGCCGTTGCCCGCTAGACCGTGGCTGCCCACAAGTCTGGACAACTGTGAGGACAGTCTCAGAGTCCTCGGGACCTCGCCCTCTGGAGAAACCCTATCCCAGATTCGTCTGTAGTCCGTGTTCTGTTTGAGCCGGAAGTGGAAATCACCATCACGTCGTGTCTTCAGTTGGGAGCTGCTACAGAGAACAGATTTGCTGGTGCTCTGGACCAGCGTGGGTGATCTCGCGTAGTGTATCTCTTCTTCAGTTCGGTCTTACGGGAGAACAAGCAGATAGCGTCCTTTTAACCAGAGGCTAGAACTCACAACCCCACCACCACTAAGAACGGAAACTTAAATCGTCTCTTTAATTTTCCATCATTACAAAGAAGTAGCGTTGCTGGGTATGGGGCTATTCCTACATGTGTATTTTAAACTAAAAAATAGCACGCATTTTTTTCCTCGATCTGATGCATAGTTAAGAATAGTAGCCACTATTTGCAAGTACATACTCACTAATGTTTTCCATTTCGCCTATCTGCAAAAGCTTTGAATCAGTTTCAGAATTAAGAATGCATGCTTCTGCGAATTTGGTCAGAAAGGAAAAGGACTTGGTCAAAGAATCTGTTCAGTTCAAAAATTCCGTGCCTGTGGAGTGACAAATGTTAAAAGGTGCTATCTAGATTTTTATTTTTCATCTTTAAAGGCAATTTAAAAACGCTTATTTTATTTATAAATGTAATATATGTAATAGGAATACTATTAACATTAGGATTATTTCATGACTGAGCATGCATAAGCTTAATTTTGAGAACTTTAAGAAATAAAACCACATTTAGGTCTAGAATGCCTTCAACATTGTATTGTTATCCCCATCAAGTCAATATAATGAGTATCACGATTCAATTTAGTGTTCAAAGTTATATTGTGGGAAACCAAAGGAATAATATAATATGTCCCTTGCCCTCAAAACTTACTATTTCTAAAAAGGATTACTGTAAAATATGTACATAATATTTTAAGTCACACACACACACGGACAAACCAGGATCAATAATCAAAATCTGACCCTGGCTGTCAAGCTTTAAAGAATTAGAAAAAGGATGAAAAACGTGAAGCTGAAAAACTTACTGGAGCCTATAACTACAATCTATATAACAGTAAAGAAATGGTTTAATACTACTGAATCTGATGGTATTTGTCTGAAAAGTGAAAAAAAAAAAAACTAACATTGAGACTACTCCTGCTAATACCATAGCTTTCTATATATTTACTTTTATTATTCTTTCTGTTCCCTGTCTCAGAAGCTGCCTTCATCTGAACTGCAGCTCCTTAGAGGTCTCTCTTCCTCTATATTTTATTTTTTAAATTTATTTTCTTTTTTATGTATATGGTACAGAGTCTCACTACATAGCTCAAATTCATAGTGACCCTCCTGTTTTTCAGCCTCCCCAGCGCTGGGATTGCAGGTGTGCACCACCATACACAGACTTGGTGGCCAGCTCAGTGTGCCTAGGGGTGGGGCCAGGGCAGGATGTGGTACTAGGGATGGAACCGTGGTCCCTGCTCTTGCCTAAGTAGCTCTTAGTCTGCTGAGCTATCTCACCAGCACTTTCCTTGTGTATTAAAAGAAAAATGGTTTGCTTAAGACCTCTAACTTAAGAGTTATTTATAGTAATGTCAAATCTGTTATGAATCTGCAGTGGATACTGAAATTTTCAAACACCTTTCTAACTGCAATGAAAAGGCTTGCTTCTTACTTAAAATCTGAGGCAGTGAAAAGCCTGACCTTTGAAATACCATTGGTCCAGTAAGTCTTATTTTTGTCATACTGAAATACTTTTTAAATGTTAGAGGTTGGGGATATAGCTCAGAGCATAAGCACCTGTGTTACACAAGCAACAACATCTCTTTTTGTTATTATTAACTCTACAAACTGGCTCTCCTTTGGCTCTAGGTTCAAGTTTGAGAAAAACTTTTTACTACCCTGAATAAACTCCCCAAAATTCTGAGGGATATGTGATCTTTCTTTGCAAATTAAACTATTCTTTACCTCTTCTTAGGTAAAGTGATGGGCTCAGAAGCCGGAATGGTAGGCATTCTGGGTTATCTGGGTAATCTTTTGATAACCCCACTGTAACATAAATATGATACACTAACAGATCAAGTGCAACTGTTGAAATTCTCAAGGGGAACGACAGTGGAGGCTGAAGAAATAAAGATAAGTAGAAAACAAAAAGCTGAGGTGGGGGGGCCTCTCTCCAGATTCAAGAAAAAAGACTATTCAACAACTATAGTGAATTTATTTATACATTGGGCAGGTTGATGTCATGTGACACTGCCTAGCAACTTGTTTGCTTGGATTGCCTTGAGCTTTTCATGACTGGAAGTTGGAACAGCTTGTTCATGTGGTTTGCCTTGAGTGCTCTTGGTTCTCAGGACAGGCCTTGCTGCACCCCACACATGTGATTGACCTCCAGTTTTAGCCACTTCTCACAGTACACTCATCAAAATGTAGCTGAGCATCTGTGATTCAGGGTAGGGATAGCAAGGTTGTTAAACATCGCCATTCCAGGCTAAGTCAAAAGAGGCTGAAGGCTGAAGTGCTCCAAAGTCACAGTCTGATGGGTTTCTGCTCCTTTTCCTTTTTTGACCTCTCCCCATCACACTTCTCTAAGATACCTAGATCCTGGAGCTCTAGAAGCTTTATTCGTAGGCCTCATCCCTGTCTTCCCAGCAGCCAGCAGTGGGGTGGGCATCTTCCCTCCCTCCTGGCTTCAACATAATTCAGAGCCCAAAGTTACTACTGACTCAGACCCTTCAGACACACATCTCAGGGACAAAAAAACAGGGTCCTGAAAATTGAGATATGGTGAGTGAGCCAGAGCTTATGGAGAACAAGATACAACCCTTTCCTCTTTTGCGTATACTGAAAGCCAAAAATGCCATTGTCAACCTGGGTTTTATTACTGGAAACATATCACACAGTACCAGGGAAGAAATACTAGTATCCCTGCGCTCCATTGAGCCACTGTTTTTCCTATTTGGTACTGTAGCCACATGTGCAGGGAACATAGATAAATGGCAACACAACTAATGAAAGGTAAGAGGGTCAGGACTTAAAAAGCTATCTTATCATGGTAAAGTTTTACCAATAGCTGTTGAGAATAAAAATGTTTTACCTGCCTCAAAAAAAAAAAAAATGTTTAACCTGGAGAGAAACAGAAATCATTTGAGAATAATGCTGCCCAGCAAAGAAAGAAGCAATGTTGGAATTTATGAGAAGAGTTTGGTTCAGGTAAGGAAGAGCCTGTAATCTGGAAAGTGGGTAGCTTTCACATATATCCTGAATCCATTATACCTGTCCCCTTTGGTAAGCTAGGCTGGGCAATAAGAGCAACTTCAGGGTCCTGCTCATCACTCTGTCTTAGAGTCTGGCGCTCTAGTCTGCTAAGTTTTTCCTCTTCCCTATTCTGCTTAGTGCCTCCTACAGCAAAGTCATGCCTGGACCTAAGGTCAAGAGTCAAAGAGACTACTCATCTCACTCTGGAAAAGAAAAATAAAAGGAAAGCAAGGGGAAATGTTTTTAAAAAGGAGTGCTCCTTTCCAAGAAAAGAGAAGGTGGGCAGGCTACCATCCTTTGCCCATAGTTGAAGCATCTTTCTCTTTCTTCCAAATTCTGGTCCTTTAGGAGCCCTGAATGCAGACCAGACTATCTGAGTAAGGCAGTGTAATTAGGTATAAATTTTTCTCTGCACAATGTAAGCAGTGTTCCTCCAGAAGACACTGATATGGTCCTCATTAAGCAACTGTTAAAGCAGGTGGGCACTATGTCTTAGAAATGCTCTTTTTCCCCCCTGACAATATGCTTTTAGTTTTTCTTGATCTGTAGAAGTGATCTCTGGGAAAGGGTAGCTTTGTAAAAGAAACACATTTCTTTAGGAGGAGTGATGAATCACACACACACACACACACACACACACACACACACACACACATCTTCCTCCATAAGGCTTAGCATCAGGGCATGACTGGTTGGCCCTGGCAAAGACCAAAAGTAAGAAAGAGCTGTGTCCGAAGTAAGTTGGCAGGAGCTATAAGGTTTATGCTGGGCCAGGTGGACCCAAACCTCATGAGGGAGCTGCTCTATAGGAGCCTGGTGGATTATGAGTGCCCTGGATCTGGCAGCTAAGGACTGTAATGTTTGAGGCAGAAGATATTAAGGTCAGGCTTATAGCTAAAGAAAAATAATATAGTGAGAAAAACACTGCTTTCATTTTACTATGTAAAAGAACGAACCAAAACTTCTAAAGAATGGGCATTGGAGGTATAGCTCAGGGATAGGGCACATCTTTAGCATCCTGAGCCTCGAGTTAAATCCCCCACACTGCATCTTCCTAAAAACTTCTGAAGACTAGACACAGTCGCAGTATTCAGGTATTTCTCTACTTTGGAGGAGTCAATCATAAACCTTTTAAGACTACTAGTACAACAAACCCTATAGAATACAGCCATCCTCCTCTCTTCTTAATGAGCCCTAATTTGTTAAGATATCCTTGTTCCTCCATGTAAGCCTGGCCACATTCTCTCTGATTGGGAGAGAGGATATGATCTTGGGACAAGCAAGCAGCACTTTAGGATGGTTAAAAATTCATATTCTTGGATTAAAGCACCTGCAAACAGGCTCAGGGGCTGTAATCTCAGTACTGGGGAGGCTGAAATAGAAGGATCACTATGAGTCTGAGCTGTGTAGTGAGACCCTCTACCAAATACATAAAAATGTAAAAAAAGAAAACTGTTCCTTAGCTCTTAAAGGGACATAATTTCTGTTTGGGAAGGTCTTTGGGTGAAAGTATTATTGTAATACAGTAAGTCCCCAACTTATAAATATTCAAGTTGTGAACTTTAACATATAAATAGTAGATTCAAATAATCCATGGAAGTATCTCACATGCTAAGCATTGTCACAGTTGTGGTACTGTGTGGTTACTATGCTCCAAAGTAAACATAGTTTATTTACAGTAGTTGTATGTTTTTTGATATATTTTACATTGTATATTTGTGTCAAAGATGTCTAAGACTCATTTTGTTGGATTTATAAATGAGTCTGACTTACAAATGGAACTCATTACCAAGAATGGGACTCAATCATAAGTCACGGTCTTATTGTAATGGTGATATCCCATGTTATGGTTTATATGTAGATGTTTCCCCCAAAGTCTCATGTACTCATAGGTGGGGCTTTGGGATTATAGGGGTTTGTAACTAATTCACTACTAGGAGATGAGGTCTGGTCAAAAGAGATGCTCACTGAGAGCTCTACTTTCCCACCACCATGTGAATGACTGTCTTCCACTGTGCCCCTCTTCCCTGCAATCCTGCCTTGGAGTCAGCCAACAATGGACTGAAGCCTCAACAATCTGTGAGCCAAAATGAACCTTTCTACCTTTTATTTGAGGGTGTCAGTTATTCAGTTCCATCCAGTAAAGAAGAAAGTTATTAAGGATTTGGTACCAGGAGTGTGGTTGTTTTTGTAACACTACCTGATCATATGGTTTAGAAACCTTTGGAACAGATTTGCAGGAGGGGTTCAGAAAGACTTGAAGATGCTGGCTAAAGAAACAGCCTTAGAATGCTATAAAGCAAACTTGATGGAGATTGTGGCTATAGCTCAGATGACCAGAACATGAAAGAAAATGCAGACTACCAAGTCTACATTTAAGAGGTGTTAGATGGTATCAAGAACTTTATTAGCAGCTGGACTCCAGGCTGTGTGTATTATGCTCTAGCAGAAAAATTTTTTATATTTTGCTCATGAGACTTTGCAGGAAACTAAGATCAAGGGTGGCATCCTAATTTATTTTTTTATTTTTTTATTTATTTTATTTTATTTATTTATTTTTTTGTGGAACCAGGGATTGAACTCAGGTCCTTGCACTTGCCAGGCAAGCGCTTATTCTACTGAGCTAACTCCCTGGCCCCTCGGCAACCTAATTTAGCAGAGGAGATTTTAAGGCACTCTAACATTCAGGCTACAACATGGATACAGTTTGCTGCTTTTAGCCAGGTATACTGAAAATCAAAAGCAAAATGCTTAAATCACCTGCAAAAATAGAGCAGAAGAGAGCTGGGTTGCTAAAATATTTAACATTAAAAAAGAAGTCAAGAACTTAACAATGGGACAGTAGAAAAGATGCCTTGAGGGCATCACAGGAACTAGCAAGACCCCAGCTTAAAGTTGCAAAAGTGAAAGACTTTGCTTTGAAAAGAGAACCCCAGGACACCTGGTTCAGAGAGAATGGCAGCCTAGGAGCATAGATTCCTCAGGATTCAGTTCACAGTGCTCAATCATCCTAGCACTCAGAGGCCTCTGTAGTCCCAGTTCAAAGGAACTTGGCTGTTGCTCAATCTGTCAGGAGATCTTGGTGTTACCCATGTGCTGCTGTAAGCAGAATTTGAAAGTTGTGGGATCAGAAAGACTTCCATACAGATTTCAAAAGAAAGCTTGGGAGGCCAGGAAATGTATCCTTTAAGCGGCAATGCATGAAGCTGAAAGTGCAGCTATTAAACCAGGAATATGGAAGGTATAAGGAAAGCTTCAAGGAAACAGCAAAGTCAGCCCAAGAGAGAAGCCATGAGGGTTATAACTAGAGGCAATTCCACAAAGATAGAGCTGTCCATGCACACTAGTTCACATCTCTTAGCCACAATTTTCCCCCATGTCTTAGTTACTTTTCTCATTGATGAGACAAAGTACCTGACACCCAAAGTTAAAAGGAGGAAAGGTTAATAGTTTATAAAGGTTTCAGTCCCTAATCAGTGGCCCCAAGGTGGGGTGGTTTGGCAGAGAACAGTTACGGTAGGCAGAAATTAGCAAAGCAAAAGCTGAGGAGGAGATAAGCCTATTTTTGTCCCTTACATTGTATCCAGTCTACTGAGATTAGGGTGGTGCCAATCCAATCAGTGGACTGATTCGGCAATCACCTATCCACAATCCCAGCACCTTAATCCAAACATGGCACCACCAATCAACCACACACTCTAGATTCAGCCACCTCTAAAAAGTCTCTTCCTCCTGACTGTATGAGGCTTTGGGAAGACATCTAGACACGAACCGTAACACCTGCTATCGCACATGGAGCTACAGGATTTAATGTTTTGGTCTTACTTTGGTATCATTGCTTATTCCCATTCCTCTTTCTTTGAATGGGAGTGTTCATCCTGTGCCATTCATTGTATGTTAGCAGCATTTGACTTGTTTTTTGTTTTGTTTTGTTTTTTTTACTTTTATAGGGACTCACAGCTAAGAGTTTACCTTAAGTCTCAGAATGTAGACTTGAACTTTTCAGCAATGTTGAAGCTGTTATAGGAATTTGGCAACTCTTAAAGATAGACTAAATATATTTCATGTAAAGCGATGTGCATGAATCTTTTGGAGGTCAGGGATGGAATGTAATGGTTTATATGTAGATGTCTTCCCAAAGCCTCATAGAGGGGGTTTTACGGAGATGATTAGATTATAGGGTCTTATAGTTGGCTTGCAGTTAGAAGATGGGGTCTAAGCCACTGAGGCTTCTCACTGAGCCTCAGCCTGGAAGGTTAGATTTCCCTCCTCAACTTCTCCCTTCTCTCTCTACTTCCTGTCTGCCATGTCATAAGCATCTTTCCTCCTCCATGAGCCTTTATCATACTGTCCTGCCTTGGAGCCAGCTGACTCCAGACTCAGCTAACTAGGAAACTCAACAAACTGTGAACCAAAATGTACCTCTCCTCCTTTAATTTATAGGTGTTATATGTTGTGTCCCTTTGACAAAGAAAGTGATTAAGACATATCATTTGCATTTTTCATTCTTTGTTGTTGTATCTGGTACAGGGTTTCACTACACAACTCAGACTATAGTGATCCTCCTGTTTTCATCCTCCCCGGTGCTGGGATTACAGGCATGTGCTGTCACACCTGGTCTCAGTGTCTGATTCAGCACGCTTGGGGTCAGGGCTGTTGCAGCATATGGTACAGGGGATTGAACCCCAGTCCTTGTGCTTGCCTAAGCAGGCACTTAACCCACTGAGCTATTTCATGAGCACTTTCATTTTTATTATTCCATGAATGTACACAAGACTTTTCCAGAGGCTTTGTTATATACAAAAGATTGAATGAGAAGCAGATGAGAAACCATCTCTCCTTTATTATGCCAAAATAAAAAAGCATTATGTAACAATGTAAAGCAATAGTTCCCATGCTGTTCAATTTATTAACTTAGTCTCAAAATAAAAACTAAGCTGGGTGTGGTGGTACACACCTATATGTAACCCTAGCACTTGGGAGGCTGAGTCAGAAGCACTGCTGCAAGTTTGAGGCCAGCCTGGGGTACGTAGTGAGGTTAAGGACAGCCCGAACTACAGAGTGAGACCTTGCCTCAGAAAGATAGACAGAAAGACAGACAGACAGACAGACAGACAGACAGACAGACAGACAGACAGACAGAGCAAGCTGGGGACGTGGCTCAGTGTGAAGATACTGGGTTCAATCCCCAGTACAACAAAAAAAGAAAATAAGGAAAAAAAAAAAGTAAAACGATGCCAATGTTTTTCCTAATTTTTGTTTGTTCTTGAAAATATGGGTTTAAAATTAAAATGTGTGATGTGTATTAATACAAACTGAATATCTTATTAAGTACATTAATAAAGTTTTGAGTTCAGAGGCTGCAGCTCAGTGGTACAGCACTTGCATAGTAAGCATGAAGACCTAGGTTCAGTCCCCAGCACAAGAAGAAAATATACATTACACGTTTCTATTTGAATTGGTAAATATATACATAGATAATTCACTTTTTTTTTTTTTTTCTGCAGAACCAGGAATTGAACTCAGGCCCTTGTGCTTGCCAGGGAAGCGTTTATTCTACTGAACCATCTCCCCGGCCCCTGATAATTTGCTTTTTTAAAATGCTCTCTGGGCTGTTTAAGTTTCTAAAGAGAAGTTCTGAGAAAGTCCAAAGCAGCGCCTGCAGGGAGTCCAGTGCCTGGCTGCTGCTGCCATCTTGTGGCCATAAGAGGAGCTGGCCTGTAAGATGGGTCAGAGAAAGGCCATGGCCTCTAGGTCCCTGACCTTTGAATTACCCAACCTGTGTATACTGTACACACCGTCACTATTTTTGAAACATCTCGTCCTCTGAGATGATAAATTGAAATTTAGGTTTGACATCTTACAAAATCTTCACATATGTTTCAATTTGCATTTAGCTTTAAGGTCTTCAATGACCTTCACAATCATGTGTTTGTTTCCAGGTCTTTGTAGATTAGTGCTACTATTTGCCAGATAAAGACATTGGACCCCTAGGATAGTGGTGGTGAACCTGTGGCATGTGTGCCGTAGTCAGCTGGGTTTTTTTTTTTTTTTTCATCATTGAAAGCTCTAAAAGGTTCGCCATTGCTGCCCTAAGACAAAACTTTAAAAAGAGACGCAGGATAAACTGTGACATACATGTCATTCATGAAGTCAAGACACCTCACCAGTACTCATTAAAAAAAAAAAAAAAAGCCATGAAATCATGTTAGAACTCACATCCACTTAGGAAAGTAAGCCTTCCTATTAAGTCTTGGCGTTTAAGCAATTTAAAGTTCTATTTTTTTAATTGTTAGTTTTCATGGAAATGCTAGCCATTTTAATATAGCTTGGTTAAAAAAAAAATCCTGGTTTTTTGGGGGGCCGGGAGTTGGATCAGTGGAACAAACGCTTCCCTGGCAAGCACAAGGGCCTGAGTTCAATCCCCAGTTTAAAAAAAAAAAAATTTAAAAAAAAAAAAAAAAAATATATATATATATATATATATATATATATATTGTTTTTGCGCTTGTTGATTTTTTTGATACAGGTCTCTTTACACTGAACTAAATCCCCAGTCATTTTTATTCTTAGTTTTAAGAAGGGATCTCACTAAGTTTCCCAGGTTAGGTTCAAACTTGTGCTCTTCCTGTCTAAAGCACCTGGAAGGCACACGCCACCAAAATGAGCCTAAAAGCTTAGAGTTTATAGCTGCAAGCTTCAGACTTTGGGAGTAATGTTTGCCCATAGGTTGAATAGACACAGTTAAGTTATAGCTATAGGCATTGCCACAAAGAATCAATTATTAGATACTCAAGTATTTTTAAATAAAATCTAGATAGAAGAAGAGAGTTTCTGAAGCTTTAAAGGAAGAATTGAGGGGGACTGGGGATACAGCTTAGTGGCGTAAGCACCTGCCTGGCAAGTGGAAGGTACTGAATTTGATCCCTGGTACCACCAATAAATAAATAATTTTTTTTTAAAGGAGGGATGATGTAAGGATAAGACTGAAGTGAGAAATCCCAGGAATGATTGACTGACGTTGCAATAACTTTACTCACCTCTGAAAAAGTTATTCAAGAGGCTTGGACTTTGTACAGCAGAGACAGCCAAATGCCTGCTATAAGCCTTTCCATATGACAGATCCTGCATCCTGGTGGGCCCACTAATTGAGGCTTTCCAGTGGACTAACTGAGCTGACATGCTAGGCTGCAGCTAGCCTCTAGCCCAGGCAGTTAAGAAATAAGACTGCATCTCCAAACTCTTTTCCCTGTTGTATAGCTAGGTACAAAGAATTAGGGGCCCCAGGGAACAAACCCCTTAGATGGAAAAGGCCTGGTTGCTCTATCCCTTATAATGGATCACTGACTGCTAGCAAGAAAGACCTACCTAGGATGATTAAAGGAGTATGAAATAAACTTCATTTTGTCAAGCGTCTGAAAACCGCAGAGTAATGCTGGCATTAACAAATGCTAGCGTACTTCGAAGCACTAAAGCTTTTTCTTTTTTTGAGACAGGGTCTTATTATGCAGTTTGGGCTGGCCTTGTGATCACTTTCCTCCTGGTTAAACATTCCAAGTGCTGAGGTTACAGGGGTGTGCCACCATGCCTGATTCCGGGGCTGCACGGTGGGTGTCAGCGTCTGGGGCCGAGACCACATGGCATGAGGGGCCCAGGATTAAACTCCAGTCTCTGTGCTTGCCAGGTAGATGCTTATGCCCCCGAAGCACTAAAGCTTTAAGCAAACTTCTTCAGGAGAAGTTTGGGCTTAAAAAAAGTTTGGGCTTTAGGAGAAAGAAGAGTAAGGCTCATTATTGTATTCCCATCCTGGTACATGATTTATTGGCAGATGGCAATTAGATGTATAATGGATAACTGAATGGATAGATAAGCACAATGAGTGGATAAGCAGGAAAATTAGGTATTCATATGAAAGCTGTAATAGTTCTGGATTTTTTTTTTTTCAGAACCGAGGCTTGAACTCAGGCCCTTGCGCTTGCCAGGCAAGTGCTTATTCTACTGAGCTATGTCCCCCGCCCCTGTAATAGTTTTGAATAAAATAACACTGAACATTTGTGGGAAAGGTTCTACATCTTTATTTTTTTTAGTACTAGAGATTGAACTCAGGACCTTGCACTTCCAAGCAAGTGCTTATTCTACTGAGCTATCTCCCCAGCCTGAGGTGCTACATCTTAACCAGTATTTACTTTTGTGTATTTTATGTAAAAATAAAGTGGATAAAATCTGCACTCCTCTGGTGGTGTTTAAGAATAAACTAGGCAACTACTTGGCAAGAGTGTGAGATGCAATAAAGGTTAATCTTAGAAACATGGTTAGAAAGCATTTAGGCAAGTTTCACCTTATGTTCTTTGATCTTTAACCAAAGTGACTATATGTGCTAGCTAAGAATTCTATCTTTAGCTGCTTACAATAATGAGCATTCTTTATAGGTATGTATCTATGCACGTATTTATGTAGTGCTGGCAATTGGACCAAGAGCTTTTCAGATGCTACACACCACACCAGTTCTACCACTGAGCCATACCCCTAGCCATAGTTTTAGTTTAAATTATTGTTTTAAGAAATAAAAATATGAGATGAAAAATATATATCTATAAATAGTTTTCTGAGCACATACTAAAGCAATCTTCATAAACTGAGTATATATAATTATAGACAACTTTCTCTAGTGGAAATCATCCAGCTGGCAACCCTAAACTCACAAAGTATCAAACATGAATATCAGTTATTGAAGTAATAAGAAAAATATTTGTCTTCGATATTTAGTTTTAAGAGTGTTATGGTTTGTGTATACTTGTCCCCCAAAAGCCTCAGGCAGTCACTGAGGTGCAGTTCTACAGTTTGTGAGTAATTCATGATCCAAGGCTGGGATTATGGGTCTGAGTACTGCTGGGGTTATGGGTGAGTCTACACCTGGTCTGGAGGAGAGAGCCTGAATGCAATGTAAGGGAGACAGACTCGCTCTCTGTACCCATTGCTGCTCCTACTCCTGCATTTGCTCTCTGCTCTTTGCCGCTGCCATGAAAGGCTGCTCTCTGCCATGTGCCAGTTTGCCTTGGAGCCAGCTGACTATGGACTGAAACCTCCAGTAATTGTGAGCTAAATAAACTTTTCCTTCCTTCAGTTTGAGTGTCAGGTATTTGTCCCACAACAGGAGGAGAGTAACTCAGACAGAGACAAACAGTATAGGATGAGGAGGTATACACTAACATTTATTTCTCTAGAGTAGAATTCTAAATTATTAATTTTATTTCTCTGAATAAGACTAAAAGATGAAATAGGAAAATGGCTTGAAAAAATAAGATAATACAAAGCCTATAAATTGTATAGTTTTCCTATAAGTTATTCTGTTTTTTTAAGATTTTTGCCTTTCTCTTTAAAACACACTGCTCCCTCTCAGTTACTCCCAAGATGGCAGACCTACTGGGCTCCATCCTAAGTTCTATGGAGAAACCTCCCAGCCTTGGTGACCAGGGGACATGGTGCAAGGCCCGAGAACAAGCTATCCGTTGGAAGAAGCTACAAGAGCAAGAGAAACAACAGGACGTGGAATTTCATGAAAGGATGGAGAAAGAGGTATCAGATTTCATGCAAGGTATCAGATTTCGCTTCAAGGCAGATCAAGAAAAAAGTTTCAGCCTAGGAACAAGCTACAGAGGAGCATGATGTGGTGGAAGTAGTGGGCCTGACATACTTCTCCTTTGGGGAAGATGGTGACTATTGCTATGTCATGATTTTCAAAAAGGAGTTTGCACCCTCAGATGAAGAGCTGGAATCCTACTGCCGTGGAGAGGAGTGGGATCCCCAGATGTCTGAGGAGAAGTGGAAACTAAAGGAGCTGGCCCAGCAGCAGGAGGAGGCGGCAGCCCGGCAGGGACCTGCGGTGATGAGCAGGTGATGACTACAAGGACGAGGGTAGCCGCCTCACTGGCAAGGGGTGAGCCAAGGATGCAGCCTATGTGCTACAGGCCAAAAAGACCTACGGTGGCCAATAAGAGGGACACATGCTCCATCGAAAAGGCCATGAATGAGATCTGAGCCAAGAAGTGTCTGTGGCAGAGTGGGAAAGAGTTGCCAGCTACATCCTAGGAGCACCACCCAGCTCCCTTGGAACTCTTTGGGCAGGGCAAGGGGTAGTGAAGGACAATACTGTTGCTATTGGGACCCATCCTGTAGCCCTAGTCTGGAACCACCTTCTTCCAGCTGTCATTCAGGCTGAGGGGAAGCACATGTTTGTCGCAGTTGGATCGTGTGTGTGTGTGTGTGTGTGTGTGTGTGTGTGTGTGTAATAGAGTGAATGCACAAGTGGATATTAGCATTTTTTAAAATGTTTTTGGGGGCGGGCTCGTAGTGATCTTCCTGTTTTCAGCCTCCCAAGCACTGGGATTACAGGCATGTGCCACCACGCCCAGTTTCAGTTACCATCTCAGTGCATCCCAGGGCTGGGGCTGGCATGGCTTGAGGTGCCAGGGATCAAACCCCAGTCCCTGCACTAAGCAGGAACTTTAGTCCACTAAGCTATCTGGCCAGCCCCACAAGTGGTTATTTAATCTGTATTATTCTCTGTTCTCCTTGGAACGTTCTTCCCCTTGGGGCTGGGTTACTTTACATTCAATAAACACTGATTTCCCCACCCCCCCCCCAAAAAAAAGAGAAAAGAGAAAAAAATCAATCACTATATATTCAATTTGTATGGTACATACTTTCCCCCACCCTTTCCATACCTCCTAAGCAATAGAAGAAATGTAGTAAAGTAGTTGCCTAGCAACAAGACATTAGTGAGATAGTCCCCTCTCTCTGACTTCATTTTAAGTGAAGTACTCCAAGAGCAACTATGAGATAAATATCAAAAATGTAAAAGACCATAATGTTGGCATCATGCAATGAGCTTTAAGAAAAAAATCTACATATGGTTCATATGTTAGGATACTGATGTTGGTTTGGAAAGTACTAATTTTAGTCTAAAATACTAAATCTTTTTCCTGTGATGTTTAAACTAACTTGACTTTTGCCAGGAATGGTAGTACAATCCCTGTAATCCTAGCTGTCCAGGAGAGAGGCAGGATTATTACAAGTTTGAGGTCACACTAGACAATTTAGTTTCATTCATTCTCATAATAAAAAGGTTAGGGATATAGCCCAATAGTAGATTGCCCATGGGCTTGGTAGCAGTATTAGAATAAAAAGCTTCTTGCTGATGGACTGTTTATGGTTTTGTTTGTTTTAATAATAGCTATAGTAAGGGGAGTGTGAAAACAGCAAATGTGAGGTCTGAGACTGAGAAAGTTTTTGTAAATTCTTCTACACAGTTACATCTAAAGGAGGAAATATATATAAATAGAATTTTTAATCCTCAAGTATAGAGGCTTAGAAATTCAGAAATTATACTGTTTCGTAAAATAATATAATGGCAAATAATATAAATTCATTTTTTCCTTGGTGGAAATTAAGTCTGCAATCCAGACTAAACTCTTTTACTATAAGATACAACTTTCCAGGAGAATATAATATATAGTGTGCAGCAATACTTTATTTCTCTACCATGATACAGGGAGCAGAGTAAGGACAAGGTAAGACTTGCCCCAAGCAAGACTCTTAGGATGTCTGTGCTTTTTAAATTCTTGATCAGAGCTCCTCCTACTGGAATAACTTCCTCAGTACCGTGAAGTAGACTAGATCAAGATTCAAACACAAGTCAAGTTCTTGTTGGTCTGAAGCTCATGAATTCAAGTGACTCTTGTAAGTAGCTAGGCTACAGGTGTGCACCACCGCACCTAGATTTAGTATTCAACTTTTTTTTTTTTTTAGTACTCAACTTTTTTTTTTTAGTGATGAGGACTGAACCCAAAGCCTCTCACATGTTAGGCAAGTGGTCTACCACTAGCTGTACCTCTAGCCCAAAATTCAAGATTTTAATATATGAGCCATAAATTCTAACTCTGTGGCAAGGGAAAGATTTCAAATTAAGCACTAATTTTCCCCCCTTACACTAAGAACTGAGCCCAGGATATAATGTATGCTGAGTTGTACCCCTAGTCCTCATTTAGAGATAAGATCTTATTAAATTGCTAAGATAGACCTCAAACTTTTGGCTTCCTGCCTAAATGCTAGATTTTCAAACTTTCATAAGGATCTGTTCATTGAGATTTTGGTTAATGTTAACATAGGTGTTATGACATGCCTAGCACTGAATTTGTCAACTTTCATGTATCAGTTAGTGACCACTGGAGAAACAGATTTAATATATAAGCCTTACAATCACCACGTGCGGAGTTAGTTGTGCAAGAGCACAAAAGTGTTGTTTGTGGCTGTAGATCTGAATGATCAAATTAAAGGTTGAAAGCTCCTGGCCTGGAGCTCACTTACTTCTGCATCTGTTTCAGGAAGCTGAAGGTTCTGCAATACAAGGGTGAAGAGTTTGTGTTCAAAGACAGGAGATGGATATTTAAGGTAAAAGGGAAGACTGCAGATCCTCTGAAGCAACCGAAGCAAGTCTTCCTTCTTCTTTCTCTTTTGGAAAAGAGTTACAGTTGGCAAAAGAGTATATTATAATTTCTTAGTTTCTAACTCCTTATAAGTCTATTGGTCGGGGAGATTGCTCAATAGAATAAGTGCTTGCCTGGCAAGCTCAAGGTCCCGAGTTCAATTCCCAGTACCACAAAAA
>NW_004524600.1:5573503-5574621 GCF_000260255.1 Octodon degus | reverse complement strand
GGTCCCTGTGCTTTGCCAAGCTTGTTCCAAGTAGGTGCTTTAGACCACTGAGCCATCTCTCCAGCCCCTGGCAGATTAAATTTTAAAAAATAAAACAAAGCCCAGTGGTATGCTGTACACAAGAAATATATTTAATATGAAAAGAAATTCAAAGACTAAAAATCAAAAGATTGAGGGCCAGGGAGATAGCTCAGTGGCATAAGTACTTGCCTGGCAAGTACAAGGTCCTGAGTTTGATCCTCAGTACCCCCCCAAAATCAATCAATCAATCTAAGAATCTTTGGTCATTCTGAATAGTAATATATTCCCTGAAAAATCAAAAGATGGAAAGCAATATTATATGCAATAGGCTCCCCAAATAAGCAGGAATAGCTGTCCTATTCTCAGACAACGTGGACTTCAAGCAAAAACTGATCTGAAGAAGCAAAGAGGGTCACGGCATACTATTAACAGAAAAACTCCACAGGAATAGATAGCAATCATAAATATATATGTATCAAACGCTGGCACACCTTACTTCATAAAACAAACACTACTGGATATAAAAGATCAAGTAAAACTTAACACAATTATAGTGCGGGACCCCAATGCTCCACTGTCACAATTAGAACAACTGGGAAAAAATCAATAAAGAACTATCAAAGCTGAGTCACACCTTCAAACCAACTGATTGAATAGATTTCCACAGGATGTTCTACCCAACAATAGGTTATATATTCTTCTCACTTCTCAGTAGCATGTGGAACATTCTCCAAAACAGACTACATACTAGCCTATAAAGCATGCTTAAATAAATACAAAAGATCAAAATAGCCTCTTGCATATTATCAGATCACAGTGTAATGAAACAAGAAATCAATGGCAAAATAAATTATGCAAATACATGGAAATCAAATATACTGTTGAATAATCAGTGGGTCACAGAACAAATCAAGGAAGAAATTAGTTCCTAGAATCAAATGATAACGCCACTACAACATACACAATCTATGGTACAAAAATAAAAGAAATATTTTTTTTTAATTTATTTGAGAGAGAGAGAGAGAGAGAGAGAGAGAGAGAGAGAGAGAGAGAGGTGTGTGTGGCCAGCTCAGCCCACCAGGGGGCGGGCTGGCTGG
>NW_004524600.1:5567322-5573138 GCF_000260255.1 Octodon degus | reverse complement strand
AAAAAATGTATTTAGTACAGGTCTATAGGGTCTCACTACACAGATTGGACTTGTAGTGATCCTCCCATTTTCAGCCTCCCAAGTGCTGGAATTACAGGTGTGTGCCACCACGCCCAGTCTCAGTTGCCTTCTCAGTGTGCCCTGGGGGCAGGGCCAGCACAGCATGCTGGGGATTGAGCTGTTAATCCACTGAGCTGTAAAAGAAATCTTAAGAGAAGTTTGTAGCTGTAAATGCCTAAATTGAAAACACAGAGCAAGCTGAAATAAATAACCTAATGATGCACCTCAAGGTCCTAGAAAAATAAAAATAATCCAAATTTAAAGCTAGTATAAGGAAGGAAATTATAAAGATCAGAGTAGAAATTAATGAAATTGAGGCAATTAATAAAATTGAGAATGAAGAAGAAATAGTTTCCTAGATATATATGATTTACTAAAACTGAACAAAGAAGATGTAAAAACATTGGATAATCTAGTAACGAGCAATATAATGGGGCAATAATACTAACTGTCAACTAAGAAAATCCTAGGGGCTGGGGAGATGGCTCAGTAGAATAAGTGCTTCCCTGGCAAGCGCAAGGGCCTGAGTTCAATCCCCAGTTCCGCAAAAAGAAAAAAAGAAAAAAAAAGAAAATCCCAGGACGTGATAGATTCACAGCCAAATTCTGTGAAAACGTCAGGAAAGACATAATGCTAATACTCTTCAAACTACTTCATGAAATTGAAAGGAAAAAAGTACTTCCAAAAACCAGTCCTGAAAGGTAGCTTTACCTGATTATAAAACCAAGGAAAGGATCCAATTGAAAAAACACTGTAGGCCAATCCCTTTAATGAACATACACATAAAAATCCTCAACAAAATACTGGCAAACAATGCAACAAATCATCAAAAAGTTTGTTATAACCTGTGCAATTGATTCCAATTTTGTAACTCTCTGTATGTTTCCACAGTAACTTTATTAACAAGGACTATTTGGTATAAGCTGACAACTTAAACTCCATCTTGTAACAAGCTTTGTGACTTCCATCTTGTAAAACCTTGATTTGTTTTGTAAACCACCCCCCCCATGCCTTCCCGAAGAATGTGACTGTTTAAAGAAAGTGTTTCTCAGCATTTCGAGAGAAGATAAGAAATGTTCCTCAACATTCTGCAGAATGAGTTAAACTATCCTTCCTACGGGAACAAACAGAATGCCTGAAAATGGGTAAAATGGTCATCAGATGTCCATCTAAGTACCAAGACAAAAACAGTGCCTAAGCCAAGAAAAACATATTCCTGTAGGGTTTACAAAATGTGACCTCATCTATGGGAACAAAAAGTTAACCCTCAGTCATAACTGACTCAAAATAAGCTTTGTAAAATCCCCCCTCCTCCCTCTACTCTTGTGGGTTTTTTTCCCTTTAAAAACCCTGCCTCACCTAGACTAAGCATGCACCTACTTGGAGACCAGAGTACATGCTACAGCTGAGCTCAGCTAAATAAAGCACTTTCTTGCTTTTTAAGTTTGAGTCCAGTTTTTGATTTTTGGGTTACAACAAGGTCATACATCATGATCCAATAAGATTCATCCCAGGAATGCAAGGGTGGTTCAACATGTGCAAATCAATAAATATGATACATCACACAAATAGAAGCAAAAATACAAATCACATGATCATCTCAATAGATGCTGAAAAAAATCCTTGGACGTTATCCAATAACCATTCATGATTAAAAAAAAAAAAAAAAACCTGAACAAAATGAGTATGGAAGGACCTTATTTCAATCTAACAAAGCTATGTATGATCAACTTATCACCAACATCATATTGAATGAGAAAAAGCTGAAAACTTTCCTTCTAACATTAGGAACAAGACAAAGATATTCACTACCAACATCCTATGCAACATAATATTTGAAACATTAGCCAGAACAATCTGGAAAGAGAAAGAAAGGAAAGATTCATATGTATATGTCAAAGTGTCTTGTGGATGACATGATATTCTACATAGAAGATCCAATATTGTCATCCAAAGACTCCTAAAATAACAAATCTCAGCAGTGTAGCAGGATACAACACATAAAAATTGTATTCCTATACAACAGTAATGAACTCACTGAGAAAGAAATTAGGAAAAGGGGCCAGCCAAATAGCTTAGAGGATTAAAGAGCCTGCAGGCAGACTCAGGGCCCAGGGCACACTAAGAAGGCCACTGAGACTGGGTGTGGTGGTGCATGCCTGTAATCCCAGAACTTGGGAGGCTGTAAACAATAGTATCACTATGAGTTTGATTTAGTAGTGAGATCCAGAACACCCTGTGCACGCCTGTAATCCCAGAACTTGGGAGGCTGTAAACAGTAGTATCACTATGAGTTCAATTTAGTAGTGAGATCTGGAACACCCTGTAGATCCTTCCCTAAAATACAGAAAAAAAAAGAAGAAATTAGAGAAAAACATCATTCACAAAAGCACCAAGAAAATTAAATATTTAGGAACTAACCTAATCAAGGAAATGAAAGCTATCTACAACAAAAACTACCTCACTCTGAAAAAGGAAAGTGAAGAAGACGTCATAAAATGGAGAGATAGCCCCTGCTCTTGGACAGGAGGAATAAATATTGTCAGAATGGCTCTTAATTTCAGAACTGACATATTTTTTTTCATGCAATTGCAATCAAAATATCGATACCATTCCTCACAGAACTAGGAAAACAGCCCTCAAATCAATATGGAGCCAGCAGAAATCCAAAATACCAAAAGTGATGCTGGACAACAAATGCCAAGGAGGAAGCAATCCTGGATGTCCAGTAATATTATAAAGCTACAGTGATAGGGGCCGGGGAGGTGGCTCAGTGAAATAAGCACTTTCCTGGCAAGTGTAAGGGCCTGAGTTCAACCCCCGGTTCTACCAAAAAAATAAGTAAATAAAATAAAGCTACAGTGATAAAAAGAGAGAACTGAAGAAAAAAATAGAAACAGAGCTTTCGCAAATGGGAAGGGGAATAAGAGTTGGAGGGAGCAAGGAAGGGTAGGAGGGTAAGGGGACAAAAAAGAATTAAGATGTGCTAAGTATATGTACAAACTCCCCCATCACAAATATAATTGTGATGTACTGCAAACATATACTTTAAAAAAGTCAATTACATCTCTTAAAGTAGTTTTTGTTTGTTGTTGAGGCATAATTAGTATAAAGTGAATAAAATTTAAATGTTCTGTTGAATGATTTTCACAAACATATATGAATGTAAACACCACTCACAAGAAGAAATAGTTTATTTCCACCTATTCAGAGATTCCCTGGGGCCTTATTATAGTCAAATGTAATACTGCTCCCACTCACCCAGAAAAACTACAGTTCTAATAGCCATTACTGTACATTTTAGAACTTTTTATTTCAAATAAATGAAATGATACACTATGCATTCTTTTATATCTGTCTGTATTCTCTCACTATATGTGAGAATAATTCACTCCATTTTGATTCCTGTTATTTCAATCCATGTATATATCACAGTATGCCTATTCTGCCTGTTCTGCTGATACACACGTGAGATGCTTCAGGGGTTTTTTTGCTCTTTTGAATCATTATTATTCCTAATATATATTAATTATACATATGATTAGTATGTTACTATAATGAATAAAACTTCTAAGAACATTACTGTACAGATTCTTTGTGGACATATATTTTCATTTCTTCTAGGATAACATATAGGAGATACAGTATTGGTCCATGAAATAGATAATATGTAACTTCATGGGAAATTCAAATAGTTCTCCAAAATGGTTGTACATTTTCCAATTCAACTAGCAATGCATGAGAATAACTGTGGCACCACATTGGATATTACTGATTTGTACTGGGGATTGAACCTGGGATGTCCTAACACTAAGCTACAACCCCTGAGATACATCCTTTTATTTATCTATTTTAAAAAGGTAAAACAGAATTTCATAACAAAAGTTATAGAATAACGGTATTTAATATATTGCATACAGTCATCTTCAAAGCAGTTACAAAGAATACAATATACAGGCATAAAATTTCTCCAATCAGCATTAGCATGAACCCTCCTTTTCAATGGACTAAGAAGAACTAAGAGCTACCTTGCAGTTTTCTCCCTTTTCCCTTCCTTTCTTTCTCCTTTGCCCCCTCTTAGTTCTTTTCTCCTTTTAAACAATTACTTTCCATTTCACAATATCTATTGTCCATCCTAGACCTTATTTACTCTTTCAGTTTCTCATACCAGGGAGACAATATGAGGTTTACACATGTGAATCTGATTTATTTCACTTAAGAGTATGGTCTCAAGTTTCATCCATTTAACCCTATCCTTTTTGTTTATTTAATTTTTTTTTTTTCCAAACCGGGCATTGAACTCAGGCCTTTGCACTTGCCAGGCAAGTTCTTATTCTACTGAGCCAACTCCGTGGCCCACCTTAAAAACTTTTATGATAGGGTCTCACTCAGTTGCCTGGGCTGGCCTGAAACTTGCAACCCTCCTGCTTAGCGTCTTGAGTTTCTGGTATGCTTGGATCACAGGCATGCACAACTGTGCCTGACTAGTCTTTTTTATTTCAGTTATTCCATTGGCTGTAAAATGGAGTCACATCGTGATTTCTGTTGGGAGTGAGGTTGACTGTCCCTTGGGTATCAAGGACAAGGCCACTCATGAGCTTGGCAGAGACACATGAGAAGTATACAGTGCAAAGAGCTGATGCACATAGTGACTTAACCTTTGCTTAAGACGATAGAGTTTTCTCTTGTCCCCAAGACTTGCTGTTCTGCTAACAAATTAGAGATTCTTCCTGCCCCAGATCCTACCCTGCCCTTAAATTCTACATGAACTTATTGATATGCTGATTGTATAAATAAATGCACTCCAGGTGCTAGGCAGTTTGCTTTATCCCATCAGGAGAGAGGGCTTCACCTGACCCCAGCTTTTGTATGCTGATTTCTGTCTTTCTTCATTCCACTGTCCTCCCTCTGAAGCTTCAAGAACTGCAGAGGATGGGCAGATTTCAGCGTGCATTTTTGCTGACTAATGATGTTGAACAACATTTCACATACTGAAAAAAAAAATACTGATTGGCCATGGTGAGTGTTCAGCAAAATGTTAGTTTTCATATATATATATTATATATATATATATATATATATATATATATATATATAATATATATATGTTTTGTACAGGGTCTCACTACACAGCTCGGACTTGTCGTGGTCCTCAGCACTTGGATCAAAGGTGTTCACCCCCACACCCGGTCTCATTCCTGGCTCAGTGTACCTGAGGGTGGGGCCAGTGTCACAGGTGGTGCAAGGGACTGAACCCAGGTCCCTGTGCTTGCCTATGCAGGCACTTAGTTCTCTAAGCTATCTCACCAGCCCTTTAATTTTATATTTAGTGTCCAGCTCAAGGTTATGAAGCCACTCACCAATATTCTCTTCTTGAAATTTCACAGTTCTATTAAGTCAACAATCCATCTCAATTTAATTTTTGTGTATTAAGTGAAGTGAACCTTAACACTGGGTTATTTTGTCTTTAAGACAGAATTTTACTATGTTGCCCAAACTGGGCAGAAACTTGTAATCCTACTGTCTCAGCCTCCCAGAGTGCTGAGATAACAGGAATGTGACCCATGCTCAGCAGTATTTTTCTTTTATATATTACAGTAATTTGAGATATTACAATAAATGTACTTATCAGATTGGTGAAATTTCCAAATTTTTTTGTCTTTTTTCCCCCATAATTTTATTGATAAACAAATAGCAATGAGACAATTTCAAATCAAATTGGTAGGACAGTTTCAATAATTAACACATTGCATACA
>NW_004524600.1:5562555-5567077 GCF_000260255.1 Octodon degus | reverse complement strand
GCTGGATGGTTAAGACCAAGGTAAAGCAGGACCTATGCAACAAGAGTTGTAGCTTTTGGGTCTGATAAGGTCAGTGAAATCCCCTCAGGATTTATCCTGATATCGTGTACCTCAGATTGTAGAACCTTTTTCAGTGTCAGCCATGTGGATGAGTCATGGCCATTGCTTGGCCAATGTGCTCTGTTTTGTCTTTTTTGAGATAGGATCTCCATGTGTAGTTCATGGGCCAGGGAGATAGCTCGGTAGAATAAGCACTTGCCTGGCAAGTGCAAGGTCCTGAGTTCAATTCCTGGTACCACAAAAAAACAAAACAAAACATATGTAGTTCAGGCTGGCCTTGCGCTCACCTTGTAGCCCAGGCTGATCTCAAACTCACAATGATCCTCCTGCTTCAGCCTTCCAGGGCTGGAATTACAGGTGTGCATCACCATACCCGGCTATTTGCAGGTATTCATAGACTGAGGAGAGCTTTTATTACAAATGGTGTTAGATTTCAGACTTTATTTTGGCATCATTAAGGCCTGATTTAAAAAAAAATAAAGGTATGCTGCTCTTCTGTGAGCAGCCTGAGGTGACCTGTGAAAATAGTTTGCTACTTTCTTGACCCAGAAACCCCCACAAAATCATGCAAATCAAGAGGCTCAAATCTTTGTGTTCACTTTAAGAACATGCATGAGACTGCCCATGCCATCAAAGGTATGAATATCTGAAAGGCCACCAAGTAGCTGAAGGATGTCACATTAAAGAAGCATTGTGTGCCATTCCGGTGTTACACTGGTAGAGTTGGTAGGTGTGCCCAGGCCAAACAGTGGGGCTGGGCACAGGGTCGGTGGCCCAAAAAGAATGCTGAATTTTTGCTGCACATGCTTAAAAATGCAGAGAAGAATGCAGAACTTAAGGGTTTAGATGTAGATTCTCTGGCTATTGAACATATCCAGGTGAACAAAGCACCCAAGATGTGCTGCTGTGCTTATAGAGCTCATGGCCGGATTAACCCATCCATGAGCTCCCCCTGCCATACTGAGATGATCCTCACTGAAAAGGAACAAATTGTTCCTAAACCAGAGGAGGAAGTTGCACAGAAGAAAAAGACATCCCAGGAGAAACTGGAGAAACAAAAACTTACGGCAGGGGTTAATTAAGCATAAAATAAATGGAAATAACATTTTAAAAAATTAATATGTGTTTAAATTTTAAAGCTATTATCATAGAAGACATTGTCATTAATACTCAAAATACTTTCCCTCACTTCAGATGTAATCATCTCTCATTCTTGCCACTTTCTGAAGCAGTTCTGGAGGTTCTCTTTCATGAATGTCTTTTTGAAGTATGATAAAAAAAAAAAATAATAAGTTGAATGCTACTGCCAAATGCTATTTAAGAGAATAGCAGGACCATAAAACCATTGTGGTGTGTCCTTATTTACCTTATTCACTGAATCTGGTATTACGCAACTCCTGGCTCTTCCACAAAGGGAAAATGAATTGATTCAAGACACTGAGGCAGCCACAACAGCACAACTAACCATACCAGGATAAAGGGTTTCCAGACCTGTGTCAGAAACTACCAAGAACTATGTGACAAGTGTGTTTGAAAGGAGGGGGGAGTGTTTTGAGGGAGATTCATAGCAGTTTGTCATTTACAGGAATACATTATAAAAATTTACATGTTCTCTATATTTTTACCACACTTCATTTGAAGATTGTATGAGTTTTATCCTGTATCAGGGAGTCTGTTTTATTCATAGATTTTTCAAATGTTGGACTACCCTAAATATATATATACACACACACACACATACATATATATGTACATACACTTGATGCATATTGCTAGATTCCATTGGGTAATATGCTATTAGATGCAAGGGCTTAGCATATAAATTGGGAGACACACACATATGCATTCCATAACATCTCCCCCTTTCTCTCTTGCACTCCTTTATACATATGTTAAACCACAGATCTTGGAGGCACTATTTATTTGTAAAATTCTTTTTCTCTTAGTATTTCATCCTATATATATTTATTCTATTAATTTGTATTCAAGTGGATTGATCATTTCTCTGTTGTATCCAGTTTGCGTTAAACCTATTGACTTTTAATTTCTCATATTTATTTTTTTAATTTTTAGCATTTCCATCAGTTCTTTTTCAGTTTTCATCTGTTACCAAATATTCCCCAGTTTTATGTATGTTTTCCACCTGATCTTTTACTATATTAAATACAGTTTAAGTTTTCTATCTGATTATTTGAATGGTCAATGGCATCTCTACGATTATAATTTTCTCTCATGACTGTAAGTCTCACATGCTTCTTTATATGCCTCATAACTTTTATTGTATCATTGACAGACCAAAAGAGCAGGAGAGACTGAAGTGAAATATGTGAAATATATGTAGTTCCTTAGAAAGAGTTTGCCTTCTCCTATCATGTTGCTACTGGGGGACAGACTGAATCAGAATAAGCTGCACATGAGCCAAATCTGGGCTTTGCTGTGGCTTTGATTAGCCTTCCATGACCATCTATGTTTTAAAATCAGAATGGAGACTTGCCTTTTGACAGGGCTTGGTGTTCAGGGCTGAGCACCAGTGAGACTCTAGTCACCAACTTTCTGACCAGCTCCTTTAACCTCTCTGTGCTTTATAGTTAAATAACAGCCTGTCTGCTGCTGCCCTTTTGGGTTGCTGAAGTGATTTTTTTTCCTCCAGTTCTATTCCTGGCTTTCTGGACTTGGAGATCTCTTTCCAAGCTGCTGTCCTGGCCCCACTTTCGAGGCCTTTGTGATATACTCATTGAAGGCACGAGTCCATGAGAGGAGTCTTTTCCTGATATCTCACTCTGCCCCTGGCTGTTGGAGGAGCACAGAAGACCCTGACAGCTTCACAGGGCTTTCCTCAGAACTCTTGCCCTGTCCCTGCACTCCAGTGCACTCCCTTTGTTTACTTGGGGGTGGGCAGGTGAGAACAGATACACTTGGTGACCACAGCTTGGTCCAACCTGCCAGCCCATGCACGACCAGCAAAAAGTGTTACCCAGTTTGAGCTGGGTGCCATGTTCCATACCTGTTAATCCCAGCTATTTGGGATGCTGAGCAAGAGGAATTCAAGTTCTAGGCCAGTCTTGGTAGCTTAGTGAGATTATCTTAAAATAAAAAACAAAGGGACTGGTGAGATGGCTCAGTGGTCTAAAGCACCTACTTAGAACAAGCTTAGCAAAGCACAGGGACCGCGGTTCAATCCCCCAGCACTACATGCCAGCCAGCCCCGCCCCCTGGTGGGCTGAGCTGCCCCCCCATAAATAAATAAAATTTTTAAAAAAAGATTTTAAAAATAAATAAATAAATAAATAAATTTTAAAAATCAAATTTTAAAAGGCTTGGAATGTAGTTCAGTGGTGCAGCATCTGTGGGTTTGATACCTAGTACCATAAACAAAAAGAAAAGGAAAGTTGATTTCTATGACAGATTCCTCCTACTATTGATGCTTTGTCAAGAAGGAAAGAGATTGTCATTTGTTGTCTGTCCTAGAAAAAGCTCATCACTCCCAGCATTTAGTTATTCTTGTTTCTTTTGACTGTGGCTTTCTGTTGAGTTTAGAAAACAATGATTATGCAATTTACCTAGCATGTTACTATGTCTCGAACATTTGTTACATAGAATTCAAAGTTTAAAGTATTTCTCAACTCTTGAAATTTTGTTTGACGTGAACATTTATGATATATACATTTTAATTTTAAATTAATACATATACGTTAAGTTGAACATAAAAAAAGAAACTCAAACTTTGCCCATAAAAGAATATCTTATTAAAATACAACTTGATCTTCTCTACTGTTATCTAAATCTTCCATTAAAGCTACTTTGGGATAAAAGGAATGTACCCACTAAAGCAGGAAAAGGAAGACAAGATTTCCAGGTAACACTTTCAGGCGTGGCTATGGACATCATAAGAGAAGGGATGGGGTATAGAGCACACTGTGGGCTGTTATTGTCTAAGACTGCCACTCTGAAATTTCTATCTTTGTTAGGTGCCGTCTCTTGATTCCAAAAACATGATCCAACTTGGGACCAAATGTCGACTCAAAATTTCTTTGTGTTTCATATATATGTTATACACATAACCTAAAGGTAAGTTTAAACAATACTTTTAGTGCACCTGAGACCTGTCACATGAGGTCAGATGTGTAATTTTCTCCTTGAATGGGCTAGGCATGTGACTCAGTGGTAGAGCACTTGTCTAGAATAGATGAAGATCCCAATACTGGAAAGAAAAATAAAGTGATTTCCCATTTGCAACATCATGTCAGCTCCCAAAAGTTTCAGATTTTGGAGCATTGTACATTCTGGGTTTTTGGATCAAGGGTGCTCAACCTAAGTTTATATTATGTATTTGTCACATTGTGGTCTCTTTCTGTACTGGAATCTGAGCTCTGTGGTAGCAAGATTTTTATTTTCATCTTACCAACCCCTAGTATAGAATTTATTACTGTTTACAGAATAATAAAATGAAGACTTTATTTTA
>NW_004524600.1:5551629-5562345 GCF_000260255.1 Octodon degus | reverse complement strand
TTTTTTTTTTTTTTTTTTTTTTTTTTTTTGTGGGTGAAGATGCCTTTCAGCACTAGCTCTTTGGTTTTAAAGTGTTTGCTTTGACTTCAGCTTTAGGAAGGACAAAAGCATCCTTCTTCCTCTGGTGCCATCTTGATGGAAAGGTCCCATGTCAGCTTTCAAATCTTTTCCCCTTGTCCTATGATGGCTCTCTAATAACAGTTCTTCTCAAACTTAAATATGCATAAAACCCATCTGAGGGCCTGTCAGAGAGCTCAGTGGACTAAAGCACCTCAGGGACTGGGGTTTGATCCCCTGCATGCCATACCTGCCGTGCCCCCAGGGCATGCTGAGACAGCAATTGAGACTGGGTGTGGACGTGCAAAATCCCAGCACTTGGGAGGCTGAAAACAGGAGGATCACTTTAAGTCTGACCTACACAGTGAGACCCTATAGAACCTGTGCTAAATACATTAGAAAATCTGGAAAACTCAAGAAAATGCAAAGCTTAGGTTTGGAATGGGGCTACAAAATGAGCTCAAGGCCAGCCTGAGCTGCATAGTGAAACCCTGTCTCAAAAAGATAAAAAACAGAAAAATTGGGAATGGGTTCCCAGCTTGAGGTCAGTGTTTTGGATCTGTCACCTCCCTTGGAATATATAAGGACTAAAGGGACTTGCAGACCCCAATGGCAGTGGTAAAAAGGAAGATATTTGGGTATTCCAAGAAAAGCTTACTTAATGGAGGTCACTGCTTCTTCCAATGGATTATCCACTCATCTGCAGATGACCTAAAATGCTAGCCTAGAAGCTACTAAGTTTTGGCTTTCAAGGGAATGTGAGGCCTCTACTAGGTTGATTCTGAAGCTCTTGGCTTTAGCAGAGTAAGGTACAGAGGATTATGGGAGGCATATTCTGTTCATCACCTTGAGGCTCACTTTTGGGAGATTTAGGAGTGCTGAGGATTCCTGGATACTGCAATAGAGAGAAGACCTACTCTCTCAGTCCCAGAGGCATAGTGATTTTAAAATAACCTCAACTGACTAATTCCTGTGCACTTATTTATTTGGAAACCCTTTTACAGGGCTTTATTACTTGCCAAAGTGTAGCTTTCCAGGTCAGCTGTTGGAATTCACTTTTTTTTTTTTTTTTTTTTTTTTTTGAACTGGGGATTGAACTCAGAATCTTCTTCTTGCCAGGCAAGGACTTACTCTACTGAGTCATGTCCCTGGCCCAGAATTCACTTTCTAAAAAGTTAATATTGGGCTGCTTTTTTTTTGTTGTTGTTCCTCCCAAATACAAGTTATGTGAATAAATAACACATTATTTTAGAATAGAAGATAAAGAATCACCAAGCAGAGTGAACTACTTTCATTTTTCTTGTGGTCTTTATTAAGTACCCAAGTAAATTTCATCTAGGTTTCAAGATCAGATCTATAAGACTCATATTTTTTCACATTACTTTTTTTGGCAGTGGGTTAGCATGTACTGGGGATTGAAACTAGAGTCTTCACACTGAGCTATATCCTTACAGCCCGTAATTTTGAGACAAGGTCCATCTGGGCTTGAATTCACAAAGTCACAAAGTTGCCTAGGTTGGGCGTAAATTCACAATCTTCCTATCTCAGCCTCCCAGAGTGGGAGGATTACAGGAGTTCTCCCCCAGCCTGGCATTCACAATACTTCATGCTTATATTATTATTTTCTGTAGTATTTCTTCCTATGGATGCAATTTAGAAAAGGTGAACTGCTTACATCATTAGCTTGGGAATCCTATACTTGTTTAGCTTGCTGTGTGGATTAATGGTTTGGCAATATCTGCTAATTATCATTGAGTAATGTTCCTCTTTAGCTTGCCATTCTCTTAAGGTTCACTTCACAATTTCCAATATAGATGGTCCCTAATCTATGATGGTTTTTTTTTTGAGAATTATTTCCTAGCTCCGGTGCAGATCCCTCAGCCAGCCAACACTGATCCCTCATCCCACTGGTGCAGACTTCGAGCTCCCACCACTCTTTTGGGCCCAGCACTCACAGGTCCTTGATATAGACTTACACGAAACATTGTCATGAGCCATATGTCTCCAGTTGGACTCAGGAGTCAGGTCCTCCTGGGTACTTAGCACTCACTCACCACTGAGCTAATCTTCCAGCCTGATTCAGGATTGATACAAAATAGTTACACATAAACTTGATCTTGTTGAGTTTTTATGTATTTTAGCATGTGTGTTGCCCAGGCAAGAACTGTTGAGCCTAAGCACTTTTTCTTTTTTTTTTTTTAAAGTTTATTTACTTTATTTAGTGTGTGTGTGTGTGTGTGTGTGTGTGTGTGTGAGAGAGAGAGAGTCTGTGTGTGTGGCCAGCTCAGCCCACCAGGGGGCGGGGCTGGCTGGCATGTGGTGCTGGGGGATTGAACTGCGGTCCCTGCGCTTTGCTAAGCTTGTTCTAAGTAGGTGCGTTAGACCACTGAGCCATCTCACCAGCCCCATAAGCACTTTTTCTAATAGGATACTATAACACATTAGCTTTGTTTATACATCTCCCCTGGTCCTGCCTCTACTATCTCTATTTTCCTCAGTGTGAAACTATCTTGCTTCCTTAATGTAACAAAGTATAAATCATATACATCCAAAATGCAAACACAACTGAAAGGTTTTAGGAGACAGAGGAATGAGTATGATAGCTACATAAAAGAAAGGGAAGCTGGGCAAGATGGTGCATGCCTATCATCCCAACACTGAGGGAGGTTGAGGTAGGAGGACTCAAGTTTGAGAACAGCCTGGGCAACTTGGCAAGACTCTGTCTCAAAATTTAAAAGGAGGGGTGGTGGATCTGGGGATTATAGCTCAGTGTGAAGGCCCTGGATTCAATCCCCCAGTACCATAAACCAAACAATGCAAAACCTAAGTTGATACTGAATATTAGACATCCTCCTCAGAGAGACTATGTTTGAGATAAGATATATTGACATGATTTAACAGTTTATTTCACTAATTATAATATTCACCCAAAGAGACAAAAGCAAAAAAGTGCAGATCTGTCCACATACTAGAGACCCAAAGAATCCAGCTGAGGCCCTGGATCTCATAGTAATGTCCTGCATGAGTCCAGCCAAAGACTTAGAGTCAGTCCATGGTAGTGTTCTCTTGAGTCCAACTGGAGACATAGGGCTCATGACAATGTTTCATGTAAGTCTGTATCAAGGACCTGTGAGTGCTGGGCCCAAAAGAGTGGTGGGAGCTCGAAGTCTGCACCAGTGGGATGAGGGATCAGTGCTGGCTGGCTGAGGGATCTGCACTGGAGCTAGGAAATAACTCTCAAAGTATGGACCAGAGCTCCCCATAAGAGAACTGCAGGCATCCTCAGTGACAGTGAGGACCTGAACATCTGAGTTCGTATCAGGAAAGCCAGCATAACAGCCTTCTCCAGGAGAATCAACAGCGACCATCATCCCCTCTAGTTCTCTTTTTATGCTGTTAGCAACAATCCTCAGGTGGGCCTTTCACACTCACCACCATGCTGATTGAGTTCAGCTGGGTATTATGAATTGCCATTAGCTAATCCATCACACTATGCCAATCAGATTTCAGTGTCAGAGCTAAGTGACTAAGGGTAGGGTGGTCTTCCTACATTCATGAAAATATGATTTTTCTTAATAGTGTCTTGAGGATATGTAATATGTGCCTGCACACAACTCTTAAAATATAATATCTAATGAAATAGATATATTTCTTTCACTCTGCACTCTTTGCAGTCTCTGCTCAACAGATTTCTCTACTGAGCTATTTACCTGGCAAAGTCTGTTTTTGTTTTACTGACACTTTTTTCCCCCTGCAGTACCAGGGATTGAACTCAGGACCTTGCACTTGCCAGGTAGGCACTTATTCTACTTAGCTATTTACCTGGCCAGATTTCTCCATATATTTTTTTTTTCTCCATATATTCTTAACCCTAAGATTCTAAACAGGTTTCCCTCAGTTCATGTTCAATATAAAAGGTAGTAGGTGACAAATGCTTGAGGCATATTAAAAATTGACTGAGCTATGACTGAAATAAAAGATTCAGTAAGACCTCAATATAGCTCGAAGTTCTGAAGAAACTTGTCTTCTGTTTAACAAGCTTTAGTAACAAAATGTGTCAGTAACCCAGGAAGACTGATTACTATATGGAAATCAAAACTGAGTTAGTACATGTGGGAGTCATGATAAATTCACCTACCTGTGGATATTTCCAGATCTAGTAATGCATGTTTAAGTGAATTAAAATAGCACATAGTGGTGGGTGGGGGTGGCGAGGTCCTAGGCAGCCGCAGGGCTCTGCTGCGAGGAGCCAAGGAGCAGCCCCAAGCTCCAAGGCTGTGACAGATGACCAGTGCACACCGTGTCCCGACGTGGCTACACAGTGGCAGTGAGGCACTCACACCCAGTGCACCCCAGCCAGAGCCCACATCCCAGGCAGGAGGTACAGAACTCCTGGAAGAGTCAGACATGGTGCTGCCACGGTGTGGGTGGGTGGCGGGGAGAGGGATGACACCACATGTTATCAGGACAGTCTATGAGCCAGTGTGAGAGGTGGAGGGAAAGCCTTTTACATTAGGAAAAGCTATAAAGTGTTACACTCTATATATCATGCTCCTGTGGAGTGCTATTGGGATAACTGTGCCACCAATTATTTTTGAAAGTCTGTACATTTTCAAGACACTGACCACAGCATTGCTCGAGAAAGGCCACCACACAGCATTTCTCTTCACTGATGGCACAGACATGCACCATCTCATCACTACAGCCTCCAGTGCTACCCATGGATCTTGAAAAGCATCACCTAGGATGTTTTCAGGCAAAAATGTGGAATGTTTTCTCTAGGAGATTGACAGCAACTGAACTGTTTGATATGCTAGCTCATTACATAAGAACTGTGACATGATTGTTGGCAACCAAGCCCTAATCCAGAATCTGAAAAAAGAGAAGTTTGACCTGCAGCTGGTGGACCCCAATGACGTGTGTGGGTTTGTGACCGCTCATCTCTTAATGGTTAAATATGGTGTATTTTCAACCAGCCTTTGGTATCCTGCTGAGGTGGGTGGGTGCTCCTGCCTCCTTATTTAAAAAAATTTTTTTAATGTATTTAGTACAGAGTCTCACTACACAGATCAGACTTGTAGTGATCCTCCTGTTTTCAGCCTGCCAAGCACTGAGATTACAGGCACGCACCACCACACCTAGTCTCAATCACCATCTCAGCATACCCCGGAGGTGGGGATCAAAGCCCAGTCCCTGTGTCTGTCTAAGCAGGTGCTTTAATCCACTGAACTATCTGGCTGGCCCCTTTGTTCCTCCTCTTTAGCCTATGTCCCAGAGTTTCCTCATAGACTACATGAACTGGCTGCAAAGGATGAAAAATACCAGTGTTTAAATTTCCAGAATAGGAGTCAGTTTTTTGGTTCTTCCTAAACAGAAAAGGATAATACAGAAGCACAACCTGGTACCAGAGAAGACCATGTACAACGTGGTCCATGGCTCCAGCCTGTGGACACTGCACTGATGTGGCGCTGGCATTTCCAAGACTCTGTCCAGTGTTATTTGTTAAAGGGATCCTAACCAAGCTGACCAGTCTACTGCTGGACCTCCAGAGGTGGGTGAACAGCACAAGTGAACACAGCTTTTCCTGGTGTCCTTCGGAGCCAAGATCAAGTACCTCTCAGAAGACATTGCCTACAAATTGGCAGGAGCTCTGGAGAGATTGCCCCAAAGTGATCTGGAGGTTTTCTGGAATCAAACCAAAGAATCTAGGAAACAATACAAAACTCACAGTGATTACCCCAGAATGACCTACTTGGGCACTCAGGTATTAATGCCTTCCTGAACCATGGAGAGACGAACGGTATTTTTGAAACTATGTATCATGGTGAACCTGTAGTGGAAATCCCACTCTTTGGAGACCATCATGATACCATGACCAGGATGCAGGCCAAAGGCAACTGGGATATTGCCCCAATGGAAGATGGTCACTGAAGGGGAGTTATATGAAGTTCTGTGAGTTATTGTCTTAGTTACTCTTCTCTTGTTGCTGGGGATAAATACCCAACACTTCAAATGAAGGAAGGAAAGGTTTATTTAGCTCACAGTAACTGGAGGTTTCATAGTTTAAAGCAGCCTGAATTACATAGTAAGACCTTGGAGACTTATTTGCTCAGGAGGGTCCATGCCTCTGTTGTAATGTCTCCTCTCCCTCTGAGGTGGCCTCAATCGTAGACTCCCCGCCTCCCCACAGGGTCTGGAGCAGAGGTTGGGGTGCTGCCATGTCCAGGATGTCTAGCTCCACACCTCCAAGGGAAGCTGCAGGCCTGGAGCAGGGAGGGGCATGTGCTCTGGCCCTGCCCTGGTCCTCTGGCCCCACCCCTCAAACCTCGCCTTGCTCCTAGAGCCACATTGGTCCCTTGAATTACATGAGGCTTTGTGGGAGACAACTAGAAACAAACCATAACATTAAAGTTATCAGTGACCCCAGCTACTGCCAGAGAGCTCAGAAGTTGTTAGAAATCCACAAGGAGCAGCCTGCCTAGCCACCCTGTGAACCGCACTGTCTACTGGATAGACTACATCCTCCACCACAGTGAAGTGCACCACGTGTGAGCCGCTGTGCACCAGATCTCCTTCCGTTAGTATTTCCTACTGGACATCACCTATATGCTCTTCCTCGGTGCTGCCTTGGTTTACTTCCTCTTGTCCTGGGTCACAAAATTTATTTACAGAAAAATCAGAAGTCTGTGGTCTAGAAGTAAGCATTGTAGTTAATGGATACTATCACAGTGGAATCCTAAATGGCAAATACAAAAAAATTGGCCATATTAAGCATGAGAAAAAAGTGAAATGAGCCATAAGCCCAGGTGCGGGGAACATAAATGTTCAGTCATTGCTCTTTTATCACAAAAATTTAGTCTAACAGCTACTAAAATAGTACACAAGTCTAATCCTCCCTTATCGGACCTTAATAATGAAATTCTGTGATATTAAGATGGCTGTAAAGAGCACCAACTTAAAATGCAAAAATGTATTTTATTCAAATATTGATATAGTTTTGGCACTGAACCTCTTAGCAGCCTGTCTCAGTTTCTCTTCTCTGGTTGCTGGGACAAATACCAGACACCCAAAATGAAGGAAGGAAAGGTTTATTTACCTCACAGTTAATGGAGGTTTCCGTCCATACTTAGCTGGCTCCAAGGCAGAGTGGCACATGGCAGAAGGCCGCAATTCATGGTGGTGGAAAACAGCAAAACAGCAAAAGCAAATGGGAAGAGCAGCGGCGACAATGGCTATAGAGAGTGAGTCTGTCTCCCTTAAGTTGTATTCAGGCTATCCACCCCAGGGTGGGTGTAGTACTCACACCCGTAATCTCAGGGGATCATGAGTTACTCACAAACTCTAGAAGTCCCTACCCCATGACTGCATGAGGCTTTGGGGGGACAACTAGACACAAACCATCACACAGCCTTATTTAAATCAGGTAAGTGACTGTGTCAGACCTTAGTTTGAAATCTTGATGTATTTGTCACAGATATTTCTCCTGATGTTTGGGTGTGTATGTGTCTAATTCGGAGCATTGTAGTTAGCTGCCTATTGTCAGGGTACAACACTCAAGAGTGACGTAAAAAGTTAGAGCCAACATGTTTCTCCCCTAGCGTTTCCCACGTGTGGACTCAGAACATGGTGAAACAACACTTTTCCCTCAGCGCTGAATGCTGAGGAAGGAAATGAAGATAGAAATAACACAGCATTTTTTACTTTTTATTTATGTTCTTCCTTTTACTTCCCAGTTCTTAGGGCTATGAACATTTTCAGGGCAAAACATAAAATTAAGGACATGTATGGATTTGTTATCACATTTTTCTTTAATTTTCTCCCTACCAGTAATTTTCCCGAATTAATTGTACAGCTTTTCTGTTCTAATGAGTAATTGTGTGCAGTGCATAACTAAGACAAAGCAACAAAATTCCGACTTTTATTCAAACTACTAAAGAGTATTACTCAGAAGACCTTTGCAAGTGGAGCCATGGCTTGTTTATTGTACCTATTTGAAAGTTTTTCTACACTGTAAATCTGTTCTAGTTCTAACGTAAAGCACCATCTTTTTCATCCCCTCAATTGTGTGGACCCCACAATTGATAGTGCATAGGTGCCAACTATTTAAAATGGAACACTGGGGCTCTTTCCTGGTACCTGCTTTGTCTGCAGAGGCCTAAGGTCTTGGTACCAAATGAGACCCACACGATACACAGACCTGACAGAAGTTGTCCCCGTTTGTGCAGAAGGCTGTTTTCCTCCCCACTCCTGCAGCCCCAACTCAGCAGTCTTTTCCATGAGTATGGCTGAGACAGGAGAGTGACAGTATTCATTTAGAGCAAGGACGAAAGTCACAGGTACCAGAAAGTTGGGTTCTGCCTGCTGAGGCAGAGTGAACATAAGGCAGCTATAAGTTTATCCCACGTCATTCTATTTACTTAGCATTTGCACTATACACATTTATGCTTTATTTGTAGACTGAAATCTTGTGTCTGGCAGCCGAGAGTAGCAAAGTACATTTATCTAAGTCATTTACTAACATGGAAGAGTTGTACAAAATTGGAGAATGCGGAGGCCTTGTCATACACGGTGACACATAACTTTATTATTCCCCACCAGAAGCCAGTCTCCTGCAGTAGAAATTATGTCAAAAGTAGTTTTCTAATGCATATGCAGAGAGATGTACTGCTCCCTGAATATTTGAAGAAATGGTTTTACATTCTAAGCTTGCTAATTATACCTTTTCACAATATTACCACAACTTTGCTATTAAAAGGGAAAAGCACACAGGCAATGAGTGGTGGGGTGGTAGCAAGACTTCAGAGTGTATGAATGAGGTGCTTCTGCTTTTTTGGAAGTTGAAGTCCACACTAGACACTGGCTGGATGAATGAGTAAACATAAGTTAAGCTCCACTGTGATAAAAACTTTAATAAGCATGATTTAAAATAGAGAAATGTGGTTGGAATAAAGTTTTTATTCAGATTTTATTTCATATTATATATGTTCATTATAAACATGTTTCTAAGATAGGTCACCCAACTTTTGTACATGAGTGTGAAAACAATGAATTAAATGTGAGAATGTATTCCTGTTATTTAACAGAGGGGTTTACAAGTACATCAACACAGATGTACTTGTAAGTTTCTGTCCCAGAAGTAAAAATGTTAAATATAGGCATTTACTGCTTATTGTTATTTTATTTCCTGGAAGCTTACTCTTAGCCAGTTTGGGTTAAACAGCATGATTTTAAATTTTTCACACATGAGCTAGTTTCTCTAATAAAGTTTCCAAGAGAAAAAATGGCAGATACTTTGATTACGCATACCAAAAGAAGCTGGTAAAGTAGGTTTGATACAATTTGTACATACCACAGTTTTGTATTTTTGGAAAACGTCTCATCAGCAATCATCACAATGGCACTATCACAGAACAGTACACAATATATTTTAACTTAATAAACTGCTTCCCAGGAGGCTGCTTCTATCTGTTCCCACTTTTCTTAAATTTAATAAGGATTCTCATAGAGAACAAAGTAAATAAAGTTTTTAAAACATTACGGAGGGGCTTGGGAGATAGCTCAGTGATTTAAGCACCTGCTTGGCAAGCGCAAAGACATGGGTTTGATCCCTAGGGCTAGCCACTGAAACTGGATGTGGTGATGCACACCTGTAATCCCAGTGCTGGGGAGGCTGAGGCAAGAAGATCGCTGAGTTTGAGGCCAGCCTGGACTACACAGTGATTTGAAAGCCAGACTGAACTACACAGAAAGACCCTATCTCAAAAAAAAATTTTTTTTTTTGAAAATGGATTTTAAAATATAATTCCCTTGTAATACCCTGTGTTTTGGGGGCTGGGGAGATAGCTCAGTAGAATAAGTGCTTGCCTGGCAGGTGCAAGGGCCTGAGTTCAATCCTCAGTTCCACCAAAACAAACCAACCAACCTGTTTTACTCTACACTTTTAATTATTCTGAGATACTTACTCATGTGGCTTATATCTGGATATCCCCTGGAAGCCTCATGTGTTCACAGGTGAGGCTCTGGACCATAGATGTGAGATACTGGATTAGTCCACTGTTGGTTTAGCTTAGTTCTAGGTGTGGATGATGGATCTAGTAAAGAGGGAAGACCTGCCAGTGTGGCATTAACCAATAGGCTTGTAACCTACATGGAAAGGGGAAAAAGGCAGAATCACTGCTTTCTGACATGCCATGAACTGCTGTACCTCTGTCATATCCTCTGCCCTGAAACTAAACAACTATGAACTGAAACCTCTACAAACTATGAGCCAAAATAAACTTTTCTTCTTCTGACTTGTAGGTGCTGTCTCTTTTCTCTGGCAAGGAGAAAGTAACTAGGACAATCAGACTGCAAAATAACAGAAAAAAGATCACTGGCTTATCTAGATTTAGAGCATATGCATAAGAATGTAACACTGTTTCTTTTTTTTAAATATTTATTTATTTATTAAAACTTTTTAAAGTTTCTAATACTAGAAGATATCATACAATGTCTTTTAAATTATAAGTCAAAGATACAGTATAAATCTTAGAACAAAGATTAAGATTAAGCAATATTCAGAAAATTAAATGTTTCAAAACAATTGAACTAAGAAAAAGTTTTCATGATAGCAAAGAAGTACTAAGAGTAAAACATAAGATAAATACTGGAATGGCAAGT
>NW_004524600.1:5534249-5550349 GCF_000260255.1 Octodon degus | reverse complement strand
TATTTCCGAGATATCTGGTGTGTGATTTCCAGTTTCCTCAGTGCTAGTGTCTTCTGCATTTGTACTGGGTGGACTTGGGGCCTGAGACTGCATTTTGTTTCTTCTCTTTGTCATTTTGTATACCACTGTCTTCTAGGTGGGTGTTATTTGGATCTGCTGCTGTGCTCCACTTCTTTCTGCTGCAGGCATTAGAGATGAACCCTTTGTGTCACTCTGGCAAGATGTTCTGCTCCTGAATCAGCTGGGTGGGTCTTGCCTCTAGCCTCTTTGCAGGGAGTTCTGCTGAAGGGTTCCGTGCTGGGCCTGCACTCTGGGTCGAATGAGGATCCATGGGCCCGGGGTCGTCTCACTCACTCTCTGGGCCTGCGCTCTGAGACTATTCCGGATCCCGCAGGCCCTCGGTCGTCTCACTCACTCGATGGGCCTGCGCTCTGGGTCCGTTAAGGATCCTGTGGCCCTCTGTCGTCTCACTCACTCGCTGGGCCTGTGCTCCGAGTCTGTTCAGGATCTGGAGGGCCCTTGTCTCACTCCTGTAACACTGTTTCTTTTCTTTGCCTCTAACAGCAATCCTCCTGGCTCAGCCTCCTGAGTGCTGGGATTACAGGCATCTACCACACCCAGCTGTATTTTCTCCTATTAATGTAGATTCTGACTGCATTTCCTGTATATTTTAACTAATATATACATAATATATATATTTATTCAGAGCTTATATTAGAGAAATTTATGAAATACAGCATCCAAGTTTCACAACCCTACTCTCAAGATAACCACTATGATTCTAGGCATTTTTTTTTCTGCAACTGGCTACATATACATGTCTGCCACCATCTCATTTTGCCAATTTCTTAATAAATAAAAGAGTATTTGCCTTTATAGGACAAATGAAACTAATGAAATTTGAAAAAGGAAAAACTTAAGATGCAAAGCAGCACTTGCCATCCTTATTGTTCCTAACTCTCCACACTTCAAAAAATTCTTCTAAGGGAAATAAAAATGGTAGTTTATGTTCACATCTTCATCAATAAAAGCTGGCCAGGGCACACATATTATTTGTGAGACATAAATATTGCCTGCCTAATAGCCTGACATATTTAAGCAATCAGTAAAATTTCTACTTGAATTAAAATGATATTCGTATCTCAAAACCCCACAATCATTAATAGTGACAAGCAAAATAAGTAAGTTATTCTGATAATTTAAAGGCATTTATTATGCTCTTTTTTTATTTCTGGCCTTTTGGGACATGGTCTCACTATGTAGCTTACGCTGGCCTTGGATTCACTATGTAGCCTAAGCTGGGTTCAAACTCATAGCAATCCTCCTGTCTCTGCCACTCAAGTGGCATGTGCCACTATAATGTATTAAAAGGTAATAAAGGGCTGGAGATGCACCTTTGGGGTTCAGTGCTTGCCTAGAATGCACAGGCCCTTCTTATAATTCCCAGTAACACACACATACACACAAAAGGTTAAGAGAAACATTTCTATTTTCATAAAATAAAAGCCAAATTACCAAATTACAGCTGAATCCAAACTTTTGTTTTTAAACAACAAAATCAGTTCAGGTCTCTGTCTGAACACATCTCAGTCTTTCCCACAACATGCTCTTATGAATCCTTGAAATAGTCAAATTAAGATACTGAATAGAGATAGTTTTTCATGTTTGTTTGTTATAAGTCCTAAGCATCCAATATCTAATATTTTCACTTCTGAGTAAGAGAAAAAGCATTTTGATCCATCAATTCACCCACTCACTCCTGAAGGACATTAACCAACTCTGCTATTACAAAGACGTGAGTGTCATCAATATCTTGAATGATGAATTTTTTTCCTAGGGCATTAGATTCATCCAAGTACAGCAGAAACTGTTTCATGGCAGGATCACTGTAGAGTTAAACACAAAATTACAAGACATCTTGGGGTTAAACCATACCACAAAGACTTAGGTAGTTATGTTTGAGAATGCACAATTCTTAAGATAGTTTTTAAAGTTCTGAACTATTACTCAATTCATCATTTCCTTTCTGCTTCAAGTGGTAATGATCTACACATGATTTCACTTTAGGACTAGGAATGCAAATTTCAGAGAAAGAGGCCAATGGTACAATTTCTCTCCCTCTCCCTCTCCCTCCCTCTCCCCTCCCCTGCCCTCCCTTTCCTTTCCTTTCTCTTCTCCTTTCCTCTCCTTTCCTTTCCTTTCTTTTTTTTTTTTTTTTAAGTGTATTTGGTATAGGTCTTAGTATGCAGCTCGGACTTGTATTGATCCTGTCTCAGCCTTCCCAGTGCTGGGATTACAAGTGTGCGCCACCACACCCAGACTCAGTGGCCGGCTCAGTGTGCCCAGAGGGTGGGGCCACTGTAGCATGCTCTGCACTTGCCTAAGCAGGTGCTCAGTCCACTAAACTATTTTGCCAGCCCAATGGTATGATTTCTAAAGAACAATGTGTCACTACCAAGTTAAAAAGAAGGGTCAAAGCTGTGTAGTAATAGGGCTAAGAGGGCCAGGGATATAGCTTAGAATAAGCACTTACCTGCCAAGTACAAGCCTAAGCTCAGTTCCTGGTCAAAAAAAAGGTCTAGAATCACAGCACCTTTAACTGATTTAAAAATAAATTTCCTAATAAATTTTCTCATCTATCTATGACCATTACATTTAAGAAACCAACAGCTGCTCATTATTTCGTCTATAACAAATCAACTTACAAAACCAGTAAAATAATGCTCTGATAAGGCAGGGTATATAGAAAGAGTTAGATCAAGATTCAGCTCCAGAGGGCTGGCCAGATAGCTCAGTGGATTAAAGCACCTGCTCAGGCAGGCTCAGGGACTGGGGTTTGATCCCTGGTGTGCCATGCCGGCCCCATCCCTGGAGCACACTGAGATAGTGATTGAGACTGGATGTGGTGGCACATGCCTATAATCGCAACACTTGGGAAGCTGAAAACAGGAGGATCACCTTGAGTCCGATCTGTGTAGTGAGACCCTGTACTAAATTCACTAAAAAAAAGATTCAGCTCCAGCTTCATCACTCATTTATGTGACCTTGAATATGTATATAACTTTCCTTTGATACTAGTGAACGATGATTATATATAAATATAGTCATGAAAATTAAAGGAGCTAAATGTCACTGACAGTGTTTGGCTTGCATGATGTATTATTTTCCTTTTAAAATTCAGAGCCCATTAGTCTTTATTTATATTTATTTTTACTTTTTTGGCAGAACCGGGGATTGAACTCAGGCCCTTGCACTTGCCAGGGAAGCGCTTATTCCACTGAGCCATCTCCCCAGCCCCAGAGCCCATTAGTCTTAAGTATCCTTTGGAATCTTTTAACATGCTCACTGCTGTCTAGCTGTTGGATAGTTGGATACACCAGAGTACATACATGACTGTCCCATTGGCTTTTTATTAATTTTATTAGTAAAAAGATACATAAAGTGATTAAATTTGTATCACCAATGGTTCAAGTTGGCAGGAATGTGTTAAAAGAAATTCTAATAAAACCCTTTCAGAATATTAAATTAAAAGAAGAGCTCCAATTCCACTCTCATACTCGTGAGTTGTATTTTGTAATGAATAGTCATAAAAGAAAGAATACAATTTTTGGTGGGCATTATAGACTTATAAGAATGTGACCTATTATTTGCTTGTTTTGAACAAATGCTATTCAGAAAGATAGGGGATCAATTGTGTCATATGCTGCTACTGGGAAGATAAGTACCAAAATGACCACCAGATTCACAAAGTTACTGAGCTTGATCTGAATAATTTGGGTGAGCTGTGAGAGAGAAAGCTTGCCTAAAGCGAGTCTCACAATTGGACAGCAGTTAGAGAAAGTGAATAGAAAAAGGCCTTTTGAGATATTTCACTACAGGCAGAAAATCGTGGAGATAACAAAGAAATGTGGGGATCAGAAAAGCTGGGAGGATCACCAGGTTGTAGGTCTGGTACAGCTGAAAAAATAGAGCGTACTAGAGGGAACTGAGTTGGAAAGAGGAGGCAGCACTCAGAGTCAGTTCTTGAAAATGAGATTTGAGATTCGAGGAGATTCTTGTTTTGCAAAGGACAGGTCTAGGTATGAGTATGTAAGTAGCTGGGCATAGTGTAGGACAAACTCATTGGCACACAGGGACCGGACAGGATGGGGTGAAAGACTGTCCACACAGACACCAAAATCACTAAGGATGTTAGAGGAGCTACTAAACTGTAATAGGTAGGCTTCAAAGAAAAATGTTCAGCAAAGGTTTGTAGATGATTATAAAGAGGAGAGCTTGCTAGTAGTATAGTGTGACACCTGAGATTCATAATTGGGGATTTCTGTGGGTGAGTGAGAATTTCTCAAAGTGTGAATTAAGAGCAAGACATGTGAGTAGGGAAAAAAGGGAGAATGTTCAGAGAAGAGGCTGAAGGTATAGTGGTCCTGCTGCTGTTATATGTGTTTGGGAGGCATGTGGGAAGGATTTTGTCAGGAGGGGTAGGAGATAAAATGTTAAAAGCAGATGAATAGAGACATAAGTTAATGAGAGTCCAAAGGATGAGGGAGGGCTTTAGAGTCTGTGGCTTTTGGGAGGAGTTGACAAATAGGAAAGGTAAGCAAAAAGTGCATAAGGACAATGAGAGTCTCAAAGCAGAAAGAGCTGGTGATGGATGGAATCTTTTATAAAGACAGATTTAAACAGAGACACAAAATATTAAATCTCACATTTTCAGCAATTCTCTAATTTTGACAATTATAAACAATAAAAAATAAATGTCTGTAAATAAACTATACATTAAGAAATCTCAATGAGCTAAATAATTACTTACAAACAGCTTTAAAAGGAATTCTAGAAGGAAACCTGGGTTTATGAAGCCAATTTAATAGGGCACTTTCAGATTCTATTACAGAAAGGATAACAAGGGGAGCAGTTAGGAGGAAACCAGTTTCATTACACTCAGGTTCTCTGAAACCTTTTCCTTGACTATATGGAAGTGGGGTTAGGGTAAGGACTATAACAGCAATTTTTAAGAGTAGGGAGGACAAGGGACATAAAACCCCTCAGTTTAGTGCTCTATAACTGAACCGCTTTGTCCAATCCCTGCAAACAGGAGACAAGGGAGGAATTAAGCAGTGCCACTGGTGCCACTTTACCCTCTAGGTCCTTGACTATCTCAGACCCAGAAGATCCTCAATATAGTTATGAAAATCACACTTTCTTGGACAAACACACTTTACACAATACTATGAATAGTTGTCCTGTAAAATAAAACTTCAGTTCATAGTAGTAAAGACAAATAGGACATTATAAAATTGATGTTTAAATGTGATACATATATTGTTTGAGGGCAAGTGCATCACAGATGATACCAATTTACTCTGAATAACAAGCTGTTGGGCTGGGGAGATAGCTCAAGGGCATAAACAACTGCCTAGCAAGCCCAAGGTCCTGAGTTCAATTCTCAGTACAGGAAAAAACAACAACAACAACAAAAGCCCCATAAAGAAACAAGCTGCTAGCAAGCGGTATTAAAGGCAGCAATGGTTAAATGTTTTTGAAGTGGAACATCTACAAAAATTTTCTAAATGGAGTAAGTTCATACTATTTCTAAATGGAGTAAAACTATTATTTTACAAAGTAAAACCTAAATCACCACTTTTGTGGTGAATCATTTCATCACTGATTTCAAATATTTTGTAATGTGTACATTATTCTTCTATTTTAGTTATCTCTTACAACACATTCATTTCAAATTACTTAATACTTTTCTTTTAACTGCCTTTAAATCAACTACTTAACTTCATATAGTTTCTGGTACCCGCAAATGAACACAGGACCTTGAGCTTGCCAGGCAGGTACTGTGCCGCTGAGCTGTATCTCTGGCCCTTAACTTCATATAGTGCTTAGCCTGGTCTACTGGGGCTGAGTGCAGGAACTTGATTTTAAAAATGGCCTCCTGGGGGGCTAGGGAAATGGCTCAGTGCAGTAAGTGCTTGGCTGGCAAGCGCAAAGGCCTGAATTCAATCCCAGTTTCACCAAAAAAAAAAAAAAAAAAAAAGCCTCCTGTAAATTTTATTTAATATTCTTATCCATTCTTAATTCTCACTGTGGGAGATAGAAAAACTCTAGTGAAACATTAATAACCTAGTATTCAATTCAATTAAAATTCAGTCAGTACTTATAAAGTGGGATGTGCATCTGTATATGTGTTTATCTGATCTGGCACTATTTGGAATGCATGGGAAACATCAATAAACAGCCCTCCTAAGAAGCAAAGGTGGACAAGACTTAAAAATACCATCAAAGAGAACAGTAACTGGGTGTTGTGGTACCCACCTATAATCCCAGCACTCTGGAAGGCTGAGCCAGGAGGATTACAACTGCAAGCCCAGCCTGAACTATTTAGAGATTTAGGGAGATTTTTGTCTCAAAAAAATTTTAAATAGGGCTGGGGACAGAGCTCAGTGTTAAGGCCCTGAGTTCAATCCTCAGTATAGTGGGAGGGGAGAGTTAAAGGGAGGGAAAGGGAAGGGGAAACAATAGTTAAGAGTGGTTTTGTCTGAGTTCTTATTTACTTTTTATATATAAAATAGTTCTAGAAGGATCAGGCTAGACAAATATATATTTTCCATATTCTTTGCTACTGTGCTGTAAATAGCTTTCAATTTGTACCTCTGTAGCAAATCTTCTCTCAAGTGCTTGCCAAACCAACTCTGATAACTGCACACCAGAGGTCTGCGTTAACACTGGGAATTGGACTCAGACACATGTTGGGCATATGCTGCTTGCTTCAGTAACTGCAGTGGTTGGCTAGATTTGGGGAAATGCTGGCTGTGAACCTGGCAGTTGACGGTGAATCCCAAAGAGAAGTTTTTACTAGCTTTGTTTTTGACATAAAATTATAAATTTATAAAATTTTGATTCAGCTTTGTTTTTTTCAATATTAAAGATTAAAACAGGGCCTCATGTGAAAAGCACTGTTTCTACCACTGGTTCCCTAGTGTTTGGCGTCAGATTTGGTATTTGATAAATTTTGAGATGAAAGAAATCTTATTACATCCAAGGGCCTTGATTTTTCAGTTCACTAAAGGTACGCCTAAATGGCCACTATAAGAATATGACTTATTTGCTTTTTAAATATATGAGCTGCTGCACAGCGCAGTGGCCGGGGTTCAATCACTGGTGTGGTGTGGTGTGGCGTGGCGTGGCGTGGCGTGGCATGCTGGCCCCACCCCCAGGGTACACTGAGATGGCAATTGAGACTGGGTGTGGTGGCTTGAGCCTGAAATCTCAGAGCTTGGGAGGCTGAAAACAAGAGAATCACTGAGTCTGATCTATGTAGTGAGACCCTGCAGATCCTGTACTAAATATATAAAAACAAGTAAGTAAAAAATATATGTGCTGCTGAAGCAAGCATGTTTGCTTCTTTACTGTAGCTCTGTTAAGTAACCATCACAGGAGGCCATCCTTTTGGACTAAGCTCATATACAGACCAAGCTAAAACTAAAAACGAAATTACTCATGCTTAAACTCCAACTCACCGATGATGTAAAGTGTGCCTAAGGAGAGTCACATGGAGAGAAAACATTCTCTCAGGCTTTCACAGAGAGCACACTGGCCAAGCAATGGCCGTGACTCATCCACATGGCTGACACTGACAAAGGATCTTCAATCTGAGGTACAGGATCTCAGGATAAATCCTGAGGGGATTTGACTGACCTTATCAGATCCAAAAGCTACAATTCTTGTTGCATAAGTCTTGCTTTATCTTGGTCTTAACCATCCAGCAGAACAATATAAAAACAAAGTATAAGAAGTAAAGCCATGGTGTGATGTTGAGCTGTAGGGGACTCTTGTCAACAATTTCTGACACTACCAGTCAAGCGGAAGACCCAATACTATTATGGACTACTGAACTCCTTTAGAATATTTTGCTGAGTTAACACACCTATAATATTCAAATGACAGAACTAAACAAAAAAAGGATACAGATGAATGTCCATTTTGTATCTGTGTATTCAAAGTGGTTAGGATAGATATATAGTTACATTCTCTTAATGAATAGAGGGATTTGTTCTAATAGTGTTTGTAAATAGGATATCATGTCTGCATCTTGTACAGCAAATAATGACTACGAAGATAATATGCAATGTGTTAATTATTGAAACTGTCCTACCAATTTGATTTGAAACTATCTCATTGTTATTTATCTCTCAATAAAATTACGGAGAAAAAAATAAATAAAATGTAAAAAAAAAACCCAAAAACAAAAAACCTCCAACTCACTAAACTGAAACTAATTTACTCTGACCTATGGAGTAATCAGGATTAGGGAAGTTACAGCCAAATTGCCCAAATAGTTCCATTTCATTGGGCATGATAATGAAGTGGCTTGTTAATCTCTGCATATAAATAACCTCTTGTTAACCAGTTTTTGTTGTTGTTGTTGTTTGCAGAACTGGGGATTGAACTCACGCCCTTGTGCTTGCCAGTCAAGCGCTTATTCTACTAAGCCATCTCCCCTGCCCCTACCAGTTTTTTTTTTTTTTTTAATGGTTATGTCTCCTTGTTCTCTTTATAGATGAAAGTTCTTGATTTACTAAGACAAAAAAATTATATGAAGCTGCTATGATCCATAGTAAGAATCTTCTTTAATGAAATTATGAAGGAAAAAAACTTTGCTGTCATATCTGAAACTGCCAAAATATCACCACAGAGTATTATAATGGTTAGTTAAGATGGACAAGGCATGAAATTTGTGGTTAGGCACTATTTCTATTTTTGGGATCCATGAAGATTAAGGGAGCAAGTACTGTACTCTAAACTGGCAGCATGAGGTAGGGAGATAGCTCAGCGGTCTACTCAGCAGTGCCTGACTGGCATGCACAAAGGGTTCAATCCCTGGTACCACATACTGGGCCAGACCTGAAACTGGGTGGGTGTGGTGGCGCACACCTGTAATCCCAGCGCTAGGAAAGCTGAGACTGGAGGATCACTACTGCCAAGACACTGTATCCAATAAAAAAAATAAAATAAAACAAAGTGGCAGCCTTCCCACCACTCTACTAAAAAAGCATTACATAAGTATCAATGGCTTCTAGTCTGCCTTTGCCTCACTCTACATCTCATCAATACAACCAACTCAACCCTGCCTTAAAATTCCCTCCTAGCAGGGCCAGGGAGATAGCTCAGCAGCATGAGTGCCTGCCTGACAAGCACAAGGTTCTGAGTTCTATCCCTGCTACTGCAAAAGAAAAAAAAATTTCCTCTACCTTACAAGCTCTTTTCTTCTTCACTGCCTTTGTTGGGATTTCCTTTGCCCAAAGTCTAAATATGTACTATCTGCATGGTAGCCTACTAGTCATATGCCATTGCAGAGCCCTTGGAATATGGCAATGTGCTATAAAAGTAAACTATGCATTACATTTCTTTTGAAGACTGGCATATGTACACTGGTATCTTGAGCTATATAATTTCCTGTTTCATTTTACTTTGTAATGTGGCCAGCAGAAAATTTAAGACTACATATATGGCTTGACTTCTATTTCTATTGGATAATACTGCAATCTCTAAATGTTAGACATATCCTAGACCTTGGCCTTCCTCCTTCTCTACTTTGTCATCACAGAATACAGTACTGTCAGCCATGAAATAGATCATATTAAGGGCACAGAAACGCAGGCCAGTAATATTTTCAGACATTGAGTGTCCACAGGGCAGGATTTCTAGATGAGAAGTACTGTTGTGGCTAACAACCAAGTGAAGACTAACACTGATTCAACAGTTCAAGTTTCAAACTAGGTGAAAACTATGTCTTATTTATTTATTTTTGCGGAACCAGGGATTGAACTCAGGCCCTTGTGCTTGCCAGGCAAATGCTTATTCCACTGAGCCATCTCCCTGGCCCCTTATGTCTTATTTATTAAGCTGCTTTGAGGAACTCAACTGTCTATTATAGTTTCTAGTTCTAACAGAAAGGGGTTCAAGAAACCTCTAACTGGTTGGTCTCTGTCTCTCTTGGTAGGTATTGTACTGGGGATTAAACCTAGGATCACTAAGAGGCATGCTCAGCCTCTCCAACCCCCACGTTATGTTTGGAGACAAGTTCTCACTAAGTTCCCCGGGCAACTTCAGACTTGCAATCATTCTCTAAGGACCAGTTTGTAATGATGATTTGTGCAAATTCCTATATTCTTGTAGATGCTAAAATTCCAGTCACTCTCTGATGGCTTGAAAACACAGCACTGTGTCTCTGATAGGGATTAATCTAACAAATATACTACCACTGAGCAAAAATCACTGGACACAGCTATGTGTGACAGCATATATGTGACCTAAGCTTTTTTTTTTTTTTTTTTTTTTTTTTTTTTTTTGCGGGGGGGGCAGAACCGGGGATTGAACTCTGGCCACTGTGCTTCCCAGGGAAGTGCTTATTCTACTGAGCCATCTCCCTGGCCCCAAGACCTAAGCTATTTGGAAGGCTAGGAGGAGGGAGGAGGATTTCTAGTTTGAGTCCAGCTTGGACAACTCACAAACCCTGTCTCAAAATAAAAAAGATTGGAGATATAGCCCATCGCTCAGACAGGCAGAGAAAAGTTGGAAGGAATGTCAGTCACATCAATTCAAGAGACAGTGAAGTTTGACAGCTTAAAGAAACAGCCCCAGAATCTGTCCCACCAGTCGAATAAAAAAACTGAAGCTAAAAAAGTTGAAAGACTTGACTTCATTCAGATGTTAGAACAAAATAGATGATTTGAGGAAACGTATATAAGTTAAATCAAGATTTAGTATATACTTTTAAAACTCAGAAAATATAAAAAGTACTAACCATTCTATAAGCACTCCTTTCAAAACGTTGACCATCTTTTCCCAGTCAGGAGGTGCAGATGTCTTCAAGAATACTAATAAGAGGATAAAAGCGACACAAAATTCCAAAGCATCAACTTTAATATACTTTTGGGATTGACCTCTGAAATGAGTCAAAATGGTGAATAAAAATCTATGGAGAACAAGAAAGCAGCACTTTTCATATTTCATCAAAACTAAAATGGTTTACTTGGAATATTAACCATGTATAAATACTACTTGCAAGTAAACCCAATGAACAGCAATGAATGAATTCCAATGAAATCATAACCTCAAGGCAAGTGCAAAAGCGTCCCGTTTTTCTAAAAGATTTCATTCTCAGCCAGAATGATAAAAGGCAAAAACCTGGAACGCAGAAATTACAGCGCTCCACTCATCTCATTTTACAGATTAGGAGACACAGTGAAGATATTTAGCTACAGTTTTTTTTTGTTGTTGTTGTTTGTTTGTTTTGCGGAACCGGGGATTCAACTCAGGCCCTTAAACTTGCCAGGAAAGCAGTTATTCTACTGAGCCATCTCCCCAGCCCCTTAGCTACAGTTCTTAAATACACTGCATTCCTTAAGAATACGCGCTGGAAGGACACGGTCCGATGTATCCCAAATTAACCCTTTTCTACCTTCACACCTGGGAGTGGAACAAGAAGCTCCCACAGGAACTTCTTACAGCCTCCCAGTCCCGCCCCGAGAGTTCGCGGGACACAGCCCTGTAACCCACGGCGGGAAAATGGTCTCCGGGCCTTCCCCTCTCTTGCTCCGCTTTATCCCGTACTCAGACGTCCCCCACGCACCCTACTTTCTCCCGTCTCTCAAGGCTCAGCACGCACCTCCACCCACGCACGCTGAGCGCCTTCGCGTCGCCGACACTGCGCCTGCGCCTCACGTCGTCACGTCGAGGACGCGCCTGCGGGCGGAGCACGTCGGCGAGGGGCGGGGAGAGGGCGGGGCTTAGCTGGGTCGGGGCGGGGTCACGTGCAGCCAGCGGCCGGCAGGAGGGGGTGCAGGCTGCCCGCCGCAGAGAGGTGTAGGCGTTCCTCCTGGTGGGGTCCCCTGGGAGCGGTTGGGGGCCGGCCGAATCGGCGCCCTGGCAGGTAGGCAGGAGGAGAGGGCTCCAGGGGAGTCTGTGGTGAGAGATTCGGTGCTCCTGAGAGCGGCGGGCGAGTGGCGTGGGCGGGCGAAGCGCTCCTGTGGGGGTGCGCGGTCCCCAGTGACCCGCTGACCGGCCGCGGGCGTGGGGACCTCTCCCCGGCCTCCGGAACCCGGCTTTTCTTTCCGGTTCGCTGCGCTTCTCCGGTAGCTACCCAGGCCCAGAGTAGAGCGCCTGCCGGGGGCGGAGGGCGCACCAACCCGGCAGGGTAGTCACGAAGAGATGAGGGGGCAGCGTCATCCGTCGCACCTGCGCCTTCTAGACCACAGCGTCTCGCCCTTTTTTGGCCCTGGAATTTGAGTAGATTGAGCGCTGAGGGTCCCCAAACCCAGAGGTCATTTTACAATGAGACTCCAGAAAATTCTAACGTTAATTCTTTTCCCCAAATTTTGCTCTGTAGTCTGATTGAGGACTTTTTTAAAAACCAGTTGAGGTCTTGCTTTCTGTTCCTTACCTTGAATTGTGCTTCCACAATTTTTGTTCGTGTGACCCCTGCCTCTTCTTTTTTGTGCTCTTTCTGCCACTCTGAGAATTGAACCCTGGGCCAGATTGGCCTCAATTTGTACTCCTGCTGCTTCAGCCTCCCAAACTGCTGGGATTACAGGTAATGGGCTGTCACACCTGGCTCTGTGAGCTCTTAGGAACCTACCTTGTCTCTTTTTTTTTTTTTTTCCTTGAATCTTTTCTTCCATTTGTCTTCCATATCCTTTCCCTCTCTTAAAAGTGTGCTTCAAGTTGATTTATTCCCAAGTATCTTTGCTTTTCTTTTCTCCCTTCCTATCTACAGTCTCTTCCTTGAGAATCTGTGTCATCTCAGGAGTTTCTTCACTCCTGAGAGCCAGGTACTGGGCTGATGCCTGCATATTAATGATCAGTGAGTAATCTTGGCTCCACCTCTCAAACTAATTTCATTTTCACCTCTCATCCTCACTTCAAAACCTGCTTTCCTTCTCGTGTTTCTCGAGATCATCCAGATATAAAACCTCCACCACCCATTTATTCAGTAAACATTTTGTGCCCTCGATGTGTACTAGACACTATTGTAGACACCTGGGATGCAGTGAGGAACTAACTGGTGGGGGGCCAAGAGACACTAAAACCAGTTAACAAGAAGGTGCAAGATGGTGATGTAACAGTGAAGAGGATTACTTGGTTAGAAAGTATCAGATGTGGCTGATTGGTGGCAAACGCTTGTAATGCTGGCCCTCTAGAGGGTGAAGCAGCAGGATTGCTGTGAGTTCCAGGCCAGCATGGGCTATAAAGTGAGTTGAAGGCCAGCCTGAACTGCATAGTAAAACCCTGTCTTTAAAAGATTTTTTAAAAAAGGAAAAAAAAAAAGAAAAAAGAAAAAAATGGCTTTCCATTTAGGAAGATTTTAAAGTATAAAACCTCCATGTACTAGCAGCAATTAACCAAAAAGTTTAATAAAAGATACTATTCATAATTACATTCAAAACTAAAAGTATCTAGAAATGGATCAGACTATAGCTGTGTAGTTCTATGGGGGAAGGTTGTGATGCTGTATTGAAGCATAAAAGACTCAGCAAATGAAGAGATATAAAGTATTTGTGGATGGAAAGACTCACTGTCAAAAAGATGACAGGGTTCCCCAATGCTATAAATTTAGTGTAATACCAATTAACATTGCTGTATGGTTTTTCCTGCAACTTGACATATTAAACCAAAAATTTATATGGAAGCTAGAGCACAGCTGAGTGCAGTGGTGCATGTTTATAATCCCAGCTACTCAAGATGCTAAGGCAGGATGCTTGTAAATGTTGAAGATGGTCTGGGCACCATAAAAGGACTCTGGTGAATTTTTATTTTATTTTATTTTTATTTTTATTTTTTGAGATAGGTTATCCCTGTGTAGTCCAGGCTGGTCTTGAATTCACAGTGCAAATCTGCCTCAGTAGTCCTGCCTCAGCCTCTTGAGTGCTTGGATTATAGGTGTGTGCCACCATGCTAGTGCCTGTTTTTTGTTGTTCTTGTTGTTTTTGTTTTTTTGGAAAGCAAAAGAACCAAGAATAGTTAAGTTAGATTTTTTTTTTTTTTTTTTTTTTTTTGTGACAGGGTTTTTCTGTGTAGTACAAGCTGGCCTTGAACTCACTGTACAGCTCAGATTAGCGTCAAACTCTGCAGCAGTCTTCCTGTCTCAGGTTCCCAATTGCTGGGATTATAGAGGTGCACTGCCATATCTGGCAGGTAAGTCAGTGATGAGGAAGAAAATTAAATATCCCTCCCAAGTATAAAGTTTAATATGAAAGTGTAGTAGACACTGTGGGGAGGCATGACACTTGCCTGTAAGCACAGCATTTGTGAGGCTGAGGCAGGAGGATTACAAATTTGAGGCCAGCATGGACTACATAGGGAAGCCTTGTCTCAAAAAAATTATGCTATTGATTCAGGAATAGAAAAATATATTCATGGAACAGAATAGTGTTTAGAAACATAGACATGTGCATATGGAATCTTCGAGCACCGCTAAGTATCCAAAGCAAGGGGAAAAAATAAGACTGTTCAGTAAATGATGCTGAGATGCATCAATTTGGGTTAAAGCAAAATTAGATTCCTGTTTCATATCATTTACAATTTCCAGATGAATCACAGACCTTAAGGTGAAAGACACATCTGTAAGATTTTTGGAAAAAAAAACAAGTAACTTTATTATTTCTAGTAAAGATTTGTCTTTTGCTTACTTGGTTGTAGTAAAATACTCATAAGATTTATCATTTCATCTCTTTACACATATCATTCAGTGACATGCAACCATCACTACTATCTGTAGAACTTTTTCATCTACCTGGGAAGGATTTCTGGTTTTGATATAGGGTCTTGTTACACAGTTCAGACTCATAGTGATCCTCCTGTTCAGCCTCTCTAGCACTGGGATTACCGGTTTGCACCACCACTCCAGGTTTTGTAGCCTAACATGGCACACTTGGGGTTCCAGAGCAAGGCATGTGGTACTGGGGATCAAACTCAGGACCTTGTGCTTGCCAGGCAGGTGCTTAGACCACCAAGCTATCTCCCCAGCTCTAGGAAGGATTTCTTAATTTACAGAAAATACCATTGAGGATGCTGTTGCACTACTCCAGGTGAGAGAAGGTGATGACCTATCTAGAGTGGTTACAGCTAAGATGGAGAAAATAAGGGCAATGCCGAAGTGTTTTGCTTGAGTTTCAAGGTAGCTCATTTGCTATTTATAATTACCATTTGGTTGATGGTGTGGAGAAGATAATTGGAAGAAGGGTTTGAGGGGAAAAAAAAAAGAGTTCTGTTTTAGACATTTGAGTTTAAAAGGCCTATTGGCTATCCAGGTAGAATTGATCTGTTGGAAAGGTAGAGGTTGAGTAGATGAGTAGAATTGTTGCTAGAGGTACTTGAGACCACTGAGATACAGATATTTACTACCCAGGTGATTAGGATTAGATTTTGCTGTATTATATAGGAAACATAAAATAGCGATGGTTAAACATGCATATATTTTCATTACTGAGGTAAGCAGTAACATGGTATAGCAGCAGCTCCAGTATCAGGGGCTTTGATTCTTCTCTCTTGCTGCTCTGCCATCCTTAGTATAATGATGATACATGATTAATATGGCAGCTTGAATTCTATCACTTGTTCATTCATAAGGGGGAACAGAGAAGATGAAAAAGGTACATATGCTTTAAAGGTACTTTTGAGAGTTGTGCGTGGTATTCACTTACATTCTACTAATCAGATATTAGTCAATGACCACACTTAACTAGAAGGAAAAAGGGTAATACAGTCTTTATCCAGTTTATCCTGTATGCCTAGGTATAATTTAGGTTTTATTAATAAGAGTGGAAGAGTGATCTGATTTTTGGGTGTGGTGGACACTTTTAATCCTATCTGCTCAGGAGGGTGAGGCTGGAGGATTGTCATTTCCATGATAGCTGGGAAATTCAACAAGACCCTCTTTCAAAATAAAAAAAGGGCTGGTGAGATGGCTCAGTGGTCTAAAGCACCTACTTAGAACAAGCTAGCAAAGCACAGGGACCGTGGTTCAATCCCCCAGCACCACATGCCAGCCAGCCCCACCCCCTGGTGGGCTGAGCTGGCCACACACACACACACAC
>NW_004524600.1:5516165-5532479 GCF_000260255.1 Octodon degus | reverse complement strand
AAAAAAAAAAAAAAAAAAAAAAAGTATTTCAAAAAAATTTTACTGCAACTGTTTGATATCCATAAAGAAAAAAAATTCCCTCTCAACTCTTTGTTCAACACATGAAAGTTAACTTGAGGTGCAGTGCAAATTTAAATGTAAAAGCTAAACAATATCTTTAAGATAAACTCATAGGACAGTATGGTATAAAGAAGGCAATAATTCTCAGGACACAGAATTCAGTGGCCATAAAAAGTTTTTGTTGGGCCGGGGAGATGGCTCAGTGGAATAAGTGCTTCCCTGGCAAGCGCAAGGGCCTGAGTTCAGTCCCTAGTTCTGCAAAAAGAAAAAAAAAAAAGTTTTTGTCAAAATTAAAATTCCTGTTCATCAAAAGATGCCTTTTTTAAAAATTAACTTTATTGAGAAAGAAATAGCAGTAAGACAGTTTCAAAACAGATTAGTAGGACAGTTACAATAATTAATACATTGCATATTGTCTTCATATAGTTATTCATAGTACAAGATGCAGACATGATATCTTGTCTAAACATTATTAGTACAAATCTTCTCATTGAACTAAGAAAGTAATTATATATCTAACCTAACATTTGTATGTACAGATATATATGTTTTTTTCACTACAAAATGGTCCTTCATTTATATCCCCCTCTTTTGTTTAGTTTTGTCAGAGAAGGGTATTTCATTGCCATTCAAATATTATAGGTGCTTGAATTCAGCAAAATCCAATATAGTCCAGTAGGCCATAATAGTAGTGGGTTATTTGCAGGATTAGCAATGTCAGAAGTTGTTGACTTGAGCCTTTTACAGCTCAGCAAAAGATGCCTTTAAAAAAGTGAATAGGCAGAGTACGATGGCACATGCCTGTAATCCTAGCACTTGGGGAGACTGAGGCAGGAGGACTGTTGATGAGTTCAAGGCTAGCCTGAACTATGTAGCAAGACACTGTTCAGAATAGGCAAGTCACAGGCTTGGAGAAGGTAGATAAGGTATATATCTTATAAAGGCTTTGTTTCCAGAATTTATAAAGTACAGACAAATCATGGAAAAAAATATAGTCAAAAAACTCCAACACGCATTTCATAATATGTGAATGCCTAGCATATTTGAAAAAAAAATGCTCTAATTTTCAGGGAATTTCAAATTAAAGCCACAAAAAATACTAATAATATGCTCACTGTAAAGGCTAACATCAAATAGCCTCACACTTCAGCAAAAGATGTAATCGGGACCCTCATACTCTTGCTTTGTTGGTTGCAGTATAAAATAATGCAGTCATATTGCATTATTTTAGGAAAATAGTAGTTAAATATCAAGTTAAATGTACCTATTTCAGCTACTTGGGAAGCTGAGCCTAGAAGTTCAAGACCAATCTGGACAACTTTGTGAGACCCTCTAGCTATGAAAATGGTCAGGGCTGGGGCAGTTGTAGCTCAGTGCTTGTCTGACATTCATGAGGGCGTGGGTTTGATTCCAATACCACAACACATACATATGTATATACATGCATACATTGCTGGGATAACAACATGGGTGATTCACAAAGAGCACTCTTCTAAGTAAGGAAGCCAGACTAAGGCTTTAGTATGATCCCATTTACATGGCGTTCTTGTAAAGACAAAGCTATCAGGAGAAAAATCAGATCAGTCATCACAGAGCTAGGTGTGGCAGAGGTCTGTGACTACAAAGTAACAGAAATCTTTTGGTTAATGAAATTTTCATGGTTGATTTGATTGTGCCCAAACCCTTGATTAAACACAGGGCCTTCACATTAAGCTGTACTGCCAATTTTTTTAATTTTTAATTTTGAGACAAGGTGTTCCTAAATTACCAAGTTTCTCAGGCTGGGCTGGAACTTGTGATCTCCTGTCTCACTCAGCCTTCCATAATGCTGGGATTATTAGATAGATAATAGAACCATGATTATCTATAGACCAAAATTCATCACCCCCCCACCCCCCACCCCCCACAATCTTTCTTTGCTGTACTGAGCCTTGAGCTACCTCCGGGATTGAGCTAGATCCCCAGTCCTTTCAGAGTTTGTGAAACAGTTTTTAATTCTCCTACCTCACCTAATGTTACAGCTAGGGACTAACATGTTCTGCTCTCTCCATAAACATGAAAACTCCAGGTAAAATGTAAATGTCAAAAGAAGGAAGAGGGAAGTCAGTGCTGAGGGAGAGGGAGAAAGTAGAAGGAAGGTAAGGGTTATCAGGACCTATAGAGATGTCAGTTGATTCAGCCTAATATATGTTATTTAGCCTAAATGAAACAGTCTTAAAGGACTAAACTGTCAAGGAAACAGACTAGAAAATTTCCTCTCGTGAGAAGGAGGAAAGGGCATGAAAACTTGATTGAAAGAGTGGAAGTTTAATTTGTAAATCTACACCACTTGTGGTCATGCTCCTTTTAATCCATCAAAGATATCTAGCCCTGATGCTACAAATAGTGATTCCAATGCAGAGACTTTAAATTTATTTAAAGCCTGAAGGAAAGTTTAGAAGCCACAGATACTGTATCAGTTGGCTTTTTGCAACCTTATACATCATTCCAAAGCCTAGTGGCTAAGCCAACTATTTAGTATTGCTTAGTTTTACAGGTTAGATAGTTTGTAGGATCAGCTGGGGTTGGTTAGTCTGGTGTGGCTTCCTGTGCCTGACAGTTAGTGCTGGCTCTCACTTGGTATTAATAGGAATACTCGATGTTTCTTTTGTTATCCAGCAGACAAATTTAGACTTTTTTAAATAGGAGGTTGGCTATCTGCAGGAGCAGCAAGACAGAAGCCTGCACGTGCCAGTGCTTTTCAGGTTTAGGCTTGCGTCATGTTTCTGCTGTCCTGTGTTGGTCCATAGTCTTGGGGGGGGTACCATCAAAGAATATAGTTACAAGAAGAATAAGTTGTAGCTATTAAAACCAAAACAAAATGATTGAACTTTAAGACAAAAACAGCGTATAAGAGGATCAAGCAAGAGTGTGAACTATATGCAGCTAGACAGAGGATTGATGAATTGGAAAATGGATTCAGAGAAACTTTAATATATGTCACAGAGATAGGAAAAGGTATAAAATATGGGAGAAGTAGAAATTTGAAGGATAAAGTAAAAAATATAGTAATATTAGAAGGGACAAAAAAGAATGAAGGTCAGAGTTTAAGCATGAAAGAGCATTGTGGAAATGAAGAAAGATGTAAGTTCTGAGATTGAAGGCACACACTACATCCTGAGCAGGATATATAAAAATGAACCCACACAGATACATAAAATAGAGAATTGTAGGAACATTTATTTTTGGCTTTTTGAGAAGGAGCTTCACTGTATAGTTAAGACTGGTTTTGAACTTAATGTATGGTCCAGGTTGGCTTCAGACTCAAGGTGATTCTCCTGCTTCAGCCTCTCAAATGCTGGGATTACAGTTGTGCGCCATTATACCCAGGCTCTTCTGCATTTTATAGATGAAGAAAGTAAGGCACAAAAAGGGAAAATAACCCATAATTTGTTTCAAAATGTAACTTTTAAACTAGGTATGGTAAGATGACTAATGTAGGGACAACTGCTTTGAAAAATTGAGTTTACTACTTATAGTTCCCAGGGGATGGTGGGCATTCCATGCAGGGGCCTGTGGGGAACTACAGGGTCAGTTTGGAGGCATAAGGACCACAGCCATGCTTGTGCATTTTATAGGAATAAAAGAAGGAGATAGAAAAAAAGAAAAAAAAAAAAAAGGAGATAGGGTAGGTGAGGACTGGGTAGTGTGAATAATTTCATCAGGCTCTGAGCTGGGGTGGTCCTTTGTTGGTACCTTCCCCTGGGGTGATTTTTAGGCTCGGGAATATTGACTTACTATGAAAGAGTTTGATAAAGGATAGACTGGGCATTGTGGCGCACATCTGTAATCCCAGCACTTGGGAGGATGAAAACAGGAGGATCACCATGATTCCAGTCTACAGAGTGAGACCCTGGAGACCGTATACACCCTGTATGAAATGCATAAAAAAAGAAAAGAGTTTGATAAAGGAAGTAGGGGGGTTATGCACTCAAGTTTGGTTAGTTTGGCTATGAAAAGTATGCTAGTAGGTAAGGTCTTTTCTATTCTTAGTAGTTAAGCCAAGAAGGCAGTTACCCCTTAGTACACAAGACTGTGAAGTCAAAGCATTAAAAAATAATCATGGGGCTGGGGAGATGGCTCAGTAGGATAAGCGCTTGACTAGCAAATGCAAGGATCTGAGTTCAATCCCCAGTTCTGGAAAAAAAAAAAAAAAGTTAACATTAGGGACTGGTGAGATGGCTCAGTGGTCTAAAGCACCTACTTAGAACAAGCTTAGCAAAGAACAGGGACTGCGGTTCAATCCCCCAGCACCACATGCCAGCCAACCCCGCTCCCTGGTGGGCTGAGCTGGCCACACACACACACACACACACACACACACACAAATAAATAAATTAAAAAAAATAATCATGAATCTAGGTATGGTGGCAGAGCTACTCAGAAGGCTGAGGCAGGAAGACCACAAGTTCAAGGCCAGCCTGGGTAATGTCTCAAAAAACAAAATCATGGCTCAGTGGTAGGGCATTAGCCTCGCATACTTGAGACCTTGGATTCAATCCCCAGTAGCGGAAAAAAAAAAAAAAAAAAAGAGAAGAAGAAGGAGAAAAAAAAAACCCAAACCAACAAAACAAAAGACCAAAAAGCTGAGTTGCTGGTGAACTGGTTTTTCAATTGGGCACTATGTTCTACAGAGCAAATTCTTGACCTGTTCATTATTTTGCCCACAAAGAAACAATAATTAGACTTAACTATAGATTTCTGTTGAGCAAAAGGAAGAAATACCATTATGTGCAGATGAAAACCTAATGCTGTTCTAAACTCTAAATTCAAAATTTAAAAAACAGCTATTTTTTTTTAGCATGTCTGAAATAAGTCTGAGTGTTAGTGTGTAGACCCTCTTGTAAAAGCATGTACCAGTATGCGTACAATGTTTTCATCATGAATGATTTGAACCCGGAAGGAAAATGTGGCTACAGCAAGCACTAGTAGCTGGTAAATATTTAGGTTTATTTATGTCCTGCTCTCCAGTACTGGGATTGAACCCAGGGCTTTTGCACTGAGCTTCATTCTCAACCCTTCTTTCAACAAAAAAAACAAAAACAAAAACAAAAAAACCCAGGGTCTTGCTGTGTCAACAACTTGCCTGTGCTGGGCTTGAATTTTCAGTCATCCTGCCTTAGCTTTCCAGAGTGCTGGGATTATAGGCATGTGCCACCACTCTTTGCCAGCAGTATTAATATTTAAAAGCTGAGTGGAGGTCGCCCACACCCCCATTCATAAGATCAACAAGGGCAGGGGCTCTACCTCCACATTGATCCCCCCCCCCCATGGAGATTGAACTCAGACCCTTGCACTTGCCAGGGAAGCGCTTATTCTACTGAGCCATCTCCCCGGCCCCCCACATTGATATTCTTGTCTCATGTTTGTGTTCCTAGCAGGTGATAGGTGCTCAGTAAATTGTGGGGTTTTTTGTTTTGTTTTGTTTTGTTTTTTCCAGTACCGGAGATTGAACTCAGAACCTTGCACTTGCCAGGCTAGTGTTTATTCTACTAAGCTATCTCCCAGGGCCCACCTTCCCTTCCTCTCCCCCTCTCCCCCATTTTCCCTCCCTCTCTCCCTTCTCCCCCTTCTCTGTCTGTCTGTCTGTCTGTCTGTCTGTCTTGTCTTTTCTTTCTTTCTGGAACCAGGGATTGAATTCAGGCCCTTGTGTTTGCCACGCAACCGCTTATTCTACTGAGCCATCTCCCTGACCCCCTTCAGTAAATGTTTGTTGAATGATTGAGAAAGAGTAACCAGAGACGTGAGAATAAAGCTAAAAGATAGTGTCTGTAGTAGCTAGAAAGGGAGAGAAGTAATCATGAGGGATGTTTGTATAGTGCTTTTATAGTAGGTGCCAAGGTTAAAAGAAGCAGTATATTGTTTGCTTTATATTTTTTAGTGCAGTATTCATAGAGTAAAATACAAGTTGACAGATATTCAAGTTTTGTTTTTTTGTTAGAGATAGTCTCACTATGTAGGGCTCCTCCTGCTTCAGCCTCCTGAGTGCTAGGCTTATAGCCCATCACACCCACCTAAGCATTTTGTGAGCAAATATTATAGTTTTTCCATCTTTTTTTTTTTAACCATTGTGTAAGTCTCACAGAGAAGTGGCAACAACCCATTAGATAAGTGGGAGCATACGGTACAGTGACCTTTCAAAGGGGGCTTTTCCAGGTTTGCCTATTGACAGATTTAGTTTGCTTGGTAACCAGCTGATGTGCTGGAATCACAGTTTGTATTACCTCTAACAAGGGTTTCTTGTTTGTGTACACCAGCTAACTTAACTGCTAGAAGCTTTTAGTTTGTGATGCAAAGAATCATTTCTTATGAGTTCCTCAAGGTGTCTTCCTTCCTTACACTTTTAGAAAAATGAAAAAGAAAATTAAAGTCTGCAAAGACAATCTAATGTGGTTCTAGAATACTAAGTTGTTCTAGAAACTTTCATCATATTTTGATTGTCTTTGTTTAGTTGGTAAATAAGTTGGCAGTTGTTCTCCTTTTATACCAGCTGTTTCAGAGATTATAAGGAATGTCAGTAGTGGCGCATGCCTGTAATCCCAGCACTGGGAAGGCTGAGGTAGGTGGGTCACTGTGAGTTTGAGGTCAGCCTGGGCTACATCATGAACTCAAAGCCAGAAAGAAAGTAGGGGGTGGGGAGGGGAAATTAGTTGATGTATGATCTTTAAAAAGCTAGGGAAAAGCTGAATAATTCTGTGGGTTCTCTAAATATTTCTTCTACACCGAAGCTGCTTTTCATTTCTGAGAGGCTGTTGGTAATCAAGATAAATTTGCATTATATACATGTATGTGGTGTGATAAAAATACAATAAAGGTCTAAATTTTTTTTTTAAATTTTATTTATGTGTGTGTGTGTGTGTGTGGCCAGCTCAGCCCACCAGGGGGCGGGGCTGGCTGGCATGTGGTGCTGGGGCATTGAACCGCGGTCCCTGTGCTTTGCTAAGCTTGTTCTAAGTAGGTGCTTTAGACCACTGAGCCATCTCGCCAGCCCCAAAGGTCTAAATTTTTAAAATATTTATTACAGTAAAAGATACATGACCATTAATCCCCCTCACAGTACCATCCCTTGCTGTGAACATGCTTATGCCATCGTTGTTGCCACTGTTGGAAGTAGTTCTATAAGTCCCCTTTCTCGAGTGTCTTAGTTGCACTGTTGTGAATATCTTGACCAGGAATTGACTCAGAGCGTTTGCTTTTGGGAAAGACCGAGACCTGCGGTGTCAGAACCATTGAATAAGGTAATGAGGACACAGCAGTGTTTTTCTGAGTCTGTCTTGCTGTTGGTTGGCACTTAGCTTCACCATTCATTGCTTCAGAAAGTGTCAAGAATGGTCAAAGAGGAAAAGTTTGAGGGGCATTAATGTGACATATCTTTTAGTATAATAAATTTTTAAACATTTAAATAGCCATGTAGTTCAGTCACACCTTGTTTGTATTTTTGAAACACATTTTAAAAATTCTAATCCTTATGTTTCTGGTTTTATATGACTACTCAGAATTGGACACAATTTGAAAAATAAAGTACACTAGCAAAATTTACTCTAGTAAGTCTGTTTTTAAGAGATAAGCATTTTTTAATAGGAAAGGTTTTTTTCCTTGTCTTGAAAATTTGAACTCTATTGGCAATCTGCTGTGCTGGTAGCATGTTCTTAGTATTGGTAATTAGATGCTAGATTAAATTTGTGTACTTGTTCTGCTCTGTAGAATGTCCCTGGCTGCTTATTGTATCATCTGTTGCAGAAGACTGGGAACCTCTACGCCCTCATCAAAAAAGCGTACATACTGGAGAGATATCCGTGAGTACATTTTAAATGGCACATTTTTTTTTTTTCATATAAACAGTGATGACATTATGGTTAGTTTTCCAGAGTAGGCCACAAAAACTTTTAAACTCATGAAAAGTCTCAGATTTATGTCTTTCTATACTAACGGATTTACCCCAGATTTGCAAGCCAAGAGCCATATATGATCATTTTCTTGGGAATTCTCTTTCTTCCCTTATTTTTCCTGCCAGATTCATACTTACCCTTCTAAATTGACATACCACTGCATTCTTATTTAACAGATAATTTTTGCGCTCTGAAAGTACCGGCTGGACATAGTGGCACACACCTGTAATCCTAGCATTTGGGAGGCTGAGGCAAGAGGATTGCCATGAGTTTAAGGCGAGTCTGGGCTACATAGGGAGTTCAAGATCAGCCTGCACTCAAAAAAGAAAAAAGCAAATGAACAAACATTCCCAAGCCCATGGTGCCAGCACCTTTTTTAGGTTCTGGCAATACAGTGGTGAGCAAGGATAACAGCACTTGCCTTACTGTGGGTTGGGGTCTGCTTTAATTCATGGCCTCATCCAACATGCTGTAGCCCCACTTTCCTGATATCCTAGACCAAGTTAGATCTGCTCCTTGTCATTTGGTAGAATCAATATTGAGTTTGATTATCATCTGACTTCTTTCGTAGCCTGTAAATTGTGTGAGAGTAGTTTCTAATTTGTCGTTATATCCTGTTTACTATTATATATGGCATACAGAAGGTGTCTAGTTTTGGTTTTTTTCTTGAATGAAAGAAATATCTTGCTTTCTCAGAGCACTGTTTATTTGTAAAATGAGAAGATCTGTTTAGCTTATTTTTATTCATTTGATAATAAGCAACATGTATTGACCATCAATCATGTAGTAAATACTTTTCTCAGCCCTCAGCATATGGTATTAAGGAAGATCCTCTATCTTTGTGGAGTTTCATTTTAATCTTTATTTATTTATTTTTTTCAAAGTGTTAAGTATATTAACAATTCTCAAAATGCCAACTAGGGAACATACCCTTCAGGGAAGGAGAAAAGCGGCCATTTTAATCTTTAAAGTAGATCTTTTTTTCAATAGATCTATTTTTAAGATAGATCCTTTTATCTAGGAAATCCTGACCTTGTATAAAAGAGAAGTGGGAACAGAGAAGGGAGTTTTTCTTCTCATCGACCAGAACAAGCAGTGGATAAGGCTCACTTTGTCAGGCTTATAATTGAAGCTGACTAACATTCTCCTGGGACAGAACTCCTATAGGGAACTACTATAAACTTGTAACCTGGCAGAGGTTACAAGAACGGCTACCTACTGGCACTTAATCACCAATGATAGCATAGTTACTTTGGAAAATGCCATTTTGTGTCACCACTTGACAAATCTAATCCCTCAGTGTAGTCCTGCTTGTGGTAGGGAGAATTCTTCCCTGTTCTTTATTCAATTAGTTCTTAATTAAAAGGACTGAGAAGGGAGGTGAGCTTCCTGGAAGTTGCATTCAATTGAAGCCTGCAGTCCTGGCCATCTTGGTAGTGGGACAAGGACTAGGGCCCCTGTTGATTTGGTGAGGATGGCAGAATAGGAGATGGAGAAAGGGGGAGAAGAATATGAAAAGCCATAAATATAAATTTTATTTTTCTCCCAATGCTTATTGCTTGGTTTGTATCTTGTGCTGAGATGTCATGTATTAATAGCAACTAATTATATAAATAGAAACATCATTAACTTACTCCATTAGTACATACAAAATAGGTAGAGATTCACACTGTTGTCTATTTCATACTTTAAAAATTGAAATTCATCACACTGACTTTTTCCTTTTCTTTTTGAAGGAAATATAATAAAATTTACTGGATCACTTATTTTAGGGTAAGTGTCAACTGTAAAATGCTAGTTGGCTTTGTTATACTACTCTTCGAAATGTCAGTGGAAGTCATTTAATCACCGATTACATCACTTCAGTTATCCTCAGTTACTACACTCTGTTTCCTGGGGAATGTTTTCTCTTGGGTCTAGTTGTACACTGGGATTTCTGCCTGCCTGGCGTTATAGCTGTGAGCAGAGCACTTGATACACACATATAGTATCATTCAGTCAACCTCTGTAAAATAACACTTTATATTAGGTCCTAACATGGGTGAAGCTGCTAAAAATGACTAGTATTTTTTTTGAATTGATAAATATATTTTTTAAATATTAAAAATTATTTTTAAAATCCTAAAATTAGGGTGGTGGTACAAATGATCAAACTATATTATGTGCATGTTCCTGTTATTCTGTGTAAGTACTAATAAAAAGAAAATCTCTGCAATTGCCCAAGAAAGGAAATTGAGGTCAACTGAGAAGACCAAGAGATTGATCTTGGCCATTTTATGTTTCTTGAGAGGAAATGTACGATGGTTGGCTTGACCTTCTTTCTGATAACTTATTTTTCATTTTTTAGGGTATATATACTAAATGTTTGTCTAATACTGTACTGTACTTTTTTGCTAATATAAAGTCAATTTAGTACATTTCTTTATGATATGGTAGATATTTAGATATCGTTTTCCTTTGACTCATTCTGGGCAAAGGATAAATGTGTACCCTTTTCTGTAATGTTTCTTTGTTTAGATTACAGCTATGTTCAGGAATATGGTGAAAATCCACACAACTTTAAATAAAGAACTTTGTCTTTCTTGGAAAGTGTGATTAAAAGATAGAATAGCAATTACTCCTCTTACCTGCTCAGATGGATCCCCAAGAGAGATGATAATTCTTTGGACCCTCTGTGTTTCTCTGGTGTGGCTGGGTCTGGGTTTTCTTGTGTTAGGGTGGAAACCCAGGTCAGCAGAAAGCATAGGTTGGTGAGCTTAGGGTCCAGATGGAGTTCAGCCTTTGTTTCTGGATTTAGGGAAGTATCAATTAGGAAGAAAAACAAATTTTTTTTTTTTTTTTTTTTTTTTCCTGCGGAACCAGGGATTGAATTTAGGCTCTAGCACTTATTCTACTGAGCTATCTCCCCGGCCCCCAAACAAATCTTTATTTGGCTATACAACAAACATTTTTGTATGTTAAATTTAAGATAGACTGGATATACCTGAAGAAAGGGAGAAACCTATAAGTTTGATATCTTGTGAAGTTGATGTATTAAAAAGTGTGTAATTCTGCTTTTAGATGAATAACATGTACTTAAATGTACAATCTCGGTGTATAACATGTATAACAATATTGTTCATAATAGATTCAAGCTAGATAATATATATGAATATGCCCATCTCCACATGATAAACTGGATATTACATGTAATTGATACAATTTATTGTATACCATATCAAAATATAAATTCAGGGCTGGGGAGCCAGCCGTCAAAACTGGACATGGTGGTGCATACTTGTAATCCCAGCTCTGTAGGCTGATGGAGGAGGATCACTACAAGTCTGAGCTGCGTAGTGAGACTCTGTACCAAATATATATAAATTGGGGAACTACATGCAACATCATAGTAGAAGGCTGATACAAAAATAGAAGGCTGATAAAAAAATATACACAGTGTGATTTCATTCAGATGAATTTTAAAAAACAACATTAAGCTCTATTATTTAGGTTACAAATCTAGGTGATAAAACTGTAAAAAAATTGTAATAAAAATCAGAATAAGTTGTTTTTAGTTTTTTTTATAGTTGACTAGCACTATAGTGCCAGTCAGGTGCTTATTCTACTGAGCTATCTCCCTGACCCTATTGTTTTTAGTGTTTTGAGATAAGATCTTGTTGTATAGCCCAAGCTGCCCTCAAACTCATGTCAGTCCTCTTGCCTCAGCCTCCAGAATGTTGAGATTACAGGAGTTGGCCACCATGCCTGGCAGAAATCAAAACAAAAATTACCAATGGAGGTGAAAAAATGAGTTAGTTTAAGGGGAGGAACATGGCTGATTTTGGGGTACAGTTAATATTTTATTTTTTGCCTTAATTATGCAACTATTTTTTATTTTAAATTGAAATGTGTATGTATACATACATGTTACAAAAGTATCACTTGCATGTTACTCTTTATGTTTCCAATAAAGGAGAAATTTTGTTATGCTAAGCTTAATAAAGAATAGCTTCTCTGTTAATTTAGGTCACATATTTATGATAATGCTTTTTTTTTTTTTAAAGAGGTTCTTTATTTCTTACATATGAAATTCTGGCTCTGAAGAAGTCTTTGACATTAGACACTCAAGTGGTAGAAACAGAAAAAATGAAGTCATATATATATGTGCACACAGCTTCGAACAGAAAAGAAAGCCATGGTAAGTTCATTATAAAGTAACTTCATCTTCATGAAAATTGGTAGCTAGTTACTGAATTTCAAAATGAGTCTCTTTTCAGGGCATGGTGGGAAATGCCTGTAATCACAGAAGTTGGGAAGCTGAGTCAGGAGGAGTGCTGCGAGTTCAAGGCCAGCCTGAACTACATAGTGAGACCCTATCTCCAAAAATAGAATGTGTTTAAGTTACAGCATTAAAATGATAAATCAGCTTACTTTAACAATCAGCAAACCCTGAGAGCACAGTTCCAAAAGTTTTTTTTTTCTCTATATTTTAAGGAAGGGTCTACTGGGTATTTAGGGTCTCACTACTAGATCAGACTCATAGTGATTCTCCTGTTTACACCCTCCCAAGTGCTGAGATTACAGGTGCACACCACCATACCCAGTCTCATTCGCTGTCTCAGCAGGGGTGGGGCCAGCATGGCAGGCCTAAGGATTGAACCCCTGACCCCTGCGCCTGCTTGCAGGTGCTTTAATCCACTGAGCTATTTGGCTAGCCCTCCGAAAGTATTAATTGAAGTTCACGTTTTAAACGTATATATTTAACCTAAAATTATAACTCTCCTAAAACTGAGTGAAGACTAACTGGTTGTTTAAGTCTGAACTGAAATTCCCTCTTCAGTGGGGGTATTAGTTGGGAGGCTGGCACTCAGTTTGGCAAGTACAAAAACAAGATTTTGTCATTTAGGTCATATTTTGTTTGTTTTCAGTTTTGGGGAGTGAACTCAGGGCTTTTGCACTGAGTTACATCCTGGGCTCTTAAAATTTTGTAGAAGTTGAGACAGGTTTTACCAAGTCATTAAATTGTCTAGGCTGGGCTCAAATGTGTGATCCTTCTGCCTCAGCTCCCAGAGTGTTGTGAGAATAGATGTGCACTACCATGCCTGCTTGATACTTTGCTCCAAGGGATTTATTCATGCAAATAAGACTCATTAGATGATTTATAAGTATGAATACCATCTCATTTATTATTATCAGCCACAAAGGTTAAGAAACTGTCTTTACTAGTTAGGACATTGCTTTTCTCAATATTTAGGTCACACACAAACCTCCCAGTTTCTTGGGGAGCATGACTGTAGAGCAGAGGAGTATATTTTCTTCAGCTGTGAGTAGCCTGGTGAGTCTCCAACTTGACATACAGTTAGTTGCCTGTTCCTACACTGTCAGCCAGGATGTGCCTGTGAGCCTCTTATGGTTCTTGTGTAGGGCAGGCTGCACTGCTTCAGGTTTGTGAGCTGTATCACTACACTATCTTGTTAGTTATTCTATTTTCTTCCTATCTTTCACCATGCTTTTATGGTGTGTATAGTTTCAGTTGCATAGATTATTGCTATTTCTTACAATTTACTTATATAGTGAAGCTTAGTATCATTAGTATTTCCAAATTTGAGTTCTAAACGATCTACTTATAAGGGTCATTTTCCTATATAGAATTGATCATATACATGAGAAGTTTTGATACCTTTAGTGTTCTTGTTATTTTCCAAGACTTAAAGAATGACCTTATTTTGAAAGCTGGAGCTTTGTATTGCCATATGATTTAAGTTGCATTGATCCTCATAATAAAAAGATAAAGATGCTGCATTTATGAAAAAATTTGGGGCTTCTGCATGTCTTTTTGGAGCATATCATTGAGAGTGCATATTTAAAGTTTGTAATCATTTTAGGGATTGCCTGGCAGGCAAGAAAAGAACTTCACAAAGCAGTAAGAAAAATATTGGCAGCATCAGCAAAGCTATTACAGAGTCCATTTGCTGGTAAGTGTCAAACATTTAACTTGAATCCTCATCAATAAACTGGAAGTTATTTAAATGACCAATTGAGATTTTTTTTTTTTCTTTATGTACATTTGTGTTTTTTGGTTTTTTTTGAGACAGGGTCTTACTCTGTAGTCCAGGCTGGCCTTGAATATACTTAAATTTGTGATCCTCCTCCCTCATCCTCCAAAATTGGGAATACAAACTGGAATTACAAGCATGTATCACTGCCCAGATTATATTACTATGTGTAATAGCTATGGAAAATTAGCATTATTTTCTTGGATTATATTTAATTTAAAGGGCTTAATGATTTACACATTTTTATCTTGGTGGGTGATTGCTAAATAATTATAAATAAATATTAAGATTAAATATGACCTATTGAGTGCTACAGAATTTTTTTTAATTAATTTTATTGAGAATCAGATAGCAGTGAGACAGTTTTAAAACCGATTAGTAGGACAGTTTCAGTAATTAACACATTGCATATTGTTGTCTTCGTAGAGGTTAAGGTCAATCAGATCCCCTCATGGTTTACCCTGAAACCCTGTACCACAGTTTGTAGATCCTTTGTCAATATCAGCCATGTGTATGAGTCATGGCCATTACTTGACCAATTTTCTCTCTGTGAAAGCCTAAGAGAATGTTTTCTCTCCATGTGACTCTCCTTAGGAATACTCTACATCACTGAACACTTTCCTCTGTGGCCCCATGATGTCCTTGACCAGAAAATTTGGGACATAATTGAGTTACAGGATGTTACAGTACAGGTTCTCCTATGTCCTGAGTCCTCACTGACCTTGAAAGACCAGGGCCAAAATGTCAGTTGTCCTTGCAGCCCTTCTTTTTCTCTAATTTTTGGTCTGCAAACTTAAGTTGTTAACCCTCCAGAAGAGAAGCGTAATGATATTATTATCCTGTAACATAGGTATTTCAGCTTAACCTTACTGTCTGAATATCTAACATCTTAGACATAACATGGAACAGGTATTTTCCATTAAATATTGATGTGTTAAACTAAATTTCTACAGAATATGAAGAAAAAAATTAAAATATAAAAATATACTCCTGTGCTTTCTTGTAATGAGACTGTTGCATAAAAAAATGTAGATTTTAGGGGCCAGGGAGATGGCTCAGTGGAATACCTGAGTTCAATTCCCGGTTCCTCAAAAAAAAAAAAAAAAAGTAGATTTTACAATTAGGAAGTCTAAAATGTGAAGTTAGCTTGGAAAAAAAAAAAGCTGACCTGATGTCTTTAAAAAGTTTTTTTATTTTTTTGAGACAGGCTTTGACTGTGTACTTCAGGCTGGTCTTGAACTCACTGTGTAGACCAGGTTGGCCTTGAACTAAAGGCAGTTATCCTGCCAAAGCCTCCCAAGTGCAGGAATTATAGGCATGTGCTATCATGCCTGGCTCTTTTCACAACTGACAGGAAGAAGAATAGGTAGCAAAACTTTGTAGAATTAGAAGAGAGTAAAAAAAGTTCACAAATCCTAATTTTGTTTTGTTTTGGTAATACTGGAGATTGAACTCAGGGTCTTTTCCCTGAGCTGTATCCCCAGTACTTTTAAATTTTGACATAGGGTCTTGCTAAATTGCCCAGGATGTACTCAAACTCATGCCCTTCCTGTCTCAATCTCCCAAGTGCTAGGATTATTGGTGTGTGCCACCATACCCATGCCAAAGCCTGGTTTTGAAACATCTTTAAGATTCCTCACCCATTGACCAAGTGGGATTCATCCCAGGAAGGGAAGGATGGGTCAACATATGCAAATAAGAGTGATACACCATGTCAGCAAAGCCAAAAATCACACAATCATCTCAATCAATACAGAAAAAGTTATTGACAAACTTTAACACTTATTCATGATAAAAATAATATAGAAAAATCATAATAGTCTTTACCTCAACCTGATAAAAGCCATCTATGACAAACCAACAAGCAACATTATGCTAAATAGACAAAAAAATGAAAAAATGAAAGTTTTCCTGCTAAAATCAGGAACAAGGCAAGAATGTCCACTGTTACCACTCCTATTCAATGTAGTTCTTGAAGCACTGGGCATGGTGGCGTGCACCTGTATTCCTATCCCTTGGGAAGCTGAGGCAGGAGGATTGTTGAGATTGTTGAGAGTTCAGGTCTGGGCTACAAAGTAAGCGCAAGGACAGCATGAACTGTATGATGAGAACCTATCTCAAAGAGCCAAAAGCAAAAAAAAAAAAAAAAAAAAAATCTACACCCAAAAACAAAACAAACAAAAAAACAAAAATTGGAAACAAAAATATAGTTCTTGGAAATGTTAGTCAGAACAATTAGATAAGAAAAGGAAAAGAAATAAGAATAGGAAAGGAAGAAGTAAAATTATCAT
>NW_004524600.1:5512997-5515404 GCF_000260255.1 Octodon degus | reverse complement strand
TATTTTGTTCCAGCATGAGAGAAGAATAACCAAGACAGCCAGATACAAAGTCACTCAGAAGTCAGAAATATTTTTATACAGAGAACAAACTCACTAAGAGAGAAATTAAGGCAAATCACCCTTCACAGAAGCATCCCCCAGAAAAGAAATTCTTAGGAATCAGTCTAACAAAGGAAGTAAAAGATCTGTACATTGAAAATTACAGTATTCTGTGAAAGAAGATTGAAGAGGAGATCAGAAAATGGAAAGATAGCCCTTGCTCATGGATAGAAAGAGCGAACATTGTGAAAATGGTCATACTCGCAAAATTGTTGTACAGATTTTATGCAATCCCAATAAAAATACCATTAACATACTTCACAGACCTAGAGAAAAGATTCTTAAAATTCATTTGGAACCAGAAGAGACAATAGCAAAAGCAATTCTGAGCAACAAAGACAAGGCAGGAGGTATCATAATCCCTGACTTGAAATTGTACTACAAAGCTGCTATGATAAAATCATTATGGTATTGGAAAAAAAAAAAAACAAAACAAACTACAAGCAGAGGATTACTTGAACAGAATTGAAAATACAGATCCAACCCCAAACATACTAAGCCATCTTAACTTTGACAAAGGAACCAAACGTGCCCACAGGAAGAAAGTTTCTTTAATAAATGGTGCAGAAAAACTGGCTTTCTTCATGCCGAAGACTCAACTGTACCCATTCTCTCTCACTACACATTAAAGTCAAAAGAGATCAAAGATCTAAATATTAAAACACAGCACTAAATCTCCTGGAAGAGAAAGTAGGTGGAAATTTTGAAGACATAGGGGTAGGCAGGGAGTTCATGAACAAAAACCAAACTGCATGGGAAATACTTCAAAGAATCAACAACTGGGATCTGAACTTTGAAAAACTTTTTCACATGAAAAGAAATCAACAAGAATAAAAAGAAAAACCACGAATTGGGGAAAAATTTTAGCCAACTTTCCCTCAGACAAAGGACTTCTATCTAGAACGTACAGAGAATTTAAAAAATCAGGCACCCAAAATTCAAAGACCCAATCAAAAAATGGGCGTCTGAGATGATTACACACATCTCAGATGAAAAAATGCAGATGGTAATTATATGGAAATATGTTCAACATTATTGGTCATTCGAGAAGTCTAAATTAAAACAACACTGAGATTCTATCTCCAAAAAGAATGGCTGTCATCAAAAAAATCAATACAAGTGTTGGTACGGCTGTGGGTGAAAGGAACCTTTCTCCACTGTTGATGGGAGTGTAGATAGTGCAACAACTGTTGAAGTCAGTGTGGTGATTCCTCACAAAACTAGGATTAGAGGTCTCATTTTGTCTAGCTATTCCCCTTTTGGGTTTTTTATTTTTTTATTTTTTTTAGGGAAGGGTCTACAGGGTGTTCAGGCTCTCACTATTAGATTGGGCTTGTAGTGACCCTCCTGTTTACAGCCTCCCAAAAGCTGGGATTACAGGTACACACCACCATGCCCAGTCTCAATTGCCAGCTCAGCATGCCCTGGGGCTGGGGCCGGAGCTGGGGCCGGGGCCAGGGCCAGGACCAGCAAGGCAGGCCTGGGGATTGAACCCCGGCCCCTGTGCCTACTTGTAGGTGCTTTAATCCACTGAGCTATTTGGCTGGCCCTCTTTCTGGGTATTTTTCCAGAATTATTATAAATATTATGCCACAATGATACATGGGCACCTATATTTATGGCAGTGTAATTTGTAATTGCTAAATCTTGGAAACAACTCAAATGCCCATCAACCAAGGAATGGATAAAAAAGATGTGGTCATTTTATACAGTGGAGTAATAAGCTATAAAGAGACTTTTATAGGTAAATGGATACAAATTGAAAAGATACTCATAATTGAAATGAATCAGTCTTACATAGGAAACCTCATACTGTCTCCTAGTGTAAGCTAAAAGAGTAAATAAGATCCAAAATGTACAATAGTTAAGTTATAGTTAACATAGCTATGCTGCCAATTTCTGTTAGTTCATTGAAAAGTTTGTGCATATGTCATTTCATCAATTTTTCATGCCCGAATTTTATAATCTGAACAACTGCTTTGAAGGTAACAATAGGCAATGTACTAATCATTGTTTTTTTCCTGTCGTGGTTTGAAATTTTGTATCATTGTTTTTGGTGGTTTTTTCTTTTTAAAATACAAAAAAAAAAAAAGCCTCAAAAGCCTAAAACAAGGGCCAGCCAGATAGCAGTGGATTAAAGTGTCTGCTTAGGTAGATGCAGGGACTGGGGTTTGATTCTTGCTGTGCCTTGCTGGTGCCACCCCTGGGGTGCTCTGAGCTGGCAATTGAGGCTGGGTGTGGTGACTTGTGCCTGTAATCCCAGATCTTGGGAGGCTGAAAACAGGAGGATCACTATGAGTCCCATCTG
>NW_004524600.1:5508039-5511637 GCF_000260255.1 Octodon degus | reverse complement strand
GTTCTCCAGCTCTACTCCCTTATAGTCAGACTGTCCTGTACAAATACCACAGCCCATTGCTGGCACTACTTTTCAAACCCAAAAGACAGCAGCAGCGACAGCAACAACCTGACTCAATGATCACAACCTTCTGAGCTACCAGAGCATGGGAGGAAAGAGGAAAGTTTTACAGATAAATGGTGAGACAATTTCTGAAGCCTGCCTTTTAAAAGAGGTGGGGAGGAAGGGTATGTACGCTGGGAATGAATTACTGACTTCCATCTAGGTGTCCCACTAAGCCAATATTTTACAAAACCAGGTATGTGTAATTTGCTTACTAAAGTTCTCACCCTGGAGCAACCAACAAGACCCATCAGTTTTTGAAGATATGTGTTCATATTTGTGTGTGTGTGTGTGTGAGTGATTGTGGTTTCTAGCTTCTTGTTCTATTCTTCCTACCTCTTTTCTCTTTCCCTCCAGTCTTCTGCACCAGTTTCCCAAAGTTAGTGTGGTCCCCCATTGTCCTCCAGCCTTCTAATCTCTTTTTCTTCTTCTACCTATTTTTCCCTTATTCCCTTTTAAATTTTAACCTCTGAGGTTTGTATTAAGGATTTATATACAGAATATAATTTTCTGGCCTGTTAGATTTATTATATAACTACAAACCTGGTTCATATAGTTAAAGATGGAAAAGTAATGGTTACCTCAGTTTGTCATTTTTCTGAGCTGTGATTGTTGCTACTGTTATAGCCAAAAGTGACATGATTCTTCTGAACAGTTATTCTTCCTGGTATTCCAAGACTGAAGTTGACTCACAGAGAGCAAATTGGTCAAGCAGTGGCCATGACTCATCCATATGGCTGACACTGACAAAAGATCTACAAACTGTGGTACAGGGTTTCAGGGTAAATCCTGAGGGGATCTGACTGACCTTGTCAGATTCAAAAGTTACATTTCTTGTTATATAGTTCTTGCTTTATCTTGATCTTAACCATCCAGCAGAAAAGTATCAAAATGAGGTATAAAAAGTAAAACCATATTAATGTGCTGAGTTGTAAAAGGCTCAAGTCAATAACTTTTGATATTGCCAGTCCTATGGATAACCCACTACTATTATGGACTAAGGGACTACATTGGATTATTTTGCTGAATTCATGCACCTACAAAGTTGGCAATGGAATATCCATCTCTGACAAAACTAAACAAAAGGGGTATAAATGAAGGACCATTTTGTATCTGTATATACAGAATAGTTAGGATAAATATACAGCTACTTTCTCTTAATTCAATGAGAAAAAAGATTTGTACTTATAGTGTTTGGACAGGATATCATGTCTGCATCTTGTACTATGAATAACCACTACGAAGACAACAATATGTAATATATTAATTATTGAAACTGTTGTACTAATTGGTTTTGAATTTATTTTATTTTATTTTATTATATTTTGGCAGAACTGGGGATTGAACTCAGACCCTGTGCTTGCTAGGGAAGCACTTATTCTACTGAGCCATCTCCCCGGCCACTAATTGATTTTGAAACTGTCTCATTACTATTCGTTTTTCAATAAAATTAATTTTAAAGACTGAAATTGACCATGACTCATAGAAAATAGTGTGGTGCAGTGCCAGAGAACCAGTGAGCCAAATAGGCAGCAACTTCTCCCTAACAAACTGAAGATGTAGGATCTTGTAACAGACTTAAAATTCAAAAACCAGTTACCCCTGGAAGATACCCCATAGAAGTCATTTCCTAAGAGTTTTGAATACTAGCAATAGAGCAATCTGCCAAAGGCAATTTACAAGTATAATTCCAGGAATTAAACTAAAAAAAAAAAAGAGAAGATACTCAAGCAAGATACAACTTGAGATATCCAGTTCACCAAAGCCAAACCCAGACATGGGACAATCCAAAAGCCACCCACTAGGCCTTTCTGAAGTGGTAACAATAAAGCAATTGAATGAGGCACTAGAAAAAATCAAATCAGAAGTAATTTCTCAGATAACAGAGATGAAGACCATGCTTAGTGATTCTAGAGCAGATATAGAAGAAGAAAAAAAGTAGCTTAGGAAAATTATGGAAGCCATGAATGCTCAGCATATGAAAGAAGGAATCCATAAAGCAGATTCAAGCAGATATCCAGGATAATAAAAATTCCATTGAAAGTATCTGCAGCATATGAAGTCAGTGTGAGGCCCAGATCTCAGATATAGAAGACAGGCTTGCAGTTAGCGATCGTGAAAATAAAGATTCCATAAAAGTAGCAAGAGACAGTCAGAAATCAATCCAGCAGCTGGTAGACAAGGCAAAGAATAACTTCAGATGGTTAAAGTTGATGAAAAAGCAGGAGATAGCACAGATGATGTAAAAAATAGTTCACAGACATTATGGCAAAAAACTTCCAGACAGGGAGAAAGATTTCATGTACAAATAAGTGAGGAATATAGAACTCCAATTAGGCACAACAACAACAATAATAACTATAGCCAAGCATATCATAATGAAGATTCCAGAAATTCAACATGAGAAGCACAAGATTCTGTTTCATAAAATAAAAGGGTTGGGTACATAGCTCTGGAACAGTGTCTGTAAGGTTGATCCTTAGTGTCTATTGTCCAAATCTCAAGGAAACCTGTGAAAAATTTACATTGCTGGCTGACTTCAGCTCTAGGCCATCCTACTGAAAATCTGCTCAAGTTCTTTTGAAAAGTCCCTGTGCAGGGCTACTGTCCTGTGCATGTGTCTACAGTTTTATAATTTCCTGCATCTTCAGCCAGCTTTGCTACACCCTACTTTCCTATCTCATATGGATGAAGCAAATATGGCAGAATAAGTTGCTAAATCTTGATGTGATAGGCATAAGGATATTAATGTATCATTCAATTCTTTGTATATTTGATCTGCTTTAAAATAAAATGTCTTTTAGAGAGAAAGAAAAAATAGTGAAAGACAGTATAGTGTATGAAACTAAAGTACACAAAATACTAACAGTAAATATAACAGTATGCAAGAGCTAAGAACAAACATGTCAGTCATTACCAGTACCTGTGTATGGGTTTCACTTTCTTGTGAATTTCAAAAATAAATCACCATCTGCTAAAGAAGTAGGAGAAAAATATCCTAACTGTTCACATTGGCTTGTGTTTAGTGTTTGTCTTTTATTTTCCAAAGACACTTTTAGCACGGTTGATGTAGAAGATCATGAGTGTGGCATGTGGCTGCTCCTGAAGGCGAGCAAGTCAGAGGACAGGACCACACGACTGGAGGCTGTGCAGGCAATGTCAGAGGCCCACCACTGGCACGGTATGGAGACCAGCTGAGTTGCAGCGCTCTATCTGCTAGCTTATTACTTGTGGTATAAAGGAGGAGGAAGTGATATGAAGGAAGAAAAATAATTCAATGTATGTTTCATTGCAAAAAAAAGAAAACAAACACATACATACTACAATAAAAGACACATTGCCAAGAATGATAGGATAAGTGTGTTCAACTCAAGAGAGAAATTTTTTATATTTTGAAGGGGATTATTATAAAGTATGGTCAAAAATTTTAGAAGTGCCAAATATAAAGAGGAAACTTACTAGCGTGGTAGCCAGATGTGAGAGAAGCTTTTATATA
>NW_004524600.1:5505381-5507254 GCF_000260255.1 Octodon degus | reverse complement strand
ATAATTGTAATAATTTACAAGTACAGTATAATTAGAAACTAAGAATAAAAATCTGTTTTAAATAAAATCTGCCAGGGGCTGGGGAGATGGCTCAGTGAAATAAGTGCTTTCCTGGCAAGCACAACTGCCTGAGTTCAATCCCTGGTTCTGCCAAAATATAAAATAAAATAAAATAAATAAAATCTACCTTCCAGGGCTCCATATTAACTTACTAAATCAGAAAAATCAGAGAAGGAGCTCTGGCATATGGATTTTGAAGCAGTTTTCCACGTGATCCTGCAGTTTTCACTGAGATTATCAGCTGCTGTTTTGGAAAACCATGTCAACTTCAACAGTTGGAATTTTATTTTTGATTCATAAAGAATGGCATGTTTAGAGTACTACTATCTAAATATTCATGGGTAACATAGATGCCAAAGAATCATAACATCACCACTAGACTTAGACTTCAGTGCAGCTTCTAGTGTTTTGAGTAGTGAAAAAACAGCTTTTGATTGTTAGGATTATTTAAAAACTTGCTAAATGGATATTGACTGAGGAGGTTTCATTATTTGAATTTCATTGTTTCCCAAAAATCAAACTGACACATTCCCCAGATAGAGTGAATGTTGAAGAAGATTTTGAGATCAGTCATAGAAATGTTGAGTACTGAGATTGCAAATATTGTAAATATGGTTATAATTTGTGAAAGAATACATGGGAAATTCTGTATAACAGTTTAAAAGTTAGTATTGTAAGACATTTTAAAAGTTAGAGTTCTTTCAAGTAGTTTGTTCATTTAATCTTTGTGACAATTATAAGGTAATTTAGGTGTTTATTAAAAAAATACACTTTTACAACAGATTACCAGTATAGGACAGTTGCTCAGGCCTATGACCCAAGGACTCTTGTTGGTTTGGCACGAAGTCAAAACAGTGATCTTCGCTTTTTTCTCCCACCACCTCGTTTGCCGCCTTTAAAAGAAGTAAGTAAATAAGATATGCACAGAGTAGAAAATAGTTTTTTATGTATTATTGCATGTTTGTGATACATGATTAATATATTCAAAAAGGGAATTGGTATATATATTGTACATGTTACATTTTAGTCGTTTTGTTTTGTTTTGTGGTACCAGGGATCAAACTCAGGACCTTGTGCTTGCCAGGCAGGCACTTATGCCACTGAGCTATCTCCCTGGCCCATTTTAGTCCTTTTTATTTTCCCTGGATAATACTTTAATATATTTTCTTAAATTTGGGTACCAAAGAAAATTACTTTTAAGAAGTAATTGTTGACTACTTTTCACAAGCAAGATAGCTAGAATGTATTACTGAACTTACATTTTTTTCATGCAATGATTTGGTTTCTTGGTTATTTCTCTTACATTATTTTCTGCCTTTGGGCACTGGGAATCTCAGTAATTGAGTAATTTCTTATTATAGCATATTGATATTTGAGTTTGATATAGGTCAGGTTTTTTCAGCTTTAACTCTTACTGACATTTTGGGCCAAATATTCCATGTGGGAAAACCTTGTTTTATGTATATTGCAGGGTGTTTAGCAGCATCTTGTACTCTCTTCCCAAGAAGCTAAAATTAGCTCCAGTTTTAACAACTGAAAGTGTCTTTAAATGTTGCTTGTTATTTCTTAGTGAGGAATCCAGCCCTCAGTCGAGAACTGTCACCACAGATTTAAAGGATGTTTCTTGAAAAGCTTCACTAGATTAAGAAATCAAATTCTTAAAACTTCAACATAAGCAAGTTTTTAGAAACAAGAAACTGAATATCTGGAATACTAGTTATCAGAGAACATTACATAGTAATGAATTTTATCAGAGAAAATGTAATTGTAATGAGTTCCCAGGCCCTGAACTCTATAATTTCAGGTCTGCCAC
>NW_004524600.1:5501561-5505281 GCF_000260255.1 Octodon degus | reverse complement strand
TAGGTGGCAGACCTGTATATATTTGGAAAGCAAGAACTTTGATTTTGTGGGTGGGAACAGGAATCAAACTCAGAACCTCGTGCTTGCCAGGCAGGAACTGTGCCACTGAACTAAACTCCTGGCTCCTGGAAAGCAATAACTTTGGTCAGAAAGAGTATAATAATTCATTTTGAGTCAAAGTGTAAGGAAGCCTGAGAGGGGTTGAAATTTAAAATTTGTTGGATACAGTGGCAAATTTTGGATACAGTGGCAAATTTTGGATACAGTGGCAGACCTAAAATTATAGAGTTCAGGGCCTGGGAGATGGCTCAGTGGAATAAGCGCTTCCCTGACAAGCATGAGGGCCTGAGTTAAATCCCTGGTTCTGAAAAAAAAAAAAAGGAATTGAAAGTAGAGAGTTCAAACTTAAATGATTATTTTCCTGGAGGGTGACTGTTTTCAAAACTGAAAGCGCTAATTTATCTCTGTTGATACCTATGATATACATATGCTTTGGCTTTGATTCTTTTCAGTATTAGTTAATTGTACTCAATTGTTGTTTGTTTATATTTTCTTTTCCTTATATTTCAGGATTCTTCCACTGAAGAAGAACTCAGACAGTTGCTGGCTTCTTTACCTCAAACAGAGCTAGACGAATGTATCCAGTATTTTACATCCTTGGCTCTTAGCGAAAGCAGTCAGAGTCTGGCTGCTCAGAAGGTTTGTTCATTTATTTATTCAGAAAATATTTTTGATTGCTTACACTTTCTAAAATGTGCCAGAGGCCAACATCTAGAACCTTAAAATAGTCATACACTTAGTTATTAAATAAACATACTGATTTCTGTTTGTGTGCTGTGCCAGATATCTGGTAAATAAATAGTCATAGAAGTGTGGAAAAGCTATACAAGACACTTTAAGAGCCCTTAACTCTGTTTACAGGTCCTTTATAGCTTCAAAAGTGGAAACTCAAATCTTTAAGAATGAATGTATAGTAATAAGATTATAAGTATTACTGATACTTGAGTATATACTGCTAATGCTTCAATTGATATAGCTGACTCTATGTTCTTACTTAAGCTGTAGATTTGATTATTCAGCCTCTTACCTAGCATCTGAGCTTGGATATAACAGGAATCTCAAGCTTAACAAGTTGAACCCGCCCTCTCTGTAAGACTGTCTCCTCTCTCTTTCCCCTCGGTGAATGGCATAAGATCCACCTAGTAGCATACGTTACTGACTAGGAACCCTGCTCAGTTTTTTCCTTGCCTATCCAGGTCAGCAGCAGCTCTTGGAGTGTTCCTGCAGAGCACAGATTTAAGCTTGTTTTCCTCCTGTCTTGTTCCTGGCTCTTCTTCTCCACTGTATCCTGTTCTTTCATCTTGCCTTCTGTTCTTTACCTTCCTTAGTAATTTAAAAATCTTTTAGATTCTTGTATTATTTCACTTTTTGGTGGTATCTGTTCTTGTTTGTGCTGGTGACTTCCCCTTGATGGACAGAAAGTCAGTCATGGGTCATACATACCTTTAGACTGTGAGCTTATGTTAGGCTGAACTGATTGTTTCCTATGTGAATTGCTGTCATCATGCAGTACAGCTTTTTCCCTACAAAGCAAGTTTTTGTTTCTCCTGAATACCTCATAAATCCCTCTCTGTCCCCAGCCCTTCCCTCCCTCCCTCCCTCCCCTCCCTCTCCGATACAGGAAATAAAACCCAAGACCTTTGCACTGTGCTACATCTCTAGCATTTAAAAATTTAAAATAATTATCAGTAATTGTTTACAGTATGTAATGATTACATTTATCTTGGGTAGTTTATCCTGCTCTTGTGCCTTCCCACCATCTGTGGGTCACCTTCCCATTTGGAAAAGAGGACCGGGGAGATGGCTCAGTAGAATAAGTGCCTGCCGGGCAAGCGCAGGAGGTAAGTTCAATCCCCAGTTCCGCAAAAAAATAAATAAATAAATCATTTGGAAAAGAGCTCTCTTTTCCTTTTTTTTTTTTTTAAATTTTGAGATGTAATCTTGCTAAAGCATTAATTAAGTTTCTTAGGCTGGGCTTGAATTTGTAGTCCTCCCAGACTCTGGAATTAGCAGTGTACACCATCATACCAACTGAGTTTCACTTTTATAAAAATAGATCTTTTTTTTCCAGAACTGGGGATTGAACTCAGGCCCCAAAATGATAAATTTTTATTTGTACATGTTTGTAGTAGCTGATGTTTCATTCCTTATGGGGAGTTGGTATATGTACATAACACACCTTAATTCTGTTTTCATCCTTTTCCTGTCCCCTCTTCACCACTTTACATCATTCCCATTTGAGAAAGTGCTATCTCCACACTTTCTATTATTTAACTTTTATTTTGCTCTTTATTTTAATTTTCCCACACAAGAGAAACCATGCTAATCTGATTTAGTTCACTTAATATTGTATTCTTAGGTGCATTGATTTTACTACAAACTATTCTCTGGTCTTTATAGCAGAGTACAGTTCCAGTGTGTATAAGTACATTTGCTTTTATCCATTCATCTGTTGATGGACATAAAGGTGACTTCTAAGATTTAGCTACTATGAATTGTGATGCTATAAAACATGAGTATGGGGCCGGTGAGATGGCTCAGTGGTCTAAAGCACCTACTTAGAACAAGCTTAGCTAAAGCACAGGGACCGCGGTTCAATCCCCCAGCACCACATGCCAGCCAGCCCCGCCCCCTGGTGGGCTGAGCTGGCCACACACACACACACACACACACACTCACACAAAATTTAAAAAAAAAAAAAAAACAAAAAACATGAGTATGCATTTATCATTGTAGTGCAATATCTTTACTTTTTTTGAGAAGATACCTAAAAGGGGAATAGTGGCTGAATGGAATTTGAGGGATCTCCATACTGATTTTTGTAGCGGTTGTACCAGTTTACATTCCCATCAGCAAAGTAGAAGGATTCTTTTCCCTTGCTCCCCAGCAGCCTTACCAGCATTTGTTACTTGGTACTTTATGATAGCCATTCTTTCTGGAGTAAGATGGAGTCTTAATTTTTTTTTAAATTTGTATTTATCTAATGGTCAGAGATATTGAATATATTCTCATGTATTTATAAGCCATTTGTACGTACCTATTGCCTGTTATTTATTGCATCTTTTATTTTGGAGAGGTCTATTTTTTGAGTTCTTTTTTAAAAATTTTATTTATTTGATTTTTGTATTTTTTAGGAAAGGGTCCACAGGATGTTCAGGGTCTCACTAGTAGACCGGACTCATAGACATCCGCCTGTTTACAGCTTCCCAAGAGCTGGGATTACAGGTGTGCACCTCCATGCCCAGTCTCAATTGCTGTCTCATTGTGCCCCGGAGGCGAGGCCGGCATGGCAGGCCCAGGAATCGAGCCCCTGGGCCCTGCTCCTGCTTGCAGATGCTTTAATCCTCTGAGTTATTTGGCCAGCCCTAAGAACAGTTTTTGAAGCAGTTACTAGTACTCTTCTGATGATTTTACCTGTTTCATTTCTAATTGGATATGTGTCTTCTCTTTGCTTTTTTCGGCATAAGATTAACATATATATGTATGTATATGTATATATGTATGTATGTATGTATGTATGCATTACAAGGTCTACAGGGTCTCAATGTAGATTGGACTCATAATGATTCTCCTGTTTTCAGCCTCCCAAGTTCTGGGATTACAGGTACGCGCCACCACATCTAGTCTTAATTGCCATCTCAGCACACCCTGGGAGTGGGA
>NW_004524600.1:5496714-5497626 GCF_000260255.1 Octodon degus | reverse complement strand
ACCAGGTTTTGATCATAAATCTTTTTCCCTTTTAGTGCTGGGCCTTGAACTCAGGGCTTTGTAAATGCTAGGCCAAAGTGATCCTTCTTATTAAAAAGTTTATGCCCTGGAATTGGAGAGATGGCTCAGTGGAATAAGTGCTTCTTTGGCAAGTGCAAGGGCCTGAGTTCAATCCCCAGTTACGAAAAAAAAAAAAAAAAATTATGCCCAAAGTCCACCTGTCATCACTGAAGAAAGTAACTTTCAGTAAGTTGGTCTCTGCAATTCTCAGTTTAAGTAAGATGAATCTTTGGGATCCAAGCATATTTAAACTTGAAATACAAATACGATTTTGGAGAAAGCATGAAGAAAAATTATTCAGTGTCCCAAATATTCTTTAACATTTAATTAGTTTACTGAGCCCTGTACCTTATAAACTCAAGTTGTAAAACTTTAGAAACATTCCATATAGGAAACACTAGACCTGCTTGCATGGTGGTACACACCTGTAATCCCGGAAGTCTGAGAAACTGAGGCAAGAGAGTCACAAATTCGAGCCCAATGCGGGCAACTCAGCATTTTAGCAAGACCCTATCTCAAAATTTAAAAAAGAACTGGAAGGTGGACATGGCGTTAATCTCAGAATCCTGGGAAGCTGAGGTAGAAGGATCGTAAGTTAGAGCTCAGATTTGGCTACTTAGTCACTTGGTTCCTCAAAATAAGAATTTTTTTAAAAAGGACTAAGGGATATAGCTCAGCGCAAAGGCATTGGGTTCTCTTCCCAGCAGCACCAAAAACAAACAGAAAACCCCCGAATCAAAACAGTAATGTCTTCCTTCTATCCTCTCGTCCTCATCCCCCATCCCAAAACGTATACATATGCACATGTGTATTGCACACAGAGACACAAATGGGAATAAGGATTTTTTGTTT
>NW_004524600.1:5475192-5495844 GCF_000260255.1 Octodon degus | reverse complement strand
GTTGATGGTATATGTCACACTGATTTATGAAAGATTAATGTTTATTAATATTAACCCTTGATCTATGGAAGAGTTAAAAAATTTCCTCCATTTTCTTCTTTGTGCTATGTTTTCATTTCTATTAGGAATACTTCCAACTACTTTTTTATTTTGATAGAGAATCTTGCTACACATTTCTGGCTCATAGTGATCCTCTTGTCTGAGCCTCCTCAACGCTGGGATTACAGGTGTGTGCCACCATCCCTTGTTTTGGGGCCAGCACAGTGTGCCCAGGGACCTGTGGCTGGCACGGCATGTGGTACCAGGGATCAAATCTGGGTTCTTGCACTTGCCAGGCAGCTGCTTAGACCACCAGAGCTATCACCCCAGCCCCCAACTACTTTTCTAATTTAAAATTTTCCTAGCTATTCTTACTTATTATTCTGTATGAACTTGAATTTCAACTTGGGAAGAATTGAAAGCTCAGTGTTCATTATCATTGTGGTCTTTAATTTATCCCATGATAATTTTTTCCTTTTTAAAATTTTTTGATTATTAGACTTGCAGTAGACCCTGTTCATGTAATCTGGAAATAATATATTGTACAAATTGCTAGTGGCTAAAAGAGATAACATTAGAAGATTATTATCAGCCCTGGGCTTTTCTTACTTGATTAAGAGTTGTATGTCAATCTTTATCCTTTTTGATGAAAAGATACAGAGGGGAAAGAAGGAAAAAGATGCAAGATTGTTCTCTCCTGATAATAATTCCATGTGTTTTCTAGTAAGCAACATACATTTTCTAATAAGTTTGCATATAATTCCTTTTAAGTTTCTAAAGTCTTTTAGGATCCATGCGTATTAGGACTTTCTAATACTGTATATGGTAGAGAGATATTTATTATTTTTCAGTACAAAGTTTAACTATCTTAATTCCAGGGTGGCTTATGGTGTTTTGGAGGAAATGGACTTCCTTATGCTGAAAGCTTTGGAGAAGTTCCTTCAGCTACGGTGGAAATGTTTTGTTTAGAAGCTATAGTAAAACATTCTGAGGTAATTTTCCCATTAAACTTGTAGTTTACTTTGGTTAGTTACGTTGAAATAAATTGTATAGGTTGGTTCGGGCAAGGGAAATAATCCTCCTTTATTATAAAAAGTTAAAGAAAGGCTTTTGTTTTTCCTGGTCTTTTAGAGCCAGGGTCTCTATGTTGTTTAGGCTGGCCTTGAACTCACTTTGTAGCCCAGACTGGCCTGAATTTGCTCTGAGCCTCCTGCCTCAGCTTCCCGAGTGCTGGGATTACAGGTGTATACCACCTTCACTTACTTTTAAATTTCTGCTTTTTTCTCATTTTATTTGTTAGAAATGATAATCATGATTTAGCAATAGTGCACAAGCTTCATTTTGGTAAGTATTTTTTTCTTCCATATGAAGAAAGAAACCCATTGCTTAAATATAGAATTCACTTTACTTTTTATTTACTTAAAATTAAAAAAAAATACGTATTTATTTACTTATTTGGTACAAGGTCTCACTGTGCACCTTGGACTCATAGTGATCCTATTGTCCCAGGCTTCCCAGTGCTGGGATTGCAGTTGTGTGCCACCACTCTCAGTTTTGGGGCCAGCATGGCATCCGGGGATCAAACCCAGGTTCTTGCACTTGCCAGGCAGGTGCTGAGACTGCCGCACTATCTCCCCACCCCCAGCATTCACTTTTCAATTAGTCTTTCTTTTACTACTTTTCTGAGATTTTTTTTACACATATTACCAGATAGTTAATTTCTATTAAAACATCTGCCAAAGATGTGGAAGATGGGGAAAAAAGACAATATTAGATGACCGGTGGTGGCAAACCTTTTGCACTCATGCTGCAACAAGCTATTTGTATCAGTGAAAGCTCTAATAGTTTCTCCATAACATCTATATATTCTTTAATCATAATTATATCATGTACCAGTGATTTTTAAGTTTTTTGGTATTGTGGAATGTTTTCTGATATGATCACAAATTTAAGAAAGAACAAAGTATCAAGTCTGTAGTGCAGAAATGTAATGCATAAACATCACCCAGGAAGCACATTAAAAATGCACATTTTTTGCTTATCCGTGGCAATTTGATCTGGCATGGAATCCAGAAATTTGCATGTGTAGCAGGGCTCTCCAGTGAGGTTGGTGCAGTGATCCTCCTCAAATCAGCAGAAACCCTAAATTCTAAACTCTCCATTTAATATTGTAAATGACTAGACATGGTTTAAAAGCATGGTGCTTCCTAGGTATTTCCTAAGTATACCCCCATGAAATGAGGTACTGCCCATAAAGTAGAGTGAGTGCAGGCTTGTAGGAGGAATGTGGGGAGGCACTCCATGTGATGTGATTTCCATGTGGCTCCTGAAGGAACCAATTTATTTGGAGCAGAAAGCACAATGGTGTTAACCTTTCCAGAAACCTTTCAAATTAGCACAGGTCTCAGTTGGTATATGTCTAAAAGCATATTTTTTAGTGTACTTAAAATATGATACAATTCAACAAACATTTGAGGATGAAATTTGTTATATATACATGACATGTCGTATCAGTGGCTAAACTCATGCTTCAATGAAGTGAGACTATACCCAGTAATGTCAGGCAGATTATGACTTGGTCAATTCTGGTGCCGTAATGTAAATATTTCCCTTTTTTTTTGTTTTCCTTTTATCTCTTTTCTTCATTAAGAATTCAAGTTCCTCTTTAAGTCCTTCCTGAGTTTTAGGCCAGCCTCATTGCTGTGGGCATGGTGGAGGGTGGGGTGTGAGGTCACAGGTGTCATTTGTCAGATCTGTGTGAGTCCTTGTTAATGGAAGCAAAATCTACCTGCTTATTCAGTGGACTGTTTCCTAGTATCAAATGGCAGAGTTCTAAAGATTGGAAAAACATTTCAAAGTAGTTTTAAGTTAAAGTATCACGATAAGTTGAAAGAAATGTTTTAAAATTTTTTAATATCTTGTTTTTGAGACAGGGTCTTGCTGAATTGCTAAGTCACCCAGGTTGGGCTTGAATTTGTGATCCTTCAGCTTCAGCTTCCCAGAGTGCTGGGATTACAGGTGTGCACCACCATGCCCAGCTTGAAAATTTTTTTTTCTTTATTTTATTTTTATTAAGCATTGCATAACACACTAAACTGCATGCTGCATAATACACTGCTTAGCCTTCCAGCAGGATTAGATAACCATATCTGAGTTATTTTTCCACCAATCAAGAAATTACTTCCTTAATCAGTGTTCTCCAAACCTTTGACACATAGTAAAGATTAACTCCGGAGATGTGTGTATCTCTTTTTCTCAAAGTCCACTGCTAATAGAAAATGGGCAACCCCTTTTTCCTCAACTCTGTCAGTGATGCTGTGGATGTGCACAGTGACCTCTCTGGGATGAGCAGGCATTTACCCATGATGACAATCTAGGGAGAATCTCAAACCATATCTCAGCATGGTTACCTAGACCCAAACCCTCCTGTAATCTTAAAGGTGACTGGGATTTGTTCTTGAAACAGTTTTTTAGTGTGATAAACTAAACACAGAATAAAAATTTCAGAAGTTCTGGTGAAATATGTTTTCTTGAGAGTTTTTCAAAAATTTGAAATACTTCCCATATAGATAGGCATGTGCTTATTTAAGTAAATTGACTGAAGAATTTTGAGTAGTCTGACTGCTTGTCTGTTTGGGAGCAGGAGCCATGTGGTCATCCCTAAAGCATGCTGTGTCATCTTGTATAGTGAACTGTGCAACATAAAACAAGCTGTTGTTAATTTATTGTGCTAGATATCTGCACACTGTGATAACATCAAAGCAAATGGAGGCTTGCAACTACTTCAGAGGCTGTACCAACTTCACAAGGACTACCCTAAAGTTCAGAGAAATATCATGCGTGTTATCGGGAACATGGCTTTGAACGAACACCTGCATTCAGCTATAGTCCACTCAGGTAACAACTTTATTACATACTGAGTTTTTTTTTTAATCTAATCTTTTGCTTTCCCCCTGCCGCCTTTGTGTGTGTGTGTGTGTGTGTGTGTGTGGCCAGCTCAGCCCACCAGGGGGCGGGGCTGGCTGGCATGTGGTGCTGGGGGATTGAACCGCGGTCCCTGTGCTTTGCTAAGCTTGTTCTAAGTAGGTGCTTTAGACCACTGAGCCATCTCACCAGCCCCTCCACTGCCGCCTTTTATGATGCATTTATTTTTCAATAGGCTTGGGACTTCGCTTAGGGTTACTGTTGTTCTCGAGCATGTTATTTTGGTAGGGGCAAGGAATTATTTGTGATTGCAGATATCCAGTCCTAAAGAAGTCAGTGTATGACACTCATAGAAGAACAAGTTTTACCGTGTTGACCATCTGATTATTTATATAATTTTTAGTGTGACTTGGCATAGGCCAAAAAGAGGCCCAGGGTATAGTTTATTTTCCCCTTTGCAACTAATAGACCAGGCACATATCTTATTACTCATATTGTAAAAATTCCTGCCTGATCCAGACTTTACCTTGATGGTTGCACAGTGGTCCCTGATTCTGGCTTACTATCTTCATTTGTTTTTCAGCAGTTGGCATTCCATAGAAGCAAGAGCCCTCTCTCTCTCTTTTTTTTTTTTTTTTTTCTTTTTCCCTCCCGCCATCACCATGGACACATGATTTTCTGATCATAATGGTTTGTAATTTATTCCTAGGTTTAATAACTTATAAGTTATGTCTGGCTTGGGTCTAGCTGTTGTGTTCAGCTCCTTCCTGCTGCAGCCCTTGGAAGTGAACCTGTGGTTCCCCTCTATTGTACCTCTGGCCCAGGGGGCAAAGGGGAGTGCAGAACCTCTCCCACACACTCGCCAGACCTGGGCTTGGGCTGGATCTGGGGGTCCCAAGAGTGTCACAGAAGCTCTCACTCAGCGGGCGTGGGGGCGGGGGCTCCAGAGGGGTGGAGGGATCCCAAGGGCACAGCAGAGGGTCTCACTCACACAGCGTGCCTGGGTTTTGGTCCGGGAAGGTCCTGCAGGTGCAGGGAAGCTGGAAGCTCTCCCACATACTCCTTAATAACTTATCAAGTTGGCTGAGGTTTGACTAGTGAGAGACTCAAATCAACTTGTCCTTGTGTCCTTGTGATACACCCAAATCATTTCATAAAGAGTCATTTCTCTCTTGTATCATGAGATGTTTTAAGCTCATTTCTCTGTGTTTTAGTGGAGAGTGATCATTGGAGCCCAGGACCTAGGTGATCAGAGTGCTTATTGCTCCTGCAGTGTCATTATTAGCTGTTTGAATAGAGCAAGAAACAATAGACACATAGATACAAATAAGTTTACACATACTTGGATATATTGATTCATACACCTGTTTAGAAACTGTGAATACTTTGATATGTTTAGATTAGAAACTATGAATCTTTGAGTATCTTTAGACTGATAGATTTAATTTTGATAAAATCTAGTTTAGGGGTTAGCAAACTTTATGTAAAGGACCTATAGCAAATTTGTTGAGCTTTGAGAACTAAATATGGCATCTGGGGGGCCTGCCCCTTAGCTCAGTTCTTGAAGTGGCTGCTTCAACAAAGCAGGCAGGCTCAGGTTGCTGTGGTTCAATCCCCACAACTCAAGCCAGCCAAACCTGCCCTGAAGGCATTCGGAGCAAAAACAAAAAACAAAACAAAAAAACCCTTCTGCCTTTTGGGGCCGGGGTGATGGCTCAGTGGAATAAGCACTTCCCTGGCAAGCACAAGGGCCAGAGTTCAATCCCTGGTTCTGCAAAAAAAAAAAAAAAAAACAAAAAAAAGGCATCTGTTGTGTATTTCTTCCATGTTGATTTGATTTTTTTTTTTACAATTATTTATTCTTTTCATAGCTTGAGGTAATAATTTAGATCCCTGGTTATAACCTTTCTTCTTTTTTCAGTTATGTCTTGCCATGTATGAAACCACCCAAAAGTCTAGGGTTGAGCCAGTGGACATTTGTTTTTCTCAGGAATCTGAAATTTGAGTTGAGTTCTGTGGGGAAAGCATGCACCTGCCTCATGTGTGTTAGCAAGAGCAGTTCAACTGTGGGTTAGGGGACACACATGAATGACAGCTTTCTCACATGGCTTTTGGGCTGCTATGGGCTGTCATCTGGGAGGTACCAGGCTGAAAGCTGGGGGGCACTGGCTCCTTTCCATATACCCTGGGCTCCCTTGAAACTTGATGGGTTCCAAGGGTGGTAAGTGTTTCAAGAGAAAAAGCCAAATATATATTCTTTTATCTTTTCTAACCTATCCTTGGTAGGAATTTGTACCCTAAATGATTGGGAGGTAGTCACTAAGACTAGCCCATACAGAAGAGATTTAGATTCATCACTTCATGATGAGAATAGTGTCAAAAATTTTGAGATGTTTTAAAAATCAATATTTTTTTTTCATATTGGTACTTAAAGCAATAAAATTCTCTTTCACTTTGTTCTAGATATACCACTCAAATTTTGTTACGTATTTTCAAAATTCAGTTTGAAATGTTTTCTGACTTCCCTTGCCCCCTCCCTCCCTCTCTTCCCACCTCCCTTGTGTGTGTGTGTGTGTGTGAATTGTTCATTTTCTGTGATTCTAAGGTGTGTTCTCATTAACCAAACTGGGTATGTTTATGATATATAGATGTTTTAAAATATGTATTCATTGTGGAGTACATAAATTGAGGTAATTTATATATGTTACTTCACATTCTTTTTTGATGGTAGGAACACTTAAAATCTATTCTCTTGGAAATTTTTACAAATGCAAGACATTATGATTAACTATAGTCACCATGTTGTATGATAAAGATCTGTAACATATTTCCCCGTATTTGAAGTTTGTATCCTTTGACCAACAAGTACATACATGCATATGGATGCATACATTTTGCCTTCATGTACTTTTTTAATGTTATACAAACATTTCTATCTTTGGTAATATTCCTTTCCTATAAGTCTTTGTATTTCTTTTTTTTTTTTTTTATGTATTTAGTACAGGGTCTACAGGATCTCACTACATAGATCGGACTCATAGTGATTCTCCTGTTTTTAGCCTCCCAAGCACTGGGATTACAGGCATGTGCCACCACGCCCCATCTCAGTCACCATCTCAGTGCACCCCAGGGGTGGGGCTGGCACTGCGTGCTGGGGATTGAACCCTGGTCCCTATGTCTGCCTAAGCAGGCGCTTTAATATGCTGAGCTATCTGACCAGCCCATTGTGTGAGATATTGTAAAAGCCACACTGGCTTTTTCTTATGATTGTTGTTTATATAATATACTGTAGATTTTATCTTTATTTCTTTTTTTTTTTTTTCCCAAGGCAGGACCTTGCTGTGTAGTCCAGAATGACCTTAAATTTGTAATTCTGTTGTCTCAGCCCCTTCAATGTTAGAATTACAAGAAATAAAATTTCTTTATTTTCACTTATCTGTAACTTCAAACAAGAGGGAGTGAGGGGTAAGGGAAGAAAAATGGTCAAGATGTGATATACACACAGACACACACACACATACATATATATATATTTCTCATAATGAATGTATTATGTGTCATATACACTAATAGGGAAAAATTAATTAAAATTTGGATGTCTTTTATGTTGGTTATATAATTGGATATTTCTTTAGATTCAGTTTTATGGTCTCTTCTAATCAGTGTTTGTCTCTTGTATATATATGTATATGTGTGCAGTGCTGAGGAACCAACCCAGGGCCTTGATATGAAGCAAGAACTCTAACACTGAGACACATTCCCACCCCCTCTAATGTAGTTATTGATATTGAGTGTGTCTGTCATTTTGCTCCTTGTTTTCTGTTATCTCTGTACTTTGGTTATTTCTCTTTCCTATTTTATTGAATATATTTTTACTTTTCTCCCCCTTTTTCTTTTGTATTTTATATAGTTAGTACGTATATATTTTTAAAAAACAATTACATCTTCAACTGTATACTGGAATTAGTCTCATGCTGTTTCATATGATGTGAGATTCTTACAACCCTATAATTCACATCCCTAACAAAATGTGTTACAGGGCTTGTGATACATTGTTATTTTGTTTCTTTGTTTGAACAGTTGTCTTAGTTCATTTTATGCTTTTACTACCAAATACGTGAGACTAGATAATTTATAAAGGACAAAATTTTTTTTCTCACATTCCTGGAAGCTGAGAAATCCAGAGCAAGATGTCTGGTTAGGCCATGTTGTATCATCACATGGTAGAAGTCAGAAGGAGAGGCCAGCCTGCCAGTCTAATGTGGCATGAAGCCTTTTTCAGGAAGACTTTAATTCTGCCCATGAGAAGAGGCTTTATGCGCTGTTCATCTCTTAAAGGTTTCATCTCTTAATAATACAGTCACACTGATGACTGAAAAAAAAAGATAGTTATAAAAATGTCAGAGGGCATTCAAATTATAGCAAATTATTTTGTTGTTTGTTTTCGTTTTTTTGAGACAAGATCTTACTATGTAGTTCAGACTGACCTTGAACTCACAGTGATCCTCTTGCCTCAGCCTCCTGAGTACTGGAATTACAAGTAAGCACCACCATGCCCAGAAAATCATAGCAAATGTTAGGGCTTATGTCTAGATGTGGACATAAGTGGGGCTTTTCGAGGTTAGATGGATTTAATCCTGGGATTAAGAGTGTGTGATTATTAAATTAGCCCATTGATTGGTGTGGCATAGTTCTGGGTCTGGATAATGGGAAGGCCCACCTGGGGTGTTGGTGGCACCACCCAAAGGGTGGGTATCCTGAAAGAGGTAAAAGGAAGAAGTAGGCTATTGCTGCTGCTTCCTTGATGCTTCACTGCTGCTTGCATACCATGAACTGTTTCTCCTCTCCAGTGTCCCTCTGCTGTGCTACTCTGCCTTGGAGCCAGCCCACTGTAGACTGAAATTTCTGCAAACTGTGAGCCAAAAAACCTTTCTTCCTTTAACTTTGAACGTTCAGTGTTTTGTCTCACCAGGGAGAAAAGTAACTGAGACAGCAATAGTCAAGTGACATTTAAGGGATGTTGGAAAGAAAAGGTCTTTTATTTACTTAGTGGTTTTTATCTTCAGTGCTCTTCCTTTTCTGTATATTTAAATTTATATCTGATATAATAATTTTCTTTAATCCTTGTGTAGTAAGTCTGCAGGCAACACGTTTTTACAATTGTCTTTTTTTTTTTTTTTTTTTTCAATGTCAGAGATTGAACTCAGGCAAGTGCTTATTCTACTAAGCTATCACCCTAGCCCCCAACAACTATCATTTTTTGAAAATGTACTTATTTTGGTTTTATTTTGTATTCAAGCAAAGATATAAAAATTTCTTTGTGGATAATGTTCTTTTTTCTGTCAGAACTTTAAAAATCTCGTCCTCTCCTGGCATCCATTGTCCAATGAAAAGATTCTTCTCTTCCCACTTTTGTTCTTATATATGTGATCTTTTCTCTGTTAAGATTACATAGAATTGATTTTCAGTAGTTGACTTTGAAGTGCCTTAGTGTAATTTTTATATTTAGCCTGCTTGGAAATCACTGAACTAAATGAATCTCTCTCTCTCTCTCTCTCTCTCTCTCTCTCTCTCTCTCTCTCTCTGTGTGTGTGTGTGTGTGTGTGTGTGTATTTGTTTGATCAAATTTGGAAACTTCCCACCCAGTATATCTCCAAGTGTTTGTTTTTTTCCCCCTTTTCTCCCTTCCTTCCTTGTGGAACTTCAGTAATATGTATTCGACTATATGAGATAGTCTTGATTCTGTCCTGGAGGTCATTGATACTCTTTAATTTTGTTAATTTTAGGTTGTACTTTGGGGCATTTCTGTTACCTATCTTCAGGTTCATTGATGGGATGGAGATGAAAAAATTTTAAAGCAGGCTAGTTAGTTGATCAAAACAGTTATCATGGGGCCGGGGAGATGGCTCAGTAGTCTGAGTTCAGTCCCTGGTTCCACAAAAACAAAACAGTTTTCAGACTGTTAACTGTTTTTTAAAAAAAGAAGCTCACCCTTCTGCAGGTGGCACTTGGCTCTGCACCAGTTTATAGCAACCTTTGCTGTTGCTCCTGAGTTGTCCGTACTCCATTCCCATGCCAGATCTTTGACTGAGTCACTGCCCACAATTACTCTGAAGAATCACTGATATAACTCCCTCCGTATATCCTCCTCACATCTGCTCCCAGAGTGTTTAGTTTTCTTGTCTACCAGAATAGTCTGTCTTCTGACTCTACTGCTTTCGCGGGTCATCAGTCTTACTGATTTGTCTTGAGCTTCGGCTCTGCTTGTCTTCCTGGTTCGTCATTTCAGTAAAATTCTTCCCAGTACCTGCCACCTCCATTTCCTGATTATCTTTTCACACCCCCTTGGTCAGAGTGCAACCCTGTATAAAGCCTGTTATTTGCTAGTTCTGTGGTTATGCACAGAATCATTGCAGACTGATTGTCTCAGTCCTTTATGTTCAACAAATTGAAGGATTGTCGTTATTGCTCAGAACCGTATTTCTCCAGTCAGTGTGTCCTTGTATTCTTAGCAGTGAGTGTTGTAAGCTTTCTTCATAGTCTCCCTTCTTTCAGATGACCCTGCTTCCTACTTCAGTAATTTCAGTTCTCCCTACTACCCTTCCACCCAAATTTGTTCTTGTTTTTTTTTTTTCTTTTTTTTTTTTTTCTTGACAATAGGAAAAGGAGTATCTCTTACAAGGCCTCCAGCTGTGCATGGCTCTCCCCTCCTTTCAGTATCTCGGGTATTGTTTTTTTGATAGTCTGTAAAATAGCTGAAAGGGCCCCCTTTGAGCTGGACCCCTTGACTCAGCACAAATTAGAGGAAAATTAAAAAGTAGGAAAAATAGGAACCAAAATTCTTAACCTCATTTCTCCACTGATTTCTGTTCCTCAGCCCCTTTTTGGCAGTCCTAGAGATTGAATCTAAACCTTTGCATTTCGATATACAAAGTCCCCAGATTTTTTTCTTTTTTGAGAGAGAGGGTCTTACTAAGTCATTCAGTTGCCCAGACTGCGCTTGAAATGCTTGTAATCCTCTTTCCTCAGCTTCTCCGAATGCTGGTATGACAGGTGTGGAGCATGATCACACCCAGCTCTCCTCTTTTGCATTGCTAACGTTTTGCCATAGTTACTGTATTTTCTTTTTGGTCCGTTCGCATTACTCCCAATACTCCAATTTGAATTCTGCTCTGGTAGCCATGTTTTAATTTACTCTCCTAGGTATTCTGTGTCTTTACTCAATTTTTCTATATTTTATGTCAGTGTAAATAGTATCAGACCTGCAAAATTTTGCCTTTAGATTTACAAAAGTTAAAGATACTGGTAGTATCTACTATTGATAAGGTTGTGAAAATTGCACTTAAATGGGGAACAGAAAGTTGAGCCCAAGTCTGTCCTGAAGGCTCATGTTCAGCTTTGTTTTAAGCTATATATTTCCTTTTTTTTTTTTTTTTTGCGGAACCGGGGATTGAACTCAGGGCCTTGTGCTTACCAGGCAAGCGCTTATTCTACTGAGCCATCTCCCTGGCCCCTAAGCTATATAAATAATATATAAATAGGTCCTTACTGTAAGTACTTCAGAAAAGATATAGCAAAACAGTTAAACCAACTTTTTTTATAGAATTAGTCCATCTCATCTCCCTCCTAAGAGGTAACAACTCTTTGAGTTTGGTGTACTGTATCTTTCCAGATCTTTTGTGTATTTTTCTGTGCATGTGTGCATGTTTGCACTTGCATACATATTTACATATATGCAATTTTGTTTTGTTTTATTTTTTAGATAGGGTGTAGCTGGTCCATGCTGGCCTTCAACCCATGGTCGTCCTCCTGCCTTTGCCTCCATGTTTTGGGGCTGTGTAACTCAGGCTGTCCTAACTCACATTGTAGGCCAACCTGGCCTTAATTCACTGGCCCCCTTTCTCAGTCTCTACTCAGGATTACAAGTGTGTGTTTGCCTTCTGTTAAAGAATGAGTTTTTTCTTCCTGAACTCTAGATTTTATGACTTTTTTGTATCAGATGCATTTATTAAGTAGTTTTTTTATTTGTAGTAAAGGCTGCTAGTATGATTTAAGTAAGGATGAAATTAGTAGTATTAACCTGTTGGGTTTCATAATTCTTGCAAAAAGTAAAACATTATAGGATTCTCTTCCCTTTGGTGACCTCACCTCCAACAATTACAATGTATTAGATTTCCTGAATAGATAAAATGGCTCTTGCACTCCTTTCCTTCTGTGATATCCCTCAAGGAGCCTGTGGCTGGGGACGCCACAGCAGTGTACTGTGGGACTCAGGCTCTTGGAGCAGAATGGAGCTAGCATGTCAGGCTGCCCCACCCAGGACGAACACTTGAGGGTTGCCTTTCTCCAACAGGTTGTTTCCATTTGAAACCTCCCTACAATGTGAGACAGATTTGGGTTAGTATTCAGATCTTTTCTTTTTACTAGGCTGGGTGACAATAATGGCAGAAGCATTGAAATCTCAGCACATAATGGAGGCATCACATGCTGCCAGAACTCTGGCTAACCTAGATCGAGAAACTGTGCAAGAGAAATACCAGGATGGCGTGTACGTGCTTCATCCCCAGCACCGAACAAGGTGAGCAAACGATACTGGCTTTGTTCTCTTTAGGACATAAAGCCAGAGGACTTAAAGTTTTAATGTACTTCTGCATAAGTTAGATAAGTTCAATACCTTATTCATAAATCAAATACTTAGTACTGAAATGGTTTGTCCGTAATAACCTCAGAAGAGCTGAAGGGTGTATGAAGGCACAAGAAGTAAATCGTCAGGGTTCTCTGCAGATGGCCACCCTCCAGTGAGGTTGCATTCACCTGTTAGGCTGTGTAGCACTTTCACTTTGTAATGTGTATTTTCTTCATTTCAAGGCATTTTCACTTAGATCTGAGTCAGTAATTGATTTGGGTTGCAGAAGTTAGTCTAAATTGGAAGAAGATATTACTTCCTTGATGTAGGCAGCCAGATGAACCTCAGTGTGTGCTTGGAGCTGCAGGCTGGTGAACATTTATGCTAAGAGTCAAAATGCACTAGGAAGGAATCAGATATAAAAAGTTACATTCTTGTTCCTCTTAATGTTGTTGCTGGTTACTGTTTCCTGTTGTGCCATTGCTGAGGCAGTACGTATAGAAAGACTGGCAATGAAAAATGTACATAGTTCTTGTATTTTCATTTCATACTTTAGAAACAATTTCAAGAAATAGCAAAAGGATTGAAATTTGAAAATCTAATTCAGTTCCAATTAAGTGGAATTGAATATTCAATTCCAATTTGTAAATAAAATGATTATATTATGTATGTGTTATATAATTACATGTATACTATAGTTTGTAACTAATGCATTAGCTATAATTTTTACTATCTCCAAAGAAAAAACATACTAGCCTAACATCTCATAAATATTTTATTTATTTATTTATTTATTTATTTCTGTATCAGGACAGGGTCTACAGGGTCTCACTATGTAGATTGGACTCTTAGTGATCCTCCTGTTTTCAGCCTCCCAACCACTGGGATTACAGGTGTGTGCCACCAAGCCCAGTCTCAGTTGCCATCTCATTGCACCCTGTAGACAGGGCCAGCACAGTACACCGGGGATCAAACCACTTTATTTATTTATTTTTTTGATCAAACCACTTTAGTCCACTGAGCTATCAGGCCAGCCCTATAAATGTTTTCTTTAATAAAATTTTGATGTTTTGTGTATACTGACTTTGAAACTATATCAACATATCTTTTGATTGTCAAATACTTAGATTTTTAGTATATTTTTTGAACTTGTTCAGAGGGTAGTCTGTCACTTACACAACCTCTGAGCTCACTGTAGTCACCTCTGGCTGGTCTGCCTAGCTAGGTACAGCTCCCTTGTTAGAGAAGTGACATGCGCTGTGTATTTCTTTGTCCAGAGTCCTTCAAGGATACTTAAGTAATCCTTGTGCTTTAACACTGGCCATAATTCTTATTTTATATCATGTAAGCCTGCCAAAGCATCACCCACAGGATGATGTATAAAGTCTTATCATAGCAATAATGCGTTTATTCTGCTTCTCTTTAAAAATCTCTCTCCTCCTAGTCAGCCCATTAAAGCCGATGTCCTTTTTATTCATGGCCTTATGGGAGCAGCATTCAAAACATGGCGCCAGCAGGACACTGAGCAGGTTCTGACTGAAAAGGCTTTGGAGGATGAAGACAGGTATACCACGTGCTGGCCCAAGGTAAGGAGCAGCAGCTCTGGCCAGCTGATGTGCCACTGCTCTTGCAGCTTCCCTGTGTCTTGTATCTTTTCTCCTCTGGGATTTAGGGACACTTGTAGTATGTTTACATTTAGGGGATAGCCTCTAAAAGAATATTCTCTTAAGTAAAAATTAGGGGTAAGAACATAACTCACTTCCATTGAAGCATAATAAAAAGTAATATAACTATAATTATCTAATAACTTTATAATTATTATAGTTATAAAACTAGAAAGATTTCTAAGAGTAATTCTACTTCGTATTTCTTTTTTATTATTTTTTCCAGAGAGCCTTAGCACTAGAATAAATTCATTGAATGGAATTTAACTAAAGCTCATTTTGGATTGGTGCTCCATATGGGTGGGGATAGTTTTCAGGGCTTTCCTTGACTACCTTTTGCTCACCTTCACAAAGACAGAGAGTTAGTGATGCTGAAGTGTGAAGATGACCGTGAAACCAGGAGTCCCAAAGATGAACTGTACCTGTCACTATTATCTTTGAATTCTCAGGTCCAAAGTTCTCAGTTGGACTACACAGACTGTTCAGAGATCATGGCTTTTGACTAAATGCTTTTAAAAGCCTTTTGGATCTAGACTCCAAAAACAAGCTTCACTCTGGGCTATACCAGATTAAGTTGAGAATATGCTGGTGATCTGTTCATATTACTTTGTCCAGAGATTATAAAAAGATAGAATCTTTTATTTGTGGTCACCTTCAGTCTTTATTTCAGCATTGTATTTAATCAGTTGTTCATTGCCTGAGGCCTTTAGTTATAATTTCAACTACTAAGAGTAAGTTGAAGTAAGTTGAAGTGGAATTCATGCATGTTCTTATGTGACTTTCATTTTTCTTAGACATGGTTAGCAAGAGACTGTCCTGCTCTTCGAATTATATCTGTGGAGTATGACACCAGCCTCAGTGACTGGAGAGCAAGATGCCCTATGGAAAGGTAACTTTAGAGGAGACATTAAATAAAGAAAGGCTCAGGTCAAGCAGATCCTCTGAGATGGGAATTGATTTTTATCTTTTAATACCATAAGCAGGGTTTTTTTTTTTTTTTTAATGCTGGAGATCAAATTCGATGAATATCAGGGTCATGAACATCCTAGGTACGTGCCCTAACATTGAACTACACTCTAAGCCAGGGTTTTCTTATCGAAACAGTGAAATCTTAGATATATTATCACTATTGTGCTCCAAACCTAGTTCCTTTGTAATTCAATAATAAAATTTTCTAGGGATAGGATGTTGATTGTAGCTCAGTTGTGCCTTTAACTCACTGACTAGTGTTAGATAGTTTAATGCATGTGGGAACCTTCATGTACAGATTGAGGGAGAAGGTCTACTCATTGTTATAAAACACTGCTGCCTGCATGGAGCTGGCAAAGGTGCCTGAGAAGATGCTCAGGGCAAGCAGCAGGGTCCAGGTCTCCTGTTTTCTCCTGGGAGCTCTGGGAACCTTTGTTCTGAAGAAGAGTATTTATAGATAAACAGGTTGCAACTATCAAGCTGGATAATTTTGAAGTATTCCTTTAGTTTTAAAATTACTTAGTTTGATGGTACTGGGAAGATAGCTCAGCCATCTAAGCGGCTGCCTGGCAAGCACAAGGACCTAAGTTCAATCCTGGTACAGAATGCTGTGTCGACTACAGAATCCCAGGTGCACTGCGCTGGCCACTGAAACCATAAATGGTGGTTCATGCCTGTGATCTCAGCAATGGGGAGGCTGAGATGGGATGACCACTATGAGTCCGAGCTGTGTAGTGAGACCTTGTACCAAATAAATAATGAGTTTTAAATTTTTTAAGTAATTAAATAAATAGAATTACTTAGTTTGAATTCACCAATTTGAATAGTTCATATATTTCTAAATAATAAACCAAAATTATGAAAGCCTAATATTTACAGAATGAATACAAGTAGAATCAAAATGCGCAGAAGAGACAATAGAGTCTAGAGTCTTTTATCATCAGACAGTGGAATTGGAACTCACACACCTAGCAATTTAAGAAACATGAAATTACTGAATCATGTAGTAAAAACTGTTGTGTTAACTTTTGTTGCTTCTATTATGCCACAATAAACAATGAAAACTAAAAAAAAAGGAACTCACACACACTTCCCCTAATTGCTCGTGGAAGTTGGGCTAAGACTCCAGGTTTGACCTAAAAAAACTGCCAGACATATTTGATGCTGAAACAATACTTTTTAGTACACAAATGGGCTATTGTGTAAATAGGTGGCTCTAATTATGCGAGTGTGGTAAGCTGCAGAGTGAGCAACTTCAGAAACTAAGCAAGTGGGGGTATCCCTCACTCCAAAATAAAGTATATAGCATTCTGGACTTGTAGTTAGATAGCAAGATTTGGGGGATCATGCCTCGTGTCATGCCTGCTGTTTTTGTTTTGTTCAGAAAATCCATTGCATTCAGAAGCAATGAACTTCTTAGGAAGCTCAGAGCTGCTGGTGTTGGGGATAGACCAATAATTTGGATATCGCACAGTATGGGAGGTAAGAATGGTTTAATCTTTGGAGAATGACTTGTGAAGTTGTCACCAGTGGGGCTTACTTGAAGTTCCTTCATTTCTCTATTTACTCACTTGCAGCACCCCCCAACCCACCCCTGTTTTAATATTGCTGCTCTCCTTCTCTGCCCTTTGTTTTTCTAGAAATTAGGACAACTAATACAAACCATGCAAGAGAGCAGGGGTTGATGCTTTCATGTCCTGGTAATTTGTCAGCTTTATACTAAGGGATGTTTACAAGTTGGACTTGGATCCCCAGCATTGCTGGATGGCAGGCCTCTCGTTTCATCCTCCCTGTGTCCCCTCACCATTGCATTCTTCAGGTTGCTCTGCCCATGCTGCTCTCCCTAACCCTGCTGTCTTCCCACCCGCCTTGGAGATGCCCTTTCTGCAGCCCCCAGCCCACTTTATCTGATGAAATACTCAGGATGGCCAAGCCCAGGTCATCTTTTTGCTGAAAGAAAGGTAGCTGTAGCCCTTCAAAGATCTGTAGTTGCCTTCTTTGTGCTCTTTGTACATATTACTTGAGTAGAGTGATAGAGGAAAAGATGCCTTCCTAGGTGCCTTTTCCAGAGCAGTTGGTGCCCTTGGTGGGACTATAACTTTGCATCTTTGTGGTCTCCTGGGTGCAGGCTATGTGGCAGGGTGGGGAGCTGCAGTCACCTCAATGATACGATACCCAGTTTAAATCTGGGACTGATATGCCTGCAGAGCGACGTGGATTCTGGGATGGGAAGATCTTTCCTGCCCTGCAGATAAGTTTCTAGAGTCTTGCCTGTTAACGGCTTGTTCTATGAATTCTAAAGGATCAGGAATGTTAATAAGTGTTAATTCTGTAAGAAGCTGTTTTTTGAAATACAGGAATTATGCTTTACCTGGTTTTAAAATAATGTTTTTTGTTTTTTGTTTTTTTGGTTTTTTTGCCTAGGTCTTCTTGTCAAAAAAATGCTATTGGAAGCCTCTAAGAAGCCAGAAATGAGCACTGTTATAAAGAATACCAGAGGAATAATTTTTTATAGTGTTCCTCATCATGGATCACGTTTAGCTGAATACTCTGTCAATATTCGTTATCTTCTCTTTCCCTCTTTGGAAGTCAAAGAACTCAGTAAAGGTAATTCTTTCTGCCACAAAAGAAACTGGGAGATATATATGTTTTTTTAAAATTAATTTTATTAGGGCCGGGGAGAGAGCTCAGCGGAATAAGCACTTGCCTGGCAAGCAAGAGGATCTGAGTTCAATCCCTGGTTCTGCAAAAAATAAAATAAAATTATTTTTATTGAGGAAGAAATAGCAATGAGACAGTTTCAAAACATGTTAGGACAGTTACAATAATTAATACATTGCATATTGTTGTCTTTGTAGTAGTTATTCATAGTACAAGATGCAGACACTAATATATAGGAAGAGAAAACCAGTTTCTTCCTTGGATTTATCTCATTTAATTATTCATATCCTTAGACTGTTAATGGACAGTTTCTGATTTAGCTCTTTTTTCTTAAGCCACTATTTACTCAAGTAAAACCATAAGTTTAGTATTAAGCACTTAGAAAAACTGTACATAATGTTTTGTCTTAAGAATTATTCCAAATTATTCGCAAACTTTTCCACAAATTTGGAAAATCAACTGTTAAACCTTTTAAGATTTTTAGCTTATTAATTATAAAGTACTATAAGATAGATGATATATTTGATCAATAAACATTTTTCCTTGGAAAACCTGTTAACTAGAACTTGAACTCTAGATTGAGGCTTAATGTACTAAGTGTCTCTTAGCTCATATTTTTTCTTTGCTCTGCTTTGTGGGGTTTGTCCTTCTCAATATTGTTTAATTCAACTTAAGGTATATTTTGAATGGTACTTTTTTCTTGAGATATTAATACTTATACCTCTCTATGTAAAAAGTGCACATCTTTATCCATTCCTCAGTTGATGGGTACTTGGGTTCCTTGCAAGATTTAGCTATGACAAATTGTGCTTCTGTATACATGGTTTACACATACCACTGTGATATGATGTTTTCAGTTCTTCTGGAAAAATACCTAGGAGGGGAATAGCTGGCTTCAGTGGGATTTCCAATCCTAGCTTTTTGAGGGATCTCTACACTGATTTCCATAGTAGTTATACAAGTCTGCACTCCCACGAACAGTGGAAAAGGGTTCTTTTTTCCCCACAGGCCCTCCTGCATTTTTTTTTTTCCCTCCTGCATTTTGTTATTGGTTGACTTCTTGATGATAGCCATTCTTTCTGGGATGAGATGGACTGTCAGTATTGTTTTAATTTGCATTTCTTGAATGACCAATGATATTGAACATTTCTTCATATGTTTATTTGCATTTGTATTTCTTCATCTGAGAAGTATATATTTATCTCAGATGCCCATTTTTTGATTGGGTTTTTGAATTTTGGGGGCCTGATTTTTTTTTTCTTTTTAATCTTTATATGTTCTAGATAGAAGGCCTTTGTCAGGTGAAAAGTCAGCTATAATTCTTTTCCATTTCATGGGTTTTCTTTTTGCTCTCTCCAGGAGCAAGGAATAGCTTTCCATTTTCTGAAATCCTCTTTGATCTCTTTTCTCAGAGTACTGTAACTTTCACTGTATAAATCTTTTACTTCTGTTGTGAGATTGATTCCTAAGTATTTCATATTTTGGGTGTTGTTGTAAAGGGCATGGTTTCCCTAATTTCTGTCTCAGTGCATTCATTGTATGTGTACAGAAATGCTACTGATATTTGAGTGTTGACTTTGTATCCTGCTACGCTACTGAATTTGGTTATTAAATCTACAAGTTTGTTGGTGTAGTGTTTGGGGTCTTCTGTGAAGAATATCACGTCCTCTGCAAATAATGATAATTTCACTTCTTCCTTTGCAATCATTTATTCTGTTTCTCATTCTTATCAATAGCTAATGTTTTCAGAACTATATTGAACAGAAGTGGTGAGAGTGGACAATCTTATCTTGTTTCTGATTTTAAAGTGAAGGCTTTTAGTTTTTGTTCATTTAGTATGATGTTGGCTGTTGGTTTCTCATAGATGGCTTTTATCAAGTTGGGATATGGACCATCTATTCTGATTTTCTGAAGGGTTTTTATCTTGAATGAGTGTTGCACTTTGTCACAAGCTATTTCTGCATCTGTTGAGATGATCACGTGGTTTTCATCTTTGGCTCTGTTGATGTGGTATACTACATCTATGGAAGTTCATGTGTTGAACCATCCCTGCAGTTGTGGGATGAATCCTACTGGGTTATGATGTATAATCTTCTTGATTTGTTACATTCTTTTGTTAGTACTTTATTGAGGATTTTTGCATCTATGTTCATGAGTGAGATTGGCCTATAGTTCTCTTTTTTTAGTTGGGTCTATCTCTGGTTTTAGTATCAGAATGAAGTTTGTCTCCAAGAATGAGTTTGAATTTCATTGAAGCATTTGAGAAGAGGTGGCATTAAATGTTCTCTAAATTTCTTGTAGAATTTAGCTGTGAATCCATGAGGACTTAAGCTTTTCTTTATTGGTAAGTTTTTTTGGTTTGGTTTATTTGTTTTTGGTACTGTTGGTAGGTTTCTTATTACAGTTTCAATTTTACTTCCTGGTATTGGGTTATTCAAAGTTTTTATATCTTCTTACTCAGCTTTGGCACTGGGATTATAGGTGTGGGCCACCATGCCAGTCTCACTGGCCAGTTCAGCGTGCGTGTGGTACCAGGGATTGAACGAGTCTCTGAGGCACGCTGAGACAGCAATTGAGACTGGGCGTGGTGGTGCATGCCTATAATCCCTGCTCTTGGAAGGCTGTAAACAGGCAGATCACTACAAATCCAATCTAGTAGTGAGACCCTGAACACCTGAACACCCTGTAGAACCTTTTCTAAAATACAAAAAAAAGGCCAGGGAGATGGCTTAGTGGAATAAGCGCTGCCCTGGAAAGCGCAAGGGCCTG
>NW_004524600.1:5456640-5475081 GCF_000260255.1 Octodon degus | reverse complement strand
GAAAAGAAAAAGAAATGTTTAACAATATATAAAACCTGCAAGAAATAAAATCTGGAATACACACAACCTACGAAAACCAAATTAAGAAGACAACTGAAAATTTAAACAGACCAATAATAAAAGATAAAATTGAAGCAATAAAAAAAAAAAATCACCCACCTAAAAAGACTCAGGAATAGATTTAACCAAGGAAGTGAGAGATTTCTACAACAAAAAATTATAAAGAACCAATAAAAGAAATGATAGAGAACACAAGAAAATGGATACTCCCATATTTGTGGCTCAGAAGAATTAATATTAGTACTATACTACCCTAAAGTGATCTGTAGAATCAATGGAATGGAATCAATCAAACTCCAATGACTTTCTTCACAGAAGTACAAAAAATAGTTTTAAAGTTTATATGCAGTGACTGAAAATCTAGAATAGTTAAAGCAATCCTGAGAGAAAAAAAGCAGAAGGCCTCAGGATATTTGATATCAAAATATATTACAAAGTTCTAGAAACCAAAACATCATGGAACTGTCAATTAAAATGGACACACAGACCAATAGAACAGAGTAGGGAAGCTGGAAATTAATCTATATTCATACAGTCAACTTTATTATTTTCTTTTTTCAGCACCAGGGATTGAATTTGGGACCTTATGCTTGCCAGGCAAGCACTTATGCCACCGAATTATATCCCTGGCCCCCAGTCAACTTATTTTCAACAAAGATGCTAAGGACATACACTGCCAAAAAAGCACTGTCTTTATTGAATAGTGCTGGCAAATTGTGTGTGTGTGTGTGTGTGTGTGTGTGTGTGTGTGTGTAGAGACAGAAGGAGGTGAAGGTGGGCAGGGGAATGAAACTAGGTCCCTTTCTCTCACTGTACACCAAAGTCAACTCAATAAGAGGTACGGCAGATCTACTGACAGTCTGTCCACAGTCTGAAAACTTAGGTGGATGCTGGGCAGCTACAGGCTCCTGGTGAGTTCTGCCCACATGAGCCTCCAGCATGGAGGTGTGGTGGATCTACTAGCACCCTGTCTTACAGTCTGAGAACTTAGGTAGACACTGGGCAGCTCAAGGGTCCTGGTGAGTTTGGCCCATGCCTACCACCTATGCAGAAGCTTTGCAGAGCTTTAACCAGCCTCCCCCACCAGTTGTGAGAGCCTTGGTGAGTCCTACCTTTACACACACTGTATCAGGCACCTTATTGACCCACACTCCTCTCCTTTCCCATCACTGCTGAGTCCAAGTGATCACTGGGAGCTACAAAAATGCCCAGAAAGGGGACATAAAAGGAAACTCAGTCCTCCAGCCCAGAACAAGTCCAGGAGACAAGGACATAGAACAACTTGGGTGTCACACACCTGAAATTTATCAAATGATAGCAATGGAAGTAAAGAAGTCTATCAGGTTAGAGAAGAAATAAGATCAGAAATAATCTCTCAGGTCAAAAAAGAAATAATCACGAAAGGATTGCTTACCACATCTAAAGAATACATAGATTTTTTAAAAATTGAGAATAAAAAAGTGATGGAAACATTGAATGAACAGTACAAGAAAGAATGAGAATGCATGAAACAGATTCAAATAGATATCAAGGAAATTAAAAATTCCGTTGAAAGCTGTCAAAACTGCTTGAACAAAACTGAAGACTTTCAGACCTTGAAGACAGTGGTGCAGCAAATGAAGGTAAAGGGAAAGGTTTCTTAAAAATAACAAGGAATCAGGAAATAACAATTCAGCAGCTATAAGATGACACAAAGAAAAACAATGTAAGACTAAGCGTTGTCAATGAAATAGCAAGTGTCAACACAAAATTACATAAAAAGATTATCTGATGAAGTAGTAGAAAATTTCCCAGGCACGAGAAAAGAATCTGACAAATAGACAAGTGAGGCATATAGAACTGAAATTAGCCGTAATCAAAATAAATTTATACCTAGACACATAATGATCAAGATCCCAGGAATTCAGCAAAAGAACTGAATATTAAAAGCTGTTAGAGATAAGAAATAGATCTCATATAATGGAAAGCCCATCAGAATCACAGTAGATTTCTCAACACAAACCATCAGATCAAGAAGAGGTTGGGGGCCAGTGAGATGGCACAGTGAACTAAGCACAGGGACGGGGGTTTGATCCCTGGCACCACATGCCACACCAGCCCCACCCCCAGGTGCCCTGAGCCTGTAGTAGTGGTGGTGCACACTGTATCCCAGCCCTGGGGAGACTAAAAACAGGAGGATCACAAGTCCCAGCTGTGTAGTGAGACCTTGTACCACACACATTTATTAAAAAAAAAAGAGGAGGTTGGAATGAAGTATTCAAGATCCTGTAAGAAAATAACTTCCAACCCAGACTGATGTTCCCTGCAAAACTGTCTGTCAAATTCAGTGGTGAGATAAGATCCTCCCATGACATAGAACAAGTAAAGAAATTCATAACCACCAAACCAACCCTACAAAGAGTACTGACAGTGTAATGGTTGATACATTGTGTCAACTTGAAAGTAGAAAACTTAACTAAATCTAGTCAAGAATTCCACCCCCTAGGGTGTGTGAGGCCCTTCCCTAGGGCATGGAGGGCCACCCTACAGTGACTCAGCACAAAAAAGCATGTATAAAGGAGGAAGGATTCTGTGTGCCACTTCCTCCAAAGAGCTCTAGTCTGCAGTCAGTGCAGAAGAAGGGAGAGGCTTGGAAGAAGCCAAGGCTGCATCAACTCCCTTTGCTGTTTTCCACCACTATGAACTGCTGCTCTCTGCCATATGCTACTCTGCCTTGGAGCCAGCCCAGTATGGATTGGTATGGACTGAAACCTCACCTCCACTAACTGAGCTGAATAAACCTTTCCTTTCTTAATTTAAGGTGTCAGGTATTTTGTCCCAGCAATGAGTAAAAAATAACTGAGACAGATATTCTAGAAAAAGATAGAAACAACCACAGCTTCAAGAACAACAGAAAGGAACCACCAAAGAGAACAAGTAATTAAAAAGAAAAAAGTACGGAACCAATACCAGAAAAATAACATGATACATAAAAGAGATATATAGATATAGATATAGATATAAAATGATCAATGTAAGTGGCCTCAATTCACCAATCAAAAAAAACCAGACTAACAGAATGGATTAAGAAACAAAATCCAACAATGTGCTGCATACAAGAAACATTTTTAACTCAAAAGGAAATTCAGACTGAAAGTCAAAGGATAGAAAACAATTCTCCATGCCACAGGAAGCCAGAAAAAACCAGGGGTAGCTATTCTGGTTGCTGACAATATCAACTTCCAACCAAAAATCATTCAAAGTGACAAAGAAAGTCACTATGTACTCGTGAAGAGAAAACTGCAGGAGGAAAAGATAGCAATTATAAATAAATATATATATATCTCCCCTCCAATATAGGAACTCCCACTTACATAAGACAAATTTTAACAAGCATGAAGCATCAAATGAGCAATAATACAATTGTAATGCAGGAATTTAACAAGCCACTGTCACAAAGAGATAGTTCAGTTAGGCAAAAACTCAGCAAAGAAATAGCAGAACTAAACCAAACTTGTAAAGAAAGCACATGAAGTATACTTAAGTAAATCCAAAGGAATTAAAATCATCCCATGCATACCTACTGACCATAGTGCAATGAAACTAGAAGTTATTGACAAACCACAAAAACACCATAAACTGGGATGAGAAGATAACTCAGTGGTCTGATCACTGGCCTGGCAAGCACAAGGACCTGGGTTCAGTCTCTGGTACTGCATGCCATGCTAGCCTCAGAACCCTGGGCATTCGTGCCAGCCACCAAAACTGGGCATGGTGATACATGCCTGCAATCCCAGCACTGGGAAGGCTGAAATAGGAGGATCACTATGACTTCAAGCTGAGTAGCAAACTTCTGTACCAAATAAATATATAAATAAAATTTAAAAAATAAACATGGAAATTAAATAACCTTCTAAACAACCAGAGGATCACAGATGAAATTAAAGAATAAATTAAACAATATTCATAACTGACCAAAAATGCAGATAGAACTCAGCAGAACCTGTGGAATGCAATGAAAGCTCTCTTAAAAGGGAAGTTTATACGGTAAATTTGCACATTCGGAAAACAGAACAAGCCAAATTAAATGGTCTTACGCTGCACCTAAAGCTCCTAAAAAAAGAAGACCAAGTCAAGCCCAAAGACCAAAGAAGGCAAGAAAGTATAAAGGTTAGAGCAGAAATTAATGCAATGAAGACCAAGAAAACAATAGAATTAATGAATCAAAGAGTTGATTCTTTGAAAGAATAAATAAAATTGATAAGCCCCCTAATCAACCTTATTAAAAAAAGAAAAAAACTCAAATTCATACAATAAAAAATGAAAAAGGCAAAATCACTACAGACCCTATAGAAATTCAGAAGATCATCAATACTACTTCTAAAATCTTTATTCTCACAGGATGGAAAACAGAGTAAGTTGACAGTTTCCTAGATACATATGAGATCAACAGGAAGATCAGCACCAGGGATTGAACTTGGGACCTTATGCCACTGAGCTGTGTCCCTGGCCCCCAGTCAACTTATTTTCAGCAAAGATGCTAAGGACATACACTGCCGAAAAAGCACTGTCTCTATTGAATAGTGCTGGCAAATTGTGTGTGTGTGTGTGTGTAGAGACAGAAGGAGGTGAAGGTGGGCAGGGGAATGAAACTAGATCCCTTTCTCTCACTGTACACCAAAATCAACTCAAGAGGTACGGCTAATCTACTGACACCCTGTCCACAGTCTGAAAACTTAGGTGGATGCTGGGCAGCTACAGGCTCCTGGTGAGTTCTGACCACATGAGCCAGAACTGGGGAGGCTGAAAACAGGAGGATCACTGTGACTCTGAGTTGTGTAGTGAGACTCTGTACCAAATACATTAAAAAAAAATTAGTTGTTCATATTACCAGATATATGCATGAAAAATTGGAAGAAGGAAGAAAAATATATAAGAAATTAAGAAAGTTTAAAAAACAAGCATTTACTTCTCCTTCCCATAGACCAGCAGCAATGCACAGTACAGTTGTCCAAACCATTGTGCTTACATACATAGATATATCTCTTCCCCCGTCCCTCTCCTGTCCTTCTCCTCAACTTAGTAATTCTTTCCTTTTGGATAAGTCCATTCCTTTTCCCAGTATATATTTACCCTTCAAATTGTATTTAATTCTTTTGGGTTCTTACACTAAGGAGACAACGCAATGTTTGCACATGTGGAGCTGATTTATGTCACTTATGAGTATGGTCTCTAGTTACATCCATTTACCAATAAAAGCCTCAAATTTATCCCTTTTATAGCTGAATAATATTCCACTATGTAAAAATCCCACAACTTCTTTATTCCTCAGTTGATGGGCGTTTGGGTTCCTTCCAAGATTTAGCTATGACAGATTGCACTGCTATAAACATGTGTGCACATATATCACTGTGGTATAATGTTTTCAGTCCTTTTGGAAAAATACCTAGGAGGGGACTAGTTGGATTAAATGGGACATCCAGTCCTACCTTGTTTTTTGTTTTGGTTTGGGTTTTTTTGGTATGTTGTGATACTGTCATCTTTATTTTCTTCTGAAATTTTGAAATTTCTTTGTACACTTTTTCAATTACTCACTGGTCATTTAGGAACATGTTATTAAATCTCCACGGGCTACTTTCATGGGGCAAGCACAGGTGGGACTTGGGCTGTGGCAGTGGCAGTTGTTGATCCTGAAGTCTCATGACATGGAGGGAGCCATCTTTTTGCCAGTGAGGTGTGCACCAGCCCAGCGCCCTGCAGTTAGGACTGTTGTCTGCTGCTGCAGCTAGGGTTGGGCACTTTCCTACAGTGTGAGCACCCCTTCAGCCTGAGCCCATGGAAGTTGCAATTTGCTTTGTTCTTCTCTTTAGATTGCCTTTTTGTCTCTTCTTGCTGCCTTGCTGATTGCAGAGGTGTTCTCAAACATTTTCTTTGACATACAGATTTTCCTTTGTTGCTGTGCTTCTTCTCTGGCAGACTCACATGCAAGTCACCTCTTTAGAGCTGTCTTAGCTTTGATTTTTTTTTTTTTTCTGGTTTCTCCTTACTCTTATTATCCTCCTTTTTTTCACTTACATTTCTTTTCAGATCATTATTAAGAAACTAATTAGAAGATTTTTAAAAGCTCCTTTGAGCCAAGTATGGTATAGTCAGCTACTCAGGAGGCTGAGACTGGATGGGAAGTTTGAGGCCATTCTTAGGGCGACTCAGGGAGACCCTATTTCAAAATAAAATTAAAGGGCTAGGGGCTAGTGATAGAATGCTTGACTAGTGTATGTGAGGCTATGGTTCAATTCCAAGAAGCACAAAAACCAAAAATTCCTTTGTTTCCTTCTTTGGCCTTGTTTCTTCCATGACTGGGATGGCTTTTCTGCCTGGCTCATCTAATACCTTTGAAGGGGGGCCTGGGAGATGGCTCAGTAGAATAACCACTTCCCTGGCAAGCACAAGGACCTGAGTTCAATCCCTGGTTCTACCAAAAATAATAATAATAAGAATAAGAATAAGAATAAGAATAATACCTTTGAGGTTGTAGCCTTCCTGTAATACTTGGTGCTTTTTTTACTTGGCTCCCCTTTCATATTTGAGGACAACAAACTGGAAAGGACAGGCTGTGTTTGTGACAGACTGTGGGCTCCAGCTATCACAATGGGGGAGCTCTGTAGTTTCACACATTGTATATCCTAGACTCTGCTTCTTGCCAGCCAGTAGTACAGTGAAACATTTTTTCTTCGCTCTTTGTGTCCTCTCAGTTTCTAGGGGCTTTAGCCCCTTATTTGAAATCATAGAATGGGGCTGGGGAGATGGCTCAGTAGAATGAGCGCTTACCAGACAAGCACAAGGGGCTGAGTTCAATCCCTGGTTCTGAAAAAACAAACAAACAAACAAACAAACAAAAAAAAAAACCCACCATAGAATGGCTTTACCACCTTGAATTAAAATCCTGATGGCCTCTCTAAATTTGAGAGATTAATTCACTTTATTTTAAACTAGGTAAGTAAGGGCCAGCCAGATCACTCAGCCAAATAAAGCACCTGCTTAGGCAGAATGCAGGGGCCAGCGTTGGATCCCCGGCATACTGTGCCAACTCCTCCCCCTCACTCCCTAGATGTGCTGAGACAGAGATTGAGACTGTGCGTGGTGGTATGCACCTATGATCCCAGTGCTTTGGAGGCTAAAAATAGGAGGATCACTCCAAAGCAGTGAGACCATGTAGACCTTGTACTAAATTCATAAAAAAAAAAATAATAAGGGACTGGGGAGATAGCTCAGTAGAATAAGTGCCTGCCTGGCAAGCACAGGGTCCTTAGTTCAATCCCTGGCCCCACAAAAAAATTAAATAAATAAAAATAAACTAGGTAAGCAGAACTTACCACATTCTTATTCTAATTTTATAGATTCTCCTGCACTTAAAACCCTACAGGATGACTTTCTGGAGTTTGCTAAAGACAAAAAGTTCCAGGTGCTGAATTTTGTAGAGACACAGCCAACCTCAATTGGCAGCATGATCAAGCTCCATGTGGTGCCAGAGGAATCAGCAGGTAAAATTCTAGAAACTTTCTGGCCATCAGATGCTTCTCATTTAATGATAACATCTTATTTCCAGTTTCTCAGTTTTAGGAGATAACAAAGATCTCAAGTCTAATTTTATTCTTTTTAGCCACAGATTAAAACTTCTCTGCAAACATACAACTTTGTCTTTACCCTTCCCTTCTCTTTATTTAATTGACAACAAAAGTTAATGGCTTACCTGTAAATACGGTAACAGGGGTGACTTATGCTGCTTAAAGGTCATACCAAGCTCTCTGTCTGCTAGATTAAGGGGGCTAACTCAACAAATAGTTGCATGTAGAAACATTTTTTAAAAATCTGTTAATTTAAAAGATTAAAAAAAAAGATTTAGTAAATACAGAATATAAAGGCATGGAAACATGAGGGAACAGAAGATATATTCAAGCAAAACTAGTGTTAAAACTACAGCCTCTTGATGTCCCTGGGTGGGAGAAATGGGTAATTCCTACTGGAATAGGTATTGTAGGTAAGAATTTAGAGGCTCCTTGAGGCTCCCAAACCTTACTTCTGTAAGCCTTCTGTATTACTCTCTGCATTGTAGCTACCCCATACATTTCAGTACCTAAAATGCTTTGTCTCTACATAACCACTTCCTCAGCTTGCTGGAGTGAACCCTTTTCTAAAATTAAAAATTTTATTAGTATATGTTTACAGTACATGTTTACATTTATTATAGGGAGTTGATACACATACATAACACATTTTATTAACTTCCCTTTATCATATGGGGCTTATCACAACCAAGCTAGCATTAAGAATTACCCATTTGGCCCCGTGTTTTCATGCTCTGCTCACGGGAAGCCGCAGAGGTTCCTCCACCTGGAAGCTCATCACCTCCCTGGGCTGTGGAGCTCTTCAGAATGCTCGTCAGGTGCCATAGCCTTGAGAGCTACAGTTTCTGGAGCGATCCTGGGAGCCCTGCCATCTGCCTGAACCGGCAGGATGTGTGCAGCGCACGCAGTCTTCAGCGAGGGAGGCAGGCCCTGTGTGGGGATCTTGAAAGCGAGCCTGTGACCCACCATGAAGTTCCAGTACAAGGAGGACCATCCCTTCGAGTATGAGAAAAAGGAAGGAGGAAAGAGCCAAAAGAAGTACCTGGGGGCCGGGGAGTTAGCTCAGTAGAATAAGTGCTTGCCTGGCAAGCGCAAGGGCCTGAGTTCAATCCCTGGTTCCACCAAAAAAAAAAAAAAGAAGTACCCAGGCAGGGTCCCGGTCATCGTGGAGAAGGCTCCTAAGGCCAGGGTGCCTGATCTGGACAAAAGGAAGTTCCTAGTGCTCTCTGACCTCACTGTTGGCCAGTTCTACTTCTTAATCCTGAAGAGGATCCACCTGAGACCTGAGGACGAGCAAGACTATTTTCTGTATGTGGCCTATGGTGATGAAAGTGTGTATGGGAAGTGAGTGGTGGAAGCCCAGCAGATGGGAGCACCTGGACTTGGGGGTAGGGGACGGATGTGAGTGGGACTTGAGGGAAGAGCGGGTGGGCTCCCACCATAGAGAAGACGGAAGGAGGAGAGCTTGGAAACTTACACTGCACACATTGTCGTCATATTTTCACATGCTCAGTTGATTTTTTTTGGTGCTTCATCAGCCTAGGGAGAAAGCATGTCAGGACCGAGCTGCTGGATTGGCTTCTGTGAAGGACGGAGAGGTCCTAAGTTCAAGGCATTGCCTAGAATTAAGGTTTTGGGACTTCATAGTAGGTCAGAAGGTGGGCAAGTTAAAGCCAGAGATGAATGCAATCCAGCAGCAACTCTCATCTCTTTGGGCAGAGATTTAATTTTTAATATTTTTGCACAAGTAGGAAAGAGAACAGGAATTTCTTAGGAATTGTGATCGTGGGCCATACCTGGGGACCAAAAGACGCCCACAGTAATTAAAGCATTGCAGCCCTTAATCTCTCCAATTTCTCCATGCCATGCCTCACCTGCTAGTCTTCTCAGACATGAATGTCACAGTCCCTCTCCAGAGATGGATGTTCAGAAAGAGCTGTCTTAACTTTGGAGAAGAGCAGTCCTGCAGGACGGGACTGTGATTCCCGTTAGTTTTGATAGCATTAAACTGGAACCGACTGACAAGCTTCTGTCTTAACCTGCTCTCTCTGGTGCCCATTGTCTCAAACCTACTTAGGAGTTTTCTGAACCTTGGGCCCTTAAAGTTGCAGGCTACAACCAGTCTTTTTTCTTGCTGCCTTTAGCAGTTCCTGTGTAGAGGGGCAGAGGTGTCTTTCATGTGGAAGTGCAGGTATGAGGAAAGGTAGATGATCCATGCTTCCCACATGTCCAGAATTCATGTTCCCTCACCATTGTCTCTCAGTCTCACACACAGGAATGCTAAGTGATGGCCAGCTGCTTCCCTCCTCTGGTTTTCATCCACTGTAGCTGCTAATTAGGAACGTTTGGAGGGATGTCTTTTAGTAATTCATTGGGGTTTAATCCGTTTCTTTTCATTTAAGGGTTGAGGGTGGGGGTGGGGAGCAGGAATTGTATTCTGATGTGACATTTCATCTCTGCTAATGAAAAAGATCCTTTCTGTTGGGAAATCTGTGTGTCCTGTCAGCTTCAGGTTCTTGTAAATGAAGTCAGCCATGTCAGGCCAAGGAAATAAAGTAATTGCTTACTGTTAAAAAAAAAAAAAGACCCATTTGACTTATTTCAATTTTGACAAAGGGGCAGTCTTTACTTTTAGATATATTGACATGTATTTTCATTTTTGTTTTCTTTAGATTTAGGCATTGGAGATCTAATTCCTGTGGATGTTAATCATTTGAACATTTGCAAACCAAAGAAAAAGGATGCTTTCTTGTACCAACGTACTCTGCAGTTCATCCGTGAAAGTTTAGCCAAAGACCTTGAAAACTAACTGCTGTAGTCTTCCATTTTTCATATGAATACATGCAAGAAAGCTGATGTTCTCATAGCGTTGAAGCCCCAAGTAGGCATGCAGCAGTGTGGCCAGGAGTGGTGCGGCCAACAGAATATTATGGCACTCCAGTTCTACCCTGGAAAGCATGCGCAGTGGCAGTGACAGAAGGAATGGCTGGGGTGGGACTCTGGCTTCCAGAAACCCCACAGTGCTGGGCCCTGAGACTGCAGCAAAGCTGCTGGGCTAGAGAGGCCCTTTTCTCACCAGGGAGCCTGGTTGAGCAACTCAGCCCACCGAAGCGTGCCATAGAGAGTGCCTGAGGGGAGAGACTGGGTATCCATGTGCTGTAAAACTTTAAAACATCAGTTTAAATTTTTATTTTTTAACTTTAACTCATGCTTGCTTCGGCAGCACATATACTAAAATTTAACTTTAACTCTTTGCCTAACACGTTATCACTGGTGTTAAGTTTGTCAGACCTGTTGTCATGTATGGGTGAGTTCCTTTCCTGTATTTATTTTCATATTTTTGAGAACAAATTTTGTTTTAAATTCTAGCTTGTAGTAATTCTTCACAGACCATAGCTACCTGTGCTTATCATGTGTTCCAGATAAGGGTAAAATAGCTTAATTCATTACTGACCAGAATATGAAATAAAACTGTTGTAAGCATGTATATGTATCATATCAACAGTTTCAGATTTTTAGCTAAATATACTTTTTTGCTCATTTGGAAGTAGTATTAAAAATTATTTGATGGACTTTTTCAAAATGAGCATGAGATACAATATGTATAGGTTTAAATGCACCCTTTAAAAATAAATAATTCATTGGGTTTTTAGTATAATTAGAGTTGTACAACCATCATTATCATCTTTATTTTATTGAGAAATATCAATGAGACAGTTTTGAAAACTGATTAATAGGACAGTTTCAATAATTAATATGTTGTACATTGTTATCTTCTTAGTGGTTATCCATAGTACAAGACGCAGAAAGAATATCCTGTCCAAACACTATTAATACAAATCTTTCTTCTCATTGAATTATAAAAGTAGCTGTATATCCTGTTTTGCATATACAGATACAAAATGGTCCTTCCTTTGTATTCCCTTTTTTTGTTTAGTCCTGTCAGAGATGGGTATTCCATTGGCATCTAAATACTATAGGTGCGTGAATTCAGCAAAACAGTCCAACACAGTCCAGCAGTCCACAATAGTAGTGGGTTAGCCACAGAAGTTGTTGACTTGAGCCTTTCACAATTCAGCATATTAATATGGCTTTACTTTTTATACCTCATTTTTATACTTTTCTGCTGGATGGTTAAGACCAACGTAAAGCAAGACCTATATAACAAGAAATGTAACTTTTGTATCTGACCAGGTCAGTCAGATACCCTCAGGATTTATCCTGTAAACCTGTACCGCAGTTTTCAGATCCTTTCTCAGTGTCAGCCATGTGGATGAGTCATGGCCATTGCTTGACCAATTTGCTGTCTGTGAAAGTCTGAGAGAATGTTTTCTCTCCATGTGACTCTCTTTAGGCACAGTCTGCATCATCGATCACATTGCTCTGTGGCCCCATCATCTCCTTGATCAGAAAATTTGGGATCATTATCATCTAGTACTGAAGTATTTCATTATCCTGAAAAGAATCTCACTAGCAGTCATTTCCCACTCCTCTGTCCCCAGCCCCTGTACCACAAGTCTAATTCAGTATCTCTTTATTGGCCTCCCAGGATACTTCATGCAAGTGGAATCACATAGCAGTTGGCTTGTTACTCTCACATGATGTTTTCAGTATTCGTTTATATAATGTAGCATGCTCATTGCTTATGACCCAAATTATCCCATTTTATGCTGTGCTATGTTTATCTGTTCACCAGTTGATGGGCATCTAGGTTCTGTCCTTTGTTTGGCTGTTAACTCATGAGCCTGCCATCATTATTTGTGTACAAATTAATTTCGGGAAGTAGATGTTTTTACTTATTTTGGCTGAGCAGAATTCCTGGCCAAATGCTGCGTCTGTATTGTAACACTGTGAAGGTGATGGAGTGGATAGAGTGGCAGTGTCAGAGCTGAAAATGGAGCCCAGTATGTGAAGGCAAGCAAGGTCACCAGCAAACCCTATTGCATGGACTTGTAATTATGAAAGGATATAGCCACGTAATGAATGACTTAGCCACTTGTCTTGCAGCAAACATGAATGTGGCTAACTGTGCCAGCTAATGGAATGGCATGGGGAGAACATATTTGATAGGTTTCGTTCTTTCTTGCTTGCTTGCTTTCTCCTTGGTACTAGGAATTGAACCCAGGACCTCACACTTGGCATACAGGCACTGCACCACTGAGCTAAATCCCTGGCCCCTTTGGTACTTTCTTTTGGTTCTATTTTCCATGAACTATGGCAGATAAACCTTAGTAGGAACTGATGTTCATTAACATAATGAAACCCCTTAAATTCCTAATGAATAACTGTCATAGCTATGCTCTTAGATTTTCAATATTGCAAAATTATTCTATTTTTGTGAGCAAGCCTTTAGCATTTTTTATTCTGTTTATAAAATGAGTCCACTTTCCATAATGGGCAAATAAGGATTTGGGCAATGTTTATCATACTAAATGAAAAGCAAGGTAATACAGCAAAATGAGCAAGTGTATAGTAATGCCAAAGATTTGGCCCAAGAAGAACATAATCTTGGACAACAACGATAAACAGGGAGAAGGTAGAGACATAGAAACAAAATTAAACCATTCAGCACAGTTACAGAATAAAGTGGAAACAGCACATGAAAATACATAAGTTGCATAGCATTGTGGATGCAGAACTGTAGTAGAGGGAAAAGAAAAATTCTTGGTTAGAAGGTAATAGCCAGGCATGGGCATGGTGGCACACTCCTGTAATCCTAGCATTTAAAAGGCTGAGGCAGGAGTATCATTGTGAATTCAAGGCTAGCCTAAGCTACATAGTGAGCTCAAGGCTAAGCTACCTACATACTGAGATCCTGCCTCAAAAAAAATTAATAAAAACTATTCAACTATAAACTCAGTGGACAGATACTGTCAGTAAAAACTAAAGGAATAGGGACCCCTGTCCCTATTCTTTTAGTTTCTGGCAGTTCTGCCTCAGCTTCCCAAGTTCTGGGATTATAGAATGCCAGACAATTCTTACTGAATTAACCAAGGTCTATAGCAGGAAAGAAAAGGCTGTATTTTGAAATGCAAACAGAGACTCCTAAAACAATGCCAAAAACCTCAGGTTACAAACAGCAATGTTGGGGCCGGGAGATTGCTCAGTAGAATAAGCACTTGCTTGGCAAGGGCAAGTGCCTGAGTTCAATCCCTGGTTTCGCAAGAAAAAAAAAAGCAATATTGAAGCAGGTATGGTGGTGCCTGCCTGTAATCCCAACACTCAGGAGGCTGAGGCAGGAGGGTCACCTCCATAGTGGGTTCAAGGCCAGCCTGAACTGCAGTGAGCCCTGTTCCCCCCAAAAAACCAAAACAACAGAAACTGTAATGTTGAAAAGAATTACGTGCTCAGCTAAATTGTTCTTGAAATTAGTACAAAGGTAACAGTGGACATAAGCCCACAAGAATTTGGAAAATACTGTGAATCATAGTGTTATCCCCATACCTTAGTTTAAAATAATATATAATTACATATGCAGTTCATGAACTTAATTCTGTGATTTTCGAAAAGGTGCCCATGGTCGTTTGTGTTTGTCACCCAGTGCCAAGTTTACAAACAAAAATGTTGCCAAATGCTTCTGTTTGTAAAAAGCATTGTGAACCAAGGTACCATTGTATTTTAATCATCTAGTATTTTACTGTACATATATAGTAAATTTCTAGAATAATGTACATTTCTGTGTAGATATTGGGTGGATTTTTTCTTGAACTTACATGTAGTACTGAATTTTTGAGTGCTTGCTATTTTTTGGTACACTTTTTTTTTTTTAGTTTTTTTTTTTTAATTTTTATTTATTTGTGTGTGTGTGTGTGTGTGTGTGTATGTGTGGCCAGCTCAGCCCACCAGGGGGCGGGGCTGGCTGGCATGTGGTGCTGGGGGATTGAACCGCGGTCCCTGTGCTTTGCTAAGCTTGTTCTAAGTAGGTGCTTTAGACCACTGAGCCATCTCACCAGCCCCTTGGTACACTATTTTAAAAGGCAGCAGAGAAGAACAAGTTGTAATTGTAGCCACTTTTCACCAGTCAGACATTGCTATATAACATAGTATATATCTCAGGAAAACAAAGTGAAGTTGGAAAAGTCATTGTAAAAGCTGACAGAGGGCTTTTCTTTCAGTGATAGGAAGCTAGGTTGTTTGAATCTAACTTCCCAGTGAAGACAATTAAATAATCTGGATAAAGAGTTTTTATTGAGGAAAGAATTAAAAAAAAAAAAAAGACTGATACGTCTAGGGAAAGGTAAAAAAAAAAAAAAAAATTCAGAACAAAAAATAAGAACTTTAGTTGTTCCCTCATTACTGGGACTCAGTACTTGACAGCCCACAACTTGAGGGAGGAGAGAAGTTTATTTTGGCTGATGTTTCAGTTCATAGTTGGCTGGCTCCAGGGCAGGAAGCCTTGGCCAGGGGTGTGTGGTGGACCAGAAGCGGGGAGGGACATGCATCCCTCCAGGCCACTCCTCCGGACCTGCCTCTTCTGACAGATGCCCTCCTAACAGCAAGTCAACTCTAACACCCCCAGTCCAGTCACTTTCCACAAGTGCCACCTGTGAGCACATGCGGGGCTTGGACATCTGGACATAAACCCTAACCTGGAACTAGCAGTCAAAACTGCTCTCAAGGCAGGAACATCACTAGACGTGGACACTGAAAGTGACTGTCACCACTCAACAGTGAGATTGGGGCCATCCACTCCTGCACCCTGCATACTGACCTAATGGGGCCTGTTCTAGCCACAGACTGACGGGCCCACAACCCATGAATGAGCACGTGAGTGCCAGAGGACACCTTCAGGCCAGTAGTAAGTCTCATTATGTGGAGGCTGCATGCTCTTTGTAAGCATTCTTGGGACCTACAGGTAAGTCTCAGTATCCAGTAGTGGGAGTTGGCAGCCAGCCTCTGCATGCCTGCATAGCAGCTCTTCCTTAGATTGCTCTTCCATTCATGCCTGGTGATTACTATTCCCCATACCCTCCTGGGATGGATTCTACTTCTCAAGCCTTGGACAGCAGTCATCCTCAAAACCCCCCTTCCTGCCTCCTCCAATGCCTTGGCCTGTCAACCTGGTAGCCCTCCTTCAAGGCCCTCGGGCCAGTGCAGTCTCCATGACCTGGACCATGCTGTCAGGCACAACCTGAGCCAGATTTCACCTATGAAAAGTGAAGTGCTCTGCTATGTTACTTTAGCCTGCTGCCCCTCTCTTAGGACCGTCACTCAGACCCATCTCTTCCCACGGGTGCCATGCCGCATTCTCCACGGCACACTTAGTCTGGACTGCTGTACAGTACCTGGGGCTCCCCCTTACCCTGCTGCCATCAGGCCATGACTGACCGCATGCTCCATCCAGTCAGTTCCCCTCCTCACAAAAACTCTTCAGCCTAGCTGGCTTTCTCTGCCTCTAGATCCCCAATTTTGGCCTCATAGGCAGAGCTCTTCATAATGCACACCCAAAACCAACACCCTCATGCCCTCCTGTCCTCCTCAGCTTGGGATATCTTTCATAGTTGCTTTCAAACCACTTGCCATGATCCAAACCACTTTCCCAATATGAAATAAAAACCCCATCCCATAGACGGGTAATAATAGCTGGTTCATAGATAAACTCTTTCCAAGTTCCTAACGGGTGCAAGGTGTTATACACTATCATCTCTAATTCCCAGTCACTCCCCAGCAAAACATCTCCCAACAGGCAAAACAGCCCTAACCCAAACACTTTTTCTGGATTCTTTGTGGCTTTCTCACTGTACAGAAAACCCCATCACCAATAAAAACCATAGAAAAGCACTCAGAGTCCTCTGCTGTATCCCATTGAGCCTTACAATCCCCAACACATCTAGCTGATAAAACAGCCAAACACGTTGCTATCTATCACTTAAACTCCGGAAGACCTGACCACCTCACTCCTCTTTCTTTGTTCCCAGATTGCAGCCATTAAACTCCACCATGCCTGGGCAGACTTAGGCCTCCTCCATGGAGAGCCTGCCAAGACAACCACAGGACTGGGTCCCCTTTCTTCAGCCCCTTTCGTATCTAGGAGATTACTCCATTCACTTCAGGCTACTGGCACCCTCCTATAATGAGCAAGCTTACTGGCTCTGGCCTTGCGCAGCCTTCACTTCCCCTTCCACCCAGCCAACAGGTCCTGCTCAAAACCCTTAAGTCTGCTTCATCCAACATGAGAGAGACCCTCTGTGGTCCTCCTGCTCATCCCCATTCCTGCTGCCTTTTCTACCCAGCCCTTCTTTCTACCTCAGAACTCAAGAATGTCAGGCTGCTCTGTTCCAGTAGATTTCAATGAGAAAGCCACCTATTGTCCTCTGACTCTGGCTCCCTGAACTCATTCCCTTTCCCTCATGTGAGGATTAATATCCTTTCTCCCAAATTAAACTTCATTCCCAGAAATAATCTCTGGTCTCTGGCTCCAGGGCACCTTTCTTAAGTTCACTTCAACACAGGCCAACTTCTTTACCTTCTGCTCTCACTTTCTACAGATCCTGCCAGCATGTTGCCATTGGGAAACTGATTTTCTTTGGCTGTTCAGCTAACTCTTCTGACAGGAATCAGCATAGCCATCACTGTAGGCATCAGACCAGCTAGACTAAAAATTTCCATTCACCTTTTCTCAACCCTTCCCAAGCAGATTCAGCTCCAGCCTCTGCCCAGTGGCTGCCTTTGTGGACAACCTCAATTCTTGACTGAGAGTAAATAAAATTCACTGCTGTGCTGCAGACAGAACTCCTAATGGCCAAAACTCATCCCCATCTCGACCACCCTGCCACTCAGCTTGTCTGACTGATCTCTCCCTTTTTTCACCATTTCGCCACTCTCTCTAAGCAGGCAGCTATTGAACTCACTAAGCTGCAACTTGTTGGCTGCCATTGTGCTCTAAAACTATCAAGGAGTAGACTTGGCTCACCACAAAAGTGTGGACCGTGTGCCTTACACCAACAGGGCCAGACTCAGATGGCATCAAAAGGCTGTGTGGTTACCTCAACACCTTACAAACACCAGGCCTCATCCTGAACTATTCCTGGCCGGCTGAGTACTTCCTAGAGCTCCTGGTTCATATTTCTCTTCTTGGGCCTATTGTCTGAGTATTTCTCCTAATGATATTTGTCCCAACTCTGTCAAGCTTTGTCCAAACACAGAAGTCTCAGTTCAGTTCTCAAGTGGCCACTGCCCTGTTTCTCACCAGTTCTCTTTCCAGCCTCACAGTTTCACCTCTGCTCAGCCTGAAGCAGCTTGATAAAAGTTCACACATCCATACTTGTTCTTTATTACCTTTAAAAATTCAAGAGAGATGATAGGTCTGACCCGCACTGTTTCTGAACTCTGAGAACAATCACAGCTCATTCCTACCTCCTTCCATATATCTCATGCCCCAGCCCACCTGTGTTGCTAGGCACATCTGGAACAAGAAAACTTTAGCCATTGGTATGGCCATACACTCAGCTCTTCTTGCTCCCCCATCTCATGCTCCACTTCCACTCACCCCACCTAAGCCTGTGCTACTAATCCCCCAACCTTAACCAAAAAGACCGAGCTCAATGAATTGGACTTGAACTCTCCTTTGGAGTTACTTCAGGAGCTCCGGCATGGAACTCCAAACTTAGGGTGGCACTCTTCTTTTCCGAGATCATCACTGTTTACCCAACAAGTACTATTGCAAGTGTAAAGAGGAAATAGTTCTAATATTAAATTTATCTAATTAATAGAAAAGATTGAAAAGATTGTACTACCCAACTCATTTTGTGAAATTAACAGTACAGAAAGGAGGAAA
>NW_004524600.1:5454996-5456230 GCF_000260255.1 Octodon degus | reverse complement strand
TCTCTTCTGTCTCAATGCAGTCACACATTTCAATCACATCTACAGTTCCAAGTTTATGTTTACTCTAAGGTCCTAAGAAAATGGATTTGTCAGTCTTACAGTGTAGCATAAAGTGGCCATGCTATGGCAGTGCAGTGGTTCCTGTTTGTAGCTTTCAAGTAAAAAAAAAAAAAAAAATCTACCTATTACCTATTTTCTACTTAATATGGTTTAAACAAAAATTCTAAACCAAAAATTCACACAGATGAATAACTAGCAATTGTATTTGATCCAGAACAGAAGGCTACCTGGGATGAATGCCAAATTCTCTTCATATCTAAAAAGAAATAAGTCCAATTTTTAAAAATACAAATATTTAATACACATTCTGTATAACATGGGTACAAATTGCACTTCAAAAATATTACAGGTATTTATTTTTAATCACCCCAATAAATAATCTCTGCAGCTTTCCTTCCCCAAAATGACTTCATTATAAAATGAAAACTATAATAGGTGACTTACACATCCAGGAGTGTCTTGTTAGATATCGTGAGCTTCAACAACTTTAAGTGTTCATAGAAATTGCTTAGACAGATGCCCTAATTTCAATCATGTACCAAAACAAATGTTAAAAATAGGTTAGAAGGGGCTGGTGAGATGGCTCGGTGGTCTAAAGCACCTACTTAGAACAAGCTAAGCTAAGCAAAGCACTGGGACCGCGGTTCAATCCCCCAGCACCACATGCCAGCTGGTCCCGCCCTCTGGTGGGCTGAGCTGGTCACACACACACTAAATAAATAAACAAATAAAAATTAAAAAAAAATAGGTGAGAAGTCTGAGATGACATTGTGAAAGGGACTCCACTTGGGGTCAGAGACAGTGCTAAGCTGTAGAGCACTGTGCTAAACACTCTGCAGTGAACCATGTCCTGTCCCAGGACAGTGGTGATCAAACCTCAAGGACACATTAAGAAGGCCTGGTGGTAGCATAAAGATGGACCAAAAATGAAAAGCCATGGGATGAAATCCCCTTGAGGGCACCTGGCTATAGTCAAAGCTGGCTCTCCTGCTAACTCAGGAAACCTTCAAACTAGTAAACATTGATTTAACAATAAAACAAAAACGGGGAAAGCTGTTCTAATTGTCCTCTTATTTTTAAGAGAAACTGGTGTGAGAACCATACCTAGTTGCAACTCTAAATGTTAAATTTGAACATCCCTGTTGAAACAGTATTTGTTCGTTTTGAGACAGTC
>NW_004524600.1:5436065-5450331 GCF_000260255.1 Octodon degus | reverse complement strand
CACGCTGCGCCTGGGCTGGGACTGGTCCCGCCGGTGCAGGGTAGCAGGAAGCTCTCCACACACTCCTGGTCTTTAACTTTCAAGCAATCCTCCTGCCTTAGCTTCCTGAGTGCTAGGATTACAGAAGCGTACCACTAGGCCAGGAAATACTTGTTGAAGGCATTGTAATATTTTGTGACCCACCTCCCCAGGTCAGTACCATTCTATGTGTTCATATTTCCTGATAGGTACTCAAGAACCACTTGTATATGGAAGCCTAGCATGATGGAATCCTGTTCTCTGTACCATATTTTCTTCTTGCTGTCTAAAACAAAGGAACTTATAAATGAGGCCTATTCCCAGCATTGGAAACAACTTATATGGCAGGGACTTACTGCTGCTTTCTGATTAGTTGTTACATATATTTGCCTTCAGATTTATCTTCTTTTAATGTAGGGAGGGGGGATAGAAGAAAAATCATTTGAATGAGAAAGTCTTCATTTCTTTCCTGATTGCACCTGTTGAGACATCCATCTTGTCCAATCATTTTACTTCTCCAAGCAACCCATCTTGGCCCTCTCAACTCTTCATATGACTTTTAGTCTCTGTAACAAACAAAAGAGGTGAATAACATAATCCTTTAAAGTACATTAAGTGCCATAAAAGGTACTGAGCACTAAATCATTTGTAACTGGTCAATAATGCATCTTACCTCAGTGAGACATTAATTCCTTTTTCTTTAATCAAGTTTCATATTTAATGAGATATATGAAGTTGTTTTTGAGTACCAGAGTGAGGTACCTTGTCATATATCCTGATAATGACAGTGAAAATGAATTCTGAAACCCCAGAGGTTTGCCTGGTGACAAAGAGTGGTATATCCCAGGCAAGATGACTGTGGCCATAACAGTGGTTAGCATTTTGGACGAAAGTCCTCCTAAGTCTGTGAAGGACTCCAGAATAGGGCAGGCAGTACAAGATTTGCCAGTGAACTTATTAGCCAAAATATTATCTCTATACCAAATTGATTCTAGGCCTTATCATGTTTTTCCAGTGCAGAGTAGTATGGTGATACCTTTTTCAATTCCTTGAACAGGTGAGATGTGGTGATGGAAACAAGAAGGAAAAATGCATAGGTTAAAAAAACAACAGCAACAAAAACCCAACCCAAGAAACATATAGGTAAGCAAGCTCAGACATTCTGCCCAGGGGTCCTCACATTCAGGGCCATGTAGTACATTTCTTCCAGAAGCCATGGCCGGGTAGATAGGGTAAAACAAATACCTCAGATGATAACAATGAAAATATTATGTGTCTGTATCTTTGTGGAATATCTAAGGGGAAGTCTACAAGGTTTCATTTAATAAGGATGAGATGGTGCATATAAACTGGGTGAAGCAGCGCAGCTGTAACTCAAGACTGCAGCAATTCATAAAGCATGAAGTGTCTGAGACCTAGTACCAAAGTCTTCAGTGTGTTTAAATTGCATGGAAGCTGAAGTATATGCTCTAGAACCTAAATAGTGTACGACCCCAGCCCCCACAGCATTCACACACAATCCAGGTTCACACTAGTGTGTCAGCCCTCAGTATCCGCAGGGGATTAACTCTAGGGTCCCCTTAGATACCAAACTCTAGGTGTTCCAGCCACATATAAAACTGTCCTATTTGCATATAACCTAGGTATCTCTTCGTATACATTTTAAATCATCTTTAGATGACTTTCAATACCTAATACATATAGTACAAATGTGGTGCAAATAGTTGTTATGCTATAATATCTAGAGAATAATGACAAGAAGTCTGTACAGGTTCAGTACCGATGCAGCAGTTTTATTTTTGATTAGCAGTTGGTGGAATCTGTGAAAGCAGAGCCCGAAGAGATGAAAAGCTGACTACATAAAAAAACACAATGGCTCAAGGAAATTGAGGGTCTGGTCATTTGGTTGACCTAGTTTCAGCTTCTAACAGACATTTTAAACCTGGTTTAGCTGGGCATGGTGGCACATGCCTGTAATCACAGCTCTCAGGAGGCTGAGGAGTAAGAATCGCTGCGAGTTCAAGGCCAGCTTGGGCTACATAGGGAGTTCAAGGCCAGCCTGAACTACATAGTGAGACCTTGTCTCAAAAAACCAAAACCAAAACCAAAACAAACAAACAAAACTGAACGTGGTTTAAAGTAGACCCGTAACAGCTCATAATGCTATCATCCTTTAGGCATAACCTTTTGGTGGTTCACCAATGAGCTATTCCAAATCTGTGAAGCACAAAGAAAATTAAAAACAAACAAAACTTCACCACGTACACACATAAACTGAATGACTGTTTAAGAGTCACCATAAAGGAGAGAACTTGGGCCTTATCAGCTGAATTTCCTTCCTTAGAGTCCATACACTGAATCTAACAGGAGGAGCCTACTCCCCTGAGAGTAAACTTAAAATACACAAGTCTTAAAGAAAACATTTGATGGCAGAATAATAATCTTATTGAAGAATAGACACAATGTTATTTTTTAAAGGATGCACAAATGGATTTTCAGTGTGCCTTTCTTTAAATAAATGTCTCTTTTGACCCCGTCAAGTCAAGTCTATAACGGAAGAATTCTACAAGGGAAACTTCAAAGTCCATTGGTCATGTTTTTGCCAGTGGGTCAAACACCTGCATTGTTGTTCTCTTGTCTTTATCACTGATGGACACCCAGTGGCCAAAGGTTGTACCCCCATGGTCTGGGAGCAGCTGTCCCTTGTCAGTGGAAGTGCTGAGCTGTGCTAGGTCTGTCTGTGCCCTCTCAGAGCTTCTGGCTGAGGGATCCAAAGGGTCAGAGGGCTTGGAAAGCCAGGCATTATTCAGGAGTTTAGGGTGGTGGAGAAGGCTCCAGAAAGGGTCCTGACAATCACCAAGAAGAGAGTCTGCCTCTGGCTTCGTGACCCTGGAGCCATTAGTTTCAGGGCCTGTGGCAGATGAAGTGCCTAGAAAATCCACATGTGGGAAGACAGCACTGGTATCTGGCTGGGGTCCAGATGAAGAGCTGCCCTCAGCACTCCTGCTGCCTGGCAGGTCCTGAAGAAGCTGGCTGTTGCTCTGTAGGATCTGTAGGTGGAAAGCCGCTGGCGCAGATTTCTTCCTTCTTGGAGGCACCTTGGGCACCAGAGATGGGACCTCTGAAGAGGGCAGACCAGTGGCTCCTGCCACAGGAGGGGCTTCATTTGGTCCTGGCTTTCCGCTGCTGGGCCTCCTCTCCACCCCTTTCCTGGGCTGAAATGTTCTCGGCTTGGGAACAGGAGGGACTACAGAGGCTGTCACTGCAGGGGCTGTTTCAAGGCTTGTCTCTGGAGGTCCAATGGTAAAATGGACAGGATGCTGCTCAAACTGTTCTTCTGGTGACAGTGGCTGAGAAAGGTAAGAGAGGATAAGTGCAGAGGCAACGCTTGGGATGCCAAGACACAAAGACATTCAGTGGTCGGCAGGGACCAGAGATGAATGAGACAGGGTGGACGTTCCACCCATTTGGGCATGGAGAATGTCTGGGGGTTGGAAATGTGATCGGGAAGGAGAAAGCACAGAGCACACACACGCACTGACTCGGCAGATCAGCAAGCCCAACCAATGAAAGATGAGTGGGGCCTTTGTAAGTAACCTGAGGCAAAGCTGTGCCTGGCATCTTAGGGGATGGTACTGCCTCCTTCCTATATTCAAAACAAACCTGTCTGGAAACATTTTTGGAGTGGTGGGCTTGGCAAATAATTCCTAGTTTGTACCATGCTAGGGTGAAGTAACTTATGTCATAGCATGAAGCAAACTGAAGGACTAATGGCTATACTTTGACCTTGAATCTTTTATACAGAAATACAGAAGAATGGAGAACTTTACACAGGGGCTTTACTTCCTTGGTTTTAATTCAAAAAATCCCAAAGAAAACCACACAATGAGAAATGAAGCTTTTGTATGCAAGTGCCTATCCGTAGTAGTATTCCAGTATTCTCTTTGATTCACTAAGAAATGAATGAAAAACATATTCTATTCTTCACCAGCCCTTGCCCTAACAACTTGCAGCAGGTTGGGGAAAATGAATCCATTTCTGTCTGTTCTCCATGTTTCAAAGCAAAGACAAAGCAAGTGCAAGAAAGAGGACAAAGGAGGTCCATTTTTCATGAAGCCATGGAAAATGGACTGCTGGCAGTGAGCCAGTGTGGGACAGGTGCCATCCAGAAAACAAACAGCAAGCCCATGAGCAGGGACACACCAGAGCAACCTCACACCGTCCACAGGCAGAAAGGCGGCAGGCATTCTGCAATGCCCAGGCAAGGATTACCGAGTGTCCCATTCCTAGAACTGAGATCAAACGGAAGATCCGGATGTGTCTATAGGTGCCAGTCTTTGGGCAGCTACTGTCCTTACAAACTCATGTCTTTGAAGCAGTAAGCAAGGCTGAGCAGCTTGAGTGCGAGAGCAAAAAACAATCTGCAAGAAAAGTGGCAAGGAGAGCTATGGGGCCTCCACAGTTGGCAATTGCAGGACAGTGGGCAAACCTGCCAACCCAGGCGGTGGTTATCTTCCTGCACATGTAAAACCATGCACGCACCACACACACCCCACGGGAAGAGCTGCTCTGGACCACTCTGGACAGCCCATCTGCCAGTGAGGAAGCACAGCCCCTCCAAGCTGCCCTGGTCACAGTGAACCTGTAAGGATCAGTTTGTTGCTCCTGCTCAGCTAGGACCAAGATGCAGCAGGGAGGCCAGGGACAAAGTGGCTATTGGAGGAACTGTTTTCCTCAGAGATGTGGCTGGGCCTGGGTCTCAGGAACATGGGCAGAGAAACCAAATTCAACTAGGTTTTTATCCATAAGATGTCATTTAAACTAAAGAGCCGTTGGAGTAACTTTAGAGTCAGATGCTCGGGGCACTGGCTTCTTACCTTTCCTGTCCTTCTTAAAGTTGGCTTCTTGATGGCAGGAACCCTGGGCGCAGGCCGACAGGGCAGGAGTGGGGGTCCCAGGGAGGACTCTGGTTTAGAGGACCCTTGGTCCCTCAGGGCCATGGTATTTGCAGCTTCTTCTGGGGTGCCTGGAACATAAAATCCTGTGACTCAGTGTGAGGATGAGAGACAGCCCACTGCATGATTTAATGTTTGGACGAGTATATCTTACTGATTCAATGTAATCTTGTGTTTTTTTTTGTTTGTTTGTTTGTTTGGTTGTTTTTTTTTTTTTTTTTCTTAAAACAAAAATCCTTAAGGATAATCTGGACTAACCAGTTAGGTCAAACTCCCACTTTTCCAGTTTATTTTCTCTATAGAGGACCTTGGCTCTATGAACGGTCCTGATGAAAGATCACTGAGATGCACACAATGCCTATGCAAAGCTGCCTGCATAGCTACATTTCTCAGGGGAGAAACAGTGCATTGATAGAATGCATGCAGGGGCCAAGATCAAGAGAAGGTTAAACTGGGATTGTGGTTTCAAACTTTTAAACCATTACTAACATCTCCATCTCCAAAGTCTTTTAAAAATTAAGCTTTATTGAAATATGAGCCACACACCATAAAATTCACCCCCTTTAAATGTGCCACTCACCTAATGCTATTATAGGCTACTGGACTCTTTTAGAATATTTTGCTGAGTTTACACACCTATAATATTCAATAACGGAACTTAGAAAAAATGGGGTATACCGATGAATGTCCATTTTGTATCTGTGTATTCAAAGAGGTTGGGATAGATATATAGTTGCATTCTCACTTGATCTTAGCCAAAAGGCCGAGAAGTGATTATAGTTGCATTCTCTTAATGAATAGAATGATTTGTTCTAATGGTGTTTGTAAATAGGATCACAAGTCCGCATCTTGTACAGCAATTAACCACTAAGAAGAATATATGCAGTGTATTATTTGTTGAAACTGTCCTTCCGATTTGATTTGAAACTGTCTCATTGCTATCTGTTTGTCAATAAAACTTTGAAAAAAATAAAATAAAATGCAATAAGTCACAACATGACAAATCTAAATAAAAGAATATCAATTCCTCTGCTAAAAAAAAAAAAAATAAATAAATAAATAAATAAATAAATGTGCCACTAAGTGGCTTTATTTTTATTTTTATTTTATTTTTTGCATTTTTTTAGGGAAGGATCTACAGGGTGTTCAGGGTCTCACTACTAGATTGGACTCACAGTGATCTACCTGTTTACAGCCTCCCAAGAGCTGGGATTACAGGTGGGGTGCTACCACGCCCAGTCTCAATTACCGTCTCAGCATACCCCAGGCACGGAGCCGACACAGCAGTCAGTGGCTTTTAATACACTGTATTTGCAAAATTGCAGTATCCAATTACTAGCACACTTATGTTAAAAGTAAGCCCCACATTTATATCAGTTGTGCCCCATTCTCTCCCTTTTTTAGCCTGCACTCTCACAGGTTTCTGATTCAATGGGTGTGTCGAGACTTGACATATACAAAGAGGATCATAAAGTGTGTGGCCTTTTGTATTTTAGTACAACATTTTCAAAGGTTCATCCATGAGGTCACATGTATCAATACTTTCTTTTTATGGCTGCATAATATTCCATAGTATAGGTACACCATATTTTTTTCATCTATGTATCAGTTGGACAGTGGATTGTTGCATCCACAGTTTTTTTTAATTACAAAAAAAACCCCTGTAAGTGTATAATCCTACAATAGTGTTTCTCAGTCTTCTAACTCACACTTTCCTTAAATGTTACTTGACAATTCCAAATAGGTTAGGGCTGGCAAAGAGCATATTAGGTGGTTGTAATTGCATATATCTTTTATTTTGCTCTCTTAAGACAAGGTTTCCCTATGTAATTCAGACTGGTCTTGGACTCACTTTGTAGATGAGACTGGACTCCAACTCACCATGATCCTCCTGCTTCAGCCTCCCAAGTGCTGAGATTATAGGCGTGCACCACCACGCCTTACTAGCATATGCCTTTTCAAAGGGCATAATCTCACTTTTTTTTTTTTTTTTAACAAAATAGATACTGGAGCAAAGCCCAACCAATGTTAGCTGAAAATGATTATGGAGGAATGGAGGAGATTCTAAGGCAAAACAGCGTAACATGGGTTAAATGAAGTAACAGCAAAAAAAAATTAACAGGCAGTGAGTCAGAGAGGCAGTCCTGGTCTGAGAAGACAGAATTCACATAACTTGCCCAGGATTTACAATGAAGATTTGTAAGATTTGTGTCTGAAATAAGGACCCACAACCCAATGCCTCTTCTAAATGGAGCCAGCAGAATGTGTTAGTGCCTGCTTTAAGCTTTTAAAACATTAGCTTAGGGCTGGTGAGATGGCTCAGTGGTCTAAAGCACCTACTTAGAACAAGCTTGGCAGAGCACAGGGACCGCGGTTCAATCCCCCAGCACCACATGCCAGCCAGCCCTGCCCCCTAGTGGGCTGAGCTGGCCACACACACACACACACACACACACACACACAAATAAATGAATAAAATTTAAAAAAAAAATAAAAAATAAAACATTAGCTTGTTCACTTTTTCCTTAAGTGCTGCTTAATAATCCTAGGATTATTTTTGTACACTCATTGAAGCAGGTTGCACAGCTTTCTAGGCCCCTTTCAGTGGGGGGATGAAAAGGACTCAGCCTTCCTCCCCAGCCAGACAGGACAACCCCAAAGCCCACCTACCTCCTCTGGCCTCCAGGAGACAGCGGATTGCTGCTTCTGCCTCCTGAGCATTGGTGGTTTTGATCTGCTTGACGTTGTAAGGTTTGCTTATTCCAGTTCTAGCTTTGGGCTTGAGGACAGAAGTTGGAAGAGAAAGGTTTTAACACAGGCAGGAAGACAGCCGTCCTGGTACTTTTGCCGCCTGTTGGTCTGCATGGGCAGGGGTGGTTGGTATGTGAGCACAGGGTGCAGAGTGCAGGGTGCAGAGTGCCATCAAAGGGTGACAAAAACACACAGAGTCTAATACACATCTATCTCTTAACTTCCTCCTCTCTGGGGCACTCTCATTCTAAGAGGTATGCAGTGATTACCCATGACTCCCAAACAAGGGGAAAATAGGTTTTTGCAATGTGGGCAAATCTATCTTCTATCTTAATTTCAATAACCACATAAAAGCAAGACTGTGGAATCAGCTACGCCTTTCATGGCTTTGTTGAATACTGAAATACTGTCAAAATACATCTTCCTTAAAAGTGCATTTCCTACCTTCTCACCCTGTGTCTCAGGTGTCTCTGAGGAGTCACCTTCATCACTGTAGATGAGTCGCATGCAGTTGACCCCTTCACCTGCCTGGCCCGGCCCTCCAGTGTGTGTATGGTGTCCTGGCAGCACCAGGCTCTCCTGTCCCCCACCTCCTCCCTGAGCCCCATATCTCTAGCCTGCCTCTGCTGACCTCTATCTGGGCTCCTCCACCACATTCTTTGGGTCCAGGAGGCCTCGCTTTAGTTTATTCTCTAGCTAAACATGACCATCAATTTACTGACTGATCTGAATATCTTCCATTCTCCATTCTACCAATGAAACTTCTGTAGATGAATGGCAAAAGCCAGACTTCGAAGGAAAGGAACAGAGGCTCCCGGAAGCAGCATTCCTGCCCTAAGGCTCCTTGGAATCATTCATCCAAGCCAACTTTCTCTAGAACCACTTCCCGACCTATGGAGGGGCTGCTAATCAGCGCAGGGGCTAGGGAGACAGGGTCTGTAAGAAGCACAATCCAGAGAGGATCTGCTACCTGAGAACAAGGGCTCCCTCGTGGCCTCTAGCTTGGGCTCTTTGGCTGGGAAATGTGGACACTTCGTTGGCACTGCACCCAGAGACTCACCGGCTGTTGAGGTGCTCCCGGCAGAGGTTTTGCCGTCTGCAAAATTGAATACTGCCCATGGGTGCCTGAGGAGATGGATGCATCCGAAGCTGACTTCTTCACCATCAAACCAGCTGTAAAAACCCAATGAGGGCAGAATCTCAGCCACAGCAATGTTACAGCTGGCCTGCCAGCTGCAAGATGCAGCAGAAGTGGCTGTGAAGACACGCAGCTGGGCTGGGGCTGCAGTGCCCATGGTGTGGGCCCTGTGAGGACACTGAAGGTTCTCCTGGGACTGCAACTCAGAGATCAGGTATATGGCCAGCATGCGTGAGGCCCTGACTCCCCCAATTACCATGCCCTGCCCCCCAAGTTTCTCTTGATTCTCTAGTGGCAGGGCCCACTAATGTATCCTCCAGAGAAGCATGAATTGAGGGAAAATTTAAATCTAACACCCTGTGGATTCTAATGTGATCTAAAGTTAATTGATTTTTAAGTGGTTTGAAACACTTTCTAAAACACTACTGTTAGTTATAGACATATGCACTAGTTACAGACATATGCAACTGGATAAAGGCGGGAAGTCTTTAGTTAACAACTTTGTCTGGAGGTAGTCAAGTAAACATTAAAATTGGTTTTTCTTGGGGCTGGGGAGATGGCTCAGTGGAATAAGTGCTTCCCTAGCAAGCCCAAGGGCCTGAGTTCAATCCCTGGTTCTGCAAAAAAAAACCAAACAAAAACAAATTGGTTTTTCTTTATAGTTCTCTATAAAAGTCTTCACCTGTGACATAAATTTTATTTTAAAAGAGAAAAATGAAAAACAGATGGTAGGAAGTAGGGAGATAGATGGTTCTCAGGGTTTTTTTGTTTTTGTTGTTTTTTGTGGTATTGGGGATTGAACTCAGGATCTTGCACTTGCCAGGCAAACTGAGCTATCTCCCTGGCCCTGATGGTTCTCAGTTTGGAAAGGTTTCAAGAGCTGGGGGTGTGGAGAAAAGATGATAGAATGAAAGTGAATGTTAGGGGCTGGGGAGATGGTTCAGTGGAATAAGCACTTCCCTGGCAAGCGCAAGGGTCTGAGTTCAATCCCTGGTTCTGCCAAAAAAAAAAAAAAAAAAAAAAGAAAGTGAATGTATTACGTACAGGAACTAACTCCACATTCCTGCAAGTATGGCCGGAAGAACTGAGGAATGAAAGGGGGTGAAGGGAGGGATGGGGGAGGGGACAGGGATGCATTATGTATAGGAACCAACTTCCTGCTAGGGATGTGTCACATACTATACTCATGTGCTAATCTAAGATAAAAACTGAAACCAATTTACATACTTGTACAGTAAAATACATACATTTTAATTGTGCCTATCTATGAATTTTTATAAATGCATATATCTAAAAAATTTTTATTTTTAAAATTTTTATAGTACTAGGGATTGAATACAGGTGTTTAACTGTAGTATTAGGCAAGAGTTCTATCACAGAGCTAGTTCTTCAAATCTTTTAAAAAGTTTTTGTTTTGCAAAAGGGTCTTACTTTCTCATGCTGATTTGAACTTATGATCCTCTTCCTGCAGCCTTCAAAGTAGCTGAGATTATAGGCGTGTACCACCATGCCCAGCTAAATTTTATGTTTATTTTTAACATTATATTTTGTTTTATTTTCTGAGTATAAGTTCAAAAAAGGGAAAGTATGCTTTAAAAGTTATGTGCTTCTTGGCCTGCTGTAGATTATCACTGGGATGTTATGCACAGTAAACTCCATTCAGAAAGTCACAGCATAGAAAAGCTGATGCAGTCTGCTTGTAGCGCTGCTTGGGGGAGAAGTAAACTGGAATAGTGAAACAAACTGATGGAAAGTGTGTTGCAACTTTACTTTCTGGTTAATAAGGCAAGTTTGACATGATAAACATCCTCTGAGGCACCAAAAGCAAACCAGTGTGCTATGAGACCCAAGTTAGGGTAGGACAGGACTCGTTCTGAGGGCGAGGATGTGAAAGAGACGCGGCTGTGCACTGTGACTGGGTTAGAGACATGCATGTGGGGGCCTGGGCTGACCAGACTCCTAAGCAGCAGGGAAAGGGCTGGGTGCAGTCAAAGAAGGAAGAGAAATCCTGTGTGGAGCAGCTGCTGGCAGCTGTTGCAGGCAAAACAGAGCTGTGTGAGGACTCGTTTGAGCTGCAAGGGAAACCCAGCCACTTCTGGTATCAAACACGTCATGGATAGGAGACAGAGGAGCGCACAGCGAGGAAAAGCACATGGCGGGAGCTCTGGGGTGGAAGAGGCCTGTTTAGCATCCCTCGTTCAGTAGCAGGAGCTGTGCAGTTATTCCCAGCAGGCTTTGTGGCAAAGGTGCAAGCGAGCAGAGTCTTACTTGGAGGGGGCGGCCTCTGTGGTGGGTGAGGTGGACGTGGCCTATTGGGGACCGATAGAGACCTGCTCGGAGAACGGTGGCGGAAATCCCCCACGGCTTCCAGCTCCTGCTTTAACTCCACCAGGTCCGCGTCGTCTGGAGGACATGGCAGGTGTAAGATCCTCTTTTCCAATCACGGGGGTCAGACCTGCACTTGTGCATGTAAGCCAAGCGCAGTGGGCAGACTGCTGTCCCAAGGGCCAGGCTGGGGACAGCACCCCTTCCTGCTTGGGTGGGGGCACCTGATGGCCGACTGGAACACTGAGGGAACGGTGCACAAGGCCTGTTTCCTACTGGTGTTATCAACCAGACTTCCACAGAGGAGATAGAAGAAAACTACAATCCCTAAAAATTCCCTTGAAATGGGAAGACAAATGGTCAATTCCTTTCTCTAAAACATGACCTCTGTGTTGGCAGCTGACAATGGCAAGCTCCTAAATACCAGAAGCCTCAGAGTGTCCCAGTGAATGGCACTGTGCATCTTCTTTCTTCTTGAGACAAGGTCACACTCTGTAGCCCAGGCTAGCCTTGGACTCACAATCCCCCTCGGTGGGGGGATTACTGGTATGTACTGCCCTGCTGGGCGTCACAAGCCTTTCTAAGAGGCCAAAAGGGCTACTTGGAGATGCTTGTTTCTCTTTCATAATCTATAAGCCCAGGACAGTTATGGGTCTGCTTTCCCACCTGATGACAGCCCTTTTCACTTCATCCTGGCTCAACCACCCTGTTCCTCAAAGCCAATAGGTCAAGCTCATGTAACATCCCGAGAGGGGTGGAATGGGGGAGACAGAGGGAGTCCTTCTTGCAGGAATGGCTCAACCCCTTACAACATTGAGAAGATGCCTTCTCGGTGCTCCCTGCCCTGGTGCCCTGTTGCTCTATCAGTTTCTTCCTTCAAAACACATTTGCACTCTTGGACATCCTGGTCCCCAGAGGCTGTCTGATGATGCCTCCCCCAACTACTCCCCCAAAGAGGGCTGCCTCTCCTCTGAAAAGCACAGGACATCAGCCACTTCCATGTCCAGGCTGAAGCCCCCGTGAGGGAATGCATAGAGCTGCTCCAACACTCTCATGGAGGCTGCTGCTCTTGCCCCAGGAAGCACCTGCAAACCCAGCTATGTGTCGCACCCACCCAGGGAGCTTCATGAAATGCCTGATGCAAGTGGCCCATCCCACCCCTGCCCAACCCAATGCCTTAAGGTAGGGATTGGCAATAGGTAAGTCTGGAGGCTCTAGATGGTTGCAGACAGATAAGCTGCAGCAGGTTGGCTTGGAGATGGCTGTGGCCCAACGGGTGTGGAGGTCTGTGTACCTCTCCCAGCAAGGCATTCTCCATGTGAAAAACTGAAGGGACTTTCAGCTCTGTCCTCTGTCCTAGTGCCAGCTGAAGGGACACGCTGAGCCCTTGCACCTGCTGGATGCGTCCACAGTGATGGACAGCAGGAGGTGTTTTAGGTTAGAACAGCATCGATTTAGTTGAAGGCTGAAATGTGAACTACTTTAGTTCCCAGCTATGTAACGCTGTTTGATTTTGAAGCTTACTCAAAAGAATACCAGGGTTATTCAGTTCATGCCACATGACATTTTAGTTCCTTTTAAGGCTAACAGGATATAGTGGATGCCACTGAACAATACGACCGCATAAAATATAGCATTATGTAAATGAAACAATGCATTCAGATATAGATATTGAATATCTCTTAAGGAATTGAATTAGAAAAGTTTCAGGGAAAAATCACAAACGTAAAATTAGTCGATACTGTGGCCATCTGAATATACATAGGAAAGAGGGATGCAGTGCTCTAGGATGGTACAAGGTGTGAAAAAAGAAGGAAAGATCCAGTGGCAATCAGCACATGGTACTGGAATCTTGCCTAGAGTCTGGCTCTACATTCTGTGCCTTCCCAGCGGGGCCTCTTCGGGACCTGAATGCCCATGACAGATGGAAGGACACCCTGTCCCAACCCTGGTGAGAAAAGGCCTCGCTACCTTTGTATGTCGGATGCTGTTTCTTTTTGGTCAGGGCAGGTGACTTGCTGGCAAGTGTCACTGCTGTGAAGCTGAGGGCATCAGGAGGGTCGTCTCCCCCCAGTTCACTGTCTGAGGCCACAGGCTGCCCAAGCTCTTCCACTAGATAGTCTTCATCATCTTCCAGAACATCCCCTGGGGCAGGAACGCATCATGGTGAGGGCAAAAACAATTCCAGTTCAGTAGCCCAGCCCTTCAGGCAGGTCCCCAGGCCCAGCTCCCCCCACTTACCCCCACATACCCAACAGCCTCAAAGCCACTGTTAATGTAGGGCTGGAAGCCTCCCAGTTCCTTTACCATTTCCTGCACCATCCCACACATGTGCCCTGAAGCTCCAGGATGTGACACTGGTGCTCCAAATGTCCTTGCACCTCTGCAAGGTAGGGTTTTAGGAGAGGTGTTCACAGTCATCTGCTACTGCCAGCTAGCTGCTTCCTGCTACTCCTGCAGGTCACTAACCTTCTGACTCATAGTCCAAACTCGTGAAATCAAAGTTTTCCTCCAGCAAACAGGAATTGGCAGTGGGGGACACAGGTGCCATGCTGTCCCGTTTTCGAATGAGCTCCTCTCGTAAACCTTTCAGCCAGTCCTTTGTCTTTGGTCTGATCTTCACTGCTCGGCCTTTCACCTGTGGGGCGGCATAGCAAGCAGGAACAATATAAAGGTCACCACAGCTCCCCTTGGTCACAAAGTGCTTCCCTACAACCAATGCGCAGGTGCAAGGCCTGTCTCCACATTTTACTAAGAAAAGCGGAGGATCTGGACCGCAGGCAGGATCAGCACAACTTTCACACATTTGTTCTAAATAAAAGTTGGAACTAACATCACCAGCATTTTATTCTATGCAAATTTATTTATTTTATTTTATTGGTGGTACCAGGGATTGAACTCAGGACCTTTGTGCAAATTTATTTATTTATTTATTTTTTCTTTTCATTTTAGGAAAGGGTCTACAGGGTGTCCAGGGTCTCACTACTAGATTGGACTTGTAGTGATCCGCCTGTTTACAGCCTCCCAAGAGCTGGGATTACAGGCGCACACCACAATGCCTAATCTCAATCGCAGTCTC
>NW_004524600.1:5433089-5434375 GCF_000260255.1 Octodon degus | reverse complement strand
GATTTGGACTTTTCAGCTACTCTTAAGAGATGGCTAGGGGCCAAGGAGATGGCTAAGTAAAATAAGTGCTTTCCTGGCAAGTGCAAGGGCCTGAGAGAGAGCCAGGGTTACACAAAAAAAAAAAAAAAAAAAAAGAGAGAGAGAGAGAGAGAGATCGCTAAATGCCTTTTGTGTAAAGGGCTATGCATTTGGGAGGTCAGGAGGAATGTTATGGCTTATGTCTTGTCCCCTCTGAGCCTCACAAGCTCACAGGTGGGGCTTTTAGAGAGTTGGCTGGATCTAGGGTGTGTGGTGCTGGGATAAAGGGTGTGTGGGGCTAAATTAGTTCATGGATCAGAATTAGCATAGTTCTGGGTGATGGGGAGCCCCACCCCATGTAAGAGGCACCACCCAAAGGCCTGCAGCCTGGACAGGATAAAAGGGAAAGGGAGGCCCACTGCGTCCTTGCTCGCAGCTTGCAGGTGCTTCCTCTACCTGCCCTGCCGTGGAGCAGGCTGGCTATGAACTGAAACCTCTACAGACTCTTGAAGGGACAGGAAAGGACCCAGAAGAGGAGGCCCCTGAGGAGACTGATGAGAGAAGTGACCTTCAGTTAGTTCAACCAAACTGAGGTGACCTAGCAGATGAGGAGCTGAGGTAAAAATTCTCCAACCTCACTCTTTTTTTCTTTTTTTCCGGAACCGGGGATTGCAAGGCCCTTGTGCTTGCCAGGGAAGTGCTTATTCCACTGAGCCATCTCCCCGGCCCCCTTTTTTTCTTCTATTGGCCTAACTCAAAAAAAAGAAAAGTGAAGGCCCGGGAAGCCTGCTGAGAGGGTCAGTGCAGCACAGGCATCTCAGACTGCGAGCAGGTGGAGAAGGGGCGGGTCTAGGGGGCAAATGAAGGGCTCCAGACCAGCACCAAGGATGCAGTCACGGAGGAGGAGGCAGAGAGGATATTCCATTATTGGACAACTTGGGAGAAGAGAAAGAACATCAAAACAGAGACATGAAGCCCTATGGAAGACAAACAGACCATAGAAATGCTGGCCTAAATAGCAGCAAGTTTATTCAAAGTGGAAAAGCCCTGCCTTGATCCTACTAACCCTGCCTTGGCTCCTATTTCCTGTCACTATTCTTGGAAAACAATTAGGTCACACTTGGTGATTCTACTTTCTTCTTCCACTACTTCATAGCTTCTAAATAAGATTGTATTCTAAAGAGTAAAGGACATGCACAAGGCCCTGAGTTCAATCCCCAGTACCACCAAAAAAAAAAAAAAATCCTAATGCCCTAATGCCTCCAGTA
>NW_004524600.1:5408220-5432989 GCF_000260255.1 Octodon degus | reverse complement strand
CAGAAACAACCCCCCCCAAACTACTTATGAGCTGCATGCTCTGAAATAGTCTCAAAGATGGAACTTCTCATGAACAGAGAGGTGGGTCAAGACATACCAGCAGGAGCCACACTCTACACTAGAGAAACAGAAAGGAGAATCCCAGCTTCTTCTCTATGGTGCCTGCACAGACAGACACACGCTGAGCCAGGCAAGGTAGTGCATGCCTATAATCCCAGAACTCTGAGAGGCTGAGGCAGGAGGATCACACAGTTAAGCCCAGTCTAGAAAACTTAGCTGTTCAGCAAGACCTCATCTCCAAAAAAGGTTGGGGATGGAACTCAGTTGGAAAGTCCTGGGTTCAATGCCTTGTACAGGGGTAAAATGAAAAAAGACAGATTCTGAGGACAGGGGAAGCCATGGCCTCAGAGCAGTAGAGATGGGTCAGGTTCGTGCTGTGACTGAGTGGACACTCCAAGGCCACCTACCTTCATGCCATCTACATCCAGGACGCTGAGGGCAGAGTGACTATCTGCAAAGGTCACCAGCATCTGTCCCTGGTTGATCCTGAAATACATAAGTTAGGTCGAGTCAGCACCAAGAATGCCTCAGCAGCTCTTGTGGCTCCTGACACCCCTAAGCCCACACCAGATACCCCCAAGACTACACCCAACTGGCAGTGGGTACCTGACAAGGACAATTGTCCCATAATTCCCCAAGGTCTGCATGAGTTCAGTACGCAGGTCCTCAGGAAACTCATTTCTCTCTTCTAGGGTCGGCGACTGAAGGTTTACAACAACGGTGGCATCCAGAGGGCCCTGGAAAGAGGACACTTCCTGGAAAACCCTCTCCCGAGCACCCACGTCGACTTCTTGCACCTCCACCTCCACGATGGCCAGCACAGGTCTGCATCAGACATGAGGAGAGGGCAGAGAATGGTTAGCCCAAGCAGCAATGTCACCTCCTAGTCCCCAGGCCTAGTCTCCTGTCCCTCAGAGCAATGCTGTGAACATGAACATCTGCCTGTGAGTCCATAGACTGGCTGCCTACCACAGTCTGGTTTTCATCTTTCCCCAATCTGGTGTTACTGTAGTGTTTTTATGCAAGGATGTGGAGTCCTTCATCAGTAGAATCCAGTACTAAGAAATCCCCAGCCATCAGCAAAGGTCTCTTGCATTGCAATCCCTAGTCCTGTCTTGGCGGGGAGAAACGACCACCCCTGATCATCCAGAACAGTTCAGCTTTTCACATGGCTGCCTAGAAACTGGGAATAAGAATCTCCAAACTGTTCATTGCTTTTGAGTTAATAATCTCATATCTAGGACTTTATTCTATGGAACTGACCAGAGATTCAGACAAACTTGACAGTTCACAGCAATGTCAACAGGAGGGGAAAAGGGAAGTGATGTAATTGTTTCCTAGTAGGGAAGAGGCATGATGCATCCAAAGGTGACATGCTGTACAGTCTCTGAGAGTCATGCAGAAATCTGCCTGACATACATGCACACCAGAACACCAGTCACCAGGACACAATGCTGAGGGCTATGAATTATGAAGAGAACGATGCAATTTTATTAAAGATTTACAGTACCATGTTAAGTGGCAATAAAACATAATATGAAGTAATTTATAATATGGTGACAGGGACATAGTATAGCATGGTTGTAAACACTTGCCTAACTAGGTTCTGGGTTTGAAGCCCAGTAGAAGGAAAAAAAATTTATTGCAGGTGGTAGGACACACCCATAGTCATAGCTACTATGGAAACAGAGGTCAGCATCACTCGAGCCCAGGAATTCAAGGCCAGCCTGGGCAACAGAGGGAGACTGCATCTGAAGAGATATCCAAGGTAAAAAGGTTGTTCCATTAAAACCAGAGAATACTGCAAAAGTTGAGATTGGGAGGAGAGGATAATGTCATTACTTTTTTTTCTTTTACGGCAAGAAAAACGATGCCTGAGAAAACTTATATAGGGTCACACACTGAGTTCAAAAGACTCCAGCAGAAGCAGTAGGTATAGCTGAAGCAGGCAGCTTTTTCACTCGGGAATGACAAGGAACAAATGCCTGACACAGGCAGCAACCACGACACCTTCGGGGAACCTCTTGGGCAGCTCTTCCCTGGACACCAGTGTTTCTTCTCTGTTCACTGTGAGGACTGCTGCCTGGCTCCTCATTCCCACCTTGCCCCACTGGAGACCTTTCCAGAGGTTCTGTTGATTATTTGTTTGTTTTTTGTGGAACTGGGGATTGAACTCAGGCCCTTGTGCTTGCCAGGAAAGTGCCTATTTCACTGAGCCATCTCTACAGTCCTAGAGGTTCTGTTGAGACCCCCACCTCAACTCAATGTACAGCCTACCTAGAAGGCAACTCAGGGCCTAGAGGTCCTGTTTGCCTCAACTCTGGCTTTCTCCCTCCCTTTCTGCTTCAGCCTTTCTGTCCTCTTGGGCTCCTTGGTGTTGATGGGCATGTGCCACTGGAAACACTTTCCCTCCAGCCACATTCCTGTCAAGCCTTGCTCTGAGGGCATCTAAGCAGATGCCTTTTCTGAACAGTGGGGAGAAGGCAGAATTTGTTGTATTTATATTTTTTAACTCTTCTAGAAAATTCCATGAGACCATGATCTTGTGTGTTTTGCTCACTACTTAACCTCTTGTGCCAGGAACAGGAACAGGGCTTCCACATAAGGTCTCTCAATAGATGCTGATTAGAGAAAGTTTTCTAGCTATGCTCCTCTCACTAGCAAATCTTTTTTTTTTTCTCAAATATTATTTATTTGACATAGGATCTTGCTACACAGTTCAGACTCAGCAGTGATCCTGTCTCAGCCTCCCCAGCACTGGGATTACAGGTGTGCACCAATATATCTGGTTTCAGGGCTGGCTCAGTGCACCCGGGGTTCTAAGGCCAGCACAGCATTCACTAGCAAATCTTGAAGTCACACAGTAGAAGATTTGTAAGGTACATGCCAAGGTGTTCTAGCAACAGGCATCTAAAAATTTGTAGGTCTCTAAACAGGTAGACCTACTATTGGCTGACCAACTGTTGTCCACCACCTTCTTTCTTCATTTCTTTCCTTGAAGTAGTTGAACTCATCACTGTAGCCTTGGTGGAAGCCATAGGAAGAGCAAACTCTTCCTTGTCCACCCTCAAATGCCACCTCTGGTGCCCCCTGCAAGATGTTCCACAGCTGTCCCTAGATCACTATCCTCTACATTCTCTACTCCCTCCCATTCTCAGGGTGTGATCCCCGAGGCGGCAGCAACAATTTAGAGTATTTAACATCTCAGAACCCTAGATGTAAAATACTTGATCTTTTTAAGAACAAAATACTAGACAAAATAATCATCAATCACTGAATGGGTAAACTCCATGAATCTGTTTAGGGGAATGGCAAGCAGCAGTCACAAAGACATGAACCTGATCACTAATGCCAACACGATTGTATCTTGAAAATAATAACAAGAAAGCCAGGCTATACAGGAAGATCATTTAAGAACATTTAAAACCATAAAATAGAAGAAGTTTTATCTTTGATGTTATTTGTGATACAGAGTGAAGACAAAATGCCAACAGTATTAGTTCTCATTGGCTACAGAGGTATTCGTTGTATCCTCTTTTGTTCATTAGTGTATCACATACACAACCACACACACACACACACACACACACACACACACACCCCACACACCCTTATGGGACAGCATCTTGGCTTCCTGCGGGGATGGAGGAGACACTGCCTTGCCCAGCGAGGACGTACCTATGATCAGATGCTTGCAGCTCTGCGCGACCGTAGTACCTGAGGGTGCCGGGAGACCAGGTGTGTCTGACTCTGGTATCACCATCTAGATCGTTGTCTAGAAGGTTGAGTTCTCCAGCTATGCACAGGTAACACAAAGCCGTATCAATATACACAAATGCAGTTATGAATGCCTTAGCCAAAAGCTCTGTCCCAGACGACCCTATGTCTCAGGCTCACTGGCTTTAGCCCTCGGAGCTTGAACCTGGGCTCCAGCTGCCCGGGGGCCTGTGGCTAAAGCAGTTCCTTACTGACAAATTACCCAGAACAGGCAAGAACATGACCACAGACCACCCTCCCAGGTGGGCTAACTGTGACCTAGAATGCATCTGTCCCTGCTGCCACATTTCCACTGAGGGTCCAGAAGGGACAGGCACATGAGCCACTCCCACAGCGGCAGGTGCTGAGCCTTGGAAGCCAGAACCTTCTAGCCTCTGCCTCTCCACATGCTGGGCCATAGAGCTGCTCACAAAGCCATCTGCAGGAGCATTTATCAGCAGATGTAGTTGTCTGCTGCCTATTTATTTATTTTTTTTGTGGAACCGGGGATTGAACTCAGGCCCTTGCGCTTGCCAGGGAAGTGCTTATTTTACTGAGCTATCTCCCTGGCCCTTGTCTGCTGTTTATGTACTAGCTTATAGTGTCCAAACTTCAAGCAAACTTCACTTCTTGGCTGGGCATCAATAATTGTTCAAAATATACTCGACAGCCAATGGATTAAAAAAATACTCTTAGTTTTACTGTGTCTTGCTCCTGCTCAATTTTCTAGTGGAGCCTGAAGCAGAGGAGAATTTGTCTGAACAAAATGAATTGGAAAAATTACTGAGTGGGAAAGGGACAGGCACCCTGACAATCTGCTGCTTTCCCTCAAGATAAGACATAGGCTGGGGTGAAGCAACTATGAATTCAGAGATGAGGAAAGCCAGGCCAGGCCTGCTGACAGGTCGCAGTCTCCAGAAGCCAGAAGGAACTCTCTCAAAGCACGGCTTCCCATCTGGGGCAATCTTTCATCACACGAGTTATCCAAAAGACTGGCCGAGCACTAGGCAGAGTGCGTGTGCTTCTGTCCCCTCGATAGCTTTAGTGTGCACCGGCCCTGGCTCCTCAGACCTGCCTCACTCACCAGTTTTATCAAAAGGATGCTTCTTTCTCCACCACAGCACTCGGTCTGTCCATGCTGGGGTACGGCATTTGTCACTTGTGTCATAGGCAGCGGAGCCAACATCGTATTTGTAGGTGGGCCCAAAGTTAATGGCTCCTTCATGAAAGTCTTTAAAAATCTATTGGGAGAAAAGTTACAAAATCATCATAAGGAGAAGAAGTGCATTCCAGGGTGTTCTGGCCCTGAAAGAGTAACAGAATCTATGTCCTAGTTGCAAACAGTCCTACCCTGGACAGAGGTGTGCCTTTTAATTAGCAAAAAAAAAGGGGGGGGGGTTTGTACTCATCATGTTGTCACAGCACCACAGAACCTCCCCCTCCTGCGCCTCCTCCAGCAGCCACTTGCTGTCACCCCTGGAAGACAGAAAGGCATGGGCCTGAGACCTTGTGCTCCCCTGTGCCAGGGCCACACCCAACATGCCTGGGGCAGCTGGAGTTGGATGCGCAGACAGAACCTGGGACCGCATGCACCCCGGGAGCCCAGGAACACAGGTCCACAGGCCCACGGCCTCCCAAGTGTGAGGGAGACGGAGAGTGGGGCAGGGACAGCCCTTTCTAGGAAGTCTATTGCCTCCTGTCCACCTAGCCACGCTCTGCACCCCCACGCCAGCTGGGCTGGGGTGATGGGAGATTCCCCCCCTTGCTTCTGGAAAGGGACCTTAGCTTCCCCAACCTCTCACATCTAACCTGCTCTGTTCTACAAAGGTGGGGTGTGCTTCAGCCCATACTGGACCGCTGAAATTAGGCACAGTACAAGCTGGAGGGGCGGATAATTCAGGTATCTGGAAGCTGGCTGCTATGACCTTGAAGAGCTAGTGACACATTCTGTAGCTGAACCTTTCCTACCTCACCCATGGCCTGGAGTCCCTAGATACCTGTCCTTGGGCCTGAAGGCCACGCCTGAGCCCTGCAGCTGGGCAGTCCAGTGCCAAATTACAGCCCTATGCACTGGCTGTGTGAACCTGGATTAGTCACTTGACTTTGTGCTCAGTTTTGTCAATAAAAGTTTACAACACCTAATTTATAAGGCAGTCTTGAGGATTGTATGGACAAACTGGTGTCTAAAGTACTACTATAATTTATGAGCACTTCCACCAAGAAAGAGACATCGACAAATTTTGAACACAGTCCAAAGTATCACTCCAAAGTAAACTCGGTAGTTTATTATGTCTGCCTCTAAAAACACTGCACATGAGCAAGAGGCATGGGGTGGACTGGGTGAATAAAGACCTGCAGACGCCAGCATTTGATGGCCCCTCAGAGTGACACAATAGCTGCTGACATCAGGGCAGCCATGACTCAGCAGAGCTGCTCTGAGGTGAGACCTTGCTGGTACTCCTGCTGCTGGATTAACTGTTCTCTCATAGCCTTCACACAGCGATGGCTTCTCTCTCAGGCCCTGGGAAGATGCCTAGACCCTGCACATGGCCAGCCAGAGCCCATTTAAGGCAGGACAGATGCTCATGTGAATGCACGCTCCAGTTTCCCTACCTTCCCAAGCTCCACATGCTTTCTACATCAGAAACACAAGTGGAGTTTAATTTGCTGAGCACTGGCGTACATGTTTAGTAGATGGCGGTCCACACCATGGGCCACTAAAAGTATCATAAAAGCACAGCTTACTTTTCCATTTGATTTCTGCAGCTGTAGCTGATCGAATTCCAGAAGTTTCTTCCAGTCTTGGCGTTTAACAAAATAGAAGACTTCCTCATAAGTAAGGTCGATGCGGTAGTTGAAATCGCCACACCAAAACACATAATCATGAGAAAACACATTTCTCCCCTGAATTGTAAGGAAAATCACAATCATTCTAGTCCACTTTTCAAGGAAGATGGGAGAGGGGAGAAAAACAACTGTCATCAGACAGAAGACAAGCAGAAGCATTTTTCTTAATATATTATTGTTAAGCTTTCCACTAGAGCATACTCATTTGTCACTAATCCCATAAACCTACTGGAGGATTTTTACATGGTCTGCTTTTCTGTTTTACATAATTGTGTTCTGGAGTGATTTAAACAGAGCTCCAACTCTGAGAAGCACAACTACCAATTCTGATCCCAAGGACCAGTCTGTGTGCTTGCTCTGTGTGTCCTAAGAAATGCACAAATAGCCATCATCGCCAGAACTAGGAACAAGGAAAGTAGCAGAAACACGAGACCCTGCAGGACAGATACTATGGGCTCTAAAAAAAGTTTGGAATCAGTCTAACTTACTAAAGGGTGCACAGCAAGTGCTGATAAAGAAGAGATTTGAACCCAGATCCGTTGAGATCCTATAGCCATTTCTGTCCCCTTACTATGTGATGTGCCTCTTCCCTCATCCCATAAAGAGAATCTGAATAGAGGACAAAGATAGTCACAACTGAATAAAACGAGTGTGTAGACAACCACAGAACTTGCACGGGTAGAAACACTTCCTGTGTCAGCTAGTTGTATGAAGACCTGCACTGCAGGTGACTTCAGTTAATTTAAGTAGCTCCTCATGGCCAGTGGCTATTGCACTGGGCACTTGTATGGAGTATTAACATATCAGTACCACTAACATACAATCTGTATATATATATATATATATATATATATATACATTATATATTATGTATATATATACACACACCTATATATATATCCTATTGTAAACTTTTAATTTTTAGGAATTATTAATTCAAAATAGCACTCTTCAAGTGAAAAGGGTTAGACTTTTTAGCTACATACAGAAGTTGAAAATTTCCCAACTTATTTGTTTCTTCTTTAACTCAAGGAAGATCAGGGTACTTATTAATGAAAAGTAAGCCATTTCTGTTTCCACGCGTGTGCCACCCAGCTCACAGAATAGCAGCCTTCATGGTCTTGCTCTCATAGAGCCGAGCTCTAAGACCCAGCCAGCCCCTCTCAGACTCCAGAAGAACAGTGAAAGTCCTCCCTCTGGGGGTACAGGGGATGACGGTGGGGGTGCACACCGGGCTGAAGGTGTGCAGGTGATCATCTTTCCATTGGGAAAAACATGAAGATCTACATTTTATAATTGTTAGTAGGTTCTGGCATAAAACCTCTGAGCTACCACTAGAGGGCAGCCTGGCATGAATTACTGTTAGGCTAGAAGTGGGGTCCAGGTCTTCAGTCATGATTTCCTGATTCAAAAAAGAACGACTTTCATTTTTACTTTTATTTTTTATTTTTTTCGATACTGGGGATTGAATAAAAGAAAGATTTGTAGCTGAGCCACAATGAAAATGCAAAGATTGTGGATCTTAAGAAAATCAAGTCCTTATTCTTTCTTTGGATAGGGATTGATACTAGGGCCTCATGCATGCTAAGCACATGAACTGCACCTGCGTCCCCAAGGAAGGTTTGTGCTTTTCAGATTCAAATATCCTTCTCTCCCCATTTCATTATTTGAATTAGAAAATCAGGAAAATGCACCAAAGACAATCTAGAGTGCTTAAGGATCCCCAGGAGATGGAGAAGGAAGGGACAGAAGGGCAGGGCTCCTTCAGGTATCCCTCTGTTACAGGATCCCAGGTGGTTTCCAGGGACAACGCTGCCTCTCCTCGCAGCCAGGCTTTGCCCTCTGGGGCAGGAACCCTACTTGTGGTCGCATCCCTGGGCTCTGCCAGCAGCCTTGCTCACCGCAGGGAAGGACAGCCTGTGTGTGATCTCCTTGTAGTCCTCATTCCTCTCCTTCACCTGTGACTGCCCAGCAGTCAGGTGGCTGCAGATGAAGCAGAAGCTGGTGCTGTGGAACTGGAAGCGGATGCCCACGGCACCCTTGTTTCCCGCCTTGCCTCCCATGCCGGTCTTCACCGTGTCAATAGCCACGTCCCTGCAACAGGAGAGCATGCACATTCTGTGAGCTGGAGAAAATCAGAAAGCTCTTTTGCCAGAGAAGAACCCAGGAGCAGCCTGAGGCTACTGCTCTGAGGGCCCCTGAATCTTGGCTGAGGGCTTTATTTAACCACATCTTCTGCAGCGAAGAACACAGAGCCCCACAAGGCCATCACTGACGGGTCAGAAGGCTGCTTCCTCTCACTGTTGGCTGCTCCCTCTTTCAAGGGTGCGGAGCGCCTTCCCTGTGCCATGGCTTTGCGCCCCATGAGTACCCTCGATGATGCAGATACATGGTCCCTGCATCTGCCCCAGCTTTCCCGCTAGCAGGAGTAGCAGGAATTTCATTGTCCCCCTCGCCCATGCCACAAATCTTGTGCCCAGCACAGGAGGAAACATCGGGCAATGAATGTATTTCAGAATCAGGAAGCAGCCCACCATGCAGGCCGTCCTGAGAAGGCGATCCCAAACCAACTTTCCTGCATCACAGACTTTCGCGCTCGTTAAAATAGCAACTCGGAATGTATACATGTGCACATGAGTGTGCTGGGCCTAAATCCACAGATCATAAGCCCACTGCTCAAAGCCTCCATAGCATGCCAGAGATGGTGGAGGAGGTACCTGGGTGCCTGCTTCCTAGGAGATGAGGTGAAGGTGACAGTTTCCCAAAGGGGTGGGAACTTAAACCAACTGGAGAAGGGAGACAAGGACAAAGTAACACACAGGTGGCAAAACCTCAGGCCATGTCTAGAAATGGGAGCTTTCCCTCCTCAGTTTACCTCTAATGTTTACCCTGACCTTAATAAACTAATCTGTATCCATTAACCCAGGGTACAGAACAGCTACCCTGGTCACACCATGTTTCCTGAAAATAAGACCTAATGGGAACATAAACTTCAGCTGTAATTAATGACTGGTTGCTACCATGGTCATGGCCAGTGTCATGGAGAAGGCTGTACCTCCTGCTCAGGTGCCACTTTGTAATGGCAGGAGCTGCAGCTCCAGGCTGACCAGGGCTATGAGTGAAGAGCCCAGTATTGCCCTCTAAAGGATGCCATGAAGCATGCTGGTGGCCTTCTACACAGAGGTACCAGACTGTGAGTTTTGTCCCAATGATTTAGGAGGAAGGTCAGCTTAGGGTCTGGCATCAGCATTACGAAACCCTAATAAACCCATACATAAGACCAAGTAGTAAAAAGGAAGGTATTAAAAGTTGAGGGAGGGCCTGGGGGAGATAGCTCAGTAGAATAAGCACAAGTTACTGAGTTCAATCCCAGGTACCACAAAAAAATTCATAAAAAATAATAATAATAAAGTTGAGGGGAAAAAATAATAAGATAAAATAAAATGAAAGACTGTAAAAAAAATGTTAATCTCACTTTTAAAAAAAAGTTGAGGGAAATGGTGGACTCCTCCAGTGTCTTATACACTCAAGAACGCACACACACAGTCTTTGTTAAAAGGAATGTGTTTCCTAAGGCTTCCCCTTTCTTACAGTCACTCTTGTTACCTTGGAGAAACAATAATGAAATGACACGAGTTCAGCTAAGAATTCTTTTGAAAGGAGACAAAAGAACCGCCATTCCCTGACGAGTTGGTCAGCGCTGGGTCAATGATTTCCTGTATGGAAAATGCAGACAAGAAGCCCTTTCCTTGCACACAACGGCGAGGAACTCTGTGGACCACTCCTCCTAAGCAGGGCTAGCTTCCTGGCTTAGGAGTTTCCCACTGTGGCTTTTTCATTGCTGGACAATGTTCTATTTGGACTCTTTCTTCCCCTCCTCTCCCCTTGGGAGTTTGGCTCCATTTATGTAAAATAATGGCAGGTCCTGATTCCTACCGCAGGAGTGGGGACCAGAGGAAGTCATAGAACAAAACACAAAGACACACAATGCCTCACTCCCCCAGTGCTTATAAATGTCTCTTACCTGATGAAGGGGACATGGTATGGACGCACAAAGATATACAGACAGACGCCCACCAGCTGCGCCGAAGTCAGGAGAATGTACCTATGAGAGCGTGAGATGGCTTTCTGAAGCTGCTCACCCCACATCTTCCTGTTGGTGGTACTGGAAAAGAAGAGAGGACGGCTCTCTAGTCAGCTGGAGGGGCCACCTCCCTGCTACTGAGCGCTCCAGCCTTCATCGATCCTTTTCACAGAACTGATTTCTTACTGTCGGCTCCTCCATGTGATAGCATGCCTTGCTTCTTCCAGCGGACTAGTTACACATTTTTGGTTGTGTCTTCCACATCACAGTGGCCCTTTCCTTGGGGTTGCCACTGACATCTAGCACAAAACCTTCTTATAAGAGCTCTGGAGAGTCAGTTTTAATTATTTATTCAGAAAATTCCTTCATATGAATCTGGGCAAGCTTAGGGAGGAGGTCAGTCTTGCTGACTATAGCAAATGTTAACCCACAAGTTTGGGGGTTTTCCTTTGTAGCTACTCCTGGCATTCAGCTTTCCTTCCCTCACTCCAGGAAATACGAATCAGCTGCTCTCCCAGCCTGCCCCATCCCATACTCCACCGTCACACACCAGCTTCCCATAGTACCATGGATCAGCTGCATCCACAGCCCAGGCAAGAGCAACTTACAGAAAAGACAGCAATAACCAGCTCTCTCTTCTGTTTCCTTGATTAACAGGGCAGGAGGACCACGGCAGCACACCTTGGTGAGTGTGGCTAAGGAGCCCACTCAGAAGTGCCCACAGACTCAGGGACACAGACCCTGGATCCAGAGCAGGCTGGCTCTGGGAGCACCTCAGGGCCCACTCCCAGCCAGGCACCTGGCTCGGGGACACCCCAGCCCAAGCACCACAGCCCCTTACCTGGCGTTGACAATATTTCCTGCACTCAGTTCCACCATTTCCTCAAACCCCACAGCGAACATGTCAGCAGGGCTGCTTTCATCTGGGGAATAAGGCAGGAGATGAAGGGAGTCAGGGCTGCCAGGCCTGCACTCCTGGCTCACAGGGGCCCCTATTTTCCTCTTCTGGGCCACGCTATTCACTGCTGAAATCTCCCCTCACTGACCTCTTGGAGCCCAGCCCCCAACCCCACCCCTCTACCAGACACACTTCCCTGAGTAAGTCCAGGGATACACTATGGCCCCTCTGAACCTGCTTCTTTTGCCATGAAAGGGGTAGCTGTGGAGTGCATATCGGAAAGGGGAGGACAATGCCTGGGCCAGCACAAGAGCCTTTCTTGCCCTTCCTGATGACTGGTCTCCCACGCCAGACCCTCAGAGACTGGGACCCACACTATCTTCTTCAGCGTGTGCCTCCCAAGTAGTTTTCACAGGGCAGAGCGGGGCAATGCCCAGTTAATAACTGACTGCTAGGGTCCTGTCCCACGGGACCATAATTGGGTGGTCAGAGGAGAGACTCCCTCTGCATACTGGTGCTGCTGGAACCACTTTGGTGGGCTCTGCTATGGAAGTAGGGCTTACACAGAGCCACCAAGCCCGGAGACCTGGAGACAGGGGCCCACTGGGCAAGTGGGCAATTTAGCAAGACTCTGTCTCAAAAGAAAAAGTGGTGGGCTAAAGGTAAGCTCAAAGCAAAAGCCCTGGGTTCAATCCCCAGGACTCAATACCACAGAAAAAAGACAAACACACAAACAAAAGGGTTCTTTCATAACCACTTAAAGTGGGGATGAGTATTCCTTATGTGTGGACCATACATGTTTTGGGTTTAGGAATATTTGTATATACATGAAGATGGGACACCATTCTAAATGTGAAATTCATTTATTTTATGTACACTTTCACACATAACCTAAAGGTAATTTAATGCAATTTAAATTTATTTATTTGCTTGTTATTGGGAAATTACTCCAGGGCCTTCACACTGAGCTACACCTGCAGCCCTTTCTAATTTTGAGGCAAGCTGACTCAAACTGGAGCTCGTCCTGCCTCAGCGTCCCAGCGGTTAGCTTCATGCACCGTTTTCAGAGCATGTGTGTCTTGACTGTGATGCATCACACCAGGTTGGGAATGGAATTTTCCACTTGTGATGTCACATCATTGCTCAAAAAGTGTCAGGTGTCGGGGCATTGCAGAGTTCAAGTTTGGAGGCAGCAGCAGCATTAAGTGCATGCTTGGCTCGAGCAGCAGGGCTCTGGGGGCCAGGTCTCCTGACGACAGCTGGGTACTAGTGACCCACTCCTAAGACTGTCACATGTCTGCATGTGAAGAGGAAAGAGATCTAAGGTCTGATAGCGCTTTCAAGCACATGGGAAAGAAAAAGGCTGACCAAGTTAACTCGCCACGCGGTACTTTATATCACGGCACTGTGCTTTCACACTTTCTGTGTGCATGTGTGCATGTGTGTGCCGCTAGTGGTCAAGCCCCGGGCCTCAGGCATGACAGGCAAGTGTTCTACCACTAAGCTACATCCCCAGCCCACATGTGAACGCCCCAAAGAGTGAAAATGTCAAGTACTCCATTCCATAAAGCAACAGCTACTAAGCAGACGAAGCCTGAAGGGCCGGTTGGCTGGGAAGTATATCTGGAGATCACCAGAGAGGTTGCACTTACCCTCGAAGTCCACAGCTCCGGAGAGCCGGGGTGCATCCAGCAGCCAGTCCGTGAGCTCCTCCGTCCCCAGGAGGTTGCTCCGGAACTGCTTTCCTCCGTTCACGTTCCAGGTCCCCACAGCGATTCGGATCCGCTTGAAATTTGTGAATTCTGACTGTCGCTCTGTCATGGCTTTCAGGATCCTGGGAGTCACTGTGAAGAGACATAAAAAGGTATGTTTCTCGACAGACCAAACCTCAGATACTGTAATTTTAGAATTGCGGAGGGGGGGGTAAGCTATCAGAGAAAGCATATTGATATGGATCATGGGGAGGTGCATCATGGGGAAGGTGACAAGAGGTGAACCCCTCTCTTAACCACTGCACTTCCTTGTCTACAATCCAGGTGTGACAACACAGGTCTGGAAATGCATTTCCCTTAACAGGGCCTTCCTCCCAGTGAAGGCCACAGGGGTCACGTGACATTAGGTCACAGGGAATCCCTGTGACACGTGGGAAAAAGCCTTGCCCTTGGCATTTACCTCATGATCCCATAGAAGGAAAAAGCACTGGAGACAGCTCAGTGCACCACATAAACAATATATATGCATTCATTATGTGTAATATTTACATATATAACTTTAAGTATCTTACCATCCCACATGTCTGAGAGACATTAAAAAACCAAGATACCACATCGTCCCTGTCCTCTAGAGATGCAAAACATGTTGAACTCCTCACTTAGTCCAAGAAGTCCCCCTCCTGCCTTCCCCCACCCCATCCTGCAAGTGAATAAGCCTCACTAGGTCGCTTGGAGCTTGTTTAGCTTTTTCCGAGCTGGCATTATTCCCAGGGCAGAAACCAATCCAAACAACACCTTGGCCATCAGAAGCCAAAGAAATGCCCTGAAGTATAGAGAAGCAAGAGTAGTAAAGGCCTATCAAACCATTTCAAATACGGGCTCATTTCTCTTTCAAGAACACCATAAATTTCTAACAAATTTTAATATACAAGAAAATGCTGGGGGCCTGCCCATTAGCTCAGCTGTTCAAGTGACTCTTTAAACAAAGCAATCAGGATGCTGTGGTTCGCTCCCCAGATCCTCAAGCCTTACCAGACCTGCTCTCAAGGCATCCTGAGCCAGCCGGGGGGGAAAAAAAAAAAAAACAAACATAAACTTTTGGGGGCTGGGGAGATAGCGCAGTAGAGTAAGTGCTTGCCTGGCAAACACAAGGGCCTGAGTTCAATCCCCAGTTCCACCAAAAAAAAAGAAAAGAAAATGCTGTGTCTCCCCTTTTCCCTTAGATCTATAAAGTTCATAGGCTCCCAGGAATAAGATGACATTAAAATTTCCCCAAGAGGGCCAGCCAAATAGCTCAACGGACTAAAGTGCCTGCTTAGGCAGAGCACAGCAGCTGGGGTTTGATCCCCAGTATACTGTGCTGGCCCTGCCCCCGGGGTACGCTGAGATGGTGGCGAATAAGACTGGACATGGTGGCATGCACTGTAATCCCAGCACTTGGGAATGCTGAAAACAGGAGAATCACTACGAGTCTGATCTACATAGTGAGACCCTGTAGACACTGTACTAAATAAAAAAAAAAAAAAAAAAAATTCCCCAAGAAATTTCTAACTATTGATGAACTCCTGTCCAGATGTGCCTGCACACCCAGAATTTGGCAGTGTCCTCTCTCCTGTTTCTGCAGGGCCTTCAGGGGCCAAAGGACAACAGGGAAGCCCACAGGAAGCTCCTGAGGAGCGTGACATCTGTTAAGGGGACCAGAAGCTCAGGTCACAGGCAGTTTCTGGAGCAAGTAAGCATTCAGAGACATCGATACTCTCAGTACAGGACAGACCAGAGCTCTCCCCATTCCTCCCTCCTCTCGGCATGGAAAATAGAACAGGCCAAGGCCATAGACAAGGTCAGAGGAGGGCTCCCATGTACAGACTTTTCCTAGTCATTTTACCCTGAAACAGTACAGTGTAACAGCTGATTACATGGCATTAAGTGTTAGAAGTAATCTGGTCTAAAGTATAGGAGAGGATATGTGAAGGTTATACACAAAGATATGCCATTTTATATAAAGGACTTAAGCATCTGCCACTTTTGGTACCCACGGGGCTTCTGGAATCAATTCCCCACAGACACTACGGAACAGTAGCCATGTACAGTGACAACTGCAGGCTGCTTAGGTCAATCATTTGAACCAGGAAAACATAGACCAGAAGCCTAAAAATGTTAGGCATATCTGCCAGCTGCCATCCTGGATGATACAACTGGGGGAGTGGGGATGGTTCACCTCCCCCATCACCACCACCTGAGGACCCCATGCAGTAGATACCCAAGCAAGGAGAGCAGCAGGTGTTACCCAGAAGGGCTGTGTTGTCCAGGAGCATCCTCCCTTTGTCTGTTGACTCCTCCTTATAGACATCTCCCACCAGCAGCAGCTTGATGGCTTCCTGCTTCACCCCGTCAAGGAAGTTGGACTGGATGGTACGAGACATGGATCGGGCGCCATCCTTTAGCTTCCCCACCTGCACGGAGCCAGCCACAGGTATAACAGGGCACTGTGACGTGCCCCTCCCCCTGCCACCCTTGCCCCTCCCCCTTTACCTTGGCCTTTCCCTCCAGGGCCCTGCTGCCTGTGAACACTTTGCTCAGGCTGTGCCCATTCAGGGACCACATGGCTTTGAAGGACTCCACGAAGCGCTCAACAGTGGGCTTCGAATTCAGCCTCAGGCTCTCGAGCTGCAGATGAAGGACCTGGGGAGACATGAAGGACAGTGGCCACTGGCAGCCTGAGGGGTTCATCCCCAGACACTTCCTAGGGTGGGTACTGCAGGCCCTGAAGACTTTGCGCACCTCAGAGAACTCTTACAGCATGCAAGCACCCCTCAACTCCCCAGCTTCATTTATTTATTTATTTATTTATTTATTTATTTATTTATTTATTTTGCGGTACCAGGGATTGAACTCAGGGCCTTGTGCTTGCCAGGCAAGCACTTATTCTACTGAGCCATCTCCCCGGTCCTCTAGCTTCATTTAAATGACTCCCTCAGTCCCTCCACTGACAGAAACCTGACAGCTCCCCATCACTCCTGGGGCAGCAAGCAGTAGGGGAAAGCAGGAGGTGTGGTCCTTACTTCCTCTTCCCAGGTCACCAGACAGCTGGGGCCACAATGACCAATGCAGTCCCCGGGACCTCACACTGCCCTGGCCTGCGGTATATTCAGGATAATCATTGCATAGGAGAGCTGCGGCTTCTTAAGGACTCCTGAGCCTTTGGGCCCCCATGTCTGGGGTGCATCCCAAAGACCGTGTGAATGGCTGTGCCTGTGACAGGGAAAGGCACAAGATGGCACAGACCAGCAGCCACCCAGGGAACCTCCCTAGATGCTGTACGTATCAGCATTACCCATAATATCAACCCAGTGATGCCACCCTATCTTGCTACCGAAGGCCCAGCCTACCCTGCTGAAGGCATGAGACATTACATAGATGACCCAAAGGACAAACCTCCAGTGCAATGAAGCTCTGCACAGTGTTGGTTCGATCCAAGCAGTCAAGACAGTTCATCCGCAAAGTACCTTTCTGGAAACTTAGAAATAAGAAAGGGCCAGTTATGAGTTCAGAGGAGCCAGCCAATGGCCTTGCTCTCTCCCAAGAGACAAGCCCTTTCCTACTCTGTAGCAACCCACCAGCATCCTCATGTACATCCCAAGGGACCCAGCATAGCAGGAGTGGCAGGATGATCCCAAACCACCACTGCAGGTGCCCACAGGTCTGGCCACTATAAATACAGCTGGTGCTTGTTAGTCACAGGAGTTCATAGTTGCATGAACATTAAATTAGCAAACCGGCACATGCCTCCGAGGGGAAGTGTTGTGAGGTACCTATGGGCCTCTGGCCAATTATGAGCTGATCAATACATCAGTTGCTTTGATGGTTTCTGTTTCAAGACCTATTACTGAATATTTATAGATTTAGGATGGTTCAACTGAAATTTTTTTCTTAACTTTACCACCAGTTAGAAAGAATATTAAATGCATTTTTGACTTATGCTATTTTTGACACACAACGGGTTTCTGAGGACATAACTGCATTTTAAATCCAAGAGTATCTGTAGACTGCTGCTTCATTAACACTGAGCTCATGGCCAAGAGCACCAAAGCGCAAGCCCAAATGCAGCCAATCTGGCCTGCGTTTTCTTCAGAAGGCATAGCTCAGCCTTCCTGTACTTAGAAATGCTCAGCACTAAGCGGGCAGGCCATTGTCAAACAGTGAAATCAACAAAAAAGGACAACACTTGAAAGACATGTGCTCAACAGTGAAAAGGACCCTTGTCTACAGCCCAAGAACTGAGCTACAAAGGTCAAGCGTCATCCTGGCTGACCTCACCAGGGACATAGACTTATTGCTCCACATGTTTTATGAATGACTGCAAAACCATGGTGAGGAGATTCTGAAGCTATCGATGAGTTTTGAAGAGTAGGTGAATTCACAAATAGGGGTCTGTAAAGAATTCGGGTGAACTGCATGTGATCAAGGACTCTGGCTTTCTTTTCCTTTCAGCTCTGAACAGGGTAATCCACAGCTCAGTTTCTTTGGGCAGAGTGGGTGCAGGCCAGCTGTTCTACCAAGACTGATGACAACTTCCCCTCATTCTCTTGAGCTCCCATCACAGTGTGTAAGTTGTTGTTACACAGTCTCCTGAGCTCTTCATGTTGACACAGTCCTTTGTAGGGGATGTTCCTTTTCCCAGAAAATCATACTTTACCATCTAATCTCCAAATTCAGAAATACATCATTCACTACAGGAAGAGAAAGGAGAAGGCTGGAATCCAGAAGATGCCCAGCATTACTGAGCTTACCACCCTGGAAACTACAGGTATAGCCAGGCAGCTGTTGGGTGCTTGAAGGGGCCCCCAGCTCAGGGGTGCTGTGCTTCCTGAGCTCCTTGCCTGGAAGGAAGGCAAAGAGTATGGGCGAGACTCACCGTGGACTTACATTCTCGCCCTTCGTGAACACATCAAAGTCATCCCAGTGCAGCTTTAAGTGAGGCCTCAACAGGTTCTCCAATTTCTCTAGCTTCCCGCCTTTGGCAAACTGATGCAAGTCAAAATTTATCATAGGCGTGTCAACGGCGTGGCAAGAAGCCCAGAGCAACTTCTGAAAAGGGAGAGGGAGAGTGGTGGGGGGGACAACAGAAGGCAGAGCAGAGACTGCAAACCTCCGGCTGCTTGTGTTGTCCAGGCCAATCAGTTACACCCTAGAGTGTGCACGTCAGCTGAACAGTGCATGGGAGACCGGGGGCTCCACTGGCCCTGACCCTGAAAAGGAAGCATGGGACAAGGGTCCTGGAAGCACAAAAGCCACAAAGAACATCTTGCCTGCACAAGGGCAGAAGGTCCCTGTTGGGCAAAAGAGGCAAATGCAGGGGTGTCTTCCTGGGGACATCCCACTCTTTGCAGGGCCCTTGGAGGGCCCTGTTCTTCAGGTGGGCCAAGTGCCCGGGCCATCAGGGACAGTGGCACAGAGCAGCCTGGGGAGCTCATAATCCAGTTCCTGTTGCCCTGGTAACTGGCCTCTTCCTCACAAGCACCAGACCCAGGCAGGTGGGCTCTACAGTGGCCAGGTCTCCAGGCTAAGGTGGCTAGAAGGAAGGCGATGCCATTCCTCAGGATGAGAGACATAAGGAGCCAGAGTCATGGGACCCAGCCTGATCTACATCCAGGCGCAGCCCGGGAGCCACAGTGAAGGTGGGCTCTGCCCGGGAAACACATCCTGGGGTTGCTGATGCTTTAGAGTACTTAGCCATCCCTGCACATAGGGCTTCCCTGCCCATCTACTCCTCAGCCTCCTCATCAAAGCACACAGTTGTCAAGGGCAGACCTGCTATCCCCCACACACCTAGATCTGAGCCTCTACACACAGTGCTGGTGGCTTCAGGGCAGATCAGGTCCACACCTGCCCAGCCAGAGGTTTAGGGGATCCTGCAGGACTATAAGGACTCTAGGTCACCTCATCTGGCCAAAATGCATATGTAATATGCTGCCACAGTCAAGAAAGCCTCCCTGGGAACAGTTTGTGGAACTAAGACGCATGCTGGTGGCTTAAAACTTCATATACTCGAGCCAGCACCTTGTCCAGCTGTAGACAGAGAACCACCAGAGCCCAGGCTGGCTGCTGGAGTGACAGCCTCGGTCTGGTCAGGAGACTCACTAGTCAGGGCCATGACCCCGGTCTCCAGTTGGTGTACAGTCTCTGGCTGTGCCCCACCCCAAGGCCTCCTCCTGCCCTCTGGTTACAAAAGAGACCTTCACTTTAGTGCCAGGGACACTGCCACCAACGGCTGGGAGGGGCAGCAGCTTCTGAGGACATCCTTTCTCTGTAACTCAAGGCAGAAAAGGGAAAAGGATTTTCCCCCATCTTCTGCCTTAAAATAAGCCGCCAGCATTGCTGCCAAAGTGGGTGGGAAGGGAGAGGCTTCTGGATGAAGTTGCTGGAGCAACAAGCCAAACAGGAAAAGCAGGTCTGGCCAAATACAACTGACGACCTGAAAGTCCCTGCTAGAAGCCTGCAGCTCTTCTAAGCGAGTGAAATGAGCACCCAGCCAGGGTTCAGGGGTCAGAGTGACAGCAGGGGCTGGCCCTTGGCCTTCCTGAGGTGACTGTAGGTTCTGTGGATAAGGGGCTTCTTTGAGCATCAAACAACCAGTCTTTCTCCACTAAACAGGGGCCATGGGAACGTGAGGGAGAATGAGGAAGCCCCCACAGCTCATTGTGGGGTCTTCCATGGCAGCCTGGTAGCTCCCAGGAGACTGCTTCCTCACTCTGTGATTCACTGTCCCCTGAACTGGGCACCCTGATGGAGGAGAAGCCCACCACAGCTGGCACCCAGCATCCATGGCAGCCCAAAAGAGACTGGGGACTTCAAGGCCACCCACACAGCAGGAGGAGGCCCTGAGGGAGACTGAGGCACGAAGCCCCCGCAGTGTTGGTGTGAAGATCCCAGGAGGTGCCAACCTGCTTGTAGGCTCCACCTTCTCCCTTTCCTGATGGGCAACTCTTCAAGGTGGCTGAAGGCCTCCTTGACCGTTGGGGGCTGGGCGAAATGTAGCTTTGCTCTGATTCGGAGCGAATTCTCCCTATCTGCTACAGCCAGATAACTGGCTGAAGCCCTGGAGAAACCTCTGAAACTTCAGGAGGGTGGACTGCTGTCCTGAGTCTCACAGGAGCCCACCTAAGTGGGGCCACTGCGCCCTCCCCACCTGCCCAACTCTGAGTGGAGACACCAGGAGTGGGGTTACCTTGAAGGCCCTGTTGAGCACCTCCTCTCCGCCTCTGCTTCCCAGCAGGTTCACAACCACCTGTTTCCCGTACTGCTCCTTCAGAAGCACCATGTGCCTGCAATGGCAGTGGGTAGATGGTGACACCAGAGCACGCAGACCGGCCACCTGGTCATGGGCACTTCAGGGAAGACGTGCAGAAGGACAACACTTTCTCACCCGTGCCACTGGCCCAAGAAGTGGAAAATGAGCCAGGGTAGAAAAAATGACTCCTCTTCAGCCAGTGCCACTGCTTGCCAGAAATGCCAGTGACGAGAACAGGCTGCCGAGGCCTGTCTGCATAAAAGACCCAGGATGGGAATGACACACGAAGGCTGTGCGGCTCCTTGGCAAAGCACCACCACCAGACCTAGTGCTGAGCCAAAGCAAGAAGGTACAACGAATCTTGCAGGCTCCCAACAAGTATTCCTAGGTCAGATGGGATTTTGAAATACGCATGGTGAGCTCTTGGGAAAGACTCCAATATTTATCCTTGTCGCCTGTTTGATAAAAGTAACTTTGTAATTTTAATGTTAGAGATGTTTAAATGTGGCACTTAAAAGAACAGGGAAAAGACAATGCAAAAAAGCAGACATAAAACTGTAACATAACAGTGCGGTCTTTATGTCTAAATTTAGACAAAAGAAGCCTGGAAAGAAATATACTGTGATGTTAAAAGGAATGGAATGTTGCAGGATTAAAAGATTTTTTCTGCTCTGAATATTTTTCTTTTCTAAATTTCTACATGGCAAGTTTCTTTTATAAAGAGATTTAAAAAAAAAAAAATAACGAGCACACCATTTTTAGCCCAAAAGAGAGAAAAAAAATCTTACTGACTTTGATAGCTAGCACACAGGGTAGAAAGAGTGTGAATTCGGAAGAGGGCGGTTTTAAGTTAGGCTTGCATGCTGAGCAGCCAACCTCAGTGAACGGGAGCCCCTCCCGGCTTCTGCCTCTCAGGAGTCCTGCTAGAGCCAGGCTCCTGGCAGCTCAGAGCTAGGCAAGAAGTGAAATGTGCAGGGCTCAGCCCTTCAGGGGTCTGCCCCAAAAAGGAGCATCTGACCTGAGCTCTGGCACGGGAGGCTCTGCCCAGTGAGATAAGGAAGCAAGCCCATCAGGGCCACCTAGCCAAGCCACATCCCACAATGCAGCTTATCAGAGAAGAGGCCAATGTCAAATCTCCACCCATCAGATCTCCCCACTTACTTCTCCAAACTGCAGGGTGGGAAGAGAAATGTTACTACTTATTATTCCTGTGCTTTATCTTGTCACCAGGCCCAAGTCCTGGACAAGGTGAGCCTTCCCTTCTGAGCTGGCTCCTTCTCTACACTATCAGGCTCAACTTCCCTCCCATGCAGAGGAATCAAGAGGATGAAAAATGATGCAAGGGACCAAGACAGTGCTCAGAATATGGGTGTCAGTTTTGCATCCCTTCCTGTTAATTTAAAAATAATCTCCTTGTGTTATAAAAGGTGTCACGGAACCAGTGCACACAGGAGTACCTGGCATCCACACCGAGGTCAGCAGGACAAAGACACGTTCCTGCCTTGGTTGTGCTGGGCTTTGGACCTTTCTGTTCACTTTTTCTGCCCATCTGTTGCTCTCATAGGCAGTTAGTGGGAAAATACGGAGTGTTTCAGGAACCTTGAGGAGTTGGGTTTCCATTGGGAAGCATCCTGCCTCTCATTTTCAGGGAGGGACCAACCATTAGTTGTGGATTGACAACTGGTGGCCAACTTGTAACACCCAGCTGAATTGAACCAGCATGATGCTGGGTTGTGGGAGGTCTGCTTGAGGGTTGTTACTGGCAGCATAAGAAAGAGAACTGGAGAGAAGAGAGCTGTAGGGAGCTGTTGGGAGCTGTTGGGAGCTGTAGGGAGCTATTGGGAGCTGTAGGGAGCTGTTGGGAACTGTAGGGAGCTGTGGGGAGCTGTTGAGAGCTGTAGGGAGCTATTAGGAACTGTAGGGAGCTGTAGGGAGCTGTTGAGAGCTGTAGGGAGCTGTTGGGAGCTGTTGGGAGCTGTTGGGAGCTGTAGGGAGCTATAGGGAGCTGTAGGGAGCTATAGGGAGCTGTAGGGCGCTGTTGGGAACTGTAGGGAGCTGTAGGGAGCTCTTGAGAGCTGTAGGGAGCTGTTAGGAACTGTAGGGAGCTGTAGGGAGCTGTTGAGAGCTGTAGGGAGCTGTTAGGAGCTGTTGGGAGCTGTAGGGAGCTATTGGGAGCTGTAGGGAGCTGTTGGGAGCTGTAGGGAGCTATAGGGAGCTGTAGGGAGCTACAGGGAGCTGTAGGGAGCTATAGGAAGCTGTTGGGAACTGTTGGTTCTTCTGTGGTGGCTGGTTCTCCTGGAGGAGCTTGTCATGGGGCGGCTCACTTTGAGCATCACTTCCTGGCTCCAGAAGGGAAGATGGCGCACTGCTTGGTCTCCTGGAGAATCTTGTTGTGTTGGCTTTCCTGATGGGAACTCAGCTGTTCTCATCACTGGAGGAGCTCAGGACCTCACTGTCACTGAGGATGGCTGTGGTACTTCTCGAGGGAGCTCTGGTTTTTACTTTGAGCATTGCCTGCTAGCACAGATCCTTCACCCTGCTGGCACAGACATTTTAGCTTCCTCCACTGACTATGTGCCTTCCCAGAACAGATCCTTGAAACAGGCTTGCATGAGACATTGTCATGGCTATAGATCTCCAGGTGGACTCGTGGGGGCATTGTGGTGGGCTCTAGGTCTTCAGCTGAACTCATGCAGGACACTGCCATGGGATCCAGGCCGTCAGCTAGATTCTTTTGGTCTTTAATGTGGGGACAGGTTTCCTGCACTCTCTTTGTATACGCCTTTTTGGGTGACTATTATGTGTCCTGTATTGTTCACCTTGCAAAAGCCCAAACTACAACAAAATTAGATGTGCTCTGATTCTGGGCGCAGCAGCTGTGCAGAACGAGAAACAATGCATAAAGAACACACCACTGTCCTGTGAAAGAGATGTGGGCACATCTCCCTCACGCAAGGTCAGCACTGATCCGTGGATACTCATCACCAGGGCAGATGCCAAGCTCCCGCTCAAGCGCCCACCACCAAAGGCCTGCTCCCAACCCCTCCTCCAGCACACAGCACGGAGATGAAAGGACTGACTGCTGACGGCCCAGATAAACTCGGAGGGCACCAAACTAACCCGACAGAGAAAGAGCGTTCTGTGGGTTGGGATGGGTCCCTGGGGAGGCTTTTGGGCCAGAGAGAAAGGATTTTCTTGGACTAAGCCCATCAAAAACTGAAAGAAAAAAAAGATACTTGAGAACTCAGCAATGACTAGAGACAGATTCACTGGGCCAGGCCACCCCTCCCTCATTTCTAAATACTACTCTCAAATGAGAGCACCAGCCTTAGTGACACGACAGGGGGCAGCTCATCCCAAGGGAGTGTCAGAACTCACAAGGCTAGTTAAGTGTCACCACTGAAAAGCATTAAAGAAGCCCCTGTCAGTCAAAACTATGCACAGCAGATGCCTGCAAATGGTCTTAATGGCTTCAGTAAGTTTTTCAAAGATTTGCAGAAGAACCTAAGATTACCCTTAACTTTGGGAAGCTTTCTAAGGGGCAACAGAACTTTGAGGTACTTATAAAACAGAAGACTCAGACCGTGCTGGGCCCTCAAAGGAGACAATATGGAGGACAAGATCACCCTGCAACAATGAGAAAGCACTCAAGAATAATACAGGAGATGACCCAGGCCGCGGGATCCTGAACAGACCCAGAGCGCAGGCCCGGCGAGTGAGTGAGACGACCGGAGCCGCCGGATCCTCATTCGACCCAGGCTGCAGGTCCAGCACAGAACACTTCAGCAGAACTCCCTGCAAAGAGGCTTGAGGCAAGACCCACCCAGCTGATTCAGGAGCAGAGCATCTTGCCAGAGAGACACAAAGAGTTCAACTCTAACGCCTGCAGCAGAAAGAAGTGGAGCACAGCAGCCAGATCCAAACAACACCCACCTGGAGGAATCTGAACTTCATAGATCTGGACTTGGTGCTAAGGTAATAACTCTATCTGCTCTACACCAAAGGTCAGAAGACAGTGGTATACAAAATGACAAAGAGAAGGAACAAAATGCAGTCTCAGGCCCCGAGTCCACCCAGTACAAATGCACAAGACACTAGCACTGAGGAAACTGGAAATCACA
>NW_004524600.1:5389815-5406590 GCF_000260255.1 Octodon degus | reverse complement strand
AATTTATTTAAAAGACATTGTATGATATTTTCTCCTAGTATTAGAAACTTTAAAAAGTATATTTCCATTTTCTGTTGACTTTAAAAAAAAAAACAGAGGTTTGTACCTATGTTGTTTATTTATTATTTGTTGCCTATATCTTGTAATATGAGAAACTACTTTGGCAGTAACAATACACAATGTACTAACCATTGTTACTCTCCTAAAATCTTGTTCTGAGAAAAAAAAATAAAAAAAAATAAAACAGAAGACTGGCAAGTGCAGGGTCTTGAGTTCAATCCCTGGTACCGCAAAATAAATAAATAAATACATAAATAAAACAGAAGAGTTCTGTTCTCAAGTACACGTGTCATTCCCTCCAGGCATTTCCAGGATCATAAAATATTTCAAGTCCCTGTAAATGTGCTTAAACTTACAAACTCATGAGCTTTTTTTGGTTTTGGTTTTGGTTTTGGTTTTGATTTTTTTTTTTTTTTTTTTTTTGTGACAGGGTTTTGCTACGCAGGCTGGCCTCAAACCTGGCAATGCTCTTGCCTCACCTGTCGAACGCCACCTGTTGGCTGCATTTTATGTTTTCATTTGTAACGCGGATCCCCTAAGGCCTTGCAGGTGCTAGCTAAGCAAGTGCTCTACTGCTGGGCTGCCCCTGGGTCCCATAAAAAAACTTTTAAAACAAGCCAGTGTGACCTTGCCCTTTTGTTTTGGGTCAACTATGGGTAGAAGTTCATTTTCAGTCATGTTTTCTATTTCCTGAAGACATTCAGTATAGAACAACTGAAAGAACTCCATGTGTATAATGCTCAGAATATATTAATTGTGCTCTGGGGAGAAGGCAATGCTTTGTCATTACCAAATTATACATCTCACAGTAAATGCCCAGTAATTTGTAAGATGCTAATTAGGGGGTTACAACTGGGCTTGTATTCCCAATGTTATAGTCAACAAAAACATATGCAAGCAAATTTAAGGACTCAATGAAGCTTTATGTTAGAAGATTAAACTATTGAAAAAAAATTTTTTTTCCTGAGACAAGGTCTTGCTATATAGTCCATGTTAGCTTTGAACTCACTATGTAGCCCAAGCTGACCTTGAATTCACAACAATTCTCCTACCTTAGCCTCCTCCCAAGTGCTGGGATTACAGGAATGTGCTACCACATCCAGATCTAAGTAAAATTATTCTTGAGAATTTTATTATACTCAATAAAATGATTTTAAATAGTAAATCTTTCAATAAGCCATTAACCATTTCAAGTACAGATTACAAATAATTCAACTCAGGGTCGGCCAAATAGTTCAGCAGATTAAAGCACCTGCAAGCAGGCGCAGGGGCCAAGAGTTTGATCCCCGGGCCTGCCCTGCAGGCCCCGTCCCCAGGGCCCGCTGAGACAGCAATTGAGACTATGAGTGGTGGCCCAAGCCACCAAGAGCTGTAATCCCAGCTCTTGGGAGTCCAATCTCGTAGTGAGACCCTGAACACCCTGTAGACCCTTCTCTGAAATACAAAAAAAAAAAAAAAAAAGTGAATTCTTTAAAATTGGTCAAGCAGGGGCTGGAGAGATGGCTCAGTAGAATAAGCACTTCCCTGGCAAGTGCAAGGGCCTGAGTTCGATCCCCGGCTCCACAAAAAAAAAAAAAAAAAAAATTGGTCAAGCAATGGCCATGACTCGTCCACATGGCTGACACTGACAAAGGATCTACAAACTGCTGTACAGGGTTTCAGGATAAATCCTGAGGGGATTTGACTGACTTTATCAGATACAAAAGTTACATTTCTTGTTATATAGGTCTTGCTTTATCTTGGTCTTAAGCATCCAGCAGAAAAGTATAAAAATGAAGTATAAAATCTCAGACAAATTATTGAAGTTGTATAAAAATAGAAAGGGAAGTCTCTGATTCTAATAAGTAACCACAGAAATAAATATTGACTGTTGGTATATATTCCTCCAGAAAATGATATGTTCTAAATAACATCATAGTTCTATAATCATTTTCCTTCTACAAAAAAAGCCACATTAAAATTTTGTTCATTTAAGTATGCTATAATACAATATTTACACATTAAGTTATAAAACTTAGCACTTTAATAATAGTTTGGATTTGATATGCAAAATAAATGCCCTCTACCTGTTATATTGGCAACACACAAAAAAATTGAGAAGTTATCAAAGTTCAGAACCATGTCTTTACTTAGATTGTTTACATAAAACAATTTTAGATGACTGGAGAAGACACTTAAAAACTTCATGACTTGTGAGAATATGTTTACTTTCTTTTTTTTTGGTGGAACCAGGGTTTGAACTCATGCCCTTGCGCTTGCCAGGGAAGTACTTATTCCACTGAGCCATCTCCCAGGCCCCAATATTTACTTTTTTGAAAAACCTGATTGTGAAAAATAAGTCTTTCTCTCCATAAAAAAATAAATAAATGCTAAAAAATAAAAACAAACAAATAATTCAGCTCAGTTATGGTTTTTCTTAAACCAGGTATGAAACAGTAAGTTTGTAACACGACTTTTGGTACATTGTATCTTTCTGGTTTGGATTTCTGAGACAGAGTCTCACTGTGTAGCCCACGCTGGCCTTGAACTCATGATCCTTCTGCCTCAGCCTTCTGTGTGCTCAGTTTTCTTTTTTACAACTGACACATATAATATATGTCAATTTTTTTTTGTCTAAGATAAACACAAAAACTGTCAGTAATAAAATTTCTTAAGTGTGGAATTTAGGAATTAGGATATTATTTCACTTTAAATCTTTTTATACTTTTTTAAACCTAGGACTATATTACTTTAAAAAGCTGCTAATATCTTATAACTTACATTATTCCTTATTAAAAATACAAGTGAAAGAAGCTCCATTGTAAGAAATAACTGATAATAATTGTACACTGCTACCTGAACATTAATTGACCTTTAGGGAAATTGGAGTAAGTGAAAAACAAAGTCATTTTGTAAGCTCCTTTTTTTTTTTTTTTTGGTGCTGGAGATTGAACTGAGAACCTTGTGCTTGCAGGCAGATGGCTCCTTTCATTTTTGGTTTTGGTTTTTGATACCAGGAATTGAACTCAGGACCTTGGGCTTGCTGGGCAGGTGCAGTGCCACTGAACTATATTTCTGGCCCTGTAAGCTCCTTTCTTGCATAAAATAAATGTACAAGGCACGTTTAGATTCAAGGTTGGAGTCCTCCCCATGTTCTCTCCCCTGAGCCCGTCTGAAGAGAGGATGGCCACTTGGATGGTGTCTGAGGATCCTACCTGTCGAAAGCAGGGGCGTTGGCCTCCAGGCCTCTGTGAAGCCTCAGATGATGGGAACCAACCTAAAGCGAGGAGAGACAACACTGGTAAATCCTCTGCTTGGCAAGCCCAGGAGGGACCGTGTCCCCATTCTTCCTCTCACTGCCAGCCAGGCTGCATGTGGCAGCCACTCGGCCACCTCATCCCCAGCCCAGAAGGCCATGAGCCCTGGACTATGCAAACAGTGCTCCCAACGGAAGTCTGGCTCTGTGAATGCCCAGTCCCGACTACAGCATTGCTCCGCCAGCTGGAATCCTTCCACACACAAAAGGAATTCCAGGTAAGAGCAGAAGGAGGTGTCAGATCTCCAAACTCTCCAGCCAAACCAGCCAGAGGGTGAGAAACTGCTTTCTAGCCTCTGTTCCTCTGGACTCTAACAAGGTTGTCCTGTCTAATTTGTCTTAATATTTAGAACCACCTGCTTAATACTCAACTTACTTTCAAAACCACATTTCAAGGGAGGGCCACAGATTGGAGCAGCGTGTGGACACTGGAGCTCCATGCAGCTGCCGGCCTGCTGCACTGACAGCGCCACTGAGCCTGGCCCATGCTGGACCAGGGGTCCCATGCCTGGGGGCATCAGTGACACTCCTGAGGCCCTGTGCTGTGGGTCAGGACCAAGGCAGCCTATGTACTGTGCCACGCCGGTCTAAACCTCTACTACCTCGACCAAAAAGGTCAAAGTGGAGTGTCCATCTGATGCATCAGAGGAACTCAGGGAGTTGGGGCAACACAGGCACTCGAGGTGACACCGCCTCTGAAAGACTAGCACAGGAGACACTGGACTCCTTGGCGGAGCCTCACAGATAAGCCCTATACACCGGAGGACTGCGGTGTCTCCTTTGGGGTATCACATGGCTGATTTTCATTCTGTTTCCTTCCTAAGGCTTGTGGCTTACTGAAATAAAGGATGTCCCTCCAAGTCAAAAATTTTTTTAAAAAGTGAAGTTAAAACAAGCAAAGACAAATCTGAGTATGGTGCCGCATACCTGTAATCCCAGTGTTGGGGAGTCTGAAAACAGGAGGATCACTATGAATCTGAACTGAGTAGTGAGACCCTGTACCAAATCATTTAAAAAAAAATATTCAAGTTCATATTGCTAGAGTTAGTGTGAGAGGGCTCTGGCCAAATCTGGAGGCAATTTGAATATCGAACACTATAAGGACAACAGTAGATTATAATCTAGTTAATAAAATAGGAATCTGTTGATCTGCATTGATGATAATGATGGATATGTGGGTTGGTGTAGGATTGGGTATGGGAAAGAAAGGAAGATCCATTCTTACAGTAAAATAGCTATTGATAAATGTGGGGAGTGGTGAAATTACTGTGTATACACCACAGTTTGAAGAGGAGCAGGACACGGGCCTGATCTCAGAATTTGGCTCTAGAGTGCTTACTGGTTGAAAGGGAAAACATCAGTGACAAGGGGTAAAACTGAGTAGACCCCTGATGGTAACCAAACCCAATATCACTAGCAGAGAGGCCCAGGGACACCAGGTGCCTAGCAGGACACAGCATCACATGGGTAGCACTCTCGCCAGGGATTCAACAAAGTCTAGACCCTCTGGTCCACAAGATCTGGGTCAGAGGAAGGTGAGTATGAAATGGGCATCTTTGCTGTGAATTAGTGAGAGTTCCTAGGGAAGGCCCAGGCAGGACACCCTCACTTTGTTGCCTTGGTTTTTCCTGGCCTCCTCTTCCCAAACGCCATTGATGCCTGGCTGACAAAATGTCAAACACTTAATTAAAAAAACATTCGTAGCCCTGCAGTGTGGAAAAGACTGCCCCCGGTCAGTTCTGTCACTGCTGGGCTCACACAGTACCCGGTGGTGGGTGGTCTGTACTCCCCTCAGCTACCTGCCATAAGGTCACCAGGGGCTGTTGCCCAGGGAGAACTGTCAGTTCCATGTGTGTCCTCTGACAGCAGTCTGAGCGATGTCCCCTGTCACAGGGACAGATAGCAACTGTTTCAGAATCACATCCATGGGTGAAGATGCAGGAGGAAAGGCAACCTTCTGCATTGTCAGTAGGAGTGTAAACTAGTGCAACCACTAAGGAAATCAGTGTGGACATGCCTCAAAAATACAAACTAGAAATTCCATTTAACCCAGCTATTCCCCTTGTGGGTATCTTCCTGAGTTAGAGACATGATAGGCATCACGGGGCCTCAGGCTGGACCTCCATTCCCTAAAGCAGATGGGCCTTTGTGCATAATGGAGAAGCTGGAGCCCCCAATTACTCAGGAAATGGCCCTTTCAGCATCCTTTAGAGTCTACCAAAAGATGGATGGATGAAGAAAATATGGCATGTCTACACAATGGAGTACTACTCTGTCTAATGAAGGATAAATTTGAGTCATTTGTAGGAATGTGGATTCACTGAGACCCTAATGTTAAGTAGAATAAATCAGACACACAAGTCTAAATATCATATGACTTACATGAGAACCCAAAATATAGATTAAAGAGCAATAGAAAAAAAAATAGATGATAGGAAACATGGAGACAGAGCTTTTGCAAAGGGGAAGTGGACCAAGAGATGGAGGGGAAGGGGAGAAGAACAAGATTAAACAAATACATGTTATGGACATGTACCAACTCCCCATGATTAATGTAATTGTTTGGCATTACAAACATGTACTAACAGAGGGAGAGGGAGGGAGGGAGGGAGAGAGGGAGGGAGGGAGGGAGTAGAGGGGGAGGGACAGAACACAAAACCAACAGTCCAGGCTGATAAACCTGCCCTGGTCATGACAGGCTCTAGGGTGGACAAACCTGCCTGTCTCTGAGTCACACCCCAAAGCTCTTTCTTTACACAGGGGGAGCATGCAGGCATGGTTAGCTGTGCAGGTCAGTGCCCAGTTCCCAGTCTGGAGCTCCCTACTATAAAGACCATCCAGGTTGCCCACTGAAGAGTTACTGAGCACCAGGTCCACATGGCACTGAGTGCTATGGGAAGGTAGGCACAAGGCAATGCTGAATCCCCTGCCTTGGATGATTCCAGATGGGACCGCCATAGAAAGCCCCAGAAGCATTGAGTAAGTCTGTACAGCAAGGACTAATTTTGTGGAAACGTGCCTTCACACACTGCGAACCAGCAGTACAAGAGCAAGATGAAGCTCATCCCTATTTATAGCCCCACTGACCACATTCTTGGGGACCCAGGAAAGGAGGGAAGCAGACAGAAAGCTGGGGACTCAGCAGCAGCCAATGGCAGGAGGAGGCACAGCCTACAGCACACTGGGGCCTGCACCTCCAGAGGCCTCTGCCTGGCAGGTGGCCTATTCATGGGGACATACACCATAGTCACCAGCATGGTTCTCTCTCCCAACATCCCTGATGACAGACAATGCTGGGAACATGTCGGAGTCAAGGGCACCATGCCAGGATGAATGGCCAAGGAAATGAGTGGAAGGACAATGAGTCTAGACCAGTGGTTCTCAATGTGTGGTTCCTGGACCCCCTCCCCCCGGCCCAGACCAGATCTGCTGGACTAAAACTCCCTGGGGTTGGGCCAGACCATCACCCTCCCAAACCCCTGGGTGACTCCTACACACCTGTTCCTACTTGGGAAGCGCTGGCTTTGACTCATCCTCATCTTTATTCCCCTTCTGCTGAGGAGACAAATGCCTGTGGAGGGACAGCAGGAGTGCCGCTCCCGGTCCACGTCTACGTCGTAGCCATGCCCCAGCATCCTCCTCTGGGGCATCATGGCTTCTGGCTGGACCCTCACTCCCTAAAGCAGATGGGGCCTAGGGTATAATGGAGGAGCTGGAGCCCCCAGTTACTCAGGAAATGGCCCTCTCAGCACTCCTTCAGAGTCCTGCAGGATTCCTCAGCTCCTTCCCTGCCTCTCACCCCATCCTGCTGGTCCCTTCTCCATCCCTAGCCTGCTTATCACACTTCTCTCGGTCACCTACTCCTAAAGTCACCATGTGTCAGAAGCCTCAGGAAAGAACTGTAGTTAGAGGGCATAAAATCCCCACTGGCTCTGGCCCACAGCAGCTGAGGGCACGCCTTTTTTTTTTTTTTTTTTTTTTTAGCTTCCCTCCTGTCTTCATCCTGGCCTCCTCCCTCCTGCAAATTACTGTCTCGTCCCTGAAGCCATTTGTTCAGTCCTATAGACTACACACTGAGCTTAAGGAAGCTGGCCATTCAAATAGTGAAAGTCTAGAGAAGTCCTGGCTGTGGGCCAGAGCAGAAGCCCAACCAGCATTCACGCACGAGGAGCCAAAATCACAAGCAGCATGTCCAGGCTCCCCCTGCTGGGGCTGCCTCCCTGCCTCCTGGCACCCGCTGCTCCCATCTGCAGACTGTAGCAACCTTACCTGCAACAGCTCCCACCTGGGGCTCAATCCGGGGCATTCAGGAATATCTCCCACAGCTTGTGGGCTGACTGAGGCACAGCCTGGGCTCAGTGATATCAAGCTGGCAGGCTGGAAGTGGCCTTTATAGAAGCAGACAAATGCTCCAAATCAAAGCTCCTCACACTCTAGCCAACCTCAAGAAACAGTTTACCTGCACACTATGGAGCAGTCTCTAGGCTTTCCTGAACATTGGAATCACTTCCAGGCCCTCAGAAAGGACTATTGCTGGCTCCCAGCACCAGATACTCTGATTTAACTGGTATGACCTTGACGGTGTTGGGATGTTCAAAGTACTCCTGTGACTCTACTGTTCAGCAGAACTGGGCACTGACTCTGGAATTAAAACTCCTTAAGGTAAGCTATATAGACACCCTGCCCCACCTCCAATCTCCTGTATCATCTCTGCCATATCCCCATGCCTAGGACTCAAAGTACTGAACTACTGCCACTCCTTGGATGTGCTGATCCAGGGTGACACCTGCTGCTTCCCCTGCTGGGGCTGCCTCCCTTGCCAGGGTGGTTCCCCCAAGCCCACTCCCTGGTCAGATAAGATAAGAATCCTGAAGAGGACCTTCCAGATCCCCATCAGTCCCCTCCCCAGTCCCTGCAGGGGCCGGTGCCCCTCCTGAGAGCTGCCACTAGATCTCAGCCTGTCACAGGTTGAGTCTGTCACATCCTTGCCACTGCTCCTTGGAGGAAGGGCTGTGTCTGACTCTGGGTGCCCCATATACCAGGCTGAAGCTCTCTGCATGCCTGTGAGATGAAAGCTCAGCCTAGGGTTGTTGATTTCCCATCAGTCTGTGAGGGACAGCAGGGAAACGAGGAAATTTGTCCTTGGGCTGTCACTGCATGTCATTATCATGAAGAAAGGGGACATCTTACCCTCAGGACAAAGAGGGTCATGATTCCTACCATGTGACTTGTGTTTGTCTCCAGATATCATAATTTATTTATTATTAAAAAGAGCTATCATGTTGAAAACTTTTTGGGTTCGATACTCTATAAATTCAACTAAGTATTACGGTCTTCAAGGGCCGGCCAAATAGCTTAGCAGATTAAAGCACGTGCAAGCAGGCACATGGGCTGGGAGTTCGATCCTAGGGCCTGCCATGCCAGCCACCCCTGGGGTGCACTGAGACAGCAATTGAGACTGTGTACGGTGGTACATGCTTGTTATCCCAGCTCTTGGGAGGCTGTAAACAGGCTGATCACTACGAGTCTGATACAGTCTTCAATCCTCTCTATAATCCTAGAAGGTAGGTATCATCAGCCCAATGTTACAGGACAAGGCTTAGTGAAAATAAACTCTTAAAAGTACATGATTACTAAATGAGATGGCAGAATTTGATTTTGACTGAGGTCTCTAAACCTTGGAAATTCATGTTCTGAATGGCTATAAAAACTGCCTCACAACCTTGGTTTCTTCTATGCTAGCTACCAGGATTTCCAGAACAAGCCAAAGCTCCTTCCCACGAACTCCCCAGATCCACGGCAGGCACTGTGCACGCCAGCCCTGGCCCTGGCCTCAGTTCATTCTCACCCAGGCATGTGTCTCCTGCCCCACCTTTTTCTGGAAACTGCTATGCCACAAGCCATCTCATCTTTTGTGGAACAAAGACACAAACGTGCAACCAAGCACACGCAGCGCCACACGTCCAAGGACTCAGGCACAGGCTTTGACAGGGAAGAGGGAATGCAGCTTAGAGACCCCACTCCTCTCTGATTCTCCTCCTGATGGTTCTGCCATGTGAAACTCCAACGCACAGACAAAACTCACATGTGTGACACGTGTCTGTCTGTGCACCTGACATGGAGGAAACTCCTGCAGCAGCCAGAAGAGCAAAGTCTTCAGCAGATGGGTGCGATGGGAAATACACACTGTGACAAGCAACACTGGGAAGCAGTGAATCAAAGAGCAAAATATCACTGTGCCTATTTATAAGTTTTGCGATCTTCTTACACGATAAAGTCAAAATTATTAAAGGTATATGGTTGCCATCAAGATTTAAGAGTTTGAAATACATTTAAAAAAAAATTGCTCCAGCAAGATAGCTCAGCAGATTAAAGCACCTGCCTAGGCAAGCTTAGGTAAGTACAGGAACTGAGGTTTGATCCCCAGCACCACATGCTGTGCCATCCTCACCCCCAGGCGGGCTGAACTGGCCAGAGTCTAGGCATGGTGGTGCACACCTGTAATCCCAGAGCTGGGGAAGCTGAAATTAGGAGGATTACCATGAGTCTGAGCTGTGTAGTGAGACCCTGCAAAAACCAAATACATTTTTTTAAAAAAGTAATAGTAAATTAAAAGATTTTAAGAGTCTGTATTGAAGGCACTATAGGCCCTTGGGTACACATAGAAAAATCAAGGCCCCATGCCCTCTTTGCCTACCCTAACCTCCACCACTGGCAGGGCTCATGTTCCTTAGAGCAGGCCCCAAGAAGGTACATTTTGTAACTTAGAATGCAAGCCATTTGCTCCAAAATATCTGAGCTTTTCATCCTTCCTAAGTGAAGGAAAGGAAAAAGTTTAAAATGGAGAACAAACAACCAGCACTCATCCTTAGCTTGATATTGATAGTTCAGGCTGGATAATGATAGACCACCATCTAAGTTGCCCTTCTGGTCCCCTCTGATGATGACTTAATCCTTCTTTGATGACAGATGGTATTTAGGAGATAAATACAAGGATTAGGCCCAAAGGTTAGCAAATCCCTAATAAGATTAATGAACACTAAAGCTTTTCAAAACTGTGTTTGAAGACACCACAGAGGCCTTGGTGAAACCTAAGTATAAGTACTCTAAAAGATGAAACAGCTGCTAAACAGCTGGGTGATGCATGTCCTTCTGACCCTGGTTGGTGTCCAACTCACGCACAGTCATTCCATGGCAGGGTAAGGCTGTGTCAGGGACATTATCAAGGTCAACCAAGAGACCACTTGGTTTCATTCTTTAGACAAGAGAGATAAGAAGTTCAAGCATCCTAGAAATAGGACAGGAGAAGACCAAAGCCATTGGAAGGTCTAAGCCAAAATGGCGGAGGGAAGCCTGTGAGGCTATTCCACCAAGCAGTGCAGGCTAGCTATGGGGAGAAGAGCCAGACATCCTCCTGTGGCTCTCTGAACACTCCAGAGAGACAACAACAGAGAGACAGCATCCCAGTATAAAGAGCCTGGCACAATTAGGGACAGCCCTAGCTTTGGCCTAGAACACTGCCTCTTTGAGTCCTGACTCCAGAGTTGAGTAGGAATATGAAACAGATGGGTTGCAATGATCCTTCTCATATCCTAAGATTCTGTCACAACTACCCCCTCAATTTTGAGACTTTTTACAAGTTTTACATGAAATATAACATGGTCTCCCTAAATACTATATTCATTTGATCTATGTTTCAGCCTCATAAATACAGAACTCAAGGAGTTTCTGAAAAAAAAGGTCAAATAAAAAAAAAATATTACAAAACTCTGTTGGAATGTCCAGAGAATGATCTCTATGGAGATAGAAAGTGAGATAAACACTGCTCAGAGGCTGAGCAAGGAGGGTGGGTGACTGCCAGTGACACGGAGTTGTCCAGCAGTGATGAGAAGGTTAGGTCCCCAAGGTAGAGACTGGAGATGCAACTCAGGGCTGACATGCTCCCCAGCATGCAGGAGCCCTGGGTTCAATTTCCAGCCCTGCAAAAATAAAGAAAAACAAGAACATTCTAATTTTAGATTACAAAGCTTTTACACAACTCTACATGGGTATAGCTTATGGTATGCATCAATAAAGGTCAAAAAAATCTCCTTTGGAAAGTGCTTTTGGGAAATTTTCTGAGGCTCAGTCAAGCTCAGGCACAATTTTCTACGTGAGCTTTCGATGCCACTGGTCATCCTTGGACATCTGGGTTGCTCCTTTCTAGTGGGAAGACTGCACATTAATAAAGCCATTTTTTTTCTCCACAGAGCTCTCAGGCCACGTGAGGCATTCAGTCCATCCATCTCACCTGACGGGCTGACATGTCACGTTGTCAATGCAACAAGCTAACAGCCATGGAACTTGGAGGCTCCCCTATCAGAGGCCTAGGGACAACTCTAGGTCTGGGCCTAAGAAACTGAACCCTAGACTGGGAACTCTGAGGCCTACCCTGACAGACACCCCTAACAACTGGCACCTGCACACTGGGCCTCTTCAGTCTCTGGTGGATGACCCAACTGCAGTCACATGAGAGGCTTTGGTAAGAGGAGCCAGAGATGATAAAGGGCCTCGGTGAGAGGTTTTCTCAAGGTTGTACATTTCCTCAAGACAGGAGAGAAGAAGGGGATTAGTGTGAGGAACCCCCAGGCCACTCAGCCCTGAAACTATTTCACTAGAGAACCCACACAGGGAGTAGCATGTCTTTCATTGATAACAAGAGTGAGTTTTCTGACAGTATTCCCATCCCTGAACTCTTTACAGGACACAGAAGCCAAATTCCTTTGGCACTGACCACAGCCCTGCTTTAGATGGTACTGAGTATTTTTAGAAATCATGGGAAGACTCTGTGCAGTCCTCATGTGGCTCCACACAGGCACCACTAAACGCCAGACCCATCACATGGTCACCAAGAGCCCGGTGACCCTTCTGAAAGCCTCTGTGAGAGTCCCAGCTCTCAAAACCATTCTCAGTACACTGAACATGGTGCAGCACACCCTGGGGCCTCCCCTTGAGCAGACACACACACTGTACCCAGACCAGAGAATAGCAGGTTTTGTTCATCCACTGCAGTGCAGCCTGTATGCGCCACACACACACACACACACACACACACACACACACACACACTCTTTGACAGCTTGACTCCACACACTGGAATGAAGGAAACTACCAGAAACGCCACCATGAAGGAAACATGTTTAAAGAATCAAGCCACAGTTTTGGAGGACAGAGGAACAGCAACCTAGAGAACAGTTTTTGCTTAAATCACCTACCTGAAGCCCTGGCTGCTCCCAAAACAGCGGAACCGACCCTCTGATCTGGACAAAAGACGAGACTCCATCATCCATGTAAATCGTCTGCGGCACAAGGAAACAGAAAGGGAAAGGTATTCTTCAATGAAATCCAATGTCCTGGGCCGGTAATGGGATCTGGTGCCTGTGACCCGACACCAGTCAGGAAGGGCAGACAGAGGACTTGGGCGCACTCTGCTCTTACCGGGCACATATGGCACTGGCTGAAAGGCAGGGCATGTGGCTGCTAGCCAGCCTCTGCGGATGGATCTGGGGTGGGCTGGATGCCCTCAGACCTGTCCTTTCAGGATCTGTGGGAATTCCTAGGGTGCAACTTTGCCCTGCTCCAGGAAAAACCCAGCACCTTCTCCTCCTCCCCGCTGTGTGAACAGAAAGAAATATGCTCTGGGATTAACCAGGACCGTTCTCAGTGCCTTCTATTTCTACCTGCCCAATAGCTACGTAGTAGGGAGTTAGCTACTGGAAAAGGATTGAAAAAGTCCAATGAACAAGGAAGTAATACAGCCAAAGACCTAGTTGACTGCACCTGTCCGTCTCGTAGTTGACAACACAAGTCAAGACTCGGCTTGAGCTTGGGCCTGGCCCTGGGCCACCATGTCCTTAAACATGCCACTCGGTGAACACACACAACAGTTTCCACAAGCTCCCAGTGCCCTGCCCCGTGCAGAAACAGATGGGACTTATGCTTTGAAAAATATCCCTCCCCCCCAACACAGGTTACTTCAGAGTATGCCTGCAGGCTTTCAGTGATATTTAAAAGACAAAAAGTATAGTCCTGAGCCCCCACAGGGGAAGACTGCATGGTTATCAGATGCCCCGGTCTTTATCTGCGCAATCCTACCCTGGCCTGGCAGGGCTGGCCGGGGCGCCTCTGCAAGTCCTTTCCAATGCTTACCAGCCCGCTCCCTTACAGGTAGCTTTCCACATAGGCCAGATCATGCTCAGATCCACATCCATTAGTAATTCTGTGGGGGAGGGTGTGACAATATGACCCGTGAGTCCCCAGACCACAGGCATGACCCAGATCTGGTGTCTGTGTTGTGAATTATAGTTTTAGCCTTAATCACTGAAGAAAAAGGAGCTTGGTTAAGAACCGCCTGGGTCTCCAGGTGTGGACTCCTGGCAAATTTGTTACTCTCTTCTACTGTACTACCCAACCTAGGAGAGACTAGCAGATTGTTGAAATAGCCGCCAGCACAGTTGTTACAGTGAGATGGATGACGGAAAGCTGACCCAAGTGCAATCCCCACAGGCCCAGATTCCAGAGAAGGAAACCAAGTCGGCCAGCATTCGAATATGAAGGTAGCTGGTGGTGACGATCAGGCTCTGATCAAGCTTAGGAGCCCTCAGCCCTCACTCAGAGACCACATGCTCACACGGCTGCTTCTAACCTGACCTCGTTCCTCTGGAGCCATGTCCTGCTCAGAACCAGCTGCTGGAAACACACAGAACCCCTGCTCCACTGGGTTGAGAGGAAAGGGTGCAGCAAAGTTCTCGCCTCTCTCCTCCTCAGGAAACCCATCTGAATCTATACCTCCCACTGCACCAGGCCCCTGACCTGGCCAGCAGACCTGAGATGCTCCACAGCGCTCCCAAAATATGTGAGGTAGGGGGAGGTCCTGTCTTGTGTCATGGATCCCATTCCACAGAGGTCACCTGGGGCCCTGGAGGGAGGCAGGATGGAGCATGAAGCTCACGAGAACAGCATGCTTCCAGGGGCCCAGTCTGGGCCAAATGTACTTTGTGAACTTCCGTCTGCCCAGCAGGATGGCCTAGGGCATTACTGAACACAGTCAGTCTCAGTTTCTCTCTCTCTAAATGGAGCTAGTGTCATCTGGTGCCAGGTATCCATGAAGGTGCATGCACCCCAACCGAAGACACCGAAAAGCAACACTGCTGAGATTGTGGATGAGCCCATTCAGTAAGGAGGGTTTGTGGGGGCAGAAGGCAAGTCAAACAGGACTAGATGGCGAGTGAAAGAGGCAGGACCAAATCCAAGAAAAGACCAGTGGGGAGGAGATGGAGGGCAGGAGCCTAACATCAGCTCTTGGTGGAAGGAGGAAGCCTGGGCAGAGGCTGTGACCCTGTACCAGACAGCCAGAAAGCCACCTGGAGTGGGCCCTTTCTCAAAATGATGGGAGCAGAAACCAAAGTGCCATAAATAGAGAAGGACAGAACAGGAGGATGCGCCAACTGGGTGCACACACTTCCAGGAGAAAGGCATTTTGCTGGGTCTCTCTGCCCAGAAGCAGCGTTAGTAAGCCAGTCCTACCAAGCCTATGCTCCTGGGAAGAAATACAGCCTTCTCACCCGCTGTCCCCAGTTACTCACTGGCCTTATCGCCAACAGTCAAATATTTATCTTGTATCTTTGCACTGACTAAGGGACTTTTTGGATTTGTTTTTCTGCACAGTGAATCACTGCTGCAGAGGGAGCCCACTGGGTATGACTCACAGCTGAGCCAAAAAGACTCAGAGCTTCCTCCCAGGAAGCCAGCGATGTCACCCACACACGGACACAACATGTTTGTACATAGACAGCACACAAATGCACACAGTGTATGCACATATAATACAGCATGCAATGCACATGTGACCCATGCAACACACAAATGCATACACAGCAGACAGTGCATGTGATTGTACATACCACATACAGAACATGTGACATGTACATAACATATACAGATGTGTATACACCCACAACACACACATACATCACATATAGCCTGCCTAGGAGGAGGCAGATTGTTCATTCCTGGAAGAAAATGTTAAAACAAGGCAGAAGCAGAGGGGGCTGAGAGCCCTTCATTCTCAGGCTCCCTGAAAATTAACTCAAGAGAAGCCAAATTGTCACCTGTGAGTCCCCACTCTGTTCTCTGTGCACAACCATTCACCAAGTGACACTGGCAAAGCCATCTGGCTGGCCCCGCCACCTACTTCAGGGCCTCTGGTCTGTCTGTGGATACCTCCCCAACAGGGCCCAAGCCAAAAGTGCCTTGTGGTGCCACCACCAGGGCCATGACACTCTGGCGCACCTCCCCCGAGCTCAGCACTGAGATGCTCAGCAACAATGTCCTCAGTGACCAGAGTCAATGCCTGCCATTTCTTCTAGGTCAGGTAGAAGAGGAACCAATACTTTCAACCTACCAAACCCCTTTAATTGAAGGCCCTACAGAACTTGTACAATCTGCTGTTTCATATAAGCAAAGGCAGGAGACAGGTACCCAACAGTGCACACTGCCCCAGATCCTGGCCCTGCAAACTCAAGGGAACAGGATGTGCCCGGTGTCCATAGCACCACTTCAGCCCTAAATGGCAAGTTACTAGGTCACCAGGCAGGTCCCCATGCTCAGTGAACCACCTCACTGGTTCACTGGTTCACCTAAGCTTCTGCAGGGTAAGCAGAGCTGGTGCTAATCTCCAAGACATACACAAAAAACACGTGCATTAGTATGTGGCCAGAGCACCAGGCTAGAGGCAAGCGGCTGAGCCTGGCTGTGGGATGTGCCCTAGCAGGCAGAAAGTGCAGTCTTGTTCCTGCTGTACCCTGTATCCATGTGCCCACGATGGCACTGGAGCCCGACAGGCTCACCAGCAGACTGCTGAAGTGCCCAAGGGTTCATTTGCAGGTTGCCAGTGAGGACAACTGTGGACACACCTCTGTGAATTGGTACCCTTCTCCACGTGGTCACCTTCTCCCCAGCATTACCACAGTCTGACTGCCTGGATTCCCACTTCTCACATGGGCCATCAGGAGTAGTTTCAAACATGCATGTTGCCAATAAAAGACTGCTTGACTTGCCCGGTGGAAACAGTCACCATGGGGTTAAGTTACATCCCCTCAGGCAGGTGGGGGCCTGTGTCTGCAGCTGCCTGTGTCTCTGGGTGGACAGCAGATGGTGGTGTCTGACTGCCCTTCATAGACAGCCCAGCACTGCCTGGCTCAAAGGAGGAAAAGGGATGGAAAACAAAACCTAGGAAGACCTCAAAGGCATATTATGGATGTCAAGAAATCACCCCCCCATCTCAAGAAAGGGAGGTGGGTGCCCGGGGAGATGGCTCAGTAGGCTAAGTGCTTGACTGGCAAACATAAGCATCTGAGTTCAATCCCCGGTTCCGCCAAAT
>NW_004524600.1:5386137-5389715 GCF_000260255.1 Octodon degus | reverse complement strand
AAAGAAAGAAAGAAAGGGAGGGAGGTGGAAACACTTCAACCAGCAACCACCATGCTAAGGTTTTCCCTCTAAAAATCATGTTGAATTTTTTTTTTTCCCTTTGGCAGAACCAGGGATTGAACTCAGGCCCTTGCACTTGCCAGAGAAGCGCTTATTCTACTGAGCTATCTCCCCAGCCCCCATGTTGAAATTTAACCCCACTATGAGATACCAGTATTTAGAGGTCAGATCAGGTGGGACCATTAAGAAGTAATTAGAAAAAAAAGTAATTAGGCCAATCTCCCTACTGAACTTAAATGCAAAAATCCTCAAGATACAAGCAAACAGAGTGCAGCAAATAATCAAGAAGATTATATGCCACATTCAAGTGGAATTCATACCAGGGATGCAGGGATGGTTCAACATATGTAAATCAATAAATGCAATACACCATATTAATAGAGCCAAAGACAAAAATCATATGATCATCTTAATAGATGCAGAAAAGCTTCTGACAAAGTCCAGCACCCATTCATGATAAAAACCCTATAAAAAATCAGAATAGATGGTCTTAATTTCAATCTAATAAAAGCCATCTATGACAAACCAACAGTCAACATCATATAAAATGCACAAAAAGTAAAAGCTTTCATGCTAAAACCATGAAAAAGACAAGGATGTCCACTCTATTCAACACAGTTCTGGAAGCTTTAGCCACAGCAATTAGATAAGAGAAAGAAATAAATAATGACAGGAAGGGGAGAAGTGAAATTATCATTATTTGCAGATGACATGATACTCTACATTGAAGATCCCCAAAACTCCACTAAAAATCTGCTAGATTTAATAAGCAAATTCAGCAGTGTAGCTGGATACAAAGTCAACACTCAAAAATCAGTATCATTCCTATATACAAACAACAAACTCACTGAGAGAGAAATTAGAGAAACAACACCTTCACAATAGTATCCAAAAAAAGTGAAATGCCTACAAATTATCTCCGTTACTCTTCTCTTGTTCTGGAACAAATACCTGACACTCAAAATGAGGGCAGGAAAGGTTTATTTAGCTCATAGTTGCTGGAGGTTTCAGTCCATACTCATCTGGCTCCAAGGGAGAGCGGCAGTTCATGGCAGTGGCAAAGAGCAAGAACAAAGGCTAGCTAGCCTGTCATCCCTCCTTACATTGTAATGTAAATTATCTGCCCCAGGGCAGGTATAGCATCCACACCCACAATAATCAATCACAAACTCCAAAAGCCACCCCCATGACTGCAGGACACAGTTGGGGGGGACAACTAGACATGAACCATAACAGAATCAACTTAACAAAGGATGTAAAAGACTTCTATGTTGAAAACTACAGCACTCTGAAAAAGAAGATTGAAGTGGCTAACAGAAAATGGAAAGATAAGGGCCAGCCTGATAGCTCAGTGAACTAAAGCACCTGCTTAGGCAGAGTGCAGCGGCCAGCTGGGGTTCATCCCCAGCTTGCCATGCTGGGCCAGCCCCCTGGGGCCACTGAGATGGAGATTGAGACTGGGCATGGTGGTGTGCGCCTGTAATCCCAGTGCTTGGGAGGCTGAAAACAGGAGAATCAGTAAAATTTAGTACATAGTGAGACCCTGTACTAAATGCAGAAAAATAAATAAATAACTAAAATTCATATTAAAAAGAAAATGGAAAGATATTCCTTGCTCTTGGGTAGATAGAGCCAATATAGTGAAAATGGCCATACTTCCAAAAGTGTCATACAGATTTAATGCAATTCCAATTAAAATGCCAACAGTATATCTCACAGAATTAATGAAAACAATCCTAAAATTCATTTGGAACCAGAAGAGACCTAGAATAGCCAAGGTAATTCTGGGTAACAAAAGCAAGTCAGGGGCATCACAATCCCTAACTAGAAATTATACTATAATGCTATGGTAATCAAAACAGCATGATACTGTCAAAAAATGAAAAAAACAAAATCAGACCCAAATATCAATAGCACAGACTAAAAAATTCAGAAGCAACTCTGGACATATTCAGCCACTTTATATTTGATAAAGGGGTCAAAAACATACACTAGAAGACAGCCTCTTTAACTAATGATCCTGAAAAAAACTGTGAACATGGTAAAGATTAAAATTGGACCCATATCTTTAAACCATGCACTAAACTAAATCTCAAATGGATCAAAGATCTAAAAATTAATACAGAAACATTGTATTAATATACAATGGAAGATAGACTAGGCAAACTTCTTTAAGACATTGGTGTAGGCAAAGATTTTATGACTAAAACCCTGATAACACAGGAGCTATCACAAAGAATCAATAACTGGGATCTTGTCTTGTTTAAAAGCTTTTACACAGCAAGAAAAACTACCAGCAGAGTAAAAAGATAAGCCACAATGTGGGAAAAACTTTGTCTGATGTTCCTCAGTCAAAAGTTTACTATCAAGAACATATAAAGAGCTAAAAATAATCAGACCTCCCTAATTTAAAGACTCAATCTAAAAATGGGCATGAGAGATGAATATACACTTTTTAGATGAAGAAATACAGTGATCCAATAAATATATGAAAAAATATTTACCACCCCTGGTCATTTGAAAGATGCAAATTAAACCAACACTGAGATTCCATTCATCCTGGAAAAAAGTTATTATCAAAAAATCAACTAATAACTAGTGTTGGAAGGGTGATGGGGGAAAAGGAACCCTTCTCCGCTATTGGTTGGAGTGTGGACTGGTACAATAGCTGTGGAAATCAGTGTGGGGATTCCTCAAAAACCTAGTAGTAGAGACCCTATTAGATCCAGCTACTCCTCTTCTGGGTATTTTCCCAGAAGAATTAAAAACATCATACCACAGTGCTACGTAGGCACCCATGTTTACAGCAGCACAATTTGATAGCTAAATCTTGGAAACAACCTAAATGTCCATCAACTGAAGAATGGATAAAAAAAAGATGTGGCCATTTTATACAATGGAGTATTATCAGCCATAAAAAAAGGATAAGCTTGTGACTTTTATAGAAAAAAGAATGCAACTCCAGACCATACTTATAAATGAAATAAACCAGACACACATGTGTAAACATCATATTGTTTCCCTAGTGTGAGAAGCTGACAGAGTAAAGAAGATCCAACATGTACAGTAGATATTGTAAAGTGGGAAGAAACTTCAAAGGGAAGGAGAAACTGGTGTGGGGGATTGGAGAAAAGGGAAAGCAAAAGGAAAAAAAAATACATATGCACACACAAAAGATAGTTAAAATAGTTCTACTACTAATTTTTCTTGATTGATTGAAAAGATATGTTTGTGCTAATGTTGTTTGGACAATTAAATCCTGATATCTCGTACTCTGAGTAAATAATTTAAAGATAACAACATGCAATGCATTATCCATTATTACCTGCCTATTATATTGTTTTGGAAATTTGTTTTTTAAGTTTTCCTTTTGATTGTTTTATTATGATTTTTTTGTTTTCTTGCTTGCTTGCTTGCTTTCCTGCTTTCTTCTTCTTCTTCTTCTTCTTCTTCTTCTTCTTCTTCTTCTTCTTCTTCTTCTTCTTCTTCTTCTTCTTCTTCTTTCTTCCTCCTCCTCC
>NW_004524600.1:5356740-5385417 GCF_000260255.1 Octodon degus | reverse complement strand
AAAAAAAAAAAAAAAAAAAAAAGGAAAAAGGCTGCATATGTACAGTAGCAGCGTAGCACTTGCTAGCACGCTCAAGCCCCTGGGTTTAATCCTTAGCACTGCAAAGAGAAAGAAAAAAGAATGTCACTAGACTGAGGCCCCTCAACCTTGGACCAAAGCTGTGAATCCAAACACACCTTTTGTGACTAACTGTATCAGTCACTTTGCAGTTACCAAGGATAAAACACACACAATTTAAGAAGGACAGATTCAGCTAGGGATACCCTACAGTTCCAAAGGATTCAGTTCATAGTCAGCAAGGCGTGGTGGACGCGCAAGGCAGAGGGAGCTGCTCAAGCTCTGGCAGAGCAGGCAGGAGAAGCCACAGACAGAGCTGTGCCCCACGAAGGGACGCCCCACAGCGTCCCACCTCCTGGGGCAGGCTGCCCCTGCTAAGGACACATTCATCCGGGACTCATCCATGGTTTAATCCATTGATGAGCACTGCACCCTCATGATCCAATCTCCTTGCAAAACCTCCACCTGGGAACACAGTGGACTTTGGGCCTGGGGTATTTTAGATCCAAACCATAGGATTTACCCAGGGGTTGTATAATTAGCAACAGAAAAGAGACTAAGACCGGGTTGTGACCCAAGAGCTGGGAAAGGCTGTTCATATCTCTAGGGCCTTGCTGGGCTGCCCTACAATAGGAGATTCAGGGGCTGTGGGCAAGGCCCCTGCTCCTGAGCCCTAACCAGTTAACTGGGAAAACTGGGAAAACAAAAGACACATGTCAGTCACTGGCACACATCATTAAAAAGCCAGGGTGATGCCTCCTGCTTGAGTCTGCAGCAATGCCTGCGGGTCTGCAGGAAGGGAGAGATCACAAGGCGTTCCTGAGGCAGCTGCACTACATCGAAGGCACAGTCCTCTCACATGGGATTATGGACTAGCTATGGGTTGGGTCGTGTCCATTCCAAAACAGATAAATCCTAGCCCCAGTACTCCAACATGTGACGTTCATTGGCAATATCATCTTTGAACATATAATTAGCTTAACAGCGGCCATCCTAGAGAGAGAAGGGTGAACCCTGATTCAATCTCATGATATCCTTGGAAAGACAGACACAAACAGCCAGAAGAGGCAGAGCCTGGAGTGATACTGCCCCAAGCCCAGAACTACCAGAAACTGGAAGAGGGGAGGAGGAATCCTCTCCTTGGGGTTTCGAAGAATCATGACCTAGCTTGACACCTTGATTTTAGATTCCCAACCTCCAGAACACAGAACAAAGGCCTCGGATTTTAAACCACCCAGTGTGTGTACAGTACTTTATTACAGCGGCTTCAGGAAGCTCCCACAGGCCTCCTTGCCATTCTGTGGGAAAAGGCCCTACCTCAGCCAGGTGTGGTGGCACACACCTGTAACTGCAGCACTGTGGGAGGCCAAGGCAGGACTGTAAGTCTGAGTCCAGCCTGTGCCACTTAGTGATTCAGAGACTCTGTCTCTCAAAAAGGGCTGGGAATGTAGCTCAACATGAAGGCCTTGGGTTTAATCCTCACGACCACACACACACAGGTAGAGAGATGACAGAGACAGAAAGGCAGATACAGAGACACAGAGACATAGAGAAACACACACACACACACACACACACACACACACACAGATTTTATGTGAAAAGGTGAAGAGTTGTTTCCCTGATGACACACTTGGAAGACACAATGGATAAGACCAGCTTATTAATGAGATGGAGAATGAGTGAGGCTGGGGCTGGCACTCAGGGCTTCCCTCTAGGGCCCCACGGTGATCTCTGGAACCTGCTCTATTGCCCAGTTCAGAGGCTCTGGGGTGCTGATTGGTACTTTGTTCCTTCGGTCCTGTTCCCAGCATAGCACCCAGTTTGTGGCAGGCGATAAGCAATGAAGATGGGCTGAACATCTGAAGGGTAAATGCGTAGCTGGAGACGTGGCCATGATGCTGGTGCGTGTGAGGTAAAGGTATCATCTTCATCAAGCAGATATAAGCAAGGAAAAAGAAAATCTCCTCCACTGGGGTCTGTATATTCTTTTCCTTCCTTCCTCTCTTTCTATAAGTTTTTATGTGGTGCTGGGGATGGAAAACAGGACCTCACACATGCTAGGCAAGCACTCTACCAATGCTACCTCCCCACTCCTCTCATTTTCAACCAGGCATTTATTTACCAGTTTTGTAATATTCAGGTGTGAGTCACTGACAGGTAACTGCACCTGCTGCCTCTTCGAGGGCTCCTGGTCCATGTCTCCCTATGCCTACGCGACTCCAGGAGGAGCCTCCCTACCTTTGCATCTCTAATAGCTGGCTCCAGCAAGATAGAGCCCCACAGTGATTTGAGCCACCTTTCAATGCCAGAGAACACAGAAGCTCACGTGGTAGGGGCAGGTGCGCAGATCTGTGCTGAATTAAACCGGCTGAAGTCTGCACAGGAGTGCCACTCACAGCGGGCGCAGAGCCACAGCTGTACTCATACACATGGGGTGTTTGCAGCTCGCCACCCACAGTGCTGTCGCACCTGTGCCTCTCCGGGCTTTCTCCTCTTGCAGTTGCTATTCTGCAAGCTGGCAGTATCCCACAGGGTGCAAATCAGAACAAACACAACAGCAGCTGTAAGACTGCTCTCTGCTCTCTGGGAGTAAGAACAGAAGTCAGGAAGGGAAACTAAGGAGGAATTATGCAGAGATTGTTCTAGGAGAGAGAGCAACTGACGCTCAAGGTGCTGACTTCAAGCTCCCAGGTGCTCCCACCTGCTTCCAGGATGAAGCATGAACTAGTTTAGAATGTTTCTTCTCCCATCCTTCCACCGAACTGATGTACATTTTGTCCTAAAAATATTTTTAAGCCCTGTCGGTTCATCTTTTAGCTGCTTCCGGAATGAGTGCTACCCTCCCTGACCACAGCAACCACTTCTGACTCCTTCTAACTAAAAATACCTTAGGTAAGCAACATTTTCCCCGTATGAGATGTTAATCAAAAATCATGCAAACCTGAGCTGGATTTTTCATGCAGAGGACAATCATGCATACACAGCTGTGGTCAGAAACCTGCCCCAGTACTCAGGGTCCCTTCTGCTCCCAGTGAAAAAGTGCGCACAGTTCAGCGCCTGAGAGCCTCTCGGGGCCGTAGGTGGGCCCGGGCACTCACCTGCTCGGTCTCCACGAAGTTGGACACATGGCCATCATCGTTCACGCCACGGGTGTGGAATCGAGCACCGGCGCGCTCACAGCTGATGCGAGAGATGAGACAGGCCTTGGCCTGCTTGTGCGAGGCATACACGGTGCGGATAGCCACCACGCCGCAGATGACCTTCAGCAGCCAGTCACAGCAGCTCACCTGGTGCTGCCGCAGGGGCATGTGCAGCAGCTGGTTCCTGCAAAATGGAGCCCCACACAGCTTAGGGTCACCTTGTCACTTCCTGCAAACACTGCACTCAGTCTGCATATAGATAAGGCACTGGTGGGGGACCTGGTATTCTGCTCACGACCCTGTAGTAGGGACACGCACACCCCAGCAGTCATGTTCTTCAGAGAGGCCCCCAGTGGCAGGGCCGGGGTGATATGTACAGGGGAAGGAGGAAGAAGCCCTTTCCCAAGGCTGCCACCAGTTGTCAAAAAGGACAGACAAAGGCAAAACTAGTGTGGGCAGGCACCTTGCAGGGAATTTCAAAGGAGCTTCTATTTCGAGGCTACCACATTTCATACTAGGATTCATCAATAAAAAACTTAATCATGTTTTGATGAAATAATAACCATGGCCAATCATAAAATGACAAATGATTAAAAAATCATTAAATACATACTTAATGAAATTATGTACATCTTTACAAATAGATGGGGTGAATATGATGAAAACATTGTAAACCAATCCAAAATAAAGAGACAAGAGAAAAATAAAGCCTGACAGGAGTTCCAGTTTCTCCTCCACATACTTGGAGGCCTGTCCCAGGCTCAGCAGTCCATGGTGACCGTGGTGGTGAAAGCAGCCGGCAGGTACAAGCACACACAACACCACCCTCCATGCGTGGACAGCAGATTAACTCACTACATCCTTGAAGGAAGCCCATGTGAAAAGCATGACTGGAAACCCACTTTAAGATAAAGTAACCAAGGCATAGGAAGCAGAACATGTGCCCAGGGGCCCGGGGCTGTGAGCCGGGCTGGCGCCCCTCAGCCCAACCCCTGCGGATGAAGGCCTTACATTTACACATAGTCATGTCACCCTCCCACCTCCATCCACCTGCCCCCCACCACCACCATGCATCCCAGAGACCTGAGCTGTGTCATTCTGTCACCAGGGGACTCTTTCCTACAGGGTCTGAAGCAAATCTAGGTCACAATGCCCTACTTGTTTAAAAAAAAAAAGACAACCCAATTCCTGCCCTTGGCCTTCCCTCAAAGACAGCAGCATGTTCTCATTGCTACGAATGTGTGCTGTGAGTTCTGGCAGACCCCTGGCTTCTCCAAAACCTCTGCTCTGGGGCCACAGCACTTTCACCCCACAGGCAGTCTGGCTCCCACCGACTTCCCACAGTCATGGGGCTCCTCTGCATGAAAAATGGTGACTGTGAAGTACAATTTTATAAAACTATGTCTCCTTTAGAGTCACTCTAAACCTCAGGTGATAAACCACATTACTAATAAAATATTAAATCCACCTATGGCATCAAGGCCAGGCCTCCAGATTCCAGATCTGTTAGAGAGACAGCTCAGGCCTCTGTCACCAAGAGGCCTGAGGGGAGGAGCCTTGTGCCAAGTGGATAACTCCAAATAACCTCTGCTAAGGACATCCTCTGGACCTCAGGAGGAAGAGATCCAAATCTACAAAGGAACACAGAGCTTTGCATTTCCTGCTAGGACTTGAGTGCCCTAGGAAGCAACTTTTAGTATGACCAAGAATCAACCTGGAAAGCCCACCTCCCCCTGCTGCCCACTCTCCCCCACTTATGGGCCAATTGCAGTGTAGACCCCACCGATTCCTGCCGTGGGTCTCCAGACCTTAGCCACTGCACCACAGTATAGCAGATGTAGGTGGTGTAGCCTGCAATCACTCTGCCTGGGGATGTGGCTGTGGTCAGTTGTATAGTGTCTGCCCTGAGCTCCGACACCAATGCCCTGGAGCGGGTACCTGGTGCCTCCACAGTTGCTTTCTCTTTCCCAACCCCAAATCCAGCCTGGACCAAGATTCCCATCACTGTTGTTTCCTTCTGTCTCCCAGAGATCTGAAGGCTGCAACACTGGCTAGCAGGCCTGAGGCTTGTCCCACATAGTCACTGCCCCCTCTTGGCTCCTTCACAAGACATGGCAGGGTCTTGACTCCAGGGCCCAGAAAGCCCATAGATATTCATAGGGCCATCTGCTCATAGCCATGTCCTTACACAAAGCAAAAGCCAGATGACCCTAAACATAGAGAGACCCAGCCAGATTGGGTCTGTTGATGTCCCTACAAGTTACTTTTTGGGCACGTTGACTCAATTTTCCCAGAGACAGGGCTGGTTTAGCTTGTACCACTAGCCTGGACTCTAGAGCTAGAAAGTCTAGGTTCAAATACTCGCTCTGCCACTTGCAGAAAAAAATTCAGCAAAATTCCCATGTCCTTTCTTGCCTCAGTTTCTCTTTCTGAAAGGCAGGGTAACAGACTCTAACTCATATATTATTACGAGGATTCTGAGTTGTCACTCCAGAGAACTTAGACTGGTACCTGAGGCACAGTACTTTGTAAATGTCACCAGGAAATATCTGGACCCAGCAGGTACCTGGCTCTGGAGCCACCCAAAGAAGTAACCCAGGCAGGAGCACGGAGCATGCTCCAGCGCACAGGGACACACGCGCAGATGCCGGCTCAAGTGCTGCTTCCCTACAGAGCAAACTTGCTTTCTAAATCTGTAAGAGATGACTTAAACCCATTTCCTGAGCTCACAGGGAAGGGAACTCGGGTTAGTTTTTCTTTCATCCTGCAGAGAGAGTGGGTATGGGTCTCAGCTCTCCAGAGGTGACCCATAATCCAGGGCTGTTATAAAATGATATGGAGGACAAGCAGCTGCCCACAGCCTGCCTTCTGGGGAACCCGGGACCCTCACCAGAAGAAGGAGTTCCCCCACTCCGAGCTGTCATCTCCTTGCTTCTGTGCCCGGACTGTCAGGTCAAAGCGGGAACCATCATTGGGCCACGCGAAATAAAACACCCCCGAGCTGAGGATCTTCCGGAGGGCAAGCAGGCGGTCCTCCTCCCGGGCCTCCTCTTGCAGAGGATAAAACTCGATGCCGGTGATTTTGTAGATTTCTGCATCTGGAATTCTGCCCACCGACGTGCAGCCTGTCACCAACACCAGGAAACTCAGAGGAGCACCACCTGCAAGTGGAATCAGATGAGACAGCTCAAGGGGCTGCGGTTTTCCTGCCCCATCCTGCAGCATGTCTAGGACCCAGTCACCTGTGCCCAGGGCTCTGCAGCCCTGTCTCCTTCACCTCGGGTGCTGGCTCACAGCACCAGAAGGCAGGAGCTGCTGGAAAGGTGGAGTCTGGCCCTGGCACAGCTCTCTAGGATCCGCAGTGTACTTTTACAGATCCTCTGATGATTCTGGTGCAGACAGCTTCCAGGGGTCAGTCCTCTCCCACATCTGCACCCTGAGCCCTCCACCCTGCCCCCCACATTTTCTTTCAAGCCTTCCCTGCTTTCCAGAAAGGGCCTGGGGCCTCTGTATGTGCCAATGGCTCCCTATTGGCACTGGTCATGTACAAAGCCAACTGCCCTCTTAAGCCTGTGCTCTCAGTGGATGGGATCCTCAGGGCAGGATTCTGGGTTGCTGTTGTCTTCCAGTATCACTGGTATTTGATGAATGTGTCCTAAACCAATTCCTGTGCAGATCACCCAGACTTCACTGGCCTGCTGCCTGGAGAAGGGTGCAGAGCCTCTGGGGCACTGCCATGCTGTCCCTGGCTGCCCATTTTCTGTTCTGTGCCCCCTACCACACAATGCTTTACAGCTATGCTGTGTGTGTCAGAAGTGAATGTGAATGGAGTGCCCCAAAATTAGTGGAACACCCACCCATCAAAGCACAGGGTTTAAGAGATGGCTTGGGTTCCGTCCAGAGAACACTCTGAGGTTCAGGGATCCTCTCCCAGCAAGATCTACTCCAAACAACTGGTGGCCACCATCCAGAGTGACAGTTCATATGGCCTCAAATCTCCCCAGGCTTGGATGAAAGATCCTAAAGACAGTGGTTCTACCTCCCCAGACTTTCTCCTTGTACCTCACAGGAGGAAGAATGTGGCTCACAGCATAGAATGACTAGTTTTTATTAAGGCATATTAAATAGGTGGGTCATGATTCACACGCCTGCTGGTGCCCTGTGGGGCAGGGACACACCAGCAGAGCCACAGCTCCCACTCCTGTCATGAGGAAACCACTGTGAACCTGACAGTGAAGGAGTACCACTGGGCACAGCATCAGGGGTCAGGGCTGAGTCTCAGGAAAGGCAGGTGGGGTCTCCGTGCATCTGGCACTCTGGACTCCCAGCTCCAAAGATGCACACAGTCTCTAGCCTTGGCTGGGACCAGTCCACAGCGCCCCTCTGCTTGACAGCTGGGGAATGTGCCATTCAGCAAAGTATTCTGGCATGGCCAAGGGATGGCAAGGAGTGGGCTTGAGAAGACGAATGGAAATTTTTGCTTTCTCTCCTTCCACCCAAGTCAGGAAGTGGATTTCTCACCCTACTCCTCACCAGCCTCTGCGTAGGGGCCCGAGTGGCTGGCAGGAGTCCCAGGCTGCCAGGAAGACAGCAGGCATCTCCTGCGCAGGCCAGCGGCCTGGGGGAGGCTTGGAAAGCTGGGCTGCAGCAGAATACAGGACAAATGAGAAAAAAGGAAGGTGCCACCATCATAGGAAACTGGCTCCTGAGTCCTGGGGCTCTGGATGGTGCAGGCAAGTGACAGCTGCCACCAGGTTCCTGTGTAGTGCTCCTGAGGACAACACTTGCACATCCACACACACCCACTTAGTCCTCCCAAGGCTGCCACTGTTATCTCATTTTACAGACATCGGGGGAGAAAAGAGGCCCAGAGAGCTTGAGTGGCCTTCCCAAGGTGACACAGTTGGGGACCTGGGATCCAAACCCATTTTCTGGTCACAGAATCCGGACAAGTTACTCAGGCAGAGTCTGGCTGCAGGGCTGGTGCTCCCCTTAGCCTTTGTAGGTAGTAGAACCCACCCGCCTAGTGAGGCTGCTCTTGCAGGACCACCATCATCACTTCACACACAGTGAGCATCCCCAGGGGCACGCAGTCACTGCCCATGCACAGGCCAGTCTGCGCTGGGATGGAGACACGAAGGTGGACTTCCCCTCAAGCTCACACTCTGTCTGCCGCTGGAATTTAGCAGTTTTCAGTCAGCTTGGCTTGCTGTGTGTGGCCAGCCGACACACCCCTGTAACTGAACGGGGAACCCTGACATTCACACACTGAAGTTGTCACCCCCAGATGACAGACAGTATGAGAAGGTGGAGCCTCTGGGGAATCCGATCAGTGACAGCAAAGCTCTCCTGCATGGACCAGCCCTTTATGAAGGCAGCCCTGTGCACTTCCTCACCTCTTCCACCCCACAAGGACACAGAGAAGGCATCATCTGTGACCCGGAGGTGAGCTTCTACTACCTGGACCCCAAACCTTATTGGCCCCTAGACCTTGGATTGGCACCTCCAGAGCTCTGAGGAGTACACATCTGTGGTTCGTAAGCCGCAGTTCCTACCAAGGGACTCGGCTACAGCACCCAAACAGGCCCAGGCAGCACCCCTGGCTCATGTAAAAAATGATACCACAAAATTTCACCCATCATTTAAAAATAATGTTATTGGGCTGGGGTAATAGCTCAGTAGAATAAGCACCTGCCTGGCAAGCGCAGGGTCCTGAGTTCAACCCCTGGTACCACCAAAAAAATAAAAATAATATTATTTTCAGCACATTCTACATATTGATAAGTAAACATAAGGTACCATGATCTTCTTCCTGGTATCCAGCGGATGGTTCACTGACTGTACTCATCCCCTTCTTTTTTTTTTTTTTTTTTGCAGAACGGGGGATTGAACTCAGACCCTTGCCCTTGCTAGGGAAGCACTTATTCTACTGAGCCATCTCCCCGGCCCCTCCCCTTCTATTATTTAAGGAACACATGAACAAGCTCTGCCTGCACAGGTGAAATTTTTAGCCACCTCTCCCTCTGACTTCTGCACCAACTTTTATTCACATTTTGCATTTCTGTTTTCTATTGATCACCCTTCAAGAATATTCAGTAGTTTCCTGCTAAGATCAGTATGTGTTGTAGTTTGTATGTAGTTGTTCCTCATGCAGGTCACTGGGGTGGGGTTCTAGAGGCTGTGATTAATTCATGATTCAAGGCTGGGATTATGGATGTGAGTGCTACACCTGCCCTAGAGCAGAAAGCCTAGATACCGGATAAGGAAGGGCCACTTCTCCTCCCTTTTTGCTCTTGCTGCTTGCTGTTGCCATGAACTCCTGCCCCCTGTCATGTGCCACTCTGTCCTGGAGCCAGTTGGGGATGGACTGAAACCTCCACTAACTGTGAGCTAAATCAACCTGTCCTTCCTTAGTTTTGGATGTCAGGTATTTTGTCCCAGAAATGAGAGAAAAGTAACTGAGTAATTATTTGCTGGTGGCAAATAATCATTGACTGTAAAAAGTAAAACGTGCTTGGATGGCATCTCAATGACATGGGTAAATATTGTGGAATCGAAGTACATTCTGTGTAACTTCTAATTCTGTTTTGCAGAATTTTGTACATGTAAACAATATACAACCTTTTTCTTTTTTTAAATTTTTTAAAATTTTTTTCAACCTTTTTCGTGATAATAAATATATGGAAATAAAAGAGCTTCCTTTTATTTATTTATTTTTTTGGTGGAACCGGGGATTGAACTCAGACCCTTGCACTTGCCAGGAAGCACTTATTCTACTGAGCCATCTCCCTGGCCCCAAAGCTTCCTTTTAGAAATGTCATCCAATTCTGCAAAGTCCTTAAGAATTAATACTAAAAATGTTTTGACAAATTATTTCCAGTGGTATCAGATGCCATGCCAATTAAGTTCTTTGGTTTTGTAGAAGGAAAAAGCTGGCTGTTCCCTGACTTGTGAAGAAAACTGGTACTGAGGCACAACACTGTCAACAGTGTTGTGAATTGTCCCACTGCATGGCATCCTAGAGGTCACCTTCTGAGTGAGGCTCATGGGGAGTTTCTAGATAGGAGAAATGTACCTTTCCTTCATACCATGAAGAGGGTGGACAGGAGGTGGGGACGGTGAGGACAGCAACTTGCCCTACCACCATGAGCATGTTCTTAGGTGAATCAATTCCAGAGGACACCTGAGGATCTGGGAATTAATCCTCTCAGACTCCCTATGTCTATTTACTCTGGACATCATACAGCACAGAGGAACATGGTCCCAAGTCTCTGGACTGAGGGTTTCTCTGGTTCAACGACCCAGCAGAGCAGTGGCCTCCTCCCTCCACACTGTGTGACTCTGTCCTACCCACTGTGGCCCACAGAGGTGTCCTTGAGAAACACAGAAAAGCCTGAGGGGCTACCTGCCCCCAGTGTATATAAATTCACTTTGACTGGGAGATTTTGGCTTTGCTGTCATGACACAGGATCAAAACTAGGCCTAGAGGTCTTGGGGAGATAGCTCAGTAGAATAAGTGCTTGCCTGGTAAGCACAGGGTCCTGAGTTCAATCCCCGGTACTCAAAAACAAAACAAAACAAAACTAGGCCTAAGGTTGGCCTAAGAGGTGGTCAATTGAGGCTGTATGTAGGGGCTTGAAGCAATGATCTTGTAGTAAGAAAAAAATCAGACTCAGAAGACTGGGTTATGTACTGCCTACCCCTCTGCTGCCCTGTGGAGCCTTGAACAAGTCTCTGACCCTCTCTGAGCCTCAAAGAGAGATGCATGAGGTGACCTCTGTGTCCCTCCACCCCTAGGTTGAGGCCTCTGGTTCCAGGGCTCCAGACAGAGCCAGACCCTGTGTAGTCTTGCTGTCCAGAGAGAGGTTAGAAGGTGGGAGAGGAAATAGTGGTGACAGAACACACAGACCCCTAGGAGCTGAAGGCTCAGTGGAAGGAAGCAGGTGGAGAAATTCAAGCATTCCTCTACTGTTTGATGGGGGCAGTTTCAGAGTGGGGAACACATGGAGTTCTGGCTGCAGGTGGTAATGATCAATGTACAGCACGATCAGTGCTACTTGAAATGGTTAAAATGGCAAGTTTTAGGCTATGCATTTTTTTTTTACCACAATTTAAAAAACAACAACAAAAAACAGGGGCCAGGGAGCTGGCTCAGTGGAATAAGCACTTGCCTGGCAAGCACAGTGGCCTGAGTTCAATCCCTGGTTCTGAAAACAAAATCAAAAACAAAACAAAACAAAACAAAACAAACAAACACCAAACCTCAATGTTAGTTTAGAAAGTTCCCTCATCCTCCAACAGGCTGTCTTCAGGCTCCACTTCAAGTTCAAGCTGTCCAGCTTGCCAGGCTCTTGCAGTAAGGGTCTAGGGAACTAGCAGTAGCCATTTGTCATTGATTGTGAGGGGCTGGCTGGTGGGATAGCGGTGCGTCACCACAGACATGAGGCCCTTGTCAGGGCCAGGCCCAGGCCCCCTGCCTCTCTCTGTCTCTCTGCGGCTGTTTCTCATGTCTCTCTCCTGCAGCATCCCTCTGCCACACCATCCTGCCTTGGAGCCAGCCAACCCTAGACTGGCACCTCCACAAACTATGAGCCAAAATCAACCTTTCCTCCTTTAACCTGAGTGTCAGGTATTCTGTCCCAGCCACAAGAAAGTAACAAAGACAATGCCCAATTTAAATGCCCAATCCTCCTGTCCTTCAGATAGCCCAGGCCCTCTCTGATATGTATTTAAAACAGGCCAAATTATCCCCAGACTGGCAGAGGTGTGGTCTCAGCCACTCCCTCCCCCTTTGGTGGAACATGGGAGCGAGGTTTGTGGCGGTACCATGCTGGGGTCGCTTCCCAGCTTGCATACAGTGTGCTTAGTGCATTTATACCAGGGAAGCGGGCAAGCAATGTAGATCACAGGTCCCCTCACCCTAAGGAGCTGGGTACCAAATATTTATCATCATGCCATTGGATATAAGTGTTAAGATAAATTATCTCAAGACTGGCAAAAAGCAGTCTGTTTCAAGATTTGCTGTAGAACATTGTGTACCCAAAACTCCCACAGCCAGCCTGCCTGGTGTTTGAGGAGCACAAGCCTACCATGTTCATCCTCTTAGAAAGAGCTCTTAGGATCCGTGTAGGGTAGAGATGAGGCAGTTTCCTGGTTTTACAGATGAGAAAAATAGCTCTGGAGAAATTACCTAAGTCTAGAAGGTCAATCAATTGTGGGTCTGGAACTAGAAGCTTGATGGTTGCCTAACGGAGAATTTTGGGATGCTGTCTTGGGCAGCATCATAGGCTGCACAACTCCAGGAAAAACAATTCATTATAGACTGGGGCTTGAATAGAGTCCCTCGGGTGAGGAAGCAGATGGAACTTGAGGGCTTGGTCAGAGAACACTTATGTCCATATAATCATTGCAGGAAGTTCTTGTTTATGCTACACTTGCTTTCTATGCCCTGGACTGGTTATATACCGGGAGGCCAAACTCCTTGGCTAATCCAGGGGGCTCCAACCCCTTCCAGCTGGCATTTCAGGAAGGAAGGAGATGGTTTCCTACAAAAGCTAGGACCATGGGATAAGCTTTCAACATTATTTTTGTGCATGTTTCTTAATTTCTAGCACAAAGCCTATCTTAATGTACGTAAGTTGAAATCAACAACTTGTCCCAAATTGAGAGCCTGAGGGGGAAGTTTCTTTCTTCGTAGAAACTCTCAGCCTAAAATTTCAAGAGGGAGCCCACTCCCTAACCAGCTGGTCATCCTGGAAGCAAACAGAAAGGTAGAATGACACTCAGTACTTCCCAATATGCTCAAAAGGTGAAAGGCATGAGAGAGATCAGAGTTTTGAGTCGGAGACTTACAGGTGGTGGTGGGGGATCAAGTTACACCCAAGCACTCCAAAACCTTGTTGTAAGTGCCCAACCCTCCTGTCACACTTCAGATACCCCAGTACACTCTCCAGAAGGTGCTCAAAATGGGCCAAAAATACTGACATCCAAAACTCAAACATGCTCACCACACCCATGGAGACATCCAAAAGCCCACCCTGCAGGGTATCTGGCAGGCAGGACTGGGGTCTTAGAAGACATCAGAAATAGGGCTGGGGACCCAACAACCTTCACCATGTCCAAGCTCCAGGTCAGGCCGGCCAGGACAGCTCAGGATGTTAATCACCTCTTCATATTTCCTACCCCCATAATAACCTACTGATGCTTGTATGGCCCCCGAGCCAGGGGCTAAGATAGCCTGGTTCATTCTGATGATGCCTTTGGGTGCTACCACCCTCGCAGTCAGGAACAATTTCTGATTGCTGATCTTCAGTCATACTTTGGGAAAAGTCACTCCCCCCCCGACCCTCCGGGATGGGACAAGCACGACGCTCTCTGTCCTCCTTGGAAGCTGTTTGTCAGCCCCTTTTAGAGAGGCAGACAGCCTGCGTAGTAGAAGTAGCCCTTGGACCATAGAGTATAAATTTAAAACCCAGGTTAGGGCTTGAGATCAGTGTGAATTTGAGCCCATTACTGTCCTTCCCTGTATCCAAGTCTCTGTCAGATATAAAATGAATCATTCATTTGTGTTCCACAAAACCTTGCCGGCTCTAACTGTAAGATCTGACTATAAGGCATCTGGAGTGCCAAGATGTCACACTGGGAGGAAGACAGGGGTTGTGTGGCAGATGGAGGACATTTCAGAAGCTGCTGATGTGTCCCTTTCAGTAAGTACAGAGCAGGGTAACTGTGCTGACCTCAGTCACTGGGAGAACAGAGTTAAATTAAAGCCCTCAAACCTATATGCAGCACAGAGAAATGAAGGCAAGGGCCACAGGAAATTTTTGTAACCTCAGAAAGCTCACTGTGGAGGAAAAGCCCTGTCCAGACTGTTGGCAGGCAGCATATTTGCATGGAAAAAAGCAAGCATTTGGAAGCTGCAGGATGTGGATATGGGCTTGGATCCCAGGTGAGCATCTCACTGTAGGCAAATGACCCGAACCCTCCGCCTATTTCCTGTGCTGCACATGGGGCCAAAGATGCATCATCACGTGGGCTTATCTCTAGGACTAAGAACATTTACCTCTGTCTAGCCCTTAGCACAGAAAGACATTTAACAAGTACGTCTTGTCATGTGAGCACTGAGTATTTTTCCAAAACATTTCCTATTTGGAAATGACAGATACAGTCATCAGAGCTTAGGAAAAGCACTCCATGACTGAAAAGAGCCAGAAAAGTAGTAGCGGCAAACACAGCACTATTGTGTCAGCTTCCAAAACCCTTGATCTCTGATATGCTGGATGTGGGAAAAGCTCCAGAGGCCTGAATTTGGACAGTTCACAGCCACTCCCACATCAGCTCAGAAGGGCCAAGAATTAGGAATGTGACCTAGGGCCCTGGTCTTGGCCCCAAAGGCCGCTGGGGTCCTCCATGGCCAGGACACTGGTAACACAGATAGGCCTCGCATGAAGCAGGCATCTGAGGAGGAGGAGGAAGGGGAAACTGCAGAACCAGAGGGTCCCGGGGCCTGAGGCCCAGGATCAGCAGAGGTGGCAGAGGTGGCTGTGACTGACTTGGCTCTGGAGTCTCAGACTGAGCAGGGATGCCTGTGTCTTCCGGTGTGCTCTCTCTCCTTTCCACAGCCCATCCACCCATGTTATAGTGCAGTTTTCTTTCCTCCCCTGACGCCCATGCTAGGCGCTGGACAGCAGGTATGGGGTATGTGTTCTTCTCAGGCAGGCGCTTATTCTACTGAGCTATCACCCTGGCCCTCTTCTTTCCTCTTGGTCCTCTTTCCCTCCCAGTTCAGTTTCCACTTTAGACACACCCACGGAGCCCTGTGACGCAGTCTCCAGCTTCTGCCCTGGTCTCCTGGCCTTGACCACCTACCTGGGCACATCTGCGAGGAAGTGCAGACCCCACCCCAGTGACAGACAGCCTTTGGAGCAGAAGCCCCATCAGAACTTTAGAAAACCTCGGGCCCTGGAGGCTACTAAAGATGAGCCCCATAGGCACCCAGGGCTGGGAGCCGCATCCTTCTCCACCCCCACAGGTGACAATCAGGTATTTGTCACTTTGACCTCCTCCCCATGAAGAAGCAGGCTTTGAGACAGAAACATCTTAAGAGATCAAGTAGGTAAGACAGAATGCCCTGGCTCCGCAGCTCCCAAAGGAACGCAAGAGGCCTTCAGCTGCTCGCACTGAGCCGATACTCACCGGATTTTAACCTGAGCTCCCCCAGGCAGCCGTAAGCGTCCGTGAGCTTGCCATACTGTCCCTTAATGACTTCCTTCTCCTCAGGAGCTGGGGCAGAAGCATAGGAAAGCAGACATCAGCAGCGGCTCCTGCTCGCACCGTTCATTCACACTGCTCTTGGCAAGCTGATTCCCACCCACACGAAAAAGAAAACGCAGACAATAGCTCGGCCCACAAACACCATGCCTGGAGGATTTATCATGCAAGCATCACAGGGCTGCAGGGATTCAGCCCTTCCACACAGGCTTGTTCTCTGAAGTGCTGACAGCTTCCTGGGGGGTAGGGGAAAGGTGTGGTACACCCTGGGGTGGGGGGCAAGGGGACTGGGGTTGCAGTGCCCAGCTGGCAGCAGGCCTGGGCCTGGCCTGTCACACTATGCCACATCCCACTCCACTTGCTCAGGTATAGGTGAAGCACCACTCAGCCTTGGGGGTCTTTCCATCCCAAGTCTCAGCCACAGGAGACTGGCCCTCTTCAGGGCACCTGCTTCTGCCTGGGTGTCATCTGAACAGCAGGGGGACGCATGAGTAAGTGAGTGACAAGGCAAGCTACAGGGCTTGCCTGCTAGGACATTAGCAGTGATTGTCCATGCTGGGCCACGGCACAGCCTTACTTAAAAGTAAAAGGGGAAAGCAAAACAACCAGCAAAGGCCCTTTTGAAGCAGGGAGCTCTCTCGCCTTCCTCAAGATGCCACAAGACCCCAACTATCCCAGGCGCAGGGGCAGGGCCAGGCTGTGCACCCTTCTCCAAATCATGCTTTAAATGAATCATCACAACAATACGACACTACATGAAAGAAGCCAGTCACAAAAGACCACAAAAATATTCCATCTGTAGGAAATATCCAGAACGGGCACATTTCTAGATTCAGAAAATAGATTTGTGGTTGCCAGTGGCTAAGACTGGAAGAGTGGGGATTTGGGGTTATGGCTAATGACTCTGGGGTTTCTCTTCAGGGGGACAACAATGTTCTAAAATTAGATTGTGGGGTTGGTCAAAAAGCTCAGCAGACTAAAGTGCCTATTTAGACAAGCTCAGGGAATGGGGTTCAATCCCCAGCATGCCATGCTGGCCCCTGCCCCCAGGGCACGCTGAGACTGCAAGTGAGACTGGGCATGGTGGTGTGTACCTGTAATCCCAGAGCTTGGGAGGCTGAAAACAGGAGGATCACTACAAATCCAGTCTGTGTAGTAAGACCCTGTACTAAATACATAAAAATAATAGTAAATAAAATAAAATTAGATTGTGGTAAGTTAATAATTTAATGGGTGAGATGTATGTTATATGAATCATATCTCAATAAAGCTGTAACAAAAACCAACCACAGGGGCCGGGGAAATAGCTCAGTAGAATAAGCGCTTGCCTGGCAAGTGCAAGGGCCTGAGTTCAATCCCCGGTTCCACCAAAAAAAAAAAAAAAAAAAAAAAAAAAATCAACCACAAACCTAGTTTTAAAAACTTTGTAATGTTATGGTAGACAGTAATCTATGTGACATAATCTGAGCATCTTAAATAACAAACATAAAGAGGAGACCAACTTAATGTCAAACTAGTGATGGGAATAAATGCTGTTTTGAGGTTTCACATCATGTAAAAATATCTGTATTTTGTATTGGTGGCAAAGCCTTGACAAACTGGTTCTGTTGTTTACCTAACTCATGGAAGGAAATGCCAAATCTCAGTTAGAAAGTATGAAAAGAAAGCTGACTTGTCCCCACATCCAAGAACAACCAGCTGTGCAGTTCCACGCACAGCCCCGGAGGAGCCCTGGGGCCCAGGCTGAGAACTCGCACTGGCAGAAGGCATTTCTGCATCATCACAAAAACATGGAAGATACAGAGGTGAGAAAAGAAAAAGCGGGTTCCTTCTCTGCCCAGGCCTTCCAAGCCTCAGAAAGGAGTCTTCCTTAGAAGTCCTGCTACCCCCACACCTTAGCTGCGTAGCCTAGCTCCCGGAGTCCAGGAATTTCAACAAGGAACTAAGATCCCAGCAGACCCTCCTGCCCAGCCCCAGGCGCAGATGCACTGAGAACTCCAGGCCCTCGCTGCTCCTCGCTGTCTGTGCACATGGCTGCTGAGCCAGGCCAGCACAGAAAGCAGCAACAAGCACTTTAAAGGATGAGCCTTGTTTTACCCATAGTCTGTCCTGGCAGTCCAGCTTAGAAGAGCCAATGTTCCACATTGTCTAGGACACACCTGATTCCTTGTTCTTCTCAACTGTCCCCCTACAGTATTCCTGTACACATCAGACCATACATACCCCAATAGGTTGGAAAGCGTATCAGAGTCCTCTCCTCGCAGCTTCAGCACCAGCTGAGCCCTGGTGGCCCAGAGCCACCTGCTCCACAGCCTGTGTGTACCCCCTTCTTTCTCCTCCAGCTGGTGATGGAGGGGGAAGGGGGAATGAGCAGGCACCTGGCTCTCGCAGCAGGACATGCTACCCCTACAGGACTTATCTGCGTACCTGGGGCTTGGAAACAGGGGGCAAACCACGAAGCCAGAGACCACTGCTCCATTTCTCCAGAAAGGACTGTAGTTAACATGTGATTTAAAGAAAAAGGCTGAGCCAAGGATATAGCTCACTGGTTTAAGTGCCCTCCTGGCAAGCACAAAGTCCTGAGTTTGATCCCTGGTACAAATAAATAAATAAATAAATAAATAAAAAGGCTGGCAAAGTCAACAACTAGCAAAGACACTCATGTCTTGTCATTTGTAGCAGTTCTCTTCTACCAAGTCACCAGTTCTTGGGAGACAATACAGGGTTTGGTCCTTGGGTCAACATGTCCATCAACTGGACAATATATAATTTGGTTTCATTTACATTTCTGTTTAAAGGAGGTTTATTGGTCATGAACTGTTGATTGATTTTCATTGAACTCATGGCAAAAAGCACAATAATTCAAACTAGAATGAAGCTTATCAAATAAGGCACAGCATGGCCTTCTTTTTTTAAAAAATTTATTTATTTATTTATGTGTGTGTGTGTGTGTGTGTGTGTGGCCAGCTCAGCCCACCAGGGGGCGGGGCTGGCTGGCATGTGGTGCTGGGGGATTGAACCGCGGTCTCTGTGCTTTGTGAAGTTTGTTCTAAGTAGGTGCTTTAGACCACTGAGCCATCTCACCAGCCCAGCATGGCCTTCTTGCATGTAGAAATACTGGCAGCACTTCAGCCCACTGCTTAGGGGCCATTTTTATTGGTGGCAGAAAGGTATAAAATGTGACACCAAAGAGACGTTACAGAGTGAGACAAAGGCAGGGCATCGGTTAGCTCAGTCTCTGCAGGAACCTGTGTGCTGGTGACACAAATTTTGTCCTCTCTGATCAGGTCCACAAACACTTATAAAAAACGCTGAGTTTAGATCCTGGGATTGTAAATGCATATTAGAGAGCAGGGGAATTTACAAACACAGGGCACAAATACTGAAGATTCTCAACCCGGTGGAAGAGCTCGGCAAAGCCCACTGGGAGCCTTGCTAGGAAAGCAGCCCTTTGGTCTGTGCCAACTGGTTTGCCTCCAGGGCTCTTCACCTAGGGTGACAGGGGAAGTCCCTTGCAGCTGTAGGGTCTTCAAGAGACAGCTCTGGAGGAAACCTATATAATCTCTAAAATGCATGCAATTTTTAGTACATATCTTTATCAAAGTAGGATCCATGGTTTTCAGTAAAGTCTCAAAGATGTTAATAACTTCAAAGAAGTTAAGAACAAGCTTAATGAACAAATTTTTTAAATCAAATATTGACTGAGTTTTTTGTTTTGCTTTGCTTTGTTTTGAGGGAGAGGGCAGGGTATTCTAAAGAAAATTAATGAAATCACAAATCTCTGTGCGAAGCCAGAAGCCCCAGAAATGAGAACTAAGCAGACCTTGCTGGTATTGATGGCTACTTACAGTAAACAAAGAATCTATGAAATTAGAGTCTCAGTGTCTCTTAGAAGAGGTCAAAAAAGCCACAATTCCACTTTTTCCACCAATCTGCCTCGGCAGCTTAGGGCAGCTGGAGAGGTGGCAGGCGAAACAATACACTAACCTTCCATCACAACTGTAACATGTAACTACATTGCATGGCTTACAACCACACAAACATCTGATCTTTCAACTCTTCAGGTTGGAATTCTGCCCTGGGAGTCATAGTGCTCAAATGAGGGTGTCTGTAAATCGGCACTAGCTCTGGAGACCTGGAGAAAAGTGGAATTCCTTGCCTTTTCCACCACTGAGGGTTTGCATGCATGCCTTGGCGCTCAGCCACTTCCTCCCCCTTCCACTCAGCAACTGCAGCACTGATCTCTGCTCCCCCTTCACATGTCCTCTCTTGCTCCTCTCTTCCAACTTCTCAGAGCCCTTGAGAGTACACTGGATCTGCCCAAATGGTCTGTGATGATCTTCCATCTCCAGGTCCTCAATCTGCAGGGATGTGGACCTCTGGCACAAAGGCCTCCCACTTTCTGCCCACACATTCAGGAAAGGTAAGGAGGAAGATGAGGACTGTCCTCTGCCACTGTAAGCCCACTGTTAGGGAACTCAGGACTACATCCTGTGCCCATGGAATCCTCCTGGCAAAAGGGCCTGTGAAACCCCAGCCTCCCTTCCTACAGGCCAAGTGGATGGCCAGGTCCTTCCCAGCACACGGGTGTAGGCAGGCATCTCTGGGAGAGCAGCTGATAAACACAACGAAGTCATCCTGACCCCAACAGCATCTACTTCGACCCTAGCCCTTTGCATAGCTTTCACAGACCCTTAAATCTCAGCGTTATCTGGTTCTCACTTGGTTAACCAGAAAACAAAGAAGGCTTTGTGCATTCACTCAACTATGCAAATAAACCTGAGCAAATCAAACTGAATGACAGGAAGCTGCAAAACAAAGCCCTGTGGTCCTGTCCACACTTCAGGGTGGGAAAATGACCCCAGAGGAAGCCCTAAAAACTAAACTGACCCCTGGCTCTGGGGGAATCACAGATGGTACCACACCCCCTGCCACCAGGAAAATTAAACAAACATGAGGTTTTTAAAAAGCCTTTTTTCACTCTTATATTTTAAAAACAAACAAAACCCAGCAGGGCCACCTCATCCCACTCTGTTCTTGTAAATTATTGACTCTCTAATAAAAACAACTTTATCATTGACTTATACAACCCTCCTGTTTCAAAACAGGGATAACTACAAACAGGCTATGACCTTTATAGATATGACAATCAAGTGTTAAGTACTATTTTCCCATCCTGAACAGACAAACTGTAAATAAAATGGGAGGCTTGAAACAATTTATTCTCTCACAGGTACAAAGACCAAAACCTACCCTGAAATCAGGGTAGGCACAGGCTCCTCCCAGTACCCCTGCACGGAGGGAGGGTTGTTCCTCACCTCTCTGGCCTCTAGTGTCTTCTGGTGATCTTTGGTGCTTCTGGGCTTGCAGCACTGTCATTCCAAATTCTGCCTCTAGTATAACTGCTGTTCTGTCTGCACATGCCATCTCCTAAGGACAGCCCTTGCTGCTAGATTAGGGACTGACCCTATTCCCATATGACCTCATCGTGACATCACAGCTGCAGAAACTCTTACTTCCTAGGGTCCCATTCTGCAGTACTTGGGACTAGGGCTTCAACAAATCTTTTTGGGGACACACCGGCCTGATACTTGGTAACCTTCTCATTGGGTGAGCTAGCCTTGGTAAAGCCTGGATTCGCTGCACAGTCTCTTCACAAGCTGCTTCTCTTTCCTCAATGCCTGGCCTCCAAGCTGTTCACAGGCCCGCCATGTATCTCCTTCCCCCACCCCAGCTTCAGTGTCCCAGTGCTTGCGCTGCCCATGGCCTTACTCTCAGCGCCAGGCCAAGTCACACCACACCCTTCTAGCCCCAAACACTGTCTTCTCACAGGTAGGTCTGAGGGAAGAAGAAATATTTTGCTTTCCAGAATGGAGGTCCCAATCAGATAAGTACAAGCACCAGGAAGGCAAGGAATGAAAGCCCTGAAGGGCCACAGAATCATAGAATAACATTCCCTCGCATGAGGGGATGGACAGTTGTTGCCAGGAGCTGCCAGGTGGGCACAGCAGCCAGTGCTGCAATTTCCAAAAAGAAGTAGGTCACTGCTGATTTTTCAGTGTTGGCAACCAATCTACAGTTATTTTTAGCACCACGTGGGTGGATGTACACCTCTGTGGGCTGCATTTGGCTGCCCATTTGCAAATTCTGCCCCTCCTTACTTAATGTCTGGAAAATAGATGAATATTTCTTCCTCTTGCACTTTTGTTTTTTTCTGTAGGCTTTCCATAGGATGATTCTAGACGCACATGTTAGACACTGGGACCCTGCAGAGGAGTAGGTGAAAGTTCTCTGCACCAGAGCGGAGTAGAACATGCATGCATTTGGCTGAGAGAAGGGACATGAGTAGGGGATGGACAAGTGATGGCTGGAGAGGCCAGACCTGGGTGAGCAGGAGACCTGAGCGGTGTGGCTGTCCCTGCACAGGCAGGGAGGGGCAGAGGAGAGGGTGGAGCCTGCTGGGAGGCCCGGGGGAGACAGGTGAGATAATTAGCAAAACACAGACAGTGACACAAGCTGAGGAGGAAGAGCAGGAAAGCAAGCAAGCAAGGGGGCTGTGCATGTGGAATATTACATAGTTGGGGCTGAAAAGGCCTCGCCCCCAGGGGACATTTGAATACAGGACCTAAAGGAAGTGAGAGATGATCCTTGGGTAGAGAGCAAGAGCGCCCCAGGCCCCAGAGAGCACAAGAAAAGATCCTGGGGCAAAAGCACTCTTGACCTGTGCAAGGACCCAAAAGCAGCTAGGCTAGTGCGCCTGAAGGCTCGCAGAGGAAGGCGTGAGCAAGGCCTTGGGTGAAGCCCCACAGCCATCCAGATGGGGCTTTCGCTGTGAGTGAGATGCTGCCAGGGCTGAGTTGTGAGGATCATTCTGGCTGCTGTTGAGAACTCCAGAGGACCAACATGAGAAGCAAGGAGACCAGTTAGGAGGCGCTGCAACTATCTAGGCAAGAAAGGATGCTGACGTGGACTGGGGTGCAACCATGGTAGTGCTAAGAAGCAGTTCAACTCTGCAGAAACCAGACAACTCTCAGTCTCCGTCTGTCTGTCACTGTCTCTGTCTCTCTAATTTCGAAAGAAAAGTACGACAGACCCTTCATGCCCACATCTCCACGTACCACCTGCTCTGCCTGCTGCCAACCCTGCTGCCAGCCCTGCCCCACTCACTTTCACTTATGTCCCCACCTACTCGCCCATCTAAGATCAATGGGTCTTGGAATGCGGTCCTCATAACAGCAGCATCAGTGCTGGAAACAAATGACTAGGCCCCATCTGGGCCCGTGGCTCAGAGAGCCTGAGCCCAGGAATGTGCATTGTAATAAGCCCTCAGGAGAGTCTGCTGCAGGCTAGAGTTTGCTTCAGACAACTCTGAGTAAACACCAGCTATGACATGGCTCTATTGGCCCAGGCTCTGGTAAGCTCTAAAAGGTAAGACTTCAGTAAGAAGCTTTGAAAGATTAAGAGCTCGCATATGTATGTATGTATGTATGCATGCATGTATGTATGTATGTATCCATGCATGTACTGGATACTGGTCAGTTTGGGATTTTTTCAAAAGAAGCAATAAAATACAGAACACATTTTATAAGATTATTTTATAAAAACCCAAAGAATCATATATAAAGAGTGCAGGAAGGCTGGAGAGGTAGCTCCGAGGCCTAAACATCTGCATGGCATGTGCAAGGACCCAGGTTCAATCTCAGATACCACATGTCATCCTGGTCCCACCCTGGGTGCACCTTGATGGCCACTAAAGCTGGGCGGGGTGGCTCACACCTGTAATCCCAGCACTGGGGAGGCTGAGACAGGAGGATCACTAGGAGTCTGCACTGCACAGTGAGACCCTGCACCAAATAAATAAATAGAGGGAAAAAAAATAACAAAGAGTACAAGAAATCTTTCCACACACTAAAGACCACAGAATCCAGCTGAGGGCCTGGATCCTAATACCTTGCATGTCCAGCTGAAAACCTAGAGCCCATAAGAATGTTTCTCATAAGTCCAACTTCAGGCCTAGAGCCCACAGCAGTGTCTCACGCAGGAGCGTTCCGTGGATCTGCACTGGAAGGCACAACCGTCAGTGGTAGAAGCCAGAAAGTCTGTGCCAGCGGAATGGAAGATCTGTGCTAGCAGGCGGAGGGATCTGAGCTGGAGCCAGGAGCAATGCTCAAGAGAAGAACTACGGGGCCGGGGAGATGGCGCAGTAGAATAAGCGCTTCCCTGGCAAGCACAAGGGTCTGAGTTCAATCCTCGGTTTCACCAAAAAAACCCCAAAAAAATATAAGAACCACAACTACCCCCACAGTACCACAGCCATCCTCAGCAACAGTGAGGTCCTGAGCTCGTCCAGCGATGAGGAAAGCCGAGTTCCCATCAGGAAAGCCAATGTGACAAGCTTCTCCAGGAGGCTGAGCAGGGCACCATCTTCCCCTCTGGAGCCAGGCAGTGATGCTCAAGATGAGAAGCAAAGCTCCTCCAAAGTTCCTCAGGAAAGCCAGCATGACAAGGTCCTCCAGCAGCTTCTCCAGTTCTGCCTCTTAGGCTGTTGGCAGTCATCTTCAGGTGGGCCTCCCACACCCAGCACCAGGCTAGTTCAGTTCAGCTGGTGTAACAAGCTGATCACCAGTTAGCAATCCACTACAGTACTGAACTCAGGGCATTGCTTATTGCGGGCCAGTGCTCTACCTCTGAGCTTGACCACCCCTACTCCCACCCACCTAATAACAAAGACTCTTTTAAAAACCACAGCAACCCCCAGCTTTAGTGTGACAGGCCTGTAATACCAACACTCTGGGAGGCTAAGCAAGAGGATCACAAGTTTGAGCCCAGCACAGGCAACTTGATGAGACCCTATTTATACACACAAAAGAAGTCACAGTACCACAGCAGGAAAGGGTCTGAGGATAGCTCCGGCAGGGCATCATGTGGCTGCTATTCCACCCAGCAGCAACAGGCACATGGGCTTTTGCCAGCCAGGTCCTGCTAGGCACTGGCCAGTAGGATGTGTCTAAAATTGTGGACTAGAGGGGTGGGAACAGTGTGTTGGCACCCGTGACTTATACGGGAGGATCCCGAGTTTGACCCTAACTTGGACAATCTTACATGACCCTGTCTCAAAACAAAACAATGAAAAGGGCTGGGAATGTGACTGACTGTGCATGAATGACCTGGATTCAATTCAGTCCTCAGAGAAAGAGACAGACAGACAGACTGACTGACTGACAGAGAGAGACAGAGACAGAGAGATAGAGAGAGACAAACAGACTATGACAGAGAGAGACAGAGGAAGAAAGATTCAGGTGGAGTTGGGAGATGAAGAGTGAGTCAGAAGGGTCACCAGCATGGAGACTGAAGGTACCAAGAAGGAGGATAAGATTTGTAAAATTGACAGAGGGAAAGAAAAACCAGGGAGGAACCTGACCACAGCCTCAGGCAGGGCAGGAGGCAGCTTAGCCTCAAGGTGTGTGTGAGCCCAGTGTTAGCAGCCCCAGAGTCCCTTTCTGCAGAAGAGCTTGCCCATGGGCTGACTTTAAGTCCTGTTTTCCAGGGCTGGTGAGATGGCTCAGTGGTCTAGAGCACCTACTTAGAACAAGCGAAGCTGAGCAAAGCACAGGGACCGCGGTTCAATCCCCCAGCACCACATACCAGCCAGCCCTGCCCCCTGGTGGGCTGAGCTGGCCACACACACACATTAAATGAATAAATAAATAATTTTTTTAAAAAAGTCCTGTTTTCCTGGTACCCTGAGAAAAGTTGTCTATGTCAACATGTCTTATGACAAAACTAATCTGGATTGCTAAAAGCCATGTGGGCTGAGAGGAACTATAAATACAGAAGAGCCCACGAGACTTGAAGAGATCCAGGAAGACCCTGCTCTTGATCCTGGGCTGGCTGGAGAACGCGGAGCTGCTGCTTCCCGGGACGGGACACTTGCCCAAAGCACCACCAATGTGGACTGGGGACTCTGGTCCTCAGGGCAGAGCCAGGGACAAGCATGGCCAAGTGGCTTATCAGTCTGCTCTGCTAAAGAACCAGGAGCCCAGGCTGCGCTGCTGTGTAAGCAGCAGTCCCGCTCCAGTTAGACCGACCACCACATGCACATCTTTCTCTAATATTTTCCACAATAATGTGTCATAAGGAAATTCCAGCAAAGCCCTGCCCAGCAAAATAAGTAGGTCAGTTGAACACTGCAGACAGCCCAAGCCTGGGTACCATATGTGGCCACATTCTTGGCAGGCTGTTAAACTCTCATCTTGCATTTCCAGGTCTCAAAGGGACTGACTGGTCCAGACCAAGGTCAAAGCTGCCTTCTCGTGAAGATCCCAAACTCAGTGCCAAAGACTACTGGTGGCTGATCCTTCCGGAGTTATCTGTTCAGAGCTGAAGCAGCCTTCAGCAAGACAACAGTGTTCCTGCTGCACAGAAAGCCTAGGGGAGAGCTGCTAAGCAAAGTGAAAATTAAAACAATCCTTTGAAGCAGAAGTGGAGCTCCAAAACAAAAGCCAACAGGCCAGACTGTCAGCTGCTAAGAGAAAGTTCCTGTCTTCCCCTCTGCCTCTCTTTCACCAAAAAGTCTAGGCCACCGAGTGCCCTGGGGAGGCAAACCATTGAAGAAAAGTATTAGCTAAGCAAATGTACTGCCTACCACAATGCTGGGCTAAGGTCACAGCCCAGCCAAAGAAAATAGGAGGAAAGTTGAGTCTCCTGCAGCCAGAGCCAGAAAAGCATCTGTGGCCAGGGGGAAGTCCCTCTACTCTCCACAGCCCCACCCTGCCCCCTGCTGCACCCGCACAGCTGAGGTAGCCAATTCTTGGCGGGGGAGAGGCCACTACTGGGACAAGGGAACACAGCAAGGCTCCCCAGTCTTTATTGTTGAAATCTTTTTTCCTTAAAAAGAGGAAATCTAGAAAATTTGCATCTTAAAAAAAATGAGTAGAGGAAAAGCTAATGCCTGGAAGTCCAGGGAAAGGCAAAGCCAGCACGGAGCAGCAGCTCCTCCTGCTCAGAATATCCCTGTGCCAGCCATCCTGAGGCAAGACAGAAGAAATACGGATAAAAGAAGACAAGAAAAAAATGGCACTTTTTAAGAACTGTACTTGTAAGCAAAACTGCAGCTTTAGGACATAAAAGTTACCCAAGGTTACAATACCTTTTTTCCCTTCCGGGAAACTCCCCCAAAATCCCAAAGGATCGGGGAGATGGCTCAGTAGAATAAGCGCTTCCCTGGCAAGTGCAAGGGCCTGAGTTCAATCCCCAGTTCCACATTAAAAAAAAAAAAAAAAAGGATGTAAAAGACACAACAAGCCTGTTAATTGGGGACCTGCGCTGCTGCCCACAGGCCTCCATCCTGGAAGAGCTGTAGTAGCAGTGGGCAGCAGACCTCTAAACATGAAACGCGGGCAAATGACTTACACTCTATCACTGCCTGCCTGCCTAGGATAAAAGAACTACAGATAGGTAAAAAGGAGGCAAAGAAAATCACAATTTTAAATATAAAAACTGTAGTTTCAGGACACACCCAGTTAAATTTTCTTTTCTTTCCCTTATCTGCTTTTGTTTTTTCAAAAGAAAGTCATACGGTCAAGCAAAACTGGGACTCATCCTGTCAGAAGTCAGTCACAGCTACTAGTGTAAAAAAACTAGTGATCCTTCCAGGAAGAGCTATCCCCTTTCATCTGTAAGTCAAATCCCCTCTTTCCATAGATTCAAAGCTAAGAGGCTTCTCATATGGCTCCCAAAGTAGCCCCCGAAGAGCTTCTGCAGACCTGGACATGGATAGAAAGAAAGATAGACAGATGGACAGACAGACGGATACACTTTGATTAACTCACCAGTCTTTGATTTGGTCTTAAGCACTCTGCATAAAAGTATAATAAAAAATTAAAATAGAATAATAGTGTAACCAGACCTCCAGTCCTAAGATTCAAGCCCATAAAGCAGCAAAGGGCATGCGGTGGGGAATGGCCATATGTGTGTCGGAATAAAAGAGAAGCTCTTGGTTTAGTGGGAGAGGGGTGTTCCGGAAGGTGCACACTGCAGAGGTCTAGGTTTTGGGGGGCTTTATACAGTGTTTGGGATGATGTACATGTATGTGACAGAAGAGAGGTTTTGCTCTGGAGCAAAAGCTGCATCATTTGTATTTTACTTCCTCCAAGGTCTCCCATTTGGTTAAGGACCTGTTCCTTGGTCTCTTGCATTTCATTAGGCCCCATAGTCTGTTTGGGTATGCTAATGTACTTAAGCCCTGATATTTGGTTTGCTTTAAATTAACTATTTAGGGGTTGTGGAGATAGCTCAGTGGCATAAGCACCTGCCTAGCAAGCCCAATCTCCCTGAGTTTGACACTCCCCCCGCACCCGGTATCTCAATAAATAGATAAACAAACAATTTAGGACATGTGCTCATCCACCTAAATTCCCCTATCTCTTGGCTTCTCTAGTAATATTATACACAAAGGCTAGATGTCAAAGGGATGCCAAACACACCAGCCCCGACTGGCAAGGCTGGCAAGCACCTGTAACACTCTAGCCTATAATCAAGGAAGTGTTGATCCCAGTCCCACTGGTCCTTCCGAAGCTCTGTCCTTCAGTCTCTCTTTTTTTAAAAAAAAAAAAAACTTGTTTGTTTGTTTGTTTTGTGTGTGGCCAGCTCAGCCCACCAGAGGGCAGGGCTGGCTGGCGTGTGGTGCTGGGGGATTGAACCTCGGTCTCTGTGCTTTGCTTAGCTTGTTCTAAGTAGGTGCTTTAGACCACTGAGCCATCTCACCAGCCCCTTCAGTCTCTTTTAGTATATGCACATTCCTTTTTTTTTTTTTTTTTTGCATAACTGGGGATAGAACTCAGGCCCTTGCGCTTGCCAGGGAAGCGTTTATTCCACTGAGCCATCTCCCTGGCCCCCGCATTCCCATTTTAATGTACTTTAAAATATCCCCTGTTGTAGGAAGCTGAGATAGATAGAAATATTGTAGGTAGTCAGACAGGGCCAGGCCCTCAGAAGGAGCCAGTATAAAAGGCCAGACACCTGGAAACTGTGAGGGACAGATACACTCCTGGTGTGGCCCAGAAGAGAAAATGAACGTAGCCACACACATTCCTAGGGATAGACATCAGGGATTGATATTCTAAATGGGTATCAATCTCCTTGAAGCCAGAAAGAGTCACTGATCCAGCCCCCTACAGGAAAAGCTCCTGCTCGGTATTCATTTTTT
>NW_004524600.1:5342033-5355590 GCF_000260255.1 Octodon degus | reverse complement strand
GGGGGGGGGGGTCTTGGTCCAGTGGTCACAAAAACACAGATATCTTTATTTAGTGTGTTCCTTCATCATTGTTATAATAAAACAGGAGGATATTAGGTTGCTTTATTGACAAAACAGGAAAGAGTCTGTTCTTAAACTCCGCTTCTTATATCTGGGTAAACACCTCTGAACAAATAAAAGTTAATATCAAAAACAAAAGGTTTATCTCAAATACTACCTAATTTTTTCTGCCTTGTACAACTTTTTAGGCCCACTGTTCACCAAGATCTTAATTTTAAGCGCTGGCGCTTGTTTGTGTGACATGATTACAAGATAAAGTTTAAGCTCCAATACTTTGCTTACATTCTTGTCCCCTTTTCCAGCCCATCAACAGAGGACAGTTTACCAAACAACAAGACCCATCTTCTTTTCAAAGCAGACTTTTGCTTCCTGGCTAGGTGGGGTCAATGTCCCTCTTCAGCCTAAAGCAGTTATAAGAAAATAGAATTTCTAAAAAAAAAAAAATAGAATTTCTGTCCCTCTGCACCCCTTACTACAAATAAGAGATCAACCTGAGTATGGGGGCAGTGAGTAGGACAGAAGACGTAAAGATAGGTAAAAAGGAGACAGGGAAAGTCATGATTTTAAACATAAAAACTAGTGTCAAGATGCAAGCCCCCAAGGGCCAGCCAAATAGCTCAGTGGATTATAGCTCCTGCAAGCAGGCACAGGGGCTGAGGATTTGATCTCAGCGCCTGCAGTACTGGCCCCACCCCCGGGGCGCACTTAGATGGCAATTGAGACTGGGCGTGGTGGCTGTAAACAGGCGGGTCACTACGAGTCCAAGTCCGATCTAGTAGTGAGACCTTGGCCACCCTGTAGGCTCTTCCCTAAAATAAAAAATAAAAAAAGATGCAAGCCCAGGTTAAAATTTATTTTTCTTTTATCCCAAGATATAATAAGCAAAGCTTGGGCAATTTGTTTTACCTCCAAATGGGCCTCTTTCACCAGTGAATAGAACACTTCTTTTTAAAACAGGCCTTTCCCTGAGGGTGGAATACAGCTCTAGCACTTGGGATGACTGTTATGGCTGCCACCTATAAATGGGACATCAGCCATCACCCCAGGAAGAGCTATCCCCTTTCATCTGTAAGTTGAATCCCCTCTTTCCATAGATTCAAAGCTACACAGATTTCTACTCTTAAATCACCCATAAATATATCTAGTCCCAGATTACCATGCACCTCTCTCTTGGGGGGCCCACATTCTATCTCTCTGAGTGTGCTTAATAAATCCCTTTAGGCCACTTAGTGATGTGCCCTGAATTTTTTTTTTTTTTCCACGATGGATGTCAGCGAATCCACAGCTTATTCTGCAGATAGGTGGGTTTAGCTTCCCATTTCTGCTTTGGGGGTCTTCTCAGACTTTGTCCAGTGACAGCGCCAGGTAGACAGTAGGAATGCACATCAGTCCAACTCCAGATCCTAACGCACCCCTTTCTTGAAGACGCACACTCTTACTCTACCCCATGGGTGAGCTGAGACCCCATCTCCTCTTCAGGGACCTCCCTGAACCTGGTTCTCTGTAGATATGGGATCCACTGCAGCAATGTGCCTTCTTTTTGTGGCCCAACACCCAACTCTCTTTGGGGTCTTCACTCTCCCCAGGAAGCCCGCCCAGAGCAAGGCTTCCATCTGGCTGTTCCTTCACTTTGCTCAGAATGGCTAGCACCTTCCTCTCAGAGCCTGGCCTGAAGGCTGGAGGTTCTGCTCTTAGCTAGTTTCCAGTTTCTCCATCACTGCTTCCTGAACAAACCAGTCAAACCAGTTCCCAGTTCAATTCTTCCCCACCTCTCCTTCCCCACTTAGGAGAGTCCTCCTCGCCTCAGTGCCTCCTCCCTGTTCCCCAGCAGTACACACTCACTCCTGCAGTGATCCGCATACCTCTCTGTGTAAGATTTGGAGGAGCTGGGAGCCTGAGGGAAGGGGAGTCACAGTCACACTCACACACTCTGGGAAGCTTCTCTTCTGGGTGCCTGCTGTGTGCCAAGCACTATCCTAGATCCTGGAGGGAAACAGGCAGTGAGGAAGGATTTCAATGAGGAGAACAGAACAATGCAAAAGGAAAGTGAAGAGAACACCTCAAAAACTGGGTGTGAACACCTGGGAGATACCTGGGGCAGACCCACAAGGCAGAGAAGTCCCAGGGCGCGTGGAAGCAAGGTTTCAGAGGGGCCTCAGGCCAGAAGCCAGGATGGGACAGCCTCAAGGGAGGGCAAGGAAAGAAAGCTAATAGAGCAAGTAAAGACAGCACAGACAGGACATGTGACAACATGAGATAAAACGTAGACAGGAACCTGCACGTGGGGTCCAGAAATGAGGTAGGGGCTGAGCCATGAAAAGACCTCTTCTTGTCTCTTCTCATCTCTTTGTTTTCTCCTTATTTCCTTTCCTCTTTCTCTCCCTCTCTCCCTCCCTCCCTCCCTCCTTTCCTCTTTGTTCCTCCTCTTTCTGTCTCTGCCTCTGTATTTTGTGGTACTACAGCCTCAGCCTTTTTGGGTCTCAAAATAAAAGTTGCTGAGCCAGGGGCCGGGGAGATGGCTCAGTAGGATAAGTGCTTGACTGACAAATGCAAGGATCTGAGTTCAATCCCCGGTTCCGCCAAAAAAAAAAAAAAAAAAGTTGCTGAGCCTGAGCTCAAACTTGAGATTCTTCTGCCTTAGTCTTGTATAGAACTGAAACTAAAGATAGTCAATTTTTCTTTCTTTCTTTTTTTTTTTTTTTTGTGGAACTGGGGATTGAACTCGGACCCTCGCACTTGCCAAGGAAGCGTTTATTCCACTGAGACAGCTCCCCAGCTTGCTTGCTTGCTTTCTTTCTTTCTTTCTTTCTTTCTTTCCCTTTTTTTTGACTGTCAGGCTGGCCTTTAGTTCAGTATGTAGCCCAGGCTGGCCTCAAACTTGCAATGATCCTCCTGCCACAGCTTCCTAAATGCTGGGATTACAGGCATGCACCACCATCCCCAGAAAAAGAACATTTCTTAACATGAGATATGACAGGTTTGGGGGGCACTGGTATAAATGGTCTTGTTAGGAAGGGGGGACTCTGTGGGAATGAGATTTTAAAGGTGGGAGGTTCAGCCTGGCAGAATGGCACAAGAGGGAATTCACTGTGTCAGAGGGCAGGCAGAGCCCACAGCTCAAGAGCCAGTAACCAGGCGATAGTTCTCAGTGACTTTCATTTTCTCAGGGAAGCAGGAAGCAAAATCACTAGGTGAGAGGGAGTAAGTGTTGAGGGCTTGAGAGGATGTGGAAAGTGAGGTAAGATCTGGAGCGGCACTGAGAATCAGCACCGCTGAGTCCCTTTCTGGCCACACTGGGCCACATGAGTGTATGTAGGGAGTAGAAGGGATTGATTTACTTGGGGTAGGAACTTTGCTAGCAAGCCTGAAGGAGACGGACAGGTAGGAAGTGTGAGCAAGAGGGTCCTTATACCCATGGGAAGGACCAAGCAGGAGAGGGAAGAAGAGGACAGGGAACCAAAAGCCGATGAGAGTTGTGGGGTCCACATGCCAGGCCTCCGTGGGCTCAGGACAATCTGAACAGGCCCCTGATGGAGTGAGTGAGCAGGCTGAGGGAGGCAGGGGCAGGGGTGAACTCATCCTCTGAGGTTGTTTCATCCAGGAGAGGACTAGGCCTGTGGTGTGAAGGGAGAAAGGCAGACACTGCCTTGAGGAGGTCAAGAGGTGTGAGGCCAGCTGAGGGGATGGAGCATCCTCTGCAGGTGGCCACTGCTCTGATGGGCAGAGTGGAACAGAGCCAGGAAGACAGTGGGAGGTGCAAGCTTCCAGGGAGGCAAGAGGAGCACTGGCCAGGGCAGGAGGAGGCCATGGTACCCACCACCTCCAGGCAGAGCCGCCTCAAGAGAAGGCCCTGTGTTGGGGGTGGGGTCAGGGAGAAGGAGAGGTTGAAGGAATGGCTGACCATGCAGGGCTTTGCTGGAGACAAGAGCTTCATTCCTGAAGGCTGAGGGAACCAGCAATCAACCAAAGTCAATTCCTACTTCGTATTTTAACCCAGACTCCAGGAAACAGGCTCTAATTCATTTATCAGGCTTCTCAGAGTTTTTCCCTTTCTTTTTTCCCTTCTTACGTTGTCTGGTGAGAAAACCAGCCAGATCAGCAGTGTGACTAGCCCTGCATGTCCACCTGTGTCAGGGACGCTCTGAGCCTGCCTGCCAGAGCTCCTCCTGGGCTTCCCAGGAGCCCGAGTCTCAGGTAAGCGCAGTGGCAAAGGATCTAGGAGAGAGGAGGGAATAAATGGCCACGTACACCCTGAGCACACACATTAATTATGCTCCATTATTCAACTCTCCACACATGCACCCTATTTTGGGACATTTGTCCCTTACTCTTTTGGTCTCTTTTTCCACCTGTATCTACTGAACTGAAAAGGCCAGGGTTAGGAGTGTGGGAGAAGAATGTTCGAGCTATTTGCCACAAAAGGGAAGAAGAAATCCGCTCAGACAATCCTAGTTACCAGTGCTTCATTGATTGGAAAACAGCTTTTTCTGCTTCAAGGCCAATGGCTTTCTGCCCGTAAAATTAGCACTTCCCATAAACAAAAAAAGGCCTCTGGGCTGGCTCAGTATCTGGCATGAGAAGCCTAATCATGACAGAGCAGAGATTTTCAAATTATGTCCCCAGGGACACTGGTGACCCTAAGATATATTCTATGTACTAAAGGTCAGTGGTGTCTGAGAAACACTGAGTCATGCCACGCATCGCTGCGGGGTCTCGGATCTTTTCTCTACTAACAGGAGTGCAGGGGAACATCCTGCAAAGAGGCTGTAGGATCCAACTCCTGGCATCCTTGATTCAAGAGTTCCTCTCTGGGCAGTCAGCCTTCGCAGAAGGAGCGATTTGCCTGCGTCTGACTTTTGTCCCAGGCACCTGTCCTGTGTTCCTGAGCCTTGGCCTTTTCAGGTTGGATGCCCGACCTGCTACACACACACACACACACACACACACACACACACTCACATACACACGCACTGCAGCCCCCTCACTGGCTCTTGCCACTTCACAGCTGGCCCCAGGCTGTGGCTCATGCCCCAAGAACCTGAGTCATGCCTTGGTGTTCCCAGCCCCACGCTTGCAGCTCAAGGTCCTGGCTAGAAGCTAAGCAGGTGTGCTCCCTAAAGAGCAAGTCCAGCCTGGGCTCGTCCGGAGGCCTGCAGGGCCCCGGGGAAGTCTGTACACCAGAAAACCAGGGAAGAGGTCAGGCCATGGGGAGGGAGACAGGTGCAAGGGCACAGTTGCAGGCCCAGGAGGGCGGGTGCCTGTCACTCAGAGCTCCTGCTCAGCCCTGCACTGGGTCTGAATTACAGGAAGAGACTGCCAGACAAAGGAGGCAGGAGAGAGCTTCAGCCTCCACCCGTCGACCCTGATCACACACAGCCGGCTGTACTAGGCAGAGCTGGCTGCGCCAGCACTATTGTTCAGACCATTTGTACTTTTCCTTTGGAGAATCACTTATTATATTGCTCGCCAGCTTTTCTTGTTGCACTGTGTGTCGTTCTTTGTGATCTGTAGGAGCTCTTTTGTATGCCGCCATTTTCCATCATTGGCCTTTTATACACTGCAAAGGGCTGTATGGAGTTTCCTTCTGGGCGGCTGCTTGTACTCTAACCCGGTGTTTTGTGATATTAGAGAGCTTTCAACTTTCACAAAGTGAAATCTATCAGTGCGACCCCGGGTGAGGGGCCGGCAGCGCCCCCAGGGTGCTCCAGCGCTCCATCTCCAGGTCCACCCGCAGGGTAGGAGGGTGTGTGCAATCTGAGTGTGTCTGCTTTTCTATTTATAGATTAAAGGAAAAACATTTCTTCAATCTGTCCATTGTTTCCTTTCTGGCTTCTGAGCTTTATGCTTTATTTAAAGTGTTTCCATATCATGAACCTACAACAGCATCTTTTATATTTTCTTCTAATTCTTTGAAAGTTGAAATTTTTAATATTTAACTCTTAACTGTCTCAGATTCATTTTAATGTATAATATAATGAAGGTCTCTCACTTAATCAGTATCCATTTGGAGAGTTATGATCAAAGGCTTAGCAAAACTTTTTTCTCCCCATTTTTTGCATGAGAATCCAACATCTGCTTAATTCTCTGGTTCTGGTTCCCTCCTGCTATGGTTTGAGTGTTTTGTCTTTGTCCCCTCAAAGCTCATAGGCTGGAAGCTTGGACCCCAGGGCAGCAGTGTGGAAAGGTGGTGGGCCCTTTAAGGGGAGGGGCCTAGAGGGATAGGGTGAGGTCTGTGGACCATGGCCACGACTTCATGAAGGGATTAATGCTGGTGGGAGGGAGCAGATTAACTCTCAAGAATGACAGCAAGTTGTTCTGAAAGCTTAAGCCTGACCCCTCCCTAGTGTCTTGCTTTTACTCTCCTCTCACTGTCTCTCCTACTGTCTGGTGCTATTTGCCACTGCATGATACCAGCACAAGACCCTCATCAGAACTCGATGCCAGCCATGCTCTTGGGTCTCCAGAACTGGGAGCTTAAAAGCCTCTTTTCCTCAAAAGCAACCAGCCTCCGGTATTTTGCTATAGCAACAGAAAGTGGACTAAACCACTTAATAGCCCCATACAGGTACAATGTTGACTGTCAAAATTCAAAATAGTTTATGGCAAATATGACCCTGACTGACAAATTGCCTATAGACAAGAATGGCTTCTAAGTGAGTAATAAACCCTTGGCAAGATGCCTGGCTTAAAGCTTCCTTAGGTGTGGTGACTCTTATAGTGGGGCGTGTTCCTTTTGTAAGCTCTGGAGTCCATGTACACATGGTTTTTATGAGGAACCCTGGCTCACTGGTGGTGAGTGCCACTGTTTTGTCCCCAGAGCCCATGAGCACATGAGACAGCATCCTAATTACTCATCTCTGCCTGGAGGATCCAGCTGGGCACCACTGGATCCAGTGGCAGGAGCTGCAGAGAATGGCAGCCTCCTTTTAAAGGTAGTTTTCCCAGCAGACGGTATTATCAGTCACTGCCGAAATCTCTGGTAAAGCTAGCTTCACGTAATATGTATTAGACTAAAGGGACAGACTGAAAAAAGACTGCACATTCTGAGAAACACACAAAGTCTCCTCCCTAGCTAAAGAGCAGTCCAGTTATTTTATTTATTTATTTATTTATTTATTTATTTATTTATTTATTTTGCAGTGCCAGGGATTGAACTCAGGCTCTTGCACTTGCCAGGCAAGTGCTTATTCTACTGAGCTATCTCCCCGGCCCCCAGTTTTTTGTTTTGTTTTGTTGCAGAACTGGGCATTGAACTCAGCCCCTGCGCTTGCCTGGGAAGTGCTGATTCTACTGAGCCATCTCCCCAGTCCTCAGTTATTTTTAAAATGCTGTGCAATATAAGCTTTAAGAAGATCAATGGCTGTTACTAAGAAGCTGCTAAGCAGCCATGGAATCAGCATAGTTTATGGTACATTAATATTTTACCTTGTGTTTCTAATTTAAGCTTAAATTGCAATTTCTTTTTGTGAGTGTTTTGCTGAGAACAGGAGACCAGCACAATCAAGGAATGATAACCTCATATATTTTCATTAATTCATGAGCAATCAGTTAAAAATGTGTAGCATCAGATTCTTGGGTTTAGCTCAGCTTTCAACTATATCTCAGGCTGTACCTTTCCAGATTATGCCTTTAAGATTCAGATTTCTGCGTAGTTTGAAATTGTAGATGTGTGAGGTAGTGGTGGTGCTTATGCTTAATTTAAACCTTAAACACACACACACACACACACACACACACACACACACAGAATTTCAGAGTAGGACAAGGAGTATAGTTTGTAATTCATTCATTTTCAGATTAAGATTCTGAGGGGCCAGGGAGATGGCTCAGTGGAATAAGCGCTTCCCTGGTAGGCGCAAGGGCCTGAGTTCAAGCCCCGTTTCCGCCAAGAAAAAGAAACTTAAAAAAGAAAAAAAAAAAAAAAAAAAGATTCTGAGGTCTGAAAGGACTGAGGGAAGGAATACTGCAAGGAGCCCTGCGCAAGCTGGCGCTAAACCCTAGCTACGCAAAATGTGGTCCTTAGACCAGCACCACGTAGAAGGTTGTGAGATACATGAACGCTCAAGCCCTCAGGGAGCTACCAAGGCAGAGCTTGAGTTTTAATGAGATCTCCTCCAGGGGATGAGACAGAGGCTAAAGTTTTCAAAGCACTTTGGTCCCAAGCATGCTGGTTTATGGAGAAAGCGGGAGGGATTCACAAGGGACACACTTAATAACCTTCACCTGGACCTGTGGTCAAACCACAGTAACAGCTTTCTGGAGCACCTGTTTTCCAGGCTCTAGCTGGGTGAGGCTCGGCAGGCACTCTCCCCTTCTATTTTTCATTCTCCCTTTCTGAAAGATCCATGCTGCTGCCAGTATTTGCTTCTAGCTAGGCATCTGCTTCTACTTGGAGAGAGAAGGCATTTGCAAACCTCCACCTGGAAAGGAGGTTGGGGACAGGAAGAGCAGGGCAGGAGCTCAGGGTCAGGTGCCCCTGTCCACTGACCAAGGCTACCTCACTGGTGTCAGTGTTACCCACAAGAAGCCGCAACGCTAGGGAAGAGGAAACAGGTGAGGACTTGGAGGTGCTAGCAACTGGAACATGCTAGGGGCAGACCTGAGGAAAGGGAAGGAAGTTTGTTTTTTCTGAGTGAAGACTCCTTCTGCCAATCAATGTGAAAGCAACACACCTTCACCCCTTGCTTCTGAATTCAAAAACAAACAGCCCAGGCCAGCAAGCCAGGTAAGACACTCTATGGGACACCAGTCTCCCCCTTCCATCTGGGAATTTTCTTAATATTGGCCAGGTCAGGTCTCCTCCAGTCTGAGCAACAGCTGTGAATGACCCGCTTTCCTCCCATTCCCACACGGAAGCCTCAGCAGCACCAGGAGGGCATAGGGAGCCAAAGTTCTGCTGTAGGAGCCCATGGCCTCCTTTGGGGACCCTCAGAGACCCAGGGGATCGTTGAGCCTTCGATGGACCACCAAGGAGCAAGAGGACAAAGGACACACTCTTTCTCAGGGTGTGTAGCTCTACTGAAAACAGACATTCTTGAGGACAGAGAAGGAGCTGGCCATCACTCTAGACATGGGTTCCACACAAACAGTATCCATCAGCCTGGGCAAGGGACAGAATGGAAGAGAGTGAAGTGTTGTCTCCTGCGACACAGCAGGCACCTGGCTTGGAAATCCCACATCCTCAAAAAACTGCTGGAGGATGAAACTCAGACTTTCACATCCTCACTTTAGGACCCTGTCCTGCTGCCAGGTACATCCGAGTCACCAGGCACAAGCTGCCTGCTTGTTCTCCAAGGCTGATACACAACTAGGGAATTCTGTTTTTCTGAACCAGGAAGCTGTGCCATCAAGTGGCACCTTGCCAGTCTCCCATGCCACAAGGGTAGAGACAGTGGCAGCCTGAAGACCAGCCAGGTGCATTCTTATTGCTGCACAGGCCCTTGGTGAGGCTGCCCTGAGTCGCCTCAGGGCAAAGTACAGCTCTGTTCGCCCACCCAGTAGAACACCCCCAGCCCTAAAATGAGTCAAGGGGCAAGTGGACCCTTCCTAGCACCTCACTTAGAACCTCTCCAACTTAAAATGCAGGAGATCTTAGGACGAGCCCAGCCCACCATTTTACATTTGTCATTTTATTTGCTATCACAATCACTCTCCCTTGAAGAAAATGGGGTCTCAGCCCTGTCTGTGTGCTAGGAACCCACTCACCCCTCAGGCCACATGGAACTTCGTTCCAGGTGCTGGGACCCCCACACGGAAGAACATGGCCAGCTCTGGCTCCACTTTGCCCTCCTGGAACAAGGACTTGAGGCCCAGGCATTCTTGTAAGTGTCAAGCTTGCCCTTAGCAGTGCTGCACCCTCTGCCCAGAAAGATGACTGTTTCCCCAAGTATGAGACAGTGTGTCAGAATGGAGCCACTGCGCTGGAGCATGGTACTCACCCGCACACGTCACCGGGCACTACATGTGAGCTGAGCTCTAAAGCACAAGGTAAACAGCAAGTCCAAAGAAAAAAGGGAGGTTTTTTTTTCCATATATATGTATTTTTTCCAATAAAAATGATATTTTACTGAGTTTATTATTCTCATCAGTCTTTGGGCTTTATTCAAATTGTAGCTCTGCCAGTAACCAGCCTGGGCACAATATTATGCCTCTTTGTACCTCAGTTTCTCTCTCTCACTCTCTCTCTGCATGAACCCAGGACCTTCACACTGAGTTATAGCTGCAGTGCTCCGCCAGGTTTATTCTGAGACAGAGTTTCACTAAATCACTAAGTTGCCCAGCCTGGGCTCAAACATGAGATCCTCCTGCTTCTGCCACAGAGAGTCACGGGATTACAGGCTGGGCCACCACATCCAGCCATGTCTATTTAGCAAAGTGTAAAATGGAAATTCTCAGCATCCACCTCTGTAAGAATTAAGTAAGTCTGAGTTTGCCAACCACTTAGGGCAGCATCTGGTATATAGCAAAAAAAAAAAAAAAAAAAAAAAAAGCAAAACAGCTTGCTACAAACAGATGTTTGTTAAAGCAAAATGGGCTCATAATACCTCAGAAGATAAACTTCCATGGGTAGAATTCTAAAGTAAGGACATGCACACTTGAGGTTTTGCTTGTCTAAATTTCTCTCAAGAAAGAATGACTCACGTTGACAGGAACAGTGCAAAGGCCACTTCCAGTCTGGGCAACTAAGCAACTTAGTGAGTCCTGGTCTCAAAAACAATAAAAGGGCTGGGAGTTTTGGCTCAGTGTGAAAGCTTTGTGCACAATCCCCAGTACTACACACACACACACACACACACACACACACACAGAAATCTTGCCCAGCATTAAACAAACTAAATTTTTGAGGGGCAGGCGATGAATGAAAAAAATGAGAAAGAATATGGAGGTTGATTTTTTTTCTCATTTGCTTCTGTGTGTATTTGAACATTTTCAGAAAGGTTAAAACAAAGAGTTTAAAACACCTGGCCAAAGGGAGGGCTGGGCAAAATTCAAAATCACAATTTTATGACAACAACAGGAAAAGCACACACTCAATTTGTGTTTTTTATGAACATGCTGAGAAAACCTGTAGCCAGAAAAGGACCTGCACATAATACAGGGCAAAGTTAAGAGCTGGCGCGTCTATCTGGCCTCCTCTGTCAGAGTTAGGGGTGGGGTGCTCTAGAATGGCCACTAATGGGTTCTCTCCGATGCTCTTAAGCAGGTCAAGCTTCAAGTCAGTGACCACACAAATCTGGGCCACGAAACCTGAGAAAGTGCCCGAGAGAAGTTCGGAGCAGGCCTTGCCAGGTTCCAAGGTGCTCTCACCAACTCAAACCTGGCCGCACCATGGCCCTGCACAAACACAGCAGCCAGGAGGACTTGGAAGCCTGCTGCTTCCACAGACCGTTTTCACCCAGCAGCTGGAAGAAATTTAGGAACATTCACTCACTGATCAGGCCTCTCAAGGCTTCTGCCTCCATCCCTCCCCCTCCCTGCAGCCTGGTTAACAGCAACAAGCCGGGGTTTCACACCCAGACCCAGGTGTAATCCTACTGACAAAGCTCAAGCCACCCTGCCCAGGGGACAAAACTGAACTTTGGAACACTGGCGCTCACTCTGAAAACAAATGAAATCAGGGATTGATCAGCATACTTCCTGTATCTGGTCTACCCTAATGCTAAAAGAGGCAGAAGAAGCCAGCAAGGGCTTGTCATCCGCATGTGGGAGGGAGAGAGTATCTGCAGGCTCTTTCTGGGTCGTGGGCATGGGAAGCCACTGCAGGTCTGGTTTGTTACCAGTGGAGAAGTAGCTTCCAACCACTGGATGGAGATACCAAGAAAACTGTGAAGCCCTTTTCAGTTGGTGCTAATATCTTTGCTTCTTGTGTCTCTGGAAATCCTGGCCCTACTGATCCACATAAAAACATTCTTAACTTAATTCTATTAGAAGCAGGAACTTGGAACTATTCCTTCAATAATCTTCCTGCTAGCAAGCTTGATGGGCTTATATGGGGACCATCAAGTTAGGACAGGTTAGGACAGGTTAGAACAGGTTAGAATGGGAAGAGTCCAATCACCAACCAGTCATGAATCATAAGCTTTTCCTAAACTCACTCCTAATTCAAAATCCTGACGGTCTTTACTCAGAACCTAAAAACACTAAAACTTGCTGAATCTTCCAGAGGAAGATGTGCTAGGAACATGCTGGCAACCAGTGCTGCAGAGGGTGTGCTTTCCACTGTCTAAATTACCAGAGGCTCCCAGTAAAGGCAGCGATGACCCATGGGGTCAGCTTCTAGCCTCCCGTTACTCCCTGGGACACCAGACACAGAAAAACCACAGCTGAAGAGAAGCAGAAGGTGCCCATCCTTAACCCTCACGGAAAGGTCAGGAGCAGGCTGTTGCATGCTGTCCCTCCAACAGGAGAGACTGCGACTGCGTTATGGAAAACAAAACACCCTTAGCCTCATCCAGAAAAAGAAAGCGACATAGTTGGTTCTCAGAACACTTGGGTTTCTCAAGTTCAGAGTCATTCTATCCAATTGTGAGGGACTGTACCCAGCAGTGGTGCATTTGGGATGATTTAAAGATTTGAAATGGCAACTTTCTACCAACTGAAGGATCTGTCTTCCAGTCCTGTGGATGAGCAAGACTAGCAGATGCTACATCTGCTTTTTAGTTTCATTTAATTTCATTAAATACAGACTTGAAAAACTTAACTGTTCAACCCAAGGTCTAGTAAAAAGCAACTGTGGACAAATGTGTGCTGGACATTATCTGAGGCCATGCCAATTTCTTCCACACCTCCCTGTTTAAGCCCCTCCAGCCTCTTTGCCCAATACACTGCATCACCAACACAAGGTGTAGACATCTTGACCCAGGCCTAATTTCCAAATGGGAAGGTATGCATTATGTCACATCCACTAATCATTTTAAAATCTTCACTTTTTTCTTTTAAAGAGAACACAAAATAGTATTAAAGAAAAAATTAAAAACGATACACAATTTCACTAAGCAAAATATGAATTTGACATTCTTTGCTGTATTGCATAGTGTTGTCTTCAAATTAGTTGTTCAGATTACCAGATATATGTGTGCAAAATTGAAAAAAGAAAGAAAAAAAGTTACAAGAAAAAATTTTTTTTTCTCATTTTATGTATTTGGTACAGGGTCTCACTACGCAGCTCAGACTTGTAGTGATCCTCCTGTTTTCAGCCTCCTCAGCACTGGGATTACAGGTGTGCTCCACCATGCCTGGACTTGGTGGAGAGCTCAGTGAGCCTACGGGGCTAGGGCCAGTGCAGCATGCAGGACAGGGGATCAACCCCTAGTCCCTGTGCTTGCCAAAGCAGGCACTTAGTCCACTGAGCTATCTTGCTGGACCATTATAAGAATTAAGAAGAGAGAAGGGGCTAGGGAGATAGCTCAGTGGAATAAGTGTTTGCCTGGCAAGTACAAGATCCTGAGTTTGATTCCTAGTACCACCGAGAGAGAGAGAGAGAGAGAGAGAGAGAGA
>NW_004524600.1:5290702-5341933 GCF_000260255.1 Octodon degus | reverse complement strand
AGAGAGAGAGAGAGAGAGAGAGAGAGAGAGAGAGAGAGAGAGAAAGAGACAAAAAGCATTAACTGCTCCTTTCTACAGACCAGCAGAAATCCACAGTACAATTATCCAAGCCATCCTGCTTATATATATAGATGTATTTCTTTCCCCCACTGCTTCTCCTGTCCTCTCCTCAGCTCAGTAATTCCTTCCCTTTGAACAAGTTCAATCCTTTTTCCCAGTATCTACTGTAGCCTTCAGATTTTATCTACTCATTCAGGTTCTTACATTAAGGAGATAATATGATGTTTGCACATGCGGGTCTGTAAAATCTTCACTTCTAAAAAAATTCAAATGTCTTCAAAGGAACTGAAACATGTATGAAACTTGTTTAATATCTCTGGAATCCAGCTGGACACTTTGTGAGGGTTTGTTTGTTTGTTTGTTTTTTGGCAGAACCATGGCTTGAATGCAGGCCCTTGACCTTGCCAGGCAAGCGCTTATTCTGCCGAGCTATCTCCCTGGTCTCAAAGGGGGACAATTTTATTTTTATTTTTATTTTTTGCCGAACCGGGGATTGAACTCTGGCCCTTGTGTTTGCCAGGGAAGCACTTACTCTACTGAGCCATCTCCCCAGCCCCCAGCTGAACACTTTAATCTCTTTGATGAAACACCATGAAATTAATCTCTTGGTTCTGAAAAATGCGGTATGAAGTAGACATCAAAAATAGAATGGAAATTTGTGGGCTTTTTTTTTTCCCCAGGCTGTAACAAGTAACCAAACTTGGACTTTTCAGGGGAGAGCCCAAATTGGAATACTGTAATTTGATAATAATTTAATCCACAATTCACTACACATTTTGGAAGCTGAGAATACTGGAGAACATTGTTTCAGCAATCAAGTGACTGAAAGCATGCCAGATGACTACATGTTAGTGAAATGATGGGGGAAGCAAAAATAGAGATTATCCTTCCAAGATATACACATGTACGTGTACACACACACAGAGGAACCACAGTTGATGCATGCAAATGAGAACAAAACCAGAGATAGGCACATGCAAGGGAGCGCCTGGTGTGTTTGAGACCACCTAACACAAGGGCCCCTGCTGTGCCCTTCAATAAGCCAGGAATAGGGACAAGATGGACACCTACTGTTGGGCACCTACTCTCCAGGGTTCACAGCTAAAATACTAACAGTCCCACTTGGTTTGCCTGGTTTTGGTGACTCCTGGGCCCTCCTGGTGCACACAAACCCCAACACCTGTGCTAGGCTCAGGAGCACTGTACCAGGAAGCTGTACCATGTGTGACGTAACTGAAACAACCACACCGGAGTCAGGAAGAGTACGATTGTGGGCAAGTGCTCAGTCTCTTTAGACCTCAGTTTGCTCATCTGTGATATGGGGATAGTAATAGTGCTTTTGTAGAATTATGAAAATTAAGTGGGGGCATGGCAAACCTCACACACGGGAGACTGAGGCAGGAGGGCTGCCTGAGGGCAGTTTGGGCTATATAGTGCGTTCAAGGCCCACCTAGACTATACAGTGAGACGTTGTCTCAGAACACCAAAAATAAATAAAAATTGTGAAAATAGAGCTTATGTCTCTAAAGACTGTACATAATGCCAATCTCAAAGCTTCTGAAACCCATAGGTGACAATGCACAGGATTGACACTTCTAACACCCATCGTAAAGGTAAGCTTCTCGACCAAATATTTACCTAAGACAGATGTGCCACCAGTGCTCTCAACCTGAACCTGCGTTTGGGGGCCTGGTCCCATTTCCTCCGGGAGTGGCGCTAGCCGTATAAACCTTAGGGCCATCACTAGTTTGTTTCATCAACAGGTGCGCCTTGGTGTCTCCACCTCGGAGGTCAGGATATGCAAGGCGCCCTGACGTAGCTTCGGTCAGGAAAAAGAGCCAGCGGGCTCCCCAAGAACGGAACCCGGGGCTGAGTGTGCGCCGACATGAGCGGGAGACCCTATGCACCACCTCGCCCAGCCAGAGGTGCTCTCTGGCGTCCCCTCCGTCACTGTCTCCCAAAAGTCACACCCCAGGGCACAACCCTCAGCCCCGCGGGACTGCCCGGGTCGGGACTCCTGCGGTCCCGCGAAGGCGGATGCTCCCCGGCGCGTGTCGCCGCTCGCACTGGACGGCGGGGACGCAGCACTCACCCAGCGTGGCCACCGTGCCAGCCTCGAAGAGCAGGCAGTCGCGGCGGCCGCGCGCCTCCAGCAGCACGCTGCTCCCGCCCGAGGCCTCCAGCCGCGCGAGCAGCCGCAGCCCTTTGCTCAGGGCCATGGGCGCCGCCGCGGCAGGCCGACCCGAGGGCGCACACCGCGCGGCTCCGGCGCTCAGCAGCGGCCAGGACTTTCACTTTGCGCCGACGCTCCCGCCCCGCCAGACTCCTCCCAGGCCACCGCCTCCCGGCTGGGTCTCGTCCCGGCGCCCGGGCAGGTGAGGGCGCTCGGCCGGGGCGCCGCGCTCCCCCCAGCGGCGAGCAGCTGCTGCGGGCCGGGGACACTGCGGCTGGAGGGCCGGGTCGCCCGCGACGGCCGGGCGGCGGGGAGCGGGATTCCTCACATTCCTCGCCGCGGAGGAGGCTGCGACCCGCAGGGTGCCTGGATGGGGCGGGACGCGGGCCTGGACGCCCACGGCCTTATATGGGCAGAGGGGCCGGAGAGCCAGAGGGGCTGGAAACCCCCGGCGACGGCGGCGGCCCTCCCCACCCCTGCTGGCCGCTGCGCCTCCCTCTCTGGGCTCCGTCTGCCACGCTGGACGGGTCATTCGGACTCCGTGCCTCAGTCTCCCTCATGGGAAAGCCGGAATGACAGCTGGCTTCTTTTTTAGGGTGCGGGTGAGGACAGAGTTCGTTTGCATAATCCCCGAGAGTCCGCCTGAGTAGCGGTCTGCACTGCGGGGACAGCAGTGGTGGGGGTCAGCAGTGTGCGTATGGTCTCTGAACTGGGACTCCACCCCCTCCCAGACCGTGAACTCAGTTTCTCTGAGCGCTACAAGGACACCCATGAGACCTGACAGCGCTCTCCCCACTCTCGGCCACCCTCTGGGTTTGGAGCTCTAGCCGAGGGCTATGGCAGCCGGTCGGGACTGGCGTGCAAGCTGGGAGGGGCGGCCAGCTCACTGGAATCGCCCTTGGGCTGGGTTTGGAGGTTTTGGTTCCTTTTCTAGTAGGTTCAGTGTGGATGCCGCCCCCAGCTCCGCGCTCCACCAGGGGTCTCCACCACGCTTCCCCAAACCAGGGTCCTGTCTCCTGCTTTCTGTTGCACCAGGCCAAACGGTTTGTCCTTTGGGTTTGTGATATCCTTGCAGAAATTCAGCAGTGTCCAGAAGCGAGCAGCCAATTAGTCTTCCTAGATACAGACAACCCGGGGCAGAGCTTCCGGTCTTGTTGAGGTTTCAGCCGCTTGCCCACAGATTCAGCTGTGAAGTGGTGGAAACCCAGGTGTAAGCCTCATAGGCGGTCAAAATAGTGCTTTTCTCTGGACAGTGCAGACAGTACTGTTCCCTGTGAATTAAGCAGACTGGCCTTTGGCCCGCTTTTCCTTTCCTTTTAAATTAAAGCTCACTTCTTTCTAGAAGGAGCCTGGAATGCTGTGGCCCCAAACAATAGTGTTTCGCCTATTGCTTGAGAAGTATTTTTAAAATTTCTTTTCTCTTAGCCCTGTTTCAAAATTAGGAAGTAATTAAGGGAAGGATCTTTTAGGGAGAGCACTAAATCATCTATTAATTTTCTCTCTCCTCTTTCCTGTCTTGCCTCACATAAAGTACAGTCCTACATTGTGGCGTGCCTATAGTTTAAATTTTTTTCTACATTCAAGACCAGCACTCGAGTTTTACAGTCCATAGAATCTAAGACCCATCAGCTGTAAGATGAGTCACTATTTTATGTGTCACTAAGGAAGAAAAAAAAGGACTCTCCCAGTTAAACTGTAACATGCAGTGATGGTAGATCTATCTGCCCAGATTTTGGCAATGTTGATGCACATCTTAGGCACCAGAAACACTGGTCACTGTCCTCTTGGTTGTGGGATTGCAGATGGCACAAATGAGCCAAGAGCTGCTGGGTTCCTGGTCTCTGCCCTCTGGTTTGGGACAGGACATGAAGGCAGGCAGCAGAAGCATTGCTTTACCTGTACCTGTGGACCACAAGTCACCTAGGCATTGGCATCCTCAGTAGATAGAGACAGTAACCAAGTAGACACTCAGAAAAGGCCAGCTCACCACCTACTGCACTGGCAAAACCTGGAGGAACAGGAGGCACTTCCTGTCCTGTAGGTTGGGCACACCTCACTTATGTGGTTAGAGCCTGGAGGGCTGGATTGGGGAAGGAAGGACAAGCTAACCACACCAGCCCTGTGTAAGCCACAGCAGGAAGTTACAGCCCAGTATAGTGTTTGCTGCAGAGCCAGAGACCCCAACAAGCTATCAAAGCAAACAGAAAAATAAGGGGGCATGATAGAGACCGAACATTGATGTCTCCCCATCTGTATGTTGAAGTCCTAATCCATTTGGAGATGGATCCCTGGGAGGTAATTAGGGTTAGGTGAGGTCATGAGAGTAGGGAGCTGTGATAGGATTAGTGTCCTTATGAGAAGAGATACCAGAGAGCTCGACACTCCCTGGAGCTCACCCACAGCTGGCGCGGAAAGGCCAGGTGGGAGCAAGGCCAAAAGGCACTGCTGGCCAGGAAGAGGGCCTCAAGAGAGAAACAGATGTTTACTGTTTTAAACACCCAGTCTGTGGTACTTTGTTATGGAAGCCCCTGCTGACTAAGGCAGGAGAGCTTCCAAAGAAATCAAGGGGCTATGTGGTGCCTCATTGCACAAAAGGAAAAAGGACAGCAAGGAGAGAATGAGGTCTCTAGAGTTTTGAGAACCAGATTAAAGACTGGCAGAATTGGGGAGGAGGCTAATTTGATCCCTGGTGGAGGTAGGGTAGAGCAGTCTGTTAGGGTTGGGTTGGTCTGGAGCAGGTCAAGCTTGGGAAATGGCCAGATATGCACACAGCACCCCTGGGCAAGGCAGTGGAGACAGGAGTAGGAAGTAACTGTTTGCACCTCAGGGGAGAGAAAGAGAGAAAAGAGGGCAAGAAGCAGCCCCACAGAGGGCTCAGAGAAGCCACTGATGGTAACTGAGAATGGGGACTCGTGAGAACCTTGGGTGGTGAGCAGCAGGTAATGGTGATCTTTGAGTCTCCTGCAGTTTCATTAGAGGATTAGAAGAAGATGCCAGTGTGATGGCTCAGTGGAATAGGTGCTTCCCTGGTAAGTGCAAGGGCCTGAGTCCAATCCCCGGTTCCGCAAAAAAAAAAAAAAAAAAAAAAGAACAAGAAGAAGAAGAAGAAGAAGAAACAGAAGATTAGAAGAAGAGTCAGCTAGCCAAAAGTTAAGGATGAAACGCAGGGAAATATAGGCAGTGCTTTTACATGTAGTCTGCTAGCTCCCAAGGCCTGGTTGGGAGAAATAGATTAACAAGAAGGTGGACAGAGGGGACAGTGGGGACTGTGGATGACAGGCTAGGCTTGTATGTGAAAAGGAAGAGAGGGAAGATGCCACCGTGGAAGGGAAGTGTCCCACCCATAGTGGAAGATCACTTCTTTAGAGGGAGGAAGGGAAAAATGAGGGGAAGACCATGCAGAGACAAAACTGGGGAGACCACAGGATGGAAAGGATTGGGGTGGGTGGGTAGAGGAGGAGTGTCATTTGCCTGAGACCTGGCCCTGGTGAGCTCCAATAAGCCCAAAGGCTGGTGTGCGGTAGAGGAGACCAGAAAAGGCCAGAAGAGCTACAGTGGCCTAGAGAATCCAGAAGTCACGGGCTCAGGGTCTCTTGGGCCTGAGCAGATGGAGCCCTGAGCCAGAGGCAGCCGCTGCTGACCGTCACTATGACTGCTCTGTGAAAAGAGGCCGGTGTCTCAGTCCTATGCTGGGACCTCCTGAAAGATACCCGTTCTGAAGTTCTTCCTTGTGTCTATGAGTTGTGATTAAAAAGACAAAACAAACAAAAAACAAAACAACCCAACAACTTGGGGCCGGGGAGATGGCTCAGTAGAATAATCGCTTGCCTGGCAAGCCCAAGTGTCTGAGTTCAATTTTTTTTTTTCCACAAAAAAACCAAAAAAACCCCCAACAAACAGAAGTTGCTGCAGCCCATTGCCATTCAATGCAAAGGCAGACTTGTACAAACATTCTGCTGTGTCCTCATCCACCTTACTTGCTGGATCTGGTTTGGTGCAACTTCCGGCTCGTCCACAAAGATGAACTGACAATGAAAGGTACATGTTTTGATTCAATTTAGGAGGCACTCATGACAGAGGACTTCCTGCTTGGCAGGTGGTGAGAACAGTGGGACAAGCATGTTCAGAGCAAGGACAGATATTGCAAAGAGTACTTATGGCAATGTGTTTGTACTCTAATAAATTTATTTATTTGCTTATTTGTTTTCTGCATTTTAGAGAAGGGTCTACAGGGTGTTCAGGGTCTCACTACTAGATCAGACTCATAGTGATCTGCCTGTTTACAGCCTCCCAAGAGCTGGGATTACAGGCATGTGCCACCATGCCCAGTCTCAATTGCCAGCTCAGCATGCCCTGGAGGCAGGGCAGGTACAGCAGGCCCAGGGATCAAACCCTAGGCTCCTGCACCTGTTTGCAGGCAGTTTAATCCACTGAGCTATTTGGCCAGCCCTGTACTAATAAATTTATCAAAAATTTAATTATTCACCCTGTTTTTTCAGCACATCTTGCACAACCAAGGTCTGACCCCTGTTGTTGGTCTGCAGCTGTAGGTCTGTGCCACCAGAGGCCCTGAGCTGGGGACCCTTCTGCAGGAGACAGAGGGCAGAGGATGAAGTTGAACTGCAGCAGGCCCTGGCTGCTTTGCAGCTCTCCCAAGGGGGCAGCTCTCATCAGGTCCTAAATGCATCCACTGGCCTCTGCCTATGAGGGGTGTAACCAGGGTCCCCTTCCCCAGGTGCAAATACTGATACCACTGTGGGGGTGGGCAACACCCACACCCCCCTCCCGCATCAGTCATCTGGGGCCTTGATCGAGATACTCTCCCTCATCCCGGTAGCAGCCAGAGTGCTCCTGTTGCCACCATTAGTCTGCTCAGCTTGCTCAGTTGTGACCTTTGTGACCCGGCATATCACATCTCTGACACCAGAGGCACTGCTTTCCCCCTTCCTTGTTTGTACCAAGAGCCACCCAGCTTATTCGGAAGCTGGTCCAATAGGTGCTCTTGTGAACTCAGATTCACTCAAAACCTGGCTTTGAGCAGGGAGTATGCTTCAGTGATAGAGTGTTTGCATAGCATGTTTGAGGCCCTGGGTTCCACTCCCAGCACCAACCAACCAACCAACAAACAAATAAATGCAAAATCCTGGCTTCTGGGTCGGGGAGGTGGCTCAGTGGAATAAGCGCTTCCCTGGCAAGTGCAAGGGCCTGAGTTCAATCCCTGGTTCTAAAAAAAAAAAAAAAAAATCCTGGCTTCTTTGTGAGGACTTCCTGATAAAATTCTCCTCCCACTCACTCTTTGTGGGCTAAATTTTATTTTCCAAAATTCAAGTGTCAATATCCTAAGCTCCAGTCCCTCAGAATGTGACTGTACTTAGAGTGAGGAGCGGATCCTCTAAGGAGAGGACTAAGTCAGCGGAGGCCTGGATCCAGCACAACTAGAGACCAACAAGAGATTAGGAGATGCATGTGTACACACAGAGAGTCATGCAGAGACCCAGAGAAGGTGGCCGTTAGAAAGCCAGAGGGGCCTCAGGAGCAGCCTCACTGCCAACACTGCGGGCTTGGATTTCCAGCCTCTGTATCTGTGAGGAAGGAAGAAATGTCTTTTTTTTTTTTTTTTTTTTTTTCTGCCATCACTCTGTGTGATTTCACAGTGGGAAAGCCAGACTGCAATAATACACTCCCTACATTTCATATCTTACCCTGACATTTTTCTCCTTAGCATTACCATCATAAATAGTTGACTTTTATTTATCTCTCCCACTATAAAGGAAGCTCCTATACAGACCCAAGTCTCATTTGTTCCCAGGAAACCCCTAGTCCTGGTATTGTCAGGTAGTCCCTTCAGGAATGGCTTGCCAAGTAAGGGTGTTTTAGGTCCCAGTTTCCTCGAACAAAGAATTTGATGAGACAAGACAAAAACGATGCCAAAAGGTTATGTGAAAAGTACAGAGTAAAGGGGTAAAAGAGAAACTGGCTCTGCAGATCAAACCTGGGCTGGAGAAAAGAAAGAATGAAAGTAAAAATAAAAGTATATTCTGGTCTAGAAGACCGAGTGAGGTATCTAGAAGAGGCACAATAGCGGCTCCTCAAGCCCCCAGGAAGTCCCACAAATGGAGTCTTCGGGGTACTTAGTGCTGTCCTGGGATCTTGTAATTAATTGAGAGGTCCTGATTATTTTTTTCAGCCAGCTTTGCCACACCAGCCCTACCTTCTATATCACAAAGACAATGCCTTGTACCTAGTTGGCACCCAGAGGTCCTTGCTCAGGGATAAGTACAGAAATAAATTCACTACGAGGCAGTCTTTGGAGCAGAGGGCTCAACTTTGGTTAGGGGGCTCAACTTACTCTGCTGGATTGATAAACTTCCAACAGAGGCTAACAGGGCCTCGGAAAAGTGATGCTCGAAGGAGCCACAGTGAGGGGACAAGCCAGCCAGCCACGTAGGCATCTGAGAGAAGGCTATTCACCACACAGGAAACTCCTGGGGAGAAGTCTGAGGATAGAGTAGCTCAGTCTACTCCAGGAACCACGGAACCCTTGTTGGGCTGGTGCTGGGGAGGAGACCAGAGGACAAAGGGATGATGCAGTGGGCCATCTGAGGACCTTGGCTTGGGGGCAAAGAACTCACTGCTCAATTTATGTTCTAGCTGCTGAGCTGAAACATGAGCACAAGGGCAGAGGGACGCAGACCATGTGAGACTAGGTAGGAAGCCACTGTGACCCAGGGGCCTGTTATCAGCACCGGAGCCACTGTGGCCCAGGATGCTGACTGCCTTGGGGTGGTGATAAATGTTGAAGTCTGAAGGGCAAGTCATCAGGGCACAGCCTTGAGAGGGCAGTATTCTCACCAGGTGAGACAGGACAGTTGTGGAGGCCTGAGCATGTTACAATCCAGGGCTAGAGGTGCCAGGTAGGTAGTGAGTGATGCAAGCCTGTCCAGAGGCATAAATATAGAGATCATCAGTTCCAAAATACAATCGGATTTAACCATACGACAAGTTTATTGTGCACGTACAAGAGCAGTTTGCAAACAAAGAGACCATGAACAGAAAGTGGTAGAAACTTTGAGGATAGTTATAGCAGTCTATGATGCTTGAGAAAAGAAGGGCTTGACATTTTGGTGATTGGCTGTTATGTGTCAGCATTCATTTTTTAAGCAAGTAGAACTGCTTAAGCTGATTTGTCTGTATTTGATGAAACTACATTGAATCATGCCAACAAAGATGGGATGCTTACATTTTGTGTCATTTACAGTTGGGACCAGCACATAGGGAACTGGGGTGACTCAATTTTGGTTACGTGGTTATGAGCTGGCCTTAGGATATAGCTGAGCATGGCCTCATCTTTGTTTACTTTTTTTTAAAGTCAGATGCAGATGATATTTAAGGACCTGGCCCTGAAGGGGTTTGCCAAGGCTGAGTGCTGACCAGAAAGGAGAAAGGGTGGTGTGAGTCTGGGCACCTCTTATACCTAGATGTGGTATCTGGAGGAGAGGTAGTAGTGTCCCAAGTCCAAGGGAAGAAAGTATTTCAAGCCAGAGGTCAGCGATGGCCAAAGGGTGATGGGTCAAGAAGGATGAGGACTGAGAATTGTCCTTTGGATTTCATCATGTGAAGAACATGGCTGACCACCCTTTATTGGATCCGTTTCCAAGGATGGGTGGAGGTGCAAGTTCATTGTTTTCTTCAGCTTGTTTCTTCTTTCTTGGCTCTCTGCACACAGGAGGATCTAGTTGTCAACTTCCCATTCTTAAAATCATGCAGTCAACTTGGATGAGTGACTCTGAGCTCCTCCTCCTCCTCTGTGTCTCCTGAGGAGACACTCCTAGATTCCTCTAGACACTCCTCATGCCCTCTCTTTCCCACTGCTCTCATTACCTTTATTTTCCTTGGACTGTTTTCCAGTTTCCCCACTTCTGACACGTGGTGACATGCTGAACATAATCTCTAAGGAAGGCCTTGACTCATGTTGCAACAGAATGAGTATGATGTGACACAGAGTATTCTGGGTTACTTTCACTTTCATCCAACTCTGTATATCCTCTAAGAAGGGGTCATTAAATGTACAGCTGTTACGATTTTACACCCGAATAAGAATTTTTATCTAACTTATTTTAGAAATTATAAAATAGATTTTTTTTTTTTGATGCTGCGAGCAGGTCCTCACAATGCTAAGCATGTGCTCTACACTCCCAGCCCAGGAAATATCCTTAAATTGGATCATGTAGCCTTTCCAGATGTTCAGAAAGATATGATCACCATAAAGATGCTGGCAAAGTAAATCTGCCCATCAGCAGATAATAGCCTTATTGAGGTTCCATTTGTAATGACTTTCTGACTTGCTAAGATTTTTTGCTGTAGTTTAAAATATAAAAGATCATAGTTTTCAAAGTACTTTATAATATTTCATTACACAATTGACACTGCCAATATTTAAAGCAAAATATCTAATATTCTTTTTTTAAAACTTTTTTTAAAAATGTATTTAGGACAGGGTCTACAGAGTCTCACTATGTAGATTGGACTCCTAGTGATCCTTCTGTTTTCAGCCTCCCAAAGGCTGGAATTACAGGTCCATGCCACCACGCCCAGTCTTAGTTGCAGTGTGCCCCAGGGGCAGGGCCGAAACAGCATGCCAGGGATCAAACCCCAGCCGCTGCGCTCTGCCTAAACAGGTGCTTTAGTCTGCTAAGCTAACTAGCTGGCCCTAATATTCTTAACTTACTAATTAATTCACTTATTTAACCCAATTGCAACCTTCAGTACATTTCTTTAGCAGCCCCTCTTATCTCCACATCCTTAAAATGATGGGAAAAATTGCAGAACCTACAGACCAGTGATACCTGTTTAAACAACAGTTATTTAATTTTTTTTTTTTTTTTTTTACATTTATTGTGTGTGTGTGTGTGTGGCCAGCTCAGCCCACCAGGGGGCGGGGCTGGCTGGCATGTGGTGCTGGGGGTTTGAACCGTGGTCCCTGTGCTTTGCCAAGCTTGTTCCAAGTAGGTGCTTTAGACCACTGAGCCATCTCTCCAGCCCCAGTTATTTAATATTTACAGTTATTGTTCATGTTTCTAATTTTCATGCCCATAATGTCCCCTGCCGATGTATGAATCATAAAACCCAAACAATGCTTACACAAACTGATTGGTTGTTGTGTCTTTAATTTTCTTTCAATATAGAGGTTTTCCCCCACCACAGCCCTCCCTCTGCAATGTGTGTATTGAGAAACCTAGGTTGTCGTTTAGCTGTCTCTGCAGCCTGGATTTGTCCCCCTGATGGCGCTTAGCGTGCTCCTTTGGCTCTGTCCTGCCTGGAGGTGGGAGAGAAGCTTAGTCAGGGCTGTGTCATGGGTAGTGTGTTCCTCACTAGGAAGCCTGTGTCTGATTCTCTCCTATTATTACCTGTTTATTTATTTGGCACAGGGTCTCACTATGCAGCTCAGACGCATAGTGAGGCTCAGTTCCAGGGCCAGCAGGGTATGTGGTACTGGAGATTGAACGTGGGTCCTTGTACTTCCCTGGCAGATGCTTAGACCACCATGCTATCTCCCCAGTGCCTTGATTCTCTCCTTGTGCTGTGGCAGCTACTGATCATCAATGTCTTCAATACTTGGTGACATTCTCCTTGTCTTTTCATTTCGCTGCTGAAATTGTTGCATAAATGGAAAATTCTCACCTATATGTTTATCCAATGATAATACAAAGAAAAATAATCAAAGTGGGTTTATGTGTTCAATGTGTTGTTCTGAATTGGTCTACAAGCATCTTCCAGTGAGTTTCCTTCCACAGTTGCATTATGAGCCCATGAGTTAAACATGTTTGTTATCCTTCAATCCATGGCCTTTGCTACCTTTCTGGTGCTTGAATGTTCCCTCTCAGCCAGAGGAGCTGCCTCTTGGTGGCTTTTCTTCTTGATATGGCCCCCAGGGCTTCAGCTCCTTCCATGTCTTTTTTTCTTCTTTTAGTGCTGGAGATCAAACTCAGGACCTCATTCTTGCCAGGAAGGCGCTTCTGCTGCTGAGCTCTCTCCGCAGCTCTTGTCTTCTGATATATGGGCATCAGCCTCATTTTGCCCATTTTCTTCTCTTGTCCTAGAATCATTCATTTCTCCAAGAAGCCTTGCTTCTGGTGGAGAAGGAATTTCAAGGCTGCAGTGAGGCTCCGTGACGTTTGCTAACTTTAACCCCATGATTTCAGAATGGGACTACTGTTAATCCCAGGATAATTTTAGAGCTGAGCTCATTTTCTCTAAGACTAGGATTTCAGCCTTCTCCTCTTTCCTCACATAATCTTTCCCATTTACCCCCTCATCGTAGTGTTTTTCCTGCTTTGTGCTTTCCTGAGAAATAGACCCCACGAAAACAGCCTTCCTCTTGCATCTGTAGCATGCTCCCTCTTCCATGCCCAAGTACCCCATGGTTTTCTTCTAAGTCCCTCCTTCCTGCACCCAGTCCATCTGTCCATTTGTTTCTCCCAAGCACTGGGATTACAGGGTGTGCACCACTATTCCTGGACTCTGGCTGGCTCGGTCCGCCCTGGGGGTGGGGCTGGTGCGGCATGTGATGCCGGGGATCCAACTGTGTCCCCTGTGTTTGCCTAAACTTGCCTCAGCAGGTGCTTTAGTCCACTGAGCTATCTTGCTCCAAAACACCAATTTGTGATGCACTGATAATGTAAAAGAAAAGAGAAGGTAGGTATAGGAGACCACATTCTGGGTTCTCCATCCAGGAAGCCCAAGGTCCAGGAGCAACCAGGCCTCACTCATCAGACTGAGTTGACATCACCAGCTAGCAGGAAAATAGTCTCGTCCTGGTTCCCTGGTGTCTGTCACCACAGAGACAGCTGCATATTTGCAAGGCCCATCTGTTGGTGTCAGGAAGAGCCAGGCATTGTGGTAAGGACAGATGTTGCTTGGCCCAGCTTCTGGGAAGGTGTGTCTGGTGCTGTGGTCTGGATGGGAAAGGCCCTGGAGGGCAGTTGACAGGAATGTTTGGTCTGGAAATTCATTTTGTTATTACCTTCTGTAAAAACACCACACAAAGCATTGATATCAGTCCATACCTAGGCACACACACCACTGGTTTAGGCTTAGACCAGACATTGGTCTTACAGCTTTTCAGGATATAGAACCCTCAAGACAACTATCTCTCCAAGCATGGCACCAGAGCCAGCCAGGGCCACGGGTGTCCCAGACCTAAGTTAACTCCCCAACAGGTTGGGCCTGACAACCCCAGGTGCCATGACAGTGCCCTTTCTTATTGCTCTGTTCCTGAAAGCCAACAGATTTGTTGGTCTAGGGGATTGGCGCAGAGTCAGGGGTGGATGTGGGCTCCTGTGGTCTCTGGGGACCAGGGACCAGGACCAAGCTCCCTCCCAGGTGCCAGTGGGCCAGGACCCAACTGTGTGTGGTGTATGGGATTCATAGACCAATGGATAAGCTTTGCTTGTCTTTAGTGAACTGTGTTCCGTACAGGGGGAACTGACTGTGGGTAGGACAAAGTTTCCAGACAAAAATCTTCCTTTTCTGACATTATATTTAAGGAGAACTGGTGGAGCTACTGGTAATATAGATCCATCCTTGGCACAAGAGCATAGCAGAGGGCAAGAGGAGCATAGTTGTGACGCTCCCTCAGCAGTATGCCAAGAACAGGGGAAGAGGGGCCCTACGTGTGCAGCCACTCAACACGTGGGAGGGGCAGCACTTTCCTTTCTGTCCTTGATCCTTCTCTTTGGGTTGTAAGATTCACGTAAAGAGAAAAGAGATGAAGTGTTTTATAAAAAGGTCCATACATTGTCACTCTGGAGAAGAGCATAAGGACTTATAGGAGGACAAGGGCAGAGTGTTCAAGAATAATTGCTGGGGGTGGGGGGAATGGGTGGGGTCCAGACAGAAGATGGGAAGGTAGGAGAAAGGGGTCATGTGATATGTTCTATTTTTATGAAAAATTTCCTAAATTTCGATTGGCTATACAGTTCTGAAAAATAAACTGAAATTGCAAGTCACGATGCGCTGATTCCCACTTGAATAAAACCAGTTAAGTCTAAACATATGGTAGCTTGTAACACAGCCAGTGTATAAGAAGCGCTTTGGAAGGCTTTGGCTAGAGGTAATAGAGAACTGTTATGGTTTATATCTAGATGTTTCCCAAAAGCTTCTTGTCCTCATGGGGCTTTTGAAGGGTGTTTGGATCGTGTGCTGCTAGGAGGCATGGCCTGGCTGGAAGAGGTGCATCTCCCTTCCTTCCCTCACACTCGCTGCTTCTGGGCCATCCAAATTGAGCAGCTTTTCCTCCACCATGCCCTTCTGCCATGCCTTCTTGTCCTGGAGTTGGCCTGCCATGGACTTAAAACATCCTAGCAATGATGAAAGTGACTGAAACACCAACTCTCAAAATCTTAGCAAGAACTTTCAGAACAGGTATCCAAAACTGGGGTAGTAGCTCGGCAGTCACCGAGAACCCAGGCAAGCTCACATCTTTTCTTGGTTATCTTTAGCACGCTGGCTTCTTGTCTTATGACTACAGAAGAGCTGCTTCAGCTGAAGGCATTGCACTGATAGTTGAGGAAGGGAGAGTTCAAACCATTCTCTGTCCCTTTTATAAGAAAAACTCAAAAGCTCTAAAGACAAATTTCAATTTAGGACTCATTGGCAAGAACTGCATTACTTCGTTTACATGAACTCAGTGGAGACTTTTCCAGTGTCTTCAGTTGGAGTGGACAAGAGAAAGAGTGTTAGTGAACAGGCTTGGATTAGAAGGCCAAGAGCATCTGACATGTCTAGCAACTCATGGCTGGGGCAGAAGACAGCAAAATCATCAACCGACTTAGCAGTGTCTTTCTGCTCCTTTAATACTCTAGGCTACTGTTGTTAGGGCGGTGCTCAACCAATCAGCGAACTGATCATACACTCTTAATCCCACCATCACAACTCTAGGTTCAGCCATCTCTGAGAAAGTCCTCTGTCCATATGAGGCTTTGTGGGGGACATCTAGATCCAAATCATAACAGCTGTTTTGGGAACTTAGTTCTAAATTCCTTGTCTAAACTCATAATAAAAACAGTGTATTATATTTGTATTAACGTTTACTTTAATTTCCCCCATGTATTATTTCTTGCTTCCCTAGGGCAATTTCGGTGGTGTGGACAAGACTCTTCGCTGAGGTGCTGAGGAGCACACCAAGCCTGATAGGACGGCCGAAGAGAGTCACCCAGATCCTCGCTGCCACTTGAGAGAACCTGCTTTTCTACTGTAGCGCTGGCAAATCCAGCAGGCAGAGGCAATTTTCCTGGTTTCCTGACTCCTGCATAGACTCCTGGTCTTTCCAGCTGGCTCTACAAGTTGAAGCAGAGTTACTCTGGTCACAAGGAAAGATTACAGGAAGTGTGTGTGTGTGTGTGTATATATATATATATATATATATATATATATTTTAAAGGAGGTGTGAAAAGGAAATGCTGAACAAGAGATTTGACAGCACTTTTGCAGATCAAGTTATGTTGGCTTTTTTTTTTTTTTTGTACCAGCAATTGAACTCAGAACTCATGCTTGCCAGGTAGACATTGTGCCACAGAGCTAAACCCCCATTGGCTGTTGTTTTTTTTTTTTTTTTTTTTTTGTTTTTTTTTTTTTTTTTTTTGCAGAACCAGGGATTGAACTCAGGCCATTGCACTTGCCAGAGAAGCGCTTCTTCCACTGAGCCATCTCCCCGGACCCCCCATTGGCTGTTTAACTCTAGAACTGAACACACATCTGTGTAGGACATGTAAGAGTGACCATTCCACAAAGGCTTTGTGAGAGAAGCTACTGTCTGTGACAATGAGGAGAGCTGGCTTCTCTTTTCCTAAAGAACCAGTTAAAAGGACTTTTAATTTTCCACAGAGGCAAAGCTTGCACTGCAGTGCCCGCTAGTTGGTGTTCACAGGCATATTTGCACAGTGAACATCGGAGCCTCAGCACACGGGGGTTCTGCTGCTATGACTCGCCACACCTGCCTGGCCTCAGCCTGAGTGGGGGCTGCACGACTGGACAGTCGGGCTGCTGCCTGTTCTCTGCATCAGGAAAGATTTGTTTATGGCCGGGTAAATAAACTCTGCATCAGCACCAAGGCTGGGCAGAAAGCACGAGGACGCATGTGCTTCGATGACTTCCTGGTGTGTCTTTTCCTTTCCTCCTCCTGCAGCACCTCTCCTCTTCTTCCCAAACCTTTCAGACGAATCTAAAAGGTACACATGGCCACACCCAGGAGTTGGTCAGAGGGCACTGTGCAGGAGGATTCTCCTCGTGCTGGGCCCAAGATGCAGGAGCTGTTAGATGCACTGTGACTCACAGTTGTCCTGAGCATGAAGAGCCACACTGCCCTTACAATGGGGCACAGGTCAAAATGACACATTTTAACCAGGCCCAGTAGTGCAGATCAGCATGCTAGGAGACTAAGGAAGGAGGGTTGCCAAATTTGAGCTTAGTCTGAGTGATTTAGCAACTTAGTGAATACCTCTCTCAAAAATAAAACAAAGGTTGGAATTATTTCTATGCTAAGGCCCTAGGTGCAATGCCCAGCACTACAAACCTAACTGAATCGACCTAACCTAGAAATCAAAACAAAGCAAAGCAAAGCAAAGCAAAGCTCTTGTTCAGATGGCCAACCAAGGCTATCAGCCTGCACCTTTGAGGACTAAAGGGAAGGTGACACTGCACATTTGGGAAAATGTCCATCTCACCACACTCCTTTCTTTCATATGTGCCTTGAAAAGGCAAGAAAAGGGGGGCAATTCCAAAAAAGAGAACAGGAAGCAGCTGACGACAGAGAAGATCCTGGTATGGCACTTTTTTTTTTTTAATGTATTTGGTTGTTACAGGATCTCACTATGCAGCTTGGACTCATAGTGATCCTCCTGTTTTCAGACACCCCAGTACTGGGATTATAGGCATACTCCATTACACCAGGACTCTGTGGCCAGCTCAGCCTGCCCTGGGGGCAGGGCTGGCGTGGAATGTGGAGCAGGGGATGGAAAGGCATGGCCCCTACACTTGCCTAAGCTTGCCTAAGCAGGCATCCACTGAGCTATCTCACTGGCCCTTGAGTACAGAAATTTAGTCTTTAGTAGTTCTATACCTTTATCAAGTTGCCTATACTCTTAAAGGTCTGAGGGACCTCTCCCCAGAAAAAAACATACATCATGCATGTGAATAATTTGCTTATAATCTATACTTCTGTGAAACCCATTTCATCATCTAGGACTACACGGGCCATAGCACAAGTATTTTTGTTTTACAGGCAAGTTGGAAGTTGCCACTAATAAAAACCCTTCTTGGGGCCGGGGAGATGGCTCAGTGGAATAAGCGCTTCCCTGGCAAGTGCAAGGGCCGAGTTCAATCCCTGGTTCCACAAAACAAAACCAAACCAAAAACCCTTCTAAAGGCAGATGGAAAAGAAGCCTTAACCTCAAAGAAAGTTCTCACACCACTGGAAATACAGAGCTAACCTAAGTGGGAGCGAGTGATCAAGAGCGGATGGACGGCTCCTCAAAGACAGATTGTAGTTCACAGGAAGAGCATTCCTCTGCTGTGGCAGCTGCATACCTACCATTTGTGCTAATTAATTTGCCATTCTCAGTTTAGATGTGTGTGGAGGGAAGAACAATCTCTTCTGAATTGCAACCCACTGATCCAGCTGGAAGTGATTTCCACTCATCACCAAAAGAATCTGGCCTTATAAAGATGAACTGTTTCTGTAAATTACTTGTTTTGTTTCTCCCTGTTCTTCATGTCAGGGTGAGTTGATAGCTTTCCATAGGAAAGCTGATTTGGGGGAGCCAACACATGTCCAGACATTTGTTTATGGTCCAGGTGCATGCACAAGCTGCCCAGTAAAGAGGGATAATACAGTACGAGCAAGGACCAGCGGTAATTCCTACTGCATAACTAACGAATCCAAACTTCAAGAGCTCAGCGCTGCAGTTGCAAAAGGCCAAGTCTCCCCTCCATGGTCAACTCAGCCTTCTAGGCCACTTCAGCTCTTCTGCGCTTTCATATCACTTACTCACGTTATCACCATAAAAAAGGGACAGGACAGCTGGAGAGATGATCACCAGCAGTTACATGCTCCCAGCTACATGTCTTTGGATAAATGAAGTAACCTAATTTTTAAAATTTTTTTTTTTTTTTTTTTTTTCAGAGCTGGGGATTGAACTCATGCCCTTGCACTTGCCAGGCAAGCACTTATTCGACTGAGCTATCTCCCCAGCCCCCTTTTAAAATTAATTAATTAATTATTATTAGTTTTTTGGTGGAACCGGGGATTGAACTCAGGTCCTGGAGCTTGCCAGGGGAAGTGCTTATTCTACTGAGCCATTTCCCTGGCCCCCACAACCTAAGTTTTGAAGGGAGGGAAGCAGGATCCACCAATGAGCCTTAAGGGAAAAAAAAAAATGCCCCAAATGATGATAAAAGCATTTCACACCTCCCAGGGAGGAAGACATGCTCAAAAATGAGAAGAAATTTTGAGGAAAATATCAAAATGTTCTCTGTGGGAAAATTGTTCTCTCTCTCTCTCTCTCTCTCTCTCTCTCTATATATATATATATATATATATATATAGTTTTTGGACATAAGGTCTTACTTGTACCCAGGCTGGCCTGGATCTCACAGAAATTCACCCACCTCAGACACCCATGTGCTGGGGTTACACACATGCACCACCACACCCAGACCCCCTTAGATTTTGAGAAAGAATGAGTCTTCCCCTGCCAGCCATGATGGAGTAGCAGACACCAATTTGCTATCAATCTTTCATTAAAAAGAAACCCTGATACAAACTATGAAGTGTTTTCTAGGTATTAAAACAATGGGCAGTGCGGGACTCTGATCACAGAGGAAAAGCCGGCTGAGCTCCAAATTACTGAGTGCAGTTCGGGTTCACTACACGAGGCAGGCAAACAGCGCTTGGTGGTCTCACTAGCTGAGGAGACAGACGAGAGCAGGAGAGGCTCTCATCACTATGGTCATGCTGTGAAGGGTGGCATACAGGAGGGGAGGCTACAGAGAGTAAGCGTGTGAACAAGTGCTTCGTCTGGTCGTGTTACTATACCCAAACACCACACACTGAGTGACTTATAAACAACAAATATTTCTCACTGTTCTGGAGGATGTAAAGTCCAATACTGAGGACGAGCACATGCATGTTTGCTGAGGGCAGGTTCCTCATGGACAGCAACATCCTACTGTGCCTGCAAACAAGCTCCCTTGGCCTCTTCCGATATTCAGATGAAGCACAGGGTGATGTGTAGTGGAGCAAATGACTGAGTACAGGTTCTGGACATGGTAGAAGAGTCTCCTGGGCAGACCTGGGCTGCATGTTATCGTGTACATTCATGTAAGGAAACAGCACAAGGGTGACAGAACCAGTGACCATCTGCTGGCTGCAAGGACACTCCTGGAACCCTTCCAGGGCTGGAAGTAAGACATATAGTCCCAGCCACACTGAACACATTACGGTAGGGTGTCTGACAGCCTTTTTTTTTTTTTTTTTTTCTGGAGACAGGCTCTCACTATTGTAGTTCAGGCTGGTTTTGAACTCATGATGTGGCCCAGGCTGGCCTGGAACTTGCAGTAATTCTCTCGCTTCAGTATATGACACTACACCTGGTTTGACAGGATTCTCGGAAAGGTGTCACCCTGAAAGGAGACAGTTACTTTTAATGTTAAAAAGCTGTCCTGGTCCCTATGAAGGCAAACTATTACCCCAAGCTGAAGCTCTGTGCCCATTAAACAGCAGCTCCTTGCTTGGCCGCCCTGTGCCCCTGCCAGGCACTTGCTGTGTCTGTGACACTTACCACTCTGAATCTCACAGGTGGAATCAAAATAGTGTCTGCCCTCGACTTGTGGGGGGGGGCAGTATGTGACAAGACCCATTATAAAGCTTTCCCCGTTTTCCTGTAAGACTCTGGACCTCCCCAACTTTAGGCATCATCTCCTGATCCCCTGACTAAGGATGTGGGCGAGCAGTGAGTACAGGGCAGCTCTCCGTCTGGGAAGGTCTTTCCTGCTGCGGGCCTGATGCGCACCTCTGCTCTGCTTAGGGCTTGGTCTCACAGGGCACTGGTAGCCCCACTGTTCTACCTGTTCCCAGGGGCGAGGGCGTGGGGCTTTTCATGTACAGCACGAGATGGGTGCACGTAGGTCCCCCTGGTGGCAGGAGCCAATGCCCATGAACAAAGCTGACCATGCTGCAACTCTGTGTGAGCAAAGCCCTGTCCCATGCAGTGTCCCTGGTACACAGTGCCACCAACACCTGTAACTCTGAGCCCTGGGCCTGCTGCTCCTGGAGGTAGACAACTAGTGTTACCTGACAAACACACCAAATTTTTCTTCTGCTATGCCATTTCAAATGTCATCTGTCCACTGTCAAGATTTGTAAGCTATAACTGTCAACCGTCTGTGATATCTGAAGGTTCATACAACTGAAAATCAAACGTCTACACATAAAAACTACCTCAGAGAGGGAAATGTGTGTCACATCACTAAAAGTTTGTCACGTGAAGGAGAGTCTTCCAAGTATCATATGCAAGTGGGTTTTTTCTCAGCTTCTCTTTACTTCACCAGAATGCAGGCAGCCCCTGCTCTTCTCTGCAGCCCATGGCATCTCTTCTCACCTTCCTGGCTCCATCCTACCAACTGGCCACAGCACCCGGAGGCGGCGGCAGGCTATCAGATCTGCTTCATTCCTCCAGGGGCTTCTGATGTGCTTCTCGAACTGACAACGGGTCTGCTGAGCTAAAATTACTCATCCACGCCAGAAGAAATAGGTTTTGCAGAAAAACTGATTACCTCAGTCATTTTTGGCAGCTTGAATAAGAAGTAATAACAGCAAGAAACTCCTTGAACAAAAACAAAACAGAATCACACAAAAACTCGGAAAGTATTTTGAAAAGGTGCTTTGAGAATTTACTGTACAGTTTTTTAAACAATTTATTTATATGTTGACTTCTACATGCTCTTACATTTGTGTAAAATATTTATACAGTCTTTACAATTTGTACATATATTAAATGGCTGTATCATAAGCACTATTTTTGAGATTTTCTGAAAGAAAAATCAAGAGGAGAGAATTATTTATAAAACATTAACAAAACCCCGTGACAATGAAGAACAAGAAGTTCTCATATACGTGTTCATTTGATTTTGATTTCCTTGTCTACGTTTTTGGTTTCACTTATTTACACTGGCCCAGATTTTCCATTTTCTAGAATTACTAGGTCAAAAAAAGAAAGCAGTAGATCAGGCTGTAAGGCAACGGTGCAAGGTGGAGCTGCAGTGTGCAGGGTAAGACACTGAGTGTTCTGATTCGAGCCACCGGCCGGGCTTGCTCTGTGCTATCGCTGCGGCACCAGTGGTTGGGACGCAGGACAAGCATCACTCTGTACTCAGCACGTGACCGCACTTGGCTCGGGAAGCTGCTCGTCCCAGGCTCTGAGCTTCCCCTCTTGTGAGCAGGGCACGCACCACCCTCTGGGTTTTATCTTTTCACAGAACACTGGCTGGCCTGCTGCTGTGTGCTGCAAACCAAGTGGCTGCCAGGCTGTGCCCAGCACTTCTATGTAATGGGCAGTTGAGGGAAGGGCAGGGGTGGCAGCTCTGGGCATGGGAATCAGGATGGCTACCCACCCAGACAGGCAACGCCAGAGAAGTTTCTAAACAATCTTCCAACTTTCCTGACATATCTTCTAGCACAGAACACACCTTACTTGAGATCAGGAAGAAAGGTAAGGAAGCTGAACTGCCTTCCTGGAGGAGCCGCAGGCAGCTGGGCCTAGGAAGGGACAGGCAGTGTCCACCTTCCACGCTCCGAGAGGGCCGCGGCCTGGCAGCCCAGTGGCCCCACGCTGCTCCTCCCTCCTGTGATGTAAGCACCTGAGCTGCTACCCCAGGGAAGGGCGTGCAGGCTTTCCTAGGCAGACGGGAGCCCCTCAGGACTGAGAGCTATAAAAATATACAAACATATATATATATTTTTATTTTGACATATTTCATATTTTAAGAAAGCAATTAGTAATTATTTGACATTGGGTAAGAACTAGAAGATAATGGGTAACATATAAATTACAATCTTGTGTAAAATATCAGTGGGGGGAACCCCTAAGTCTCCATTCAAAATTCTGACAAAATTTAAGTATTTTGCAAAAATATAGACAATTTCCATTAGTTTAAATAATAAGCAGGAAATGAACATAAGAAGACCATCCCTAAGTAACCGATTAACCAATGCATTTTGGCTGGTTCATAAAAGTTTTTTCCAACTCATTTCTTTTTGGTTTTCTTTCATTTTTTTTTTTAATGATAGGAAAAAATAAACTTTGAATTATACTGCCCCAAGTCAGAAAGAAGCACTTCGGAGATTTCTTCATGTTCCATTCTTTCTACATAACTGGAAAGCGGCTGAGGGCCTGCCTCAGCTTTTCTGCAATCTGGTAAAAGAACAAAAACACTTTTAAGATATTACACCCATTACCACGCTGCAGTCTTATTCTGGCCCCCAAATGCCTCTGCATGGCTGCTGGGCAGCCAGCTGCATGTGGCCTTGCGGCCAACCTCACTGCCTGCAGGAAGCCCTGCTCTAGTCGCCCAGTTACTGGCCACAGCTGGGCCTCCAGCTCCATTTCCAGACCTGTGGTTTATCAAGACAGTGGCAGCAGCTCCGTCTTTTGCACCTATCCAGAGTTCCTTTCTCTCTCTCAGACAAGCAGGGTGAAGACCCTAGTGGGGCCACAAGTCCCAGAGTGCACCCAGCTGCTACTGTGTGCAGTGTGGACAGAACGCACCTTTGTGACACCCTAATGGCGGCTGCAGCATTGTCTGTGCCTGTGTCTCCCCCAAGATACCAGGTGCCCCTTGGAGGCTGACACACTGTCCACCCGGGGTCCCAAAGAGACAAATATATTCTGCTATGTTTAGAATGCTGAAAGGCAAAGACCCATGGTACAGACGTAGGAGCAGGCCTGCAGTCAGAACACAGCCTGTGTATGCGGGGGGGCGGAGGGGGCAGCGCTGCTTGAGCTCTTCCCCTCACTCAGCACATCTCCCAAACCAGCTGCTTCACAAATACACACTCACACATCAATCACAGGGCCCTTTCAAGAGTCAGCTACTACACAGGAGTGTTTCCAGGAGTGTATAGCCTCAGGGTGACATGTGCGTGCACGTGAGAACATGGCAGGGACTGATGATAAAGCTACAGGCCTTTCTTCTGATGTCTGAGCTCCATTTGTAAGACCTATTTTCTTAGTCTGAATCCAGGGATCGAACTCAGGACCTGGTGCTTACCGGGCAGGCGTTGCATCACTGAACTAAACCCCTGGCCCAAAATCTGTTTTCTAGATACTCTGTTAAGTGCAAGCATTACTACGTGTGTCATGAAAGTTTAAGTTTCTGCTATGGTTTTTCTGAAGGCTAATGTTGAAGGCTCTGTGCTTTCTCCTGGTTTCCTTTGGAACATGTGAAACCTGGGCAGTAAACAAAGGCTGCCTTTGGTTTCTTCCCTCAGCTGAGGACAAAGGGTGACCTCATCTCATTCAACACTGTCACTGTGATAGGCAGTGAAGGAAGGGACAGGCACACAATGGGGGCTTCGGCTGGCTTCAGAACTAGCATCCTACGCTCCTTCCTCAAAAGAAGCCCTTTCCAACCTGGTATTACTCAAAAAGAAAAGGTGGAAAGAGTTAAGAGATTTTAGAAAAACAAACCTTGCTCAAAATTTAACCTTCTCAGGGCTGGGAGGTAGCTCAGTAGAATAAAGGCCTGGCTGGCAAGCTCAAGGTCCTGAGTTCAATCACTGGTACCACCAAACCCCCCCCCCCAAAACAAAAAACAAACAAACAAAAAAAACTTCTCTGACTTATTGCTCAGCATTAAAGAATGCAGATAAACTTCATATAGTTGAAGTTCCTTGCCCTAAACCCGCCTCCTCGCATGGGGAAGAGACATGGAAAGGTATTCACTCACCGTTTCATAAAACTGCACTTGCTGTTCCAGGTACAGGCGGATGACACTGTTGTAGTCATAGATCCGGTTACTATGAAAGTGATTCATCTCAGCTACAACCAAAACCAAGGCAGCAGTCAATTTCCCTCCACGACTTCAAATGAAGACACCTGGTTTCTCTGCTTGGTCCTGACCTAATCCAGCTTCTGGAAAAGGGCTCGTTCCTGGCACATTTCATGCAGATGAGATAACAACTCATTGGACGGTCAGCAGAAAGCACTGCTTTCCAGTAAGTGGAACGTTCACTGATTTACATATTAAAAACCACGAATATCTTTCCTCTTCTGCCCAAGCACGTGCCACTTATCCATGCATTAAGACAGAAAATATCCCTTTGCTGACCCTTTGTGCTCAAATGCGCTCAAATCTCTAACCATTAACTACTATTTTCCTTTCACTAACAGTTAAAGTATGCCTAAAAGCATTCTTCCCAGTTCCTTTACATTCTATGGTCCTGACAGAGACTGCTAAAAGCTGAGCTCTGGACTGTGATACAGCCTTATTGTACTGGAGCATAATAAAGTGAATCTTCATGTCTCTAAGAGATCATATACAACTTAAGCTGTCAATATATCATGTACATATATGAAAAATTAAATACTACAGACCTACATTAACACTAGTATTCTGTAAGGGGTTTATGATGGTATTTTAAATTGGCTCTAATTTAACTGCTGTTCACATCTGCATGTCTGTAGCAAGTGTGCGGGACAACTTCTGAGAGAGGAAGAGAAGACTTTCCATGAGCTCCTCACAGTGCTCTTCCTTACCTTGCAAAGCATAAGACATGGTGCCAACTCTCTTCACCATGGTCTGCTTGTCTTGCGGAGTGATTTTACTAGTTGCAACTAGCTTATCACTTTCTTTCACTTTCTCTATTGCTCCCTATGGAATATAAAATGCAATAATATTAGTAAGAAACCAAAAAGTATTAGTTGTTAGTTTAACAATGCTAACATGTTAACATCTGTAACTCTCTTGCTACCAAAACAGGAAAACAAAAATACTGAAGTATCTAAATGTAACTTCCTGTAAGTACCTTGGAAGCCAAAGGATAGAAAAATGTAACTAAGCTGTTTATAATTTTTTTCTACAGTGAAGAGAAAACTGAACAGCACACTGTCTCCTGATAATTCATAAACCACTGGCATTTTAAGAGTAGTATGTAACAGGAAAACAGGCATCATTAGCAGATCCAGAACTCATGGATTAGGTACAGGGTAATGTACACATACCGTCTCTCCGAGGAAAGCGTACTTCACAGGCTGGCGCTTGAGTGAGAGCCGACTATACGGCTCAGCTTTATTTTGATTTTTGTAAGAGGCACTGAGTCAATTTATTAGATTGAAGTAATTAAAAAGCTGCCAAACATTTCCCATTCCAGTGTCACCATACTGCTTAGTTTTTAGGGTTGCTTGGAGAGAAAAACTATATTATATGCATAAACTAGGCTCCATTCCTACGAGTCTAATTTTGCTGACACAAATTCCTAAGAGAAACTGACTGTTCAGTTTCATACTATCAGAAGTTGTTCAAACTTACAGAGCAACATGCTGAAATGCCCACATGGCAACACTGTTAAAAGCACAGGCCAGGCCTCTGCAGAGCGTTCCTAACAAACCCTAGGACATCCCAATAAGCTCAAGTACCACAAACCACAGTCGATAAAACACTCAGGACTGCGGTGATACATGAATTGTGAAAGGGGGACAGAATAACTAACCAGAGTTAAAATGTGAAGACAAGGGGCTGGGGAGATGGCTGAGTAGAAAATAAGCACTTCCCTGGCAAGCACAAGGGCCTGAGTTCAATCCCCGGCTCCGCCAAAAAGAAAAAAAAAGTGAGGACACCCCAAACCAATTTTCAAATTTAACTTGAAATCTTCCTGCTGGGAATTAGTTTCTTTTTCATTTACAGACATAGACAGGGGTGTGCCTGTCTGAAACCAATCCACCTGTGTCCTCTTCTATGAGCACCTATGATTCTTACCTTGTGAGCACCGATGATATCTGGGAAGCAGCCGAGAAAGCCTTTATATTCGTGGTTACACTCCATCAGGAAATGGAGGTCTTTCTTTGGCTATAACAAGACACAGGCTGATTGTTACCAGCAGAAGAATTCAGAGAATCAAGAAAACTAGTGTATGAGAATGAACTGTATTAAGCAAATCCTCCAAGTACCAAGTGGTAGGCATTCTGATTAGTTTTCATTAAAGAAAATAACCCCCAATACTATTATGCAAAACTATTATGCTCTGAATCACAGGTAGTAAAAAGATGATAAAACATATAGTTTTTAGGTTGGTTTGTAAAAATCAGATATTTTGAGGTAGTCCAAAACAACACTATGTTTGTGTGGTACCGGGGATTGAACTCAGAACCCTGTGCTTACCAGGCAAGCACTTGTTCTACTGAGCTATCTCCCTGGGCCCTAAAACATAACACTATGAAGGTAAAAATTATTGTATGTTCACAAAAAAGCAAATAAGTTATTATAATTTAACGTCTATACTTTACTACAGACATATAAAAGTATGGTAATTCTTGGTAAGTGGCGACTTAGAAAAATTTCCATTTTTCAAGAAATCATCTGAAAAATTTTAGTTTATGGATTTAAAACAGCTTAGATGATTATTCTCCTTAAGGGTACTTATCTATAAAAAGAATGGAGATTAGGCTACTAAAGACTCTAACAAATAATAAAGATTTATCCTAGGCTGGAGACTGTGGAAGATCCTTTTATTATTAATTAGCTATTAAATCCTGAGAGGCAAACATGGTAGGCCTTGCTACGGCCCTTAACAGATGCAGAGAGGTGATGTAGACTAACATTTTCTTGTGTGCACTGTAATCCCTGATGGGCAGAAGCAGGTCAGGCGGCAACACTGGAACGCACTCACTCAGCTCCTCCCCTTGCCCTCTTTATTCTTTTTCTCTTTCTTACAGTAGGGACTGAACTACAGGTCTCATGCATTCCAGGCAAGTGTCCTAGTGATGAGCTACACCTCCAGCCCCAGACCTTCCTTCCTTTTTTGATTCTAGGGCTCAAACCCCAAGGCCTTAGGAGGGCCAAGCAGGCACTCTGACACTGAGCCACACCCCTAGCTTCATTTAGTTTCTTTCTTTTCCTGGTACTGTGGACTGAGCCTAGGACTTCTGCACTGAGCTACATCTCCAGCAAGTCACTCATTCACTCTTTTATATCAGCTTAGGCAAGTGCCAGGGCTGGGGTTTGGTTCCCTACATCACATGTTGCATCAGTCCTGCCCCAGGTGCGCTCAGGCAGCCACTGAGACTAGGCGTGGTGGCGCACACCTGTAATCCCAGTGATGGGGATGCTGAAAACAGGAGGATCATTATGAGTCTGAGCTGTGTAGTGAGACTCTGTACCAAATAAATAAATATATTAAATTTCTTTTACTTTCTCTTTCTTCCCTTCCTTCCACAGAGGGTCTAAGTTGCCCGGGTTGGTCTTGAACTTGCAATCCTCCTACCTCAGCCTTCCAGAGTGCTGGGATTATGGGTGTGCACCACTGTGTGTGGCCCCTTAGATTTACTCGCAGCACATTTAACCATCTACTTTGATTTAACCTAAGAGACACTATTATCAAATACAATTAACGAAGATATGTACCAACAGAAAAGAAGTGGATATCTATTTAGACATGTCTTAAAATAGTTTTAAATACACAGATCAGAGAGCATAAAAATCTTAATTGAATCTGTATGTTAATACCTGTTCTGCTACGAGACTGGCAATTTCTTCATAAGTTTTTCCAGCTTCTGTTATTGCATCATTGAGATCTGTTTCACCTGAAAAGATTACAGTTAGTGCTGTCACTAATGCTCATGTTTCTTGCACTGGGCAGTGGAAAGCTCTTCAAACCAGCACTGGTGTTCTTGGGACAAGAACCTGGCCCGTGGTGGGGCACACGGTGTAGTTAGGAGGTGCTCCTGGCCACTGGATGGCCAGCTGTTTCCAGTCCTGGTCAGTGAACAGGGCAGAGCATACTGCATTGTTTTTTAAAAGAAAGAAAAAAAAATAATGAGCTTGTACTGATATTTCTAACAAATTTGGGATTCTGGGAATTTTATTTAAAATTTTTTATATTTTAAAAATATGAATTACTAGAAAATTACACTATGTAATATAGTTTTGCAATACTATGAAATATATTATTAATTGTATGACTTGTGAAAACAACTAAAATTCTTCTGGAGTCTTTCTGATTGTTACTTTAAGGTAATTTTTACTTATTTATTTATTTTGCGGAACCGGGGATTGAACTCAGATCCTTGCATTTGCCAGTCAAGCATTTATCCTACTGAGCCATTTCCCTGGCCCCTAAGGTAATTTTTAGATAACTCCTCACTAATTGGTTAGGCCCTCATCTTTTTTTTTTTTTTTTTTTTTTGGCTGAACCGGGGATTGAACTCAGGCCCCTGTGCTTGCCAGGCAAGCACTTATTCTACTGAGCCATCTTCTACACCCCAGGCCCTCATCTTGAGGTGTCATATCACATGTGGTTATAAGGGATGCCTTCATTTTGAAGTAAATGTTTTCTAATAATTATGGAAAACATTCACACACAAAATAAAACCAAAAAAAGAAAAAAAAAAGATATTATTAAAAGTCTACCTCTCTTCCCCAGAGGTAATCCTTTAAAATTTAAATTATTTCAATATGATAAAGACTATTGAAGAACTCCCCATAAGAACATGGAATGTTTCATGGTTTTGGCAGGGGTCATGTTGACAGTCTTAGTACTATTCCAATACTAGTACACATACTGTTAAAAAAAAAAAAAAAGGAATGAAAGTGATGTTTAACAAGAGCCATCCTCATAGATAAACCTCATTTGCATTATTGCAAGATCGCAGAGCGCAGCTCTGATCCAAGACACCATACTCAACACTACTTCCTATCACTGTCCTTTGAAACAGAAGCCAGGTAGTTTGAACTTGAACAGTTCTGTGAAAACAGTAACTACATGTTGTTTAACACAGAACATACTGAGTACTTTCAATACTTGAGGAAGTGCTGTGTGCACTACGACTGTCTCCTAACACAGTGGCAGACAGTGACAGCACAATGTGCAGGAGTCACAACGTGAGGGAAGCTTCAGTGCTTCTCTGAAAGGTTACAGGAAAGAGCACGTGGACAGGCAAAGGGTACAGGTTGCCCCTCACTGCCTACCTTCCAGGAGGGGTCCACTCTGTGCTGGCCTCTGCCCGGCTGCCACTCATATCTTCTTCTAGTCCTCCTTTCTATTATGCATTGCTTTGAGCTACACAGAGACCATAAAACTCCAAAGGACATCTCCATCCTCAGCTGTGGGTGAGTTCTAACACACGAAGGTGGTACTGACATCAACCACATCTTCTAGTGTTTCCAAAACAAAAGCTCTATCCTGTTTGGATACCACAGAGCTCCAGAAGGGTAAGGGCACCTGGCCACCTGCCCAGTGCCTGGGCAATGGACACATCTAGTGCTGGCTTCCCATCAACTGGCCCAGAGGCTTTGCTCGCTGATCTCAGGTTCAGACTAAGAAACCCTTGGGGCTCCCTTCCAATCTGAGCCCTGACTATAAGAGAGAGTACGCCAAAACTGCAATATTCACTTATTGGTGCCCCAGGTCCTACGTTCTGGTGACAGACCAACATCTAAAGACCTGCCTTCATGTCTAAAGCCCTATCCTATCTGAAAATCAGGGCAGGCACCCTGGTGAGGTACCAATTCTATCACTGAGATAATTACTATACTGACAAGAGATACTCAAATAATTTACTTTTTTTTTTGGTACTGGGGATTGAACTCCAGACCTTATGCTTGCCAGGAACAGGTACCACTTACTGACAAATGCCTTATCCTTTTTTTAAAGTTTTTATTTTTTTATTTTTTTTTATTTTAACATTGTGTGTGTGTGTGTGTGTGTGTGTGTGTGTGTGTGTGGCCAGCTCAGCCCACCAGGGGGCGCGGCTGGCTGGCATGTGGTGCTGGAGGATTGAACCGCGGTCCCTGTGCTTTGCCAAGCTTGTTCCAAGTAGGTGCTTTAGACTACTGAGCCATCTCTCCAGCCCCCTTATCCTTTTTTTAAAGGAATGCTTGCAAGTACTATCAGCATGACAGTATAAGGAGCTCCAAGTAACATTTGGCAGCGCACACACAGTTATAAGCCAAAAACCACTGTGCCTATGGAGTGCCCTAAGGCAACACACTCATTAGCCAAACACTGTCCTCTGAATAACCTTTTAAAAAAATTAATCTTTTTATCAGAAAAAACTTCAGAAGGCTTGGCAGAGAGTTGAAATGTAGGGCAGGATGCTCCACCCCCCATTACCTATTATGTTAGAAGAGCTCTATCTGGGAGGTGAGGAAGGCAAACAACTCTCCACCTTCCTCCGAAGTCATAAAGCAAGGCAGTGAGGGTCACAAGTGCGCGGTCTGGCCAAGAGCCCATCGATGACAAGGGTGCTTCCAGGCAGTTTTTGTCTGCCTGTGAGATATGGGGAGGAGGCAGGTAGGACAGCACATGAAAGGCACGTTCTCTCTCAAGCATGGATGCTGACAGAACTGATCTCAAAGGGGGATTAAACAAGTTCATGTACCAGGTATCAAAATACAGTTAGGTTAGATAGGAGGAATAACTTCTATTGTTGTATATTACACTACGGAACGGCAGTCCACGACAACCTATTATATATTTTATGCATAACTAGAAGTGAATGCTGGAAGGCTCCAAACATGAAAAAATGATCAGGAGAAGGCGATGCTAATTACTGTGATATGGTCACTGCACACTGTATGCAGCACTGAATCATTATACTGTACTCCACAGACAGGTATAATTACGATATAGAAAAAAAAACTTACCTTGATAACCACTAGAACTAAATACTGTTGCTAAGCTCTGCAAGGCTTTTCCTATCTTTTGATATTCCTTAGGCAATGCTGAAAGAGAAAAAAGAATAAACTGTTAACTGGTCCACTAAGCAAACGGAACTGGAATTCAACTGTTTTCTAGTGATTACTTTGTAATAAAAGACACTTAAGGTGATTAAAAATATAAAAATACTATATAATAAACTATAATGCAAAAGTGATGTTTCCACTAATGAATTCTTTAACTGTTATTTATTTTTAATTGACTTTCAATTAATGGTTGGGGCCAGGGAAACAGCTCAGCAGCACAGGCACCTGCCTGGCAAGTGCAAGGTCCTGAGTTCGACCCTTGGTACCGAAAAAAAAGAAACAAAAAGAGATACTTTCTCAATTAATGGTAGACACTACTATTATCAATCACTTCCACTTTTTTTTTTTTTTTTTTTTTTTTACATTTGGTACAGGGACTACAGGGTCTCACTACGTAGATCAGACTCAGTAATCTGCCTGCATTCAGCCTCCCAAGAGCTGAGATTACAGGTGTGCGCCACCACCACGCCCAGTCTCAATCACTGTCTCAGTGTGGCCGGGGTGCAGGGCAGGTATGGCACACAGGGGATTGAACACCTGGGCCCTGCAACTGCCTACACAGGCACTTTAGTCTGCTGAGCTATCTAGCTGGCCCTTCCACATTCTTATTTACTTAATGAAACAGAAATGAACTGATCTTCCCACCTGCAAAAAAAAAAAAAAAAAAAAAGGAATGAACTCAAGCTCTTAGATTTCTAGAAGCACTTTTGTTTATGCTTGGTCTTCACAAGAAACCCCCTTCGCTGCCACACAGATGCGGTCTCTGTGGGGAAGGCTAGGAACATGCGGTGCACAAAAGCAATAAGCCCAAGTAATGTGCAAACCAGTAACCGATCGACTCAAAATCGAAAGAAAAAAGCCTGGCAAAAAAACAAGACAATGGAGCATCACAGGATGAGAGAGGAGGGGTGTGTTTGCTCACCAGTAAGATAAAACCACTCAACTGGTTCCTAAGGGTCCTTCCTAAGGTTGTAAAACACTAGGATTCTAGATCATTCTGGAGAACTGCCAGAGCAGTCTCCACATCCCTTTGCATTTGTACTGCATGCAGTCCCCTCAAGTACGCCAGTGGCCTTTCAAAAGAAACCATCGCTTAAGTCCAAGCTGCAAGTTAGTGTACATACACCTAAATCCAAACTGCATCTGCTGTTAATTTTAGTAATCACCTTTTTGTTTGTTTGGAAACAGGATCTCACTATGCAGTTTGGGCTGGCCTTGTGCTCACTTTTGTAGCCCTGGGGCTGGACTGAAACTCTCGGAGATCCTCCTAGCTCAACCTCCCGAGTGCTGGGATTACAGGTTCTGGGGACACATGATGGGCACCTGGGCATCTGGGGCGGAGATGGAGTGCCCAGGCATCCCTGGGGCTGAGCTGGCATGGCATGTGGGGATCGAACCGGGTCCTTGTCGCTGTAAGACAGGAGCTTATGCCTCTGAGTTCTCTCTCAGGCCCCAGTAATTACCTTTTATGCCTCAGTTTTTGTCTCTCCCTGGGGTTAAAGACACATATGCCTTATGCTTTACCACATGGAGTTTTCACCTTATAGATTACTAATTTTTATTTTATTTTTTATATTTTGTTTTTGTATTTGGTACAAGGTCTACATGGTCTCACTATGTAGATCAGACTCGTAGGATTCTCCTGTTATCAGCCTCCCAAGTGCTGGGATCACAGGTGTGCCACCACAACCAGTCTCAACTGCTGGCTCAGCACACCCTGGGGGTGGGGCCGGCACAGCAGGCTGAATGCCCTGATCCTGAGTTTGCCTAAGTAGGTACTTTAATTTCCTGAGCTATTTGAATGGTCCTTCAGACTACAAAACTATTTTGTGAAAAAAAGCTGGAGTAAAACCCTAAACAAAGTGCCTCAATCCCTTTTCATTGTCCCAAAAAGAGTAGCTCTATGTCAATATTCTTTATTTTACAAATTTGGCTTTATGTATTACATAGGGCATGAAAATGAACAGGTGACTGGGCATGCTAGCCCGGACATGGTGGTAGATACCTATAATTTTACCAGTTGGGAATCTGAGGCAGGAGTATCACGCAAGTTGGAGGTCAGCCTATAGTACATAGCTAGTTTCAAGGCCAGCCTGAACTATATAGTGAGACCCTGTCTCAAACGAAACAAAATAAAACAAAACAAAACACCCAAATTGGGTGTGGTGGCACAGACCTGTCATTATCATAGCACTCTGGGAAGTTGAGGCAGGAGGATCTCAACTTTTTTTTTTCTTGGTACCAGGGCTCGATCTCAGGGCCTTGTACTTCCCAGGCAGGCGCTTAAGCCAGTGAGCTATCTCTCTGGCCCCAGGATCTCAAGTTTGAGTCACAGGGCAACTTAGTGACTTTACAAGACCAATAAAATTTAAAAAAAGACTATAGGCTTAGCTCAGTGTGAACTGGGTTTAATCCTCAGTGCCATAAAAAAAAGTAATCCCAGATTTGTGCGATATCCTTAAAAAGAAAGTTTTTTGGGTTTTTTTTTTGGCGGAACTGGGGATTGAACTCAGGCCCTTGTGCTTGCCAGGCAAGCAGTTATTCTACTGAGCTATCGCCCCAGCCCCAAAAAGAAAGTTTTCAAAGAACACACAGGCTTAAATAATTTACGATGCCACTGTAAGGGTTTATAACTAAAACTGCTTTCACAATTGAGTCCTTCATTTGTACCTTCTGCGAGTCACTTGGACATCTGATGACAAACATCTGACAACAAAGCTGCACAGCTCTGGGGGTGAGGTAGTGCTCAGCAGGGTGACAGGGCACACACCAATGACAAGGAGGGGAACTGTCTTCAGCAGGGAAGGCAGCTGGCCACAGCTGATGGGCACTTGCCTTTCACAATGGCTGGGTCTCTGACATTCCTAGGAAGTTTTCTAACAAAGACACTGGGTTTTCCTGAAAATTACGACTTGATTTAAATATAGCACATGCTACTAAATGGATAAAGATTAAACAGTAAAGTTGTAAGATTAAAAGCAATTGTGTATTCTCTACACAAGCAAAAAGAAAAGAAAAGGCTAACTTTCCATAGAATATAAAACACAAAGTGGCTGGGGAGATAGTTCAGTGGCATAAGCGCCTGCCTGGCAAGTACAAGGTCCTGAGTTCAATCCCTGGTACCACATGCCATGCCACATGGTGGTGCACACCTATAATCCCAACACTAAGGCAAGCTGAGACAGGAGGACCACTGTGAGTCCAAACCACAAGACCCTGTACCAAAAACAAAACAAACAAAAAAACAACCTGAAGGCAGAGAAACTTTTTTTAAGCTAAGATAGGATTTCTTAATGAGACTTCCTGGGCTGACTTTGTCAGTTTCCTATTGTTTAGCTGCAGTGGAGAAGAGAGGGAAGGCCAAGGGCTACTGAGGGGCACGACTGTGGTTCCCAGCAGCTCCTTCAAGTGTGAGGCAGATCCCTCTGGAAGACCATGCCATAAAGCACGGCCTGGAGGGTGGCACTTACGCCCCGTGCAGCGCTTCCAGTGTTCCTGTCCCACGGTCAGCAGCTCCTTCACACCATCATCCATGGCCTTGGTGAATTTCCCCACAGCCTCGCACTTCTGTTCTCTGTAGGCAGAGAGAGCCGTCAGTCACACATGCAGAGTGAGCTGCATACTTGTCCTCTTGCAAAACAACTGCCCTTTGACTAAGTCCGTCTCTCAACACAGGCTAAATTCCGGTTTTTAAAGAGGTACTTAAAGTCTGCCATTTATATTTTAACTTTGCTTCCTTTTCTCAATTCCTTGTGAATTTTAATTAAAATTATCCTTAAGTTAAATTATCACCTTGAGTATGTTACAGAAGTTTTAAGGATACTAGTTGCAGCTGTTATTTCATTCTAACAGATATTTAATGAAACAGGTAAAACTAGGTGGGTCTATACCACTTGGCATTCCCAAGATATGAGCTCCCAAAGGGTATCAAGAGGAGTAGCAACCGCAGAGACCACAGTATATTACTAAAAAAACCAAAAAAACCCCAAAAACCCCACATTATAAAACAATGTACACGCTGCAGGGTGTAGCTCAGTGGCAGAACATACATGTGCTGCCCATGTGTGAAGCCCTCAGTTCAGTTACTAGGATCAACCAAAAAAAAAAAAAAAGAAATTTTAAAATTAAGAATGTATTAAGTGAGGTCACTTATTTAAACTGCTCATTTTCCAATGGCCATCTACAGAAGGAGGTTTGGAAGACTATATACCAACACTATTAAAATAGATTTTTATTCCTCTGAGTAACTAGAGGACTTATCATATGTGAATTTTTTTTTTTTTTGCCTATATTTTTGAAACATATAGGCAATTTTTTTTTTTAAAGGAAATTAGATTATTCCTTTTTTTTTTTTCGGCGAAACCAGGGATTGAACTCAGGCCCTTGCATTTGCCAGGGAAGCGGTTATTCCACTGAGCCATCTCCCCGGCCCCAATATAGGCAATTTTTAAAAAAAAATGTATTTGGTACAGGGTCTCATTACATAGCTTGGACTCGCAATGATCCTGTTTCAGCCTCCCCAAAACTTTTTTTTTTTTGAAACAGGGCCTTGTTATGCAGTTTGGACTAGCCTTGAGCCTTGAACTCAATTCTGTAGCCCCCAGGCTGGTCTTTTGTTTGTGGAACTGGGGATTGAACCCAGGCCCTTGTGCTTGCCAGGGAAGCGCTTATTCCTCTGAGCCATCTCTCCAGCCCTCAGACTGGTCTTGAAGTCAAAGCAATCCTCCTGTCTCAATCTCCTGAGTGCTGGGATTACAGGCATGCCTGGAGCTCTGGAGCTTGTGGGGCTGGGGATCAAACTTGGGATCTTGCCCTTGCCACGTAGGTGCTTATGCCTCTGAGCTATCTCCTCAGCCCCAGAAAAAAGTTCTTTTTTTTTTTTTTTAAATTTTTTATGTGTGTGTGTCTGTGTGTGTGTGTGTGTGTGGCCAGCTCAGCCCACCAGGGGGTGGGGCTGGCTGGCGTGTGGTGCTGGGGGATTGAACCGCGGTCCCTGTGCTTTGCTAAGCTTGTTCTAAGTAGGTGCTTTAGACCACTGAGCCATCTCACCAGCCCCCCAGAAAAAAGTTTCTTAAAACTAAAAAATTCCAAGATTTCTTATTAGTCTTTATATAAGAAACTATTTCAAAACATTAAGAAACAGTACATGCAGGTTAGAAACTGCTTCCTTTAAAGTGGTGCTCAAAAAGTTTTGGCTTTGCTGGTCTGCTGTGGGTGCTATGGCTTTCTGCCACTCTGTCTCATCATACTTCTTTGGAACTAACACTGTGTCAACTATGAAATCCTTGACTCCGAGGTAAAGAGAAAGCAGATCTTCATTTAAAGCTACAGTTAAAAGATGGCACTTCCATGTACACACAGTGTTTCTTTGTCATCTGTCTACAAGCCCCAGTCAGTCAACAAGCTCTCCTCTGACAATGTGAATTCCAGCTACAGCTCTCCTAGCCAAGGCTGTCAGCCAAAGGGCGTGGGTACACACAGAGAAGGACAGCTCGGAAGTGACGCTCACATTTCTATTAAGTCCAAGTCAGGTGCCTCTGGTTCCATGGTGGAAAATATCATAACTCCCACCAGCTCATCTTTCTCAGCCTTCCTCTTTCCAGTTTTCCATTCCTGTAAATGAGAACATCACAGTGTTAAAGGGGACAGCAATTCAAACTGGTCTTCTAAATCCCCAAATAAAATCAGCTCCCACATTACTGTTTTGCCACTTCTGTGAATTAGCAAAGAATGCCAAAGTCTGTATGCGCAATGCCTGATTTTTGCGTAACCTACATTCACACTGCGGAGTGCAGCTGTGGCTCACTCACTTCATGCTCTGTAACACCCAGTTCTCCGAGTGGAAGCCACTCCCGTCGAGTCGTGAATACTGTTGTGATGCATGTGTCTTCTGCTGAATACATACTGAATGTTTGTCTAGCACACATCTTGGCGTAAAGATGCTGGGCTCTATGACTAGGACCAACTCCTGTAGTGAATGCCAAATGGTTTTTCAAACTGGTCTTATTAATTAACTCCACTAGCAAAGTGTAAATCCTGGCTGCATCTTACTTCACCAAGATGACACTGAGTGTGGTCCTTTGTTCTTATTTTAGCAAATCTGTTGATGTTGTAAGCCTAGTAGTTCTTTTATTTCTTGATTGTTAAAGAAATTGGTACTGTACTTCTCTACGTTTGCTGGTGGCTCAGATACCTTCTTTTCTAGGGTAATTATCAAGTTTCCTACTAGTCTATTAGACTGATTATTTTTCTTTTTATTTATATGGGTTTTCATATATTCTAATACCTACCCCATCATTATTTATGTTACAAATATTTTCTTTTTAAAAAATTTAAAGAACATATAATAGTAATAAACAGCATTAGAAACAATACAAAATTCCACTAAACAAAGTAAGAGGAATTCAACAATGGTTGCTGTATTGCATGATGTTATCTTCAATTAGTTTTTTTTGTTTGGTACCCCCCCCCCCGGAACCGGGAATTGAACTCAGACCCTTGCACTTGCCAGGGAAGCGCTTATTCCACTGAGCCATCTCCCCGGCCCCTCAAATTAGTTTTTTAGTTTACCAGACATAAATGTGCAAAATTGGTTTAAAAACAAAAACGTTATGAGTTCCGGGGAGATAGCTCAGTGGCATATGTGCCTACCTGGCAAGTGCAAGGTCCTGAGTACGATCACTGGTACCAAAAACAAAAAAAGTTGTGAGAAAATAAAAAGGAAAAAAAATATAGTAAGAATAAAAAGAAAATTTAATCTATTAACTGCTCCTTTCAAAGGACCAGCAGAAATTGGCCAAATTATCCTGCATATATACATAAATATATCTTTCCCCCTTTCTTTTTGTATATATATATATATATACACACACACATATACGTATTTATTTATTATTATTTTTTTCTTTTAACATTCTGCAAAGCTTTATTCCAGAGGGGCTTAGTCCTTCTTGGCAGCTGCCTTCCTCATGGCGGCCAGCACGTTGCTCAGCTCCTCATGCTTCCTCCTGGCAGGGATGTGCATCCCCACCCTTTCTTGATGAACTCGAGGGCTCGTTTGTCCTTGGAGACCTTGAGCAGCTCCATGGTGCACCACTCACTTGTAGAGGGCGAAGCTGCACACCTCCTGGATCATGTCCCGCACGAACTTGGTGTTTGGTGAGGTGTTCGGGACAGTGGCTGTCTCAGTCTGCTCACATTCTTAGTCACGTTGAGGCCCATGGCCACGGGATAGCACAGGGCTGTGGCTACTGTTCTTCAATGGTTGCTGTGGCGGAAGGACCAGAGTTGTGTGGAACTGCAGGAAATCTTGTATAGGTATTTTCTATTTATTAGGTTTCCACTTTTTTTTTTTTTTAGGTTTCCACTTTTAACGGCTCTTCTGATAAAACTTTGTTCTTAATTTTAGGGTAGCCTCAACTTATCCATATCCTTGTGTATAGTCAGGTCTTTTGCATATCTTGTTTCACAAATCCTCTCCTGTGCTAGGGGTATAGTCTCCTAGGTTTTGCAGAATGTTCACTGTATTGCTTTTTAAAATCACATTTATATCTCTGAACTATACAGACTAATATTTAAATTTTTTTTTACAACAGAAACTTCCAAAGATAATTAAAACAAGAAAGTACAAGGGCCAGTAGACTACAAAGACAACAATATGCAATGTATTAATTTTTGTAACTGTACTACTAACCTGTTTTGAAACTATCTCATTGCTACTTCTTTCTCAATAAAATTATTAAAATAATAATAATAATAATAATAATAAAGCACCTGCACAGGCAGACACAGGGACCGGGGCTCGATCCCCAGCGTGCTGTGCCAGCCCCACCCCTGGGGGCACGCTGAAACAGCGACTGAGACTGGCCATGGTGCCTCAGGCCTGTAATCCCACTGCTTGGGAGGCTGAAAACTGGAGGATCACTAAAAGTCTGATCTGTGTAGTGAGCCCTGTAGACCTGGTACTAAATACATAAAAAAAAAGCAAACAAACTTTGTTAACACTTTTTCCGTTATCGTAATATATTTAACATCTGCCACTGTTTGAGCTAACTCATGCTTTTATTCTTTTAAAATATTTTCTAAAATATGCAGTATTTATTATGAGAAAAGACAGAATTATGACAGAAGAAAATTATAGAATAAATGTCCTTTAAGAATACAAGTTACAATTAGGAACACAGTGCAAGTTCACTAAGAAAGAAAACTATTTTCAAGGTACAGTGATGAGATGTTAAGCAGCCAATTTTTCTTCACTGAAATGAAAAACAAATGACCACTGGCAGATGACTGTCCATGGAGCTGGGCAGTGACAGACTGGCACTTGCTTTGGAGTCACAACTACAATTACAGAGAAAGGCCTTGGCTTCAAGAAGAATGGTTCATCTTTGACACTACTTCTGGAAGCTGTGGCACTGTGAGGTCAAAGGCGATCAGAGGAACTCGTCACCTACACCCTTCACTGTATGCTGACAGTTCCCTTCAGCGTCTCGTAGGTGTTTTAAGAACACCTACGAAGAAGCTGCTCATCCAAATGCATCCATTCTGTCTGTTCTTTAAATACTAGTTGAAGGAGAGGGCAGGTAACAGAACCAAAGAAGGCATACAGTTCCAGAAAAATTTCAAGGAAAAATATTGGAAGCTACAAAGCAGCTGCTGGATAGGACTCTAAAGGGTAAAGTTAAAGCAATTTAACCAGCTAGCAAGAAAGTTGGAAATAAAATAAAATTCTTCTGCCATAATATGTGTCACAAGCTAGCAAAGCTCTTTAGTGATAAAGGATATTAAAACTAAAGCACAAATTTGTAGTAAAAAATTTTGATTAAAGTACGAGAAAATAAGGGGGAGCACAGTGCTGACACAGATCAATCTGGTCCTTTAAGAGAGAATGGAGGAACATACGGGGAAAGTACCCACTTGAGGACCTAGAAGAGCATGCTGTAACGCCTGCTGGCCAGCCCCAGGGTCCGGGAGCCTCTGGCTGGCAGCGCCTTCACACCACAGGACCAGCTCTTAAGGTGGGGATTTAGGTTTCTGTCCCCTCCCTGTCTTCGAAATAAAGAATTAACATGTTTTTAACTCCTTTCGCATATGCCTTCAGTGTGACTGGGAGAATACTCACTCTCCTAAGACCATCATGGTCAGTGGTCTTACCTTCTCATCTCGGAAGTTTAGGAACTGCTGGAAGACCTCGCTCTCTGAGACGACTGGGTGCCGACACATCCTGGTCATCCAGGCCTGAAGTCTCTCCATACGCATTTTGATAAATTCCTCTTCAAAGCGACCTTCAAAGACACACCAAGAGTGATACAGTGCTCTCTCTAAAGTGAATTGCAGGGGCCGGGGAGATAGCTCAGTAGAATAAGTGCTTCCCTGGCAAGTACAAGGGCCTGAGTTCAATCCCTGGTTCCACCAAAAGAAACAAATAAACAAATAAAATGAAGTGAATGCAGTTACTATAACTGAAAAAACTATTTATGACCACTGGCCACTTGGTAGAAAGCTGCTTTATGAAAAGCAAAAAAAAAAAAAAACCATGGTGATTTTTCAGCGCCTTAAACATATGAGACATGAGAAAGTTCAAGAGACCAACAAGAAGAATCTGGTGGACTTTTATTTAGTTCAAAAATGAAATATGAACTTAACATATTAACAAATCTTTTATGAAAAGAGTAAAAACTTTCAAGTGAGTCTTATCTCAGTATGATAAGCTATCTCTAGCTCATACAAAAACATCAGGCCATATGCTGGGTCCCCTCATAAAGTCTATGGGCAACAACCAAATCAGTGCTCTGGAATCAGCCAAAACCAAAAAGCCATCTGAAAACTGTCTAAACACAAAAAGCTGTAGAACATCCAGCATGACGGTAGCTACTGTGGTGTTCGTATCTCTCCCTGCTTCTGCATGCCTTCTTCCTCTACTGGACACATGATAAGGTGGAGCAGGCTGTGCGAACTGACTGCTGTGGCTTTCCTGCTGGGATGGGAGGAGGTGCATTTAATGTGGAGTGGGAGATGCTCATGTCCAGTGGTGGGATGGCAGCAGTGACAACCTCAGAGGTCAATGATGGCATAAATGACTGACTAGCCAAGATGGCTAGACCAAGCATACCCGGGTTCAAACATGCATGAACAGGATTCAAACCAGCCACAAGCTCCTTGCCAACTCTTAGGCTACACACACAGAAAAGAGATTTTTAAATAAGGGGCCTATGAAGCCAAGTTGCATTTCACATGCCCGTAACCCCAGATACCTAGGACAAGAGCCAGGAGGATCACCTGGGTCTAGGGATAGCATGGCAACACAGTGAGGCTCCATCTTAAAAATAAAACAAGCCCAAGGGAAAATAAAAGGAGCCAGGGTTGATGTGAAAAGATCTGGACTCTGAATGTACTCACTACCTGCAATCTTATACAGACAGAGAACAGAGCCTCACAGGCTTGATGTGGCCAAACACCACCTCTGCCCCACCCATCACAGGCTTCCCATCAATCTACATAGGCACACAAGTAAACCCTCGGAAGCAGGACTTAGAAAATAAACAAATACAAAATGAACTCAGCTAAAAAGGAGATAGAATTCAGAGATTTAGCCTATGAAACTTACTGAACAAACAAACACAGCAAAAAAAAAAAACCAAACAAACAAAAAACAAAAAACAAACAACTATCTCTTACAGGGAGGAATAATGAAAATCTAGAGTTGCTAAAATTTATTCTCATAAATGTCCAGTTCTCAAAAAAAAAAAAAAAAAAAAAAAAAAGAGTTCTGCAAAGAAATAGCAAGACTTGATCCATACTGAGAAAAACAAGCAATCAACAGAAACTATCCTTAAGTGTCTCCAGATGCTGAATTTAGCATACAAAAACAAAGCAGCAGACAAAGTATTTTCTATAAATACACTCAAACAACTAAAGAAAACCATACTGAAACAGTTAAGGGAAAATATGAGAAGGAAATAACTAATAGAGATTCTCAGGGAAACTTTTTAAAAAGTGAAATTTTTGGAGTTGAAAGTATAATAACTAAAACTAAAAATATAACTGTATGGCTCAAGAGCAGATTGAGGATTAGAAGATAGTCAGTGAATTGAAGATAGACCAATCGAAGCTGTCCAAAATGAATAGAACAGAAAACTAATGAAAAATAAAACTCCAGAAATCATTAAGCACAATGGGAGTCCTGGAGAGAAGAGAAAAAAGAACCAAAAAAAAGTAATGAAGAAGTAATAGCAAAAAATCTTCACAAATTTGATGGAAAACTATAATTTTAAGAGATTCAACAAACCTCAGCAAGCACTGTATTTGTAGGACAAATATAAACTTATCTAAACCTTGACACAGTGGAACTAAACTGCAGAAAGTCAAAAACAAAAAGGAAATCCTGAAAGGCCCGAGTGTGCTGCTTTCTGCATGTGAGGTCAGCAGAGTTAACAGCCGACTTTTCATCATCTGTTGCAATGCAGGCCAGCAGGCAATGAGATGGTCCATCACGTCAAAAGAACGGCTGTCAGCCTAGAACCCGAGAACAGGACCCCAACCTTCCGAATCTACAGGGCAGAGTAAGAGACAAATGGAGGAGAGACTTGCTGACAGTGTACCTCTGCTGGAAGAAACAAAAGGAACCCCTTTAATCTAGGAGGAAATTATTAAAGATGGTGCCCAGAGTACACAGGGAGAAAGAAAGAGCACTAGAATATTTAGGATATTTATCCTATAGGTTAATATGAAAGAGTTCACAAATTTTTTTCTGATGTGTTTTTAAAACTTCCTTAAAGATTAGCGATGTGTGCCTACGACTTCTCTTTGAAATGATGCAGTGTTCGGTTGTGGTCCGAAGCGACCAGGCAGTTCTGCTTGGTATCTCCTTTCTCCAGTGGAGCCGTTAACCTCTCAGATGTGATAAAATGCTAGTTAGGTTGAATATTGCTTGCCTTCTTCACTCATTCATCTTTGTATGAGTCCTCTTCTCTCCTCCTCGCCCCATTTCTTGTTTTTGCCCCAGTTTTTAAAAGTTTTTAGCTGGTGTTCATGGAGAGAGTGAGTAAACTGTGCTGTTAATGGAAGCGAATGCTATCTAAGGAAGTGCATTTCTTGACAGAGCTGTGTCAAATCACCCTTTGGGCCCTCTGCTGGAAAAGTAGAGTTAAGTCTGAAAGAAGGCCTTTTTAATTGTAGCCCTTAGTACTATGGATGTAGGACAGTACTGTATCATACTTCTGTGAATGTAAAATATCTCGTACCTGCTTAATGATACACAGTAGTGACCATGCTTTATCAAAGCTGTTTTTAATGATGTTACTCTAGAATGTTTTCTTTCCAGATGATGATTAAGAAGCTAATAAAAAAAATGGTGCCAGGTACCACAACAGTAACAGAACTTTGCTGTTTTCTGGGTATTTTTCTTTTTTTTTAAATGGAGTGTGCTGGATGTCTATAATTTTGTTCAGATGACTGCAGAACCTGGAAAAGGTGTTGCTGCTATTGATGCATAACATACTGCTATTATTATATATATATAATTTGAATTTTTGGAAACTTTAACTGTACTGTCAACTTTGGAAAAAGTTATCCCAGGTTATCATATTGAGTTGGCATTGTACAGAAATAAACAGCCATTTTGGTCAAGAAACGTTAAAACTTAATTTTTTTTGCAATTTATACAGGGGTAACATACTGTATTAAATATGTAAGGTCTTATCTATGTGGGTTTGATTATAGAAACTAATAAAGTATTCTCTAAATTAAAAAAATTAATAAATGAAACTTCCTTAAAGGAGGTTAAGATAGAATAATATAGCAATTTCCAACTGGATTGCAAGATTTACAATATAGGTATAATATATGTGAAAATAATCTATAAAATGAAGATGAAGGGTACAGCTAAACTGGAGAAGGGATTTGTGTTTACTAGAATGGAGCTAACATTAATTTAAAGTGTATTGTGGTGCTGTTAAAAAAAGATACATATTCATTCTTTAGAACCACCACCAAATTTTAAAATAGAGTTGAAAAGATGTTTTGTTTGCTTGTTTGTTTGTGGCTGAACCGGGGATTGAATTCAGGTTCTTGCACTTGCCAGGCAAGCACTTATTCTACTGAACTATCTCTCCAGCCCTACATGAAGAGATTTTTTGCAGTTTTGCATTTCTAGACAACAAGCAACTACAAGGTAAGGATGCCAGGTGGAAATCAAAATTGTAGTTTCTCTTGGGGCAGGCAAGATAGCTCAGCAGTCTAAAGCACCTGGTTAGGCGATCGTAGGCAGCTGCAGGGGATGGCGGTTTGCTCCCTGGCACCACATGCCATGTGCCAGCCCTGCTCTCAGGGTGGACTGAGCCTCCTCCCCCTCCAAAAAAACCCTGTAGTCTCTGCATGGTCTCCTGGCCAACAAAGCCTGTTTGATGAGAATGGCATGCAGGCCAGCAGCAGCCCTGCCACTGCAGTTAGTGCGCTTGCTGCTGCCCGTCAGGTGTAATGACTCTGCTGTGGGCCATGAAGGGGTCATGCTACCCGAGAAGGGGTGGGGACATAATACCGAGGACCTAAAGCTGACATCTCTTACCAGCAACTTCAGGGAATCCAGTGGGTGCAAGAGCAATTTGATGGCCCTTGCTTTTATGAGATAAAACCATTTTTGGATGATGTTAAGCTCTGAGAAGAATTCAATGAGGTACTGAAGCAGTGTAGAACTGCAAAGTACAATTGAAATTAGGATGTTTAGACTGAAGAAATGGAAAATTAGTTCTGATCACTACTTTAGCATGAAAATATAGTAACGAAAGTATAAATTGTAAAACCATAAGCTAAACTTCTTAACAGCTTCACTGCTTCAAAATGGCAATGGAAGAGGGTGCCATATGGAAGGTGTTACATAAAAGTTCACTGACATAGTATAGAATTTGGGGCAAATGTTGGTATAGCATCCTTAAACCAGAGGTTGTGATGTTATTACTTGTGAGTTACTTAGAATATAGTGATGTTCTTCCAAAAACTTTAAGAAATGACAATAATTAGAATGCAAAGGAGAAATATTTATTTAGTATTTTATTTAAAGGAAAGTCAGAAAAAGAGGGACAGAGGAACAAAAAGGATAACAGGATAAAACAACAAAATGGAGTTCACTTTCCCATCTTGCCAGATGGGGGATGAAAACTCCGAGAAGCCAGACACTAAAGAGAAGAAACCTGAAGCCAAGAAGGCTACTGACAGTGGCACTGGTGAAAAGGGTAAGGTGAAGGCAAAAAAAGCCCAAGAAGGGGCAGCCCCACTGCAGCTGAAATCCTGTCCTGGTTAGAGGAATTGGTAGGTACTCCCTATCTGCTATGTATTCCAGAAAGGCTTTGTACAAAAGAAAATATGCAGCTGTTAAATTAAAGGTTGAGAAGAAATAGAAGGAGAAAGTTCTTGCTATGACCACAAAACCGGTTGGTAGCGACAAGATTGGAGGCACCTGGGTGGTTAAGCTTTGAAAAATGCCTAGATACTACCCTACTGAAGATGTGCCCTGAAAGCTCTTGAGCCATGGCAAGAAACCCTTCAGTGAGCATGTGAGGAAACTTCGAGCTAGCATCACCCCCGGCACCATCTTAATCATCCTCACTGGGCATCACAGAGGCAAGAGAGCGGTTTTCCTGAGGCAGTTGGCCAGCAGCTTGCTACTTGTGACTGGGCCTCTTAGCCTTAATCATGTTCCTCTATGAAGAAAACACACCAGAAATCTGTCATTGCCACCTCTACAAAAATTGGTATCAGCAAAATGAGAACACCTCACTGATGCTTACTTCAAGAAGCAGCAGCTGCGGAAACCCAGACACGGGGGGTGGGGAGGTGGGGTGCGAGATCTTTGACACTGAGAAAGAGATACCAAATTTCAGAGCAGTGCAAGGTGGATCAGAAAGCAGTAGATTCATAGATTTTAGCAAAAATCAAAGCTGTTCCTCAGCTCCGGGGCTACCTGCAATTTGTTTTTGCTCTGACAAATGGAATTTAACCTCATAAAGAACCTAATTAAATAACAAGATACATTTAAAAAAATGGCAAATATAAATTCAGCCATATCAATAAGTTATCTAGATGATATAAATGGTGAATTTTATCAAATATGTATAGAATAACAATTCTACATTCTTCTTTATTGTCTTCCAGAATATGGAAAGGAATAAATATTTCCAGATTTATCTGATAAGACCAACACTGTCCCATAACAAAACTAGAGGTGAGTGAGACCTTCCGGCACACTCCCGGGACCCCTCCACCCCTCCGGATCCAGCCCAGGACCCTGCATGAGTGAGACTTTCCACTGTGCTCTCAGGACCCCTCTACTCCTCCAGAGCCTGCCCAAGCCCAGGTCCAGCAAGTGTGTTGGAGAGCTTCCCCGCTCCCCCGCGCCCCCTGGACCTTCAGATCCAGCCCAGGCCCGGTGCATGAGACCTTCCTCTGCATTCTTGGGACCCCTCCACCCCTCTGGAGCCAGCCCAAGCCCAGGGCCTACAAGTGTGTGGGAGAGCTTCCCTGCTCCCCTGCACCCGCTGGTACCCTCTAGACCTAGCCCAAGCATACAGGCCTGGGATGAAACTCTGCAGCTGAAGTCCCTGCAGAGAGAGTAGGTGCCAGAATCACCCAGCTAATCCAGGAGCAGAACACCTTGACAGAGGGGCACAACAGGTTCACTCCCAAGGCCTACAACAGGTTCACTCCCAAGGTCTGCAGTAGGAAGGAGCTGAGCTCAGTAGCCAGACCCAAGCCAGGCACAACTGGATGAATTCAAACTTCATAGATCTGCACCCGAATTTCAGTAGGTGCTAAGGTTATAACTGCATCAAAGCTCTACACCAAAGGTCAGAGGACAGTGCTATATAAAATGACAGCGAGAAGAAGCAAAATGCAATCTCAGACCCCAAGCCCACCCAGAACAAGTGCAGAGGACACTAGCACAGATGAAATTGGGAATCACACAGTTGACATGTCTGAATCAATAGTGTCTGAAGTAAAGAAACAACTGCAGAAAGGTATAGAGGAACTCAGATCAGAAATAACCTCTGAAATAAACAAAGAAATCTCTGAATTAATAGCTTTTTTTTTTTTTTTTTTTTTTTTTTTTTTGCGGAACCAGGGATTGAACTCAGGCCCTTGCGCTTGCCAGGGAAGTGCTTATTCCACTGAGCCATCTCCTCAGCCCCAATAGCATCTGAAGTAAAGAATCAAATGCAGAAAAATATGGAAGAAATCAAATCAGAAATAATCTCTGTAGTAAAAGAATTAATAACTGCTTCTAAAGACACTGATAAAAACAATAGAGGAGTTTAGAAAAACGATGGATTCCTTGAATGAGCAATACAGGAAAGAAATAGATTGCATGAAGCAGAGCCAAAGAGATATAGAGGAACTTAAAATCTCTATCACAAGCTTTCAAAACTATGTGAGTGAAAGTGAAGATAGAGTTTCAGATCTTGAAGACGCCATCACAGTGAAAAGGTAAGAAAAGATCTCTCAAAATTGGACAAAGACATTATATACTTGATGCAAAATACCTGTTTCATGTTATGCCTAAGATGTTTGATATTCAGACAGATAGTGAGGTTAAGCTTAACAGCCTAGGCTGTATGGTAATAACAATAAGCTTGTCTTCTGGATGGTTAACAACCTAAGTTTGCAGACCAAAATTAGAGAAAAAGGAGGGCCGCAAGGACAGCCAACATTTTGGCCCTAGCCTTCCAAGGTCACTTAAGACTCAGGACATATGAGAACTTGTATTGTTACATCATGTAACTCGGTAGTGTCCCAAATTTTCTGATCAAGGAGATTATGGGGCCAAAGAGGAAAGTGATCGATGATGTAGAGTGTGCCTAAGGAGAGTTACATGGAGAGAAAACATTCTCTCAGGCTTTCACAGAGAGCACATTGGCCAAGCAATGGCCGTGACTCATCCACATGGCTGACACTGACAAAGGTTCTACAACCTGAGGTACAGGATCTCAGGATAAATCCTGAGGAGATTTCACTGACCTTATCAGACCCAAAAGCTGCAACTCTTGTTGCATAGGTCCTGCTTCACCTTGGTCTTAACCATCCAGCAGAAAAGTATAAAAACGAAGTATAAGAAGTAAAGCCATGGTGTTATGTTGAGCTGTAGGGGACTCAGGTCAACAATTTCTGACACTGCCAGTGAAGCGGAAGACCCAATATTATTATGGGCTACTGGACTCTTTTAGAATATTTTGCTGAGTTAACACACCTATAATATTCAAATAAAGGAACTTAATAAAAAAAGGGGATACAGATGAATGTCCATTTTATATCTGTGTATTCAAAATGGTTAGGATAGATATATAGTTATATGCTCTTAATGAATAGAGGGATTTGTTCTAGTAGTGTTTGTAAATAAGATATCATGTCCGCATCTTGTATAGCAATTAACCACTAGGAAGAATGTTTGCAATGTGTTAATTATTGAATCTGTCCTACCAATTTGGTTTGAAACTGTCTCATTGCTATTTGTTTCTCAATAAAATTATGGGAAAAAAGACATTACAAAAAAACCTATAAAGCAGAAATGCTCATGAACATAAAACTTCAAAATGTCAGTAATTTGAATCCAGTTATATAGAGCAATAATAATACATCACAATCAGGTATGGCTTACCCCAGGAATGGAAGGATAGTTTAGCACTAGAAAGGTGATCAAAGTAGTCTACATATTAACAGACTAAAGACGCAAAACCATGACTGCCTTGAAAGATGCACAAAATGCATTTGACAGAACTCAGCATTTGTTTTAGAAAGAAACAGTTTTAGTAAACTAGAAACAAAGGGAAGCTTTCTAAGTGAATACCTACAAAAAAAAAAAAAAAATCTGCAATGAGCAGCATCACACTTAATGGTAAAAGGCTGAATGTTTTCTTCTAAGTCTGGAAAAATGCCTCACTATTCCTAGGTATCATTCTGCAAATCCGAGTCAGTGCAATAAGGCAAGTCAGAAATAAAAGGAACACAGTTCATAAAAGATGGACCAAAATGGTCTCTATTCCTAGATATCATGACTGTCCAGATATAAAAAACAAAGATTTAAAAAAAAAGAAAAGGAAAAAAAAGCTTCTGGAACTAATAAATGAGCTTAGTGAAGTTACAGGTATAAGACTGGAATATAAAATCAATTTTGTCTCTATGTAACAAACAACTAGAAGAAATACATTTAAACAAATAGCATCATTTATAATGGCCTCTTTCTAATAATATTCACACAAATTTAACAAAACATCTGCAGAAAGCTGTATCTGTAAAACTATAGGGCACTAATGAAAATCAAACGATATATTTATATTTGTGGGCTAAGAGACTAGATATTAAGATGTGAATAGTCCCCTAAATTTATCCACAGAATCAGTGCAATTCTAGTAAACTTCTCATATGATTATTTATACACATTTCTAACTTTACTCAAATTTACATGGAAAGGCAAAAGAAACATAACCAAAGCAATTGTGAAAAGGAATCAATCCAGAGGAATCACACTACTTGGTTGAAAGGCTAACCATGAACTTACACTAATCAAAACACTGTGGTATTGGTAAAACTGGTTAAAAAAAAAAAAAAAAAAGAAAGAAAAGGTAAAAATTGGTAATTGAACAGAAAGCCAGAAACAAATCCCCATAAACAGCAGTGGCTGGGGTTTGGTCCCTAGCGTGCCACGCTGGCCCTGCCCCCAGGGCGCACGGAGATGGTGATTGACACTGGGTGTGATGGTGTGCCTGTAATCCTAGTGCTTGGGAAGCTCAAAACAGGAGAATCACTTCGAGTCCAATCTATGTCATGAGACCCTGTAGGCCCTGTACTAAATACATAAAAAAATTAAATTAAAATAAAAAATAAAATAAATCCACATAAACAGTCAGACGATTTTTCCCCCCAAAGTGCCAATGAAATTCAATAGAGAAAAGACAATCTTTCCAATAGATGATGTTAGAATATCTGGACAGTAGGATGCAAAAAATAAAAAAAGAAACTTCTACTATACCTCACACCTTATACAAAAATCAACTGCAAATACATAAACACAAATATAGAACCTAAAACTGCAGAACTTTCGGGACAAAGCATCATTGGGAACTGAAAAAAGGCAAAGAGGTCTAAGCCACAACACCCTAATGACCAACTTCTAAAAGAAAAAATGCATAGGGACTTCATTAAATTAAAAGCTTTTGTTCCAAGAAAACAATGTGTAGAGCATGAAAACCAAGCCACAGCTGGGACAAATTATTTGTACACTGCACATTGGATAGAGGACTGTTTTCAGAACATATAAAGAATTCTTGGGCTGATGAGCTAGCTCAGTGGTCTAAAGTGCCTTCTTAAGCAAGCTTAGGCAAGCACACAGTGACCACGGTTTGATCCCCAGTACTACATACTGAGCCAGCTCCGCCCCCAGAATGGACTGAGCCTGCCACAAAAAACAAAACAAAACAAAACAACCCCAACAAACTCAAAATTGAGCAATGAGAAACAATCTACAAATGAGCCAAGGATTTGAATAGATATTTCAACATGGATATATAGATAGCAAATGGCACATAAAAGATGCTCAACACCTGGTCAGTTACACACCAATTAAAATCATAATGAGATATACTATATGCCTATCAGACTGGCTAAAGAAAATCAGATACTATCAACTGTAGGTAATGTGGGGCCGTGGACTCCTATGTTGCTGCTGAGGACTCCAGACAGTACAGCCACCTTCATGAACATTAAACGCAGATCTAGACTAAGCCTAGATACTGACCCGAAAGACAACCTACGGCTGGTCCAGCTATCTAGGAGGCTGAGACAGGAGGATCAAAAGTTTGAGGTCAGGCTGGGAAACTCAGTAAAGCTATGTCTCAAAATAAAAAATTAGGGCCGGGGAGATGGCTCAGTGGAATAAGCGCTTCCCTGGCAAGCGCAAGGGCCTGAGTTCAATCCCTGGTTCCGCAAAAAAAAAAAAAAAA
>NW_004524600.1:5273852-5290352 GCF_000260255.1 Octodon degus | reverse complement strand
GGCTGGCATGTGGTGCTGGGGGATTGAACTGTGGTCCCTGTGCTTTGCTAAGCTTGTTCTAAGTAGGTGCTTTAGACCACTGAGCCATCTCACCAGCCCTCAAAAATAAATTTAAAAAAAACAAAGCCTGAAATTTAGAGACTATAAATAAGAATGGGTCTTTTACAGGAGGAGCACTACTATGGACTCACATTTCAAAAAACTGTTGCTGGGGCCGGGGAGATGGCTCAGTGGAATAAGTGCTTCCATGGCAAGCGCAAGGGCCTGAGTTCAATCCCCGGTTCTGCCAAACAAAAACAAAAACAAAAGAAAACCTGTTGCCTTCATGGCCCCTGAATAGCATCACGGTCTAGCATATGAAAACATACGCAAGCCCCTCCATCCTGCACTCTGTAGAGCAGACCAGAGCTACATGGCCTTCAGCGATGCTGACATGACTCTCACCCCACAGGAAGACAAGGACCCCCCTCTAGGACGTAAGAGACACAGCAGGTCCTTACGGCTCTGGGATACAATGACGTTTCCATTATGAGCAAGGGAATTATACCAAGAACCTATTATCTAACCAGTGATTGAAATTTAATGATTTTCACTGAAAATCTGTCCTTGTGAAGATTCTTCAGACACACCTAGTTTGTCTTCCAAACTATGACTCTGGATGTTATTTTATGCTTGACAAGATTTTCTTATAGGGTTTCAGAGAATTATAAAAGGGAGAAAAAACTTTTAGTTCTCATTTTCAACAAAGCTCTCTGGAACCCATGAATAAAACCAATTCCTTCGGTATTATTTCACAAAGACCAAAATCTACAAATAACAAATGCTGACTATAAACTTTTTATGGACTGACATTTTTTCAAAGACCACAGAAATGTTTTCTCTAGGAGTTCAGTCAGATGGGGACTTGTACACAGCAACAATTTTGTGGCTATCATAGTCAGGAGGCTAATGAGGAGGGCAATGGTGTCACTCTGTGTCTCTCAGGGTCCTCAGCATGCATCCTATCCACGGATCAAGCTCAGCTTTCTTCACACTGGGGACTGTTGTTTTGTGGTGCCATCCCCTCGCTGTATGGCTGTACTTTTTAAAGAGCGAAAACCTTAATATGGAAGAACTGTGAATCTATGGTGTTTTAAAACAGCACTAAATTATTTGATTTGGAAATATATTGAATATTAAAGAAATACTACATTAAATATTATACTAAAGCCTAAAATACACAAAATCTGTGACCTGGAATTAGCCTACTGACCCATATATTTAAACACTGTGGGGGCTGGGGAGATAGCTCAGTAGAATAAGCACTTCCCTGGCAAGTGCAAGGGCCTGAGTTCAATCTCCGGGTCCACACATTAAATAAAAAAACAAAAAACAAAAAACAAAAAACAACCCACTGTGGAATCTCTGTTGTGCTAACAAGTGGGCAAAGAGAATACAAAATACAAAAAATATATTGAAAATTAAAAATATAAGGGCTGGAGAGATGGCTCAGTGGTCTAAAGCACCTACTTGAAACAAGCTTGGCAAAGCACAGGGACTGCGGTTCGATCCCCCAGCACCACATGCCAGCCAGCCCCCGCCCCCTGGTGGGCTGAGCTGGCCACACACACACACAATAAATAATAAATGTAATAAATAAAAATGAATGAATAATTAAAAAAAAAAAAGAAAATTAAAAATATAAAAAAGTTGGGTATGGTGGTAGCACACTCCTATAATCCCAGCATTCTGAGAGGCTGAGGCAGGAGGAGTGGAAGCTTAAGCCCACCCTTGGCATCTTATAGTGACCTAGTGAGACCCTGTCTCCAAATGAAAGGAAAGAAAGGAAAAAAGGAAGGAATGAAGGAAGGACAGGTGGGCCAGTGATATAATTGTGTGAAGGCTCAATCCCTAGTATCACAGAAAAGTCTTGAGTTTTTAAAAAGGAAGCTGTGAATTAAAGCAACAGGTCAACAGCAAGGAGAGAGTGTGAATGTCTGAGCAGGACACAACAGGTTGGGGCACAGTGACACTGAGTAGGAGGCACCTGCACGCTGACTTCCCTGGCTGTCCTTGCCAGGCCCAGCACCATGAGAGCCCAGTGTCATCACAGGGTTGTGTCCCTTTACCTGGCAGAGCAGCCCCTAGTCTACATCCTGCTATGACAATGTGAATTTTTTTTTTTTTTGGGGGGGGGAACCGAGGATTAAACTCAGGCCCTTGCGCTTGCCAGGCAAGCACTTACTCTATTGAGCTATCTCCCCAGCCCCTGAAATTTTTGAAAAGTTTTCTAAAAAATCAAAATCAGAACTCTTTTAAAGGAACCAAGATTTCTCTCCAAAAAATTTCAGAGAAAAACAAATATAAAGCAAAGTAAGATCTTAACTTATATATCATAAGGACACTAATTCTAGCTAAAGATTAGTGAGTCTACTTCTCCTGACAAACAACAAACTTGAGGACCAAACTCAATTTCTACTTTTATCAAGACAGAAAGGAATGTGTTTAGGGTTTCTCCATCTGGATTGAAGGTGAAAATGTCCCAGAGGAAAGAGGAGAAAGTGCTCGAGAGGTGGTGGGCACACAGGAAACTCAGCCAATTGCACTGTAGCACTGAACTAGCTTGATCCAGGGCTGCCAGCTGATAGGTCACTGTTATCCTTAGCCCCACCCTAAACTACTCACTGCAGCCCTTGCTGGAAGATCAAGCCCTCCCTATCTCCCTTGACTTCTGGAAAGAACCTTCTTCCTCCTCCTCTTCTTGTCTTCTTGCCATGGCAGGAATGTTACACATCTTCTCACCATCAACTAGGTCTCTGACTCTGACCATCCAAGCCTTTTTCTTAACCTCCATTCAATTCTTTCTATATTTACTAGTTTATTTATCTGAACGTTTTCTAGCTATCCATTAAACTCCTTCTAGGCCACCATGGGTGGCAAACATATGGCAGGTGTGTTATTGTGCTTTTAAGACATATAATTAATGTAAATATAATTAATATAAATAAGTCTTTTTTCTAAACTAAAAACACCGCTATTCATGTTTAATTGTAGTGTTGGTACTTTGCAATACGTAAGTGGGTTTTGGGTTACAGTTTGGGCATTTGGTCTCTAAAAGGTTCACCATACAACTCTGAAGATAAACTTCTTTAAACACATGTATTCTAAGACACAGCTGAATCCTTGAGCATTTTCACACCAGATTCCACACCAGCTAGTGATGAAAGCCAAAACATAACGACAGTGTCACAGCACAGAAACAGGTCCTTTGTGACTTCTGAGGGTACAGTAGAGGTGGTCGAAATAAGACATTTTAAAAACAAGAAAAGGGAGAGGGTAAAAATCATTAACAATTCAACAGAAAGCTTGGCACCTTCCTTCAGAAACATTTTTTAGCTCAGTGGCTTCTCCACATGATGTTTACCCACTGCATAGGAAATGACACAGCAGGTCTGCATAACTTGTTTACACAATTTGTATTACATCTTTATTTTCATTTTTGGTTATGGGATCATTTCTGCTTCTTCATATTTTTCACATTTTTAAAAATGTACACATTTATTTTATAGCAGAAAATAAGACTGCTAGAATTCAAGGTATAAACATAAAAGCTCTTGGTAGAAAATTTTAGCAAACATTCAGGTTCAGGCATCTTCCATAAACACACAGGTTCTGTTCTGGGTCTCTCTTTATTGCTGTATTAACTTGTGCACCCTGCTACAAAGCTGTCTTGTTCTTTGCAGGAGGACAACCCGTCACATCTTTTTATTCGTTATTCCACGCTCAGCATCACACTTACTCACCTGTGACTTGCTTGTCTGGAAGAGAAGGGATTGGAATGGCTGACCCAAACTTTACCAGGAGACGCTCATACAACCAGTCAAAGTGCTTATACCTGTGGTTTACAGATCGATTAGTGTTCTAGAAAATAAAAGAAGATGAAAAGTTACCAGTGCCAAATACAGAAAGTGAAGAAAAACATGCAAGTTCTAATTGGCAATGCCTGAATGCTACTGTAGGTCTTGCTAACACGGGTACTTACAGTAGGTGTTAACTGGTATTCAATGTAGCTCTTCAGGCCATACATTTTGGAACCTTTCCTGGGATCTGCTACCACACAGTCAAAAGTTGAGGTAGGATAAACCCACATTGGGCCATAATCTCCAACCTACACAATGTTTTAAGAAAAGTTAATTTTGTAACAGGGAAACAGCATAAATATAATTAACATAAATCAACAAATGGTTCTTGTTAGAACTAAAAGTCCTTTGGAGGGTCATTCTTGTTCCTAGTTGAGAAGATAGTAACCAATCCTTGTTCTCATCAGAATTCACAGTTAAGGAGGAACGTATTTATTGGGATGAACCCTTCTGTTCTCATGTGGGCAGCTCAGTTCATGAAGAGTATCAAGAACTGATCAGGCTTCTGATTTCCTAAGATGAGTGTACAGAGTAGGCTTAAATAAGAGACAAGTAATGTGAAGTTTGGGGGTACTCCAGGAAGGTCAGAACTCTCTTGGATCTAAGATAAAGACTTCACTGGACTGAAGTATTTATTGGATTTTCAACAAAGTTGGGGCTTGCAGGGAAACGAAAGGAATAGTTGAAATAAAGGTGGAAAACTGAGCAAGACCTTAAGAAGTTGGAACAAAGACATTCTAGGCAGTATATCTTGCTAGTTAAGAGACTGTCTTAGTTCTAAAGTTGGCAGTTATTGCCCTGGAATTGGAGAGCCAAATGTCCTCAGCTGCAGTATTACCTTGTCCTCAGAGATGTCACAGTGTCACTGTTGAGTACAGGTTCTACTGTGGCCACAGATATAGTTACATTTTCTACATGCCAGTCACCGGGTCTTTGGGCAAGTGACCAAGGTCTGGGACAGACTCATAAGTAAATACAGAAGTCAAACAATTCTAGAGCCTGCTCAGTGCTGCTTCACAGTGGTCTCCATCAAAAAGGAGAAACTGGTTTCCTGTCTAGCAGAGTGTTAGAAGACAGGGTCTCTCCTCTCTTTAGACCACCTGTCTGAAGCTGTATGTGATAAATCTATCGTACACTGATGGTTCTGTGAAATAAAATTCTACACATTTGGGCTTTTCAACAATGTCAAGTTACCATGAAATTTTCTCAACACTCTCCTTTTTGTATTTTTGCAGGGCAAAGAGGTAGCTAGCAGTTTCCAAATAGATACCTGGTTTGTGACAACACTTTGAATAGCACAGTTTTAGCCACAGAAATGGCTAATTGGGTTGGCCAGTGCCTGCTATACACTGTTTTACTACTGTTAGCAAGTTTGGTCTCCTTAAAAGTGAGACCCATGTTAACTTTTTTCTGGGACTCCTTGGAGAGAAGTACAGTAGGATGGCTCACTTCCTGTCCCTCGGATTATGCCTGACAGACATGGCTTCTCCAAAGACAGCAGGTTCCATTCTTTTGCCACTGTTCTTTTCTGCCTGTGAGTAGGGGCAAAGGTTTAGGAATTCAGGAGAGGCTTATGCACTAGAGCACTGCAGTCTTACCTAGGGGTAGGAGGAAGGAAAACTAGTTGAGTTCTATGTGGGGGTACAGAGAACTGACCTGTGAATTTTAAGCCTATGGATCATTTCTGCCAGCACTGCTAAGTGACAACGGATCTGCTTTTCCAAATATGGCTATTTTTATGTTGTTTAAAACGGTATCCAAGGCCAAAGGTGGCTGCAGAGAACCTTGACTTCTGAGGCTCACACACAGGCTCCTTGGATCATTCTCTGTATTATCAATAGTACGGTGTTAAGTTTTAGCTAGCTAGCTAGCTAGCTATTTACTTATTTATTTATTTAGTACTGGGATTGAACTCAGGGCCTTGGGCTTGCCAGGCAGGTGCATATGCTGCTCAGCTATCTCCTAGGTGAGCCATTCAGTTTACAATGAACAGAAATGATAATATATTTCAGAGGTCCAGATTGCACAACAGTGGGTTGTACCAAAGAACATTATGAAGAGTAACAGAGCATTTATTATTCTGAGAATATGTTATCTTCTTGAACTGGAATAGAAAAATAACTGGGGGCCAGGGAGATAGCTCAGTAGTGTTTGCCTGGCAAGCTTAAGGTCCTGAGTTCAATCCCCAGTACCGCAAAAAAAACCCCCAAAAAACAAAAAAAAAACAAAAAAACATGTGGTTGGGCCGGGGAGATAGCTTAGCGGTATAAGGGCCTGCCTGGTAAGTACAAGGTCCTGAGTTTGATCCCTGGTACCATAAATAAATAAATAACACTGGAACTAATAAAATTCTGGTTTTTGCTGGGGAGATAGCTCAGCAGAATAAGCGCTTGCCTGGCAAGCGCAAGGTCCTAAGTTCAATCTCTAGTACTGTAAAACAAACAAAAAAATAACCACTGAACTCTGTTTTGGGGCCGGGGAGATGGCTCAGTGGAATAAGTGCTTCCCTGGTAAGTGCAAGAGCCTGAGTTCAATCCCTGGTTCTGCCAAAAAGAAAAAGAAAAAGAACTGAATTACGTATCTTGGAATAATATGAGGGAAAAAACCCCTAACAGGTAGTCTGTAAATGAAACACTATTTCTAGGGAAGACATCCATTCACAGATTCAAAGAGGAATGAAAATAGTTTATAAATCACACTTGAATCTTAGACAAAGTGTCTAAGAAAATGACAAGAAAGGCAATGTAGGTCAGGCTGAGGAAAGACAGCTTCCTTCAGACTGAGATATCTGAGGAAGGCCAGCAGCCATAAAGGTGAAAAGGGCACATAGTCCTCATGCCACCTCAAGGTGGACAAGGAGAAAGCAGGGCACATTTGATAAAACACAGGTCCTTTGGTCAAGGTCAAGAAGGTGACTAAATATTGAGAGGTTTAATATGGGACAAAGGAGAAGATCTCTGAGAACAAATGGCTGTTGTAGTTGGAGGGGGTCAGGACCCAGAAAGCTCTACTAAAGCTACAGAGCAGGAACACAGGGCCATTTTCCTTAGTGACTGGACCTGAGGTGCAACTCTGGTTGGTAAGGCATTCATGCCCATGGGCCATATTTCACTAGTGGGTAGGGTTACTGTGCCTTCTACTGCTTTCCTTTGGCTTCCTTCAGCTTCCTTTCCCATGGAGCAGGCCTGTCTACTGGTTTCATGGCCCATATCTCTCTAAAGCTCCTGAGACAAGCCAAGAGTAGACCTTATGTTATGTTCTACCACTATCATGCCCATGACAAAGTTTACTTATTTATTTTGTATTTAGAACAGGGTCTAAAGGGTCTCACTACACAGATTGGCCTCATAGTGATTCTCCTGTTTTTCTGCCTCCTAAGCACTGGGATTACACCACACCCAGTCTCAATGGCCATCTCAGTGCACCCCCAGGGGCGGGGAAGGCTGGCATGGCAGGCTGGGGATTGAACCCCTGGCCCCTGCATCTGCCTAAGTCAGCGCTTTAATCTGCTGAGCTATCTGGCTGGCCCTCAAAGTTTATGTTTAGAATGTCAGGGCAGGATCATGATTTCTGAATTCTGTGGAGTTTTACATTTAATGAAAACGATACATATGTAATTCTTTAAAAGCCTGGCACAAACAGAAAAAAAAAAAAAATTAACTGAACTACTCAGAAGATAATTACCCCAAATTTGCTTTGAGGAATGAGGATAAAAGGGGCTCTTGTTACAGTTACTTTGTCTGGAGGTTTCTAGATTTTCATACTTTTCAAAGATGTGGAAACAGTAAGAATATACCATTTCTGCAATTTCATCAATACAGAACCTGACTAGTGTTCCTCACCCTTGTCTGTGCCCACAGTGACTACCTTCAAACCTTTCCTTAACTAATAGTTACAGGGTTAAGTCAGCAAGATCAAAAAATAAGCAAGTTTTTTTCCCAGAATTATGTTTGGAAATAGATATTGTCTAGGTAGAAAACGCATCAGCAATCAAAATATTGGATAAAGAGTCAGTGTCATATAATACTCATTTCTTTTTTTCTTTTTTTGGTAGAACCGGGGATTGAACTCAGGCCCTGCGCTTGCCAGGGAAGTGCTTATTCCACTGAGCCATCTCCCCAGCCCCAATACTCATTTCTTTATGATGGATTAAATTCTTATCATACCCTTCTGCTTTTATATGCTAGTTCCTTTACTTGACCTAACAGATGGTCTGCTGCAAGACACACTAGTACCAGCATAAGGAGCTTTCTTCAGATAATATGCTTCTACCTTGCCAGGACAGAAACTTAAATTACCTGAATTAAGCTTATTAGTTAAGTGTATAGATCTGGTTAAAAGGGACATAAAATATACTTTAAAATATTTTAGAAAATTATTATAAGAATATGTGTTTGAAATACACATATATCTTGAATGCAGTTTGAATAAGACTACCTAAACAATAACAGACATTTACACTAATTATCTTCAGTACTCCTAAAATATTAACATATCATCAGTCATTTAGGATGGTAAATTCAAAAGACTGATAATCTTTTTAGCTTTGAAGAATGACAAAAGACCTTAGAAACAAAGCAAACAAAAATGAAAAACTTACAATGATGGAAATTTTCTCTTTGGGTTTTGCTAGCTGCTTGGACAACAAATACTGTTCCATTCCAGGTTTTGCAAATCCAGGAAATCTAATCATGAAGATAAATGCCTGTTAGTCTTACGTCTTTCCTCATAAGAATTCCACAATTCTTACCACGTTACTGTAAAGACACTGGTTTTAACCTTGTTCAGTCTCTGAGATATACCAGAACTGGAAACTGCGGTAAATGAAACTCAGTGTAATCAGATTGTTCAATGGCCAGTAACTCACTCGCTTAAGCAGTTTGACTCTGGTAAGTGTGCTCTTTATGGGTACCCCACTTACTTAACTGGATCTGCAACACTCCATCACAAACGTGCAGACTTGCAAAGCCTAGCTGCCCTAGTACCCAGCAAGCCAACTTTGCCGGTCACCTGAGGCAGCAGTCACATGCCGGCACACCTACAGCTGCACTACAGGTGTCTGCCAGTACCCTCCAGGAGGCCGCAGGTATCCCAAAGGCACTGCCACTGTTCCCAAGCAGTTGCGTTTCATTTTAGAACTGCTTTCAAAGCCGATTTGTGAGACATGCCAGGAAGGAAGTCTTCTTAATAAACAGATTCAAAGTATAACAGATACAGTCGGTTACTTCTGGGAATCAAATCCACATCCAAAGAAAGTTTCTAAAATTAGAGAATAACTAGAATACCATCCAAAGTGCTACTTTTTAGGCTTGGGGTATGGTTCAGGTAGAGTACTTGCCCATATGTTTGAGGCCACAGGTTCAATCTCTAAAAAAACAAAAACGAAGTGCTACTTTTGAAAAAAAAAAAAAAAAAAAAAAGATTACTTTGGGCTTGCTTTATTTATTTTGCGGTACCAGGGATTGAACTCAGGATCTTGCGCTTGCCAGGCATACTTTGGGCTTTAGAATTTTCTTTTAATAAATACAAAAAAAATCAGAAAGCAAAATACCTAAAATAGGAAATGCCCAGCTAACCTATTTTCATTCCCACACTGAGCCAAAGGCTAGTGTGACACTCTTATGGCCGAATCCCTTTTTCTTTCATTCCTAAGTGTCTTCTACCCCATAGTCCCTCTCCCTGGACACTCTAACACAGTGGATACAGGACAGAACAAAGAGGAGCCTCAGACTTGGCTAGGTCTGGGTTTGAACTCCAACTATGTACTTGGCTGCTTTAGCAGCCTGAGTCTCCTTGTATAAAGAAAAGGACCAAGATGACCCACTTCCTACGGTTCCTAAAAAGAGCCCAGAAGTACATGTCCTCACTGCAGCCTCAGACAGGGCTTTCTCTGTGCTTCTCCAGCATGTTGGACAGTGGTGCTCTACATTTATCATGACACATTGTCTCTGTTCTTTCACACATTACAACAGAGGGACCTCAGAGAAAATGTTTGTGTTGCTAGGACCTGGAGGCATTCTGAGAACAGGCTAAATGCTTAAAGAATTAACAGGTTAGCCAAGAATCCTTTCACCTAAGAATCTCTGCTTTTGTGGGGATCTCATACAGTGTAACTAAATCAGAGCTAAATGCAGAGAAAATGGCAAACTTTTTGCAAGACTCTGTTAATGACTATACACAAAGAACAACAGCGTAATTTACTAATTAAGTGAAAGTTATTGAGATGGTTTCTCACAATGCTCAAGCATAAATTTTTTATCTACTTTTAAGTTTATATTTTATGACTAACATATTTTATATAAAACTGCTAACGTGTTAATACTTTAAAAAAATTTACAATTATTCTAAGTTTATATGATCGTTTGTCTATTAGTTTAACTAAAAGAAGATTTTAAGTTGTTCCCAGCACCCAGACAGACAAATGTCTTAGGGGTACAGGTTCAAATCAGGGCTGCTCTAACTTGATTTCAACCTGGAAGGACATGTTAGAATAGAATGAACCCTTAATTCATTTAGAAATGAGGAAACTGAAGATTGAAGAGGGCATCAAAGGCACAGAGCACATCAGAGAGAGTGCAGAATGGAGTAAGAAACCAAAGTCAGAGCCAAACACACTGGCTGCATAACCATGGCCATTCAGTCTTCTGGAGTCTGTGTTTTTAAAATGAGGGCCAAGAGGCCATTTTAAATAAGTTTAAAATACAATTTTTATTAAGGCTTGAAGCGCAAGTAAGAGGAACACACATCACTCAAATTTGCATACCAATTTGAGTCTAAGAAGATTCAGGGGCTGGGGAGATGGCTCAGTAGAATAAGCGCTTGCCTGGCAAGTGCAAGGGTCTGAGTTCAATCCCCAGTTCCTCCAAAAAAAAAAAAAAAAGGAGATTCAGTCACTAATGGATGGTGTATGCCACTAACTGACCATGACAATACATAATGGAAGAAACTGGGGTAGCAGTTAAAAGAAGTGTGCAGTCAAAAAAGAGCTTATTTAGTACTTCATGTAATTTACAGACAATGGAGACCCTGCAGGCCCCATTCTGCTAGAGCAAGACCTTAATCCTACTATCTAGACACATGCAAAACACCATGCTTTCAACTGATTCCAGACATACTGCAAATTTCTTTGATACACACTTTGAATCATAAACTTCAATTATTGAAAAAAAGGAACAGTATTAGACCCGGGATTGAACTCAGGCCCTTGCACTTACCAGGCAAGAGATTATTCTACTGAGCCATCTTCCTGTCCTCACAGAATAGTAATTTTAAAAAATAAACTATTTTAGATCTTTTTTTGGTGGAACCAGGGATTGAACTCAGGCCCTTGCATTTGCCAGGGAAGCACTTATTCCACTGAGCCATCTCCCTGGCCCCATAAAGCTTGTTAGATCTTTTTTTTTTTTTTTTTTTTTGAAATAAACTATTTTAAACAAAGCTGCTAGAGGAGTACTGGAAGATTCTTAGGGATATCAAACACTAGACTTTTTTCTTTCAAATCTATTTATTTATTTGTTATAGGGTCTTGCTATGCCACTCAGACTTGTAGTGATCCTCCTGTCTCAGCCTCCCCAGCACTGGTATTATAGGCATGTGCCACCAAGTCTGGTTTTGGTGACCAGCTTGGCATGTCCGGGGTTTCAGGGCCAGCACAGCATATGGTACCAGAGACTGAACTTGGGTCCTTGTGCTTGCCAGGCAGGCGCTTAGAATGCCAAGCTATCTCCCCAGCCTAGACCTTTTGCAAGCTACACTGGTATAAAGTAGATTTATCCAGAACTCTCACCAAATGTCCTACAACGTTATACCATATTCTGTCTTTCCCATGTTTTCCTATTAAGCATTAGATTTAGGCTAGAGTCTAAGCGCCTTCCTGACAAGCACAAGGACCTGGGTTGGATTCCCGGAACCCTGGGTGCGCTGTGCCGGCCCTGAAACTTGGTGTGGTGGTGCACATCTGTAATTCCAGCACTAGGGAGGCTCAGATGGTAGGGACACTATTACTCTGAACTGCATAGTAAGACTCTGTACCAGACAAATAAATAAGCAAATGAAGTACTTTTTAAAAATGTAAAATATCCAATGTATAAAAAAAAAAAAAATAAATAAATCACTAAATTTACAGGGGCTATAAAATTTTTTTTTCTTAATCTAAGAGAAACACAAGTGAAAAGATAGACCTAAGCAGCTCGTCACGTATAGTTGCTCAGAGCACGCACCTCGGTTACTAAGGCCTAAGCGCCCTGACACAGGCCCCCTGTGTGAGCTTGGACGCATTCTCCTTGCGCTTTAGTTTTCCCCAAAGTAGAACAGGGATTATATGTAGCACAGAGACATTAAAATACACACAATTTAATTTGCTCAGGGCCCAATACATGTGGTTAATAAAATAGTGAAACAATTGCGGCCGGGGAGATGGCTCAGTGGAATAAGCGCTTCCCTGGCAAGCTCAAGGATCTGAGTTCGATCCCCGGTTCCAGCAAAAAAAAAAAAAAAAAAAAAAACACAAAACCAAACCTTTGGGGCTGGTGGGATGGCTCGGTGGTCTGGAGCACCTACTTGGAGCGGGCTTGGCAGGGCACAGGGACCACGGTTCAATCCCCCAGTGCCACATGCCAGCCCGCCCCGCCCCCTGGTGGGCTGAGCTGGACACACAGACACAGACACACACACAAATAAATAAATAAATAAATTAATTAAAAATAAAATAAAATAGTGAAACAGTCACCAATGAGTTGTTATTAACATCATTTTTAGCTTACTATATAAATTATATTTTAGTAATTACTTTTAGTAATGAGCCTTAAAAGTTGATAAAAGTAAAAATAATAAAAGCTATTTGGCAGGTAATTTAATACAATAAATGTTTCACTATTAATTCTGTAAAATAAAATAAATCAGCTTTCAAGCTAAGATCCAAATTAAAATGGCTAAAATTTACCCAAAATTCAGTAGGTCACTGAATAAAGAAAAAGTCAACTGCTTCTTTGTATTTTTTATATATTCCTACAAAGACGGTGCCTTCTATTTCCATTTATACGTACTTGTTAAGTGGCAGCTTCATCGAGGAGGATCCTGGGCGACTGTTCCCCCGCTGAATACCTCCTGCTTCAGCTGCTTCTGGATCCTTAAAGTACGGAGAGGACTTGGGGTCATCCCAGTCTTCATCCCATTCATCATCGTCACCAGTTGCTAAAGGTGGGGACAGCAGATTATCAGTATAAAAAAATACAAAAGGAATTAAATTTTTAAATTTCTGATAACTACTGAAATGAGCTAATCAAGTCTTTAAAGGGACAAAAAAGGACTTAAAATAGAAATATTGGAGCTGGGGAGATAGCTCAGTAGAATAGGCGCTTACCTGGCAAGCGCAAGACCTGAGTTCAATCCCCGGTTCCGGAAAAGAAAAAAAAAAAAAAAAAAGAAATATCACATGGATGTTACAAAAGCAGGCTTTGTAGCCAGACCATCTTACACCTGAAGGTTGCATATTACAAAAGACAAAAAACAACTTAAACAGGATGGTCAGGTCAACTGATGTTAACAAGAGAACCAAGAAGATACAATGGAGAAAGGACCATTTCATCTGTACATGGCATTGGAAAACTGTATTATCCATGTTCAGAAGAATGAAATTGAACCCTGATCTTACACCATGTACAAAAACAAAATGAATTAAACATCTAAATATAAGACCAGATAGGATAAAATTCCTAGAGGACAGCATAAGGGAAAAAATTCCTATCACACCAGAAGCTAACATAATGAAAGCAAAAATAATGTGTGAATACATCAAACTAAAAAGCTTCTGTACAGCAAAGAAAAACAATAAATGAATCAGTTGTGAACTGGGAGAATGCATTTGCAAACTATGTATCTGATAAGGCATTAACATCCAAATTATATAAGGAACTCACACAGTTCAACAGCAAATAAATATGGTAGACTTCCTTACCCAGAGTTTCATTTGCTACAGTTTTAGTTCTATGTGGTTAACCATGGTCTAAAATGCTAAACAAAAAATTTCAAAAATTACCAATTCTACATTGCTCTATTTTGAGCGTCATGGTGAAATCACGTGCCTTCCTGCTCTGTTTGTTCACAAAGAAGAATCACTCCTTTGTTTCGCAGTACACACTAGCCATCCATTAGCCAGCAGCCACCTGGGCGATTGATCAGACGGACTATTGCAGCATCATGGCGCTTGTGTTCAAGTAACCCTCAGTTTACTTATTAACGGCGTCAAGGCAGAAGAGTAGAGAAGATGGCAACTCAAATATGCCAAGAGAAATAGTACAGTGCTTTCTTTAGGTAAAAAAATGAAAATTCTTGATTTAATAGAAGGTTTCTAAGATGTATGGTAAGAACAAATTTATGGAACAATGAAAAGGAAAAGGTTAGCCATGCATGCTAGTTTTGTTGTTATACTTCACATTATAAATGTTTTATAAGTGCTTCCTTAAGATTAGACAACAGGTATATGAAAAGGTGTTCACTCTAAGTAATCATCAGAGAAACAAAATTCAAAAGCACTATGAGGTGTCACCCTCTACCTAGCACAACAGTTATAATCAAAAAAGTCCAGGGGCTGGGGAGATAGCTCAGTAGAATAAGTGCTTGTCTGGCAAGTACAAGGTCCTGAGGGGAATGTAAATCGGTTGGTACAGCTATTAGAGCAAAGAGAATGGAGGTTTCTCAAAACATAATAAACAGAACTACCTTATGTCTTAGTAATCACTCTTCTAGATATATAACTTTAAAAAAAAATGAAATCACCTCATAAGATAATTTTCGCCTCATAGAGATAATGTTCAGTGCAGCACTATCTGCAAAAATAGGCTATAGAATCAACCTACATATTCATCAACAGATGAACAGATAAATTGTAGCATAGATATAAAGGAAAATATTATTTAGCCTTCATAAAAGTATAGTGCCCTTTGTGATAACATAGGTGAATCTAGAAGACATTATATTGAGTGCAAAAAGCAAGACATAGAAGGACAATGCTGTGTGACTTCACTTTTATGTGGAATCTTTAAAAAGCTGAGCATACAGAAGCAGAGAATGGTGGTTACTGGGTGGGGAGGTGTAGGTCAAAGGGTACAAAGTTGCCCTTATGAAAGAGTAAGTCAAGAGATTTTATGAGAACTATGAAGACTGTCACTAATGACACTGTAGAGATTTTTCGGTGCTCTAACCACCACACACACATAAAAGTAGACATGTGAGGTGATGGATATGTCAACTGATGACTGCAGTCACTTCATCACTATGTATACTTAAATCATGATACATGGTATACTTTAAACATAGTCAAATGTTTAAAAAGCCTGTCTAAGTACCATCAAAACAATACATGCTAGAGAAATGTGAACTGTTGCTAAGAGGGTATCTTTTAGGAGCCTCTAAACTGACAAACATAAACTTACAAATAAGCTTTAAAAAAATACTTCTTAGACTGGGGAGGACAAAAAGAATGGCAGACATTTAAAAATTAATTGTTTAACACCAGTAAAAGAGAAGGGCAATGAAAAGGAGACAGAATAGGACGGGCTGGAGTATGGAGGAAAAGAATTGGCCAGCGTCACAGCCTAACATTCTGACACTGGCCCCTGTGTTGGCTCTCCTCCTCCTTCCTTCCCCTTTTGCACTGTTTTATGCCTTTCTCCACCCCAAGGACCTGAAGTGCCCTCTACCTTTAGGCTCTAAGAGTACCACCACAGAGAAGCTGCGAGACAACTGACAAAAACATAAAGAAAACCAACGATCACAAGGATCTGGGCCTGGTTATCATAGAACTGGATATCAGCAGTCCAGCTTCAGTGTTTCCAGCCACCCCACACTCCTGGCCCTGCTGACTGATGAGCTTATGACTGTGATCTAAACTTTGTGGTTTCTTTTGTTTTTCTTAAGAGAAAGGGTGTAGCCTCTCTCTGTTGCTTAGGCCATCTTCAAATTCCAAAGCTCAAGGATCTTCCTGCCTCAGTCTGCTGAAGTTGCTGACTTACAGAGACACAGTATTACACCCAGTTTTCCTTCTCTGACATTTTTCTTCTTCTGCAATCCTGGGGATGGTACCCACAGTCTTTGTACTGAGCTACCTCTCCAGCCTTTTTATTTTACCACAGCCTTCCAGAGTGCAGAGGTTACAGCACATGCCAGCCACCGTGCCCTGCATTGTTATCTGGTTTCTCAGTGCAAGTTCTTTCCCCTTCAGCACAGACCTACAATTCTGTGTACACATACTTACAGATGAGACAGGATGCGAAGGTCATAAAAAGGAATGAGTACACTTGTCTTTTGTTTGCTGCTTTGTTTGTTTTGAGGACAGGGTCTCTGTTTGTAATTCAGGCTGGCCTTGAACTCACGGTGATCCTCCTGCCTCAGCTTCTTAAGTGCTGAGATTATCAGCATGCACCAATATGCCCAGCATGCCTTTTTATTTAACTTCAGAATAGACATAAATGCCCTTTCTTAATTTCCGAATTGTTTCCTTTTCTATACATATTTTTTCTGCTTCAGTTTTTGGGCTAAAAACCCAAATAACCCAGGAGTGAGACAGGTGGTTAGTAGAAAAATAAACCATCCACAAGCAGCA
>NW_004524600.1:5246515-5273752 GCF_000260255.1 Octodon degus | reverse complement strand
TTGTACAGAGTCTACAGGGTCTCACTACACAGATCAGACTTGTAGTGATCCTTCCTGTTTTTCAGCCTCTTAAGCGCTGGGATTACGGGCACATACCACCACACCCAGTCTTAGTGTATCTCCTCAGCTGGCTGTTCATTTGTACCCTTTGTAATAAACTGGCACCATTAAGTGCCTTCCTGTGTTCTGTAAAAACAAGGAACCTGAGGAGAGCATCATGGGAGCCCCTTGGCCCACTCTGGGTAGACAATGTCAGGACTGAAACTGTCAGGCTCCCAGTAGGTTGGTGCTCACTGGAGAATAGCTTAGTGTCTGGGGTTTGGTCACAGAGGAGTTCTGTGTCATGGTGAGTATAGGAGTGGCAGAAACACCTTGGCTTTCCTGTCTCTCACCCAGGTTCCCACCCGTTTCTTACAGGAGTCTTTCCTCACCTGGTCCTTGGTAGGCCTGGGGGTGTCCGAAGGCAGTGTCCCAGTTGTTGGCAGTGCTTCTCTGAGCGCTGGCTCCCTCTTGCCGAGCTCCCCAGCCATCTGAGCTCTCCCAGTTCCCAGATTTTGGGGCATTCCAGGCTGACCAAGGGTCATTGCCACCACTGACCTAAGTGGGGATGGGGGGAAGACAGAATTTGAGACTTCAGGAAACTCTGACTCAATGTATCAATATGACAACTGAAAGCAAGAGGAGTGCTGAAAAGAAAACAGCAGAAATTCATTTAAAGTAATTTTAAATCCAATTTCCTTCAGAGCGCATAGAGAAGCACAAATAGCCACATCATTCTGCTTTTACTAACATTAATATTTTGCTGTATTTGCTTAGAAACTTTGTGAGGTTTTTTTTTCTGTATTTTAGGGAAGGGTCTACAGGGTGTTCAGGGTCTCACTGCTAGATCGGACTCGAAAAGATCCATCTGTTTACAGCCTCCCAGGAGCTGGGATCATAGGGGTGTGCCACCACGCCTGGTCTCAACTGCCTTCTCAGTGCACCCCGGGGGTGGGGCTGGTACAGCAAATCCCTGACCCTGTGCCTGCTTGCAGGCAATTTAATCTGCTGAGCTATATGGTTGGCCCCAAGAAACTTTGAACATGGAACAAGTACATACAGTGGGCCCTTGGTTCATGAGCTCTCTTTTTTGCAAAAAAAAAAAAAAATTGGTTCCCTAACAGAAGTATTGGGCAAAATTTTGTTTTTGTCTCTCCACAAACTGTGGTCCTATTTGTATCAGGTGACAAATAGGACCACAGCTATCCTTCCCACACAAACAGAAACCACAAAACTGGCCATCTTTTTGAAAGTCATAGAACAAATTAAGTTTGTAGACCAAGGTACCATTCCATTAGACTCAGTTAAAATTCTCTATTTTTCCTTCCTAGAAGCACTGTACTTTTTTCTTCTCACCTGTTTGTACACTTGCATGGTAGATGTGCACAGCTATGGTTTTTAAATCAACCTACAGATGTCATACTGAATGTGTGTCTTCACAAGCTACTTTCTTCACTCCACATTGTGTGTTGAGATTATAAATGCTGATGCTGAGTACCTGCTTCATACACTGTTTTAGAACAACCCATTCCACTCTAAGTAGGCTTTTCTTTGAAAAAGTAATACATGCAAAATAAAAACATTCCAAGTGGCATAAAATGATGTGGAATGAAGCAACATGATTACTTCTTTAAGATACCAGTCACTGCAAAACAACTACTACTGTCAAAAGACAAAAATCACAAGTTTAATCACAGATGTAACTGGCTTTTTATTCGAGATTCATAAATGAGGCCGTGTACATCCTATAACAAAGAACGAGCATATCCATGGGGCAATGTGAGAACAATAGTTTTGTAAGGAAACAGAGATAGAACAAAAACAAAAGCTGAGTGGTAAACATGAGTTACTTCCAGATACCTTTTTTTAAAATAAGGATTAAAAAGCCCTTTATTTGGAAAGAACTATTTTTTGTCATAAAGGGTTAAAAAGAACTTTCTTGTTTACCTTAATTTACCCAGTTTATTTTTTATTTAGTTTATTTATTTATTATGTATTTAGTACAGGGTCTACAGGGTCTCACTACATAGATCAGACTCCTAGTGATTCTCCTTGTTTTTAACCTCCCAAACTCTGGGATTACAGGTGTGCCACCACTCCCAGTCTTAATTCAGCCAGAATGGAATTTCCTGTTTTAGAAAAAACTGGTCAACTGGTCTGTGTTGGAATCTATGTGCTTCCTTAACATTTCAGTTGATTATGTAGCATTTAGCATGAGTATCTCCATTTTGTCTTTTTTTTTTTTTTTTTGGCCTTTTGAGACAAGGTCTTGCTATGTAACCTTAGGCTAGCCTTGAGCTCACTTTGTAGTCCAGGCTGGTCTCAAACTCGAAAAGATCCTCCTGCCTCAGCCTCCTAAGTGCTGGATTACAGGCATGCATCACCCTGCCCAACTGAGTATCTCCATTTTGGCTTGGCCTGGTCTGCTGGGGCATAGTGAAGCAGCTCTGTCCAGAACAATGGCCTCCCATAATTCTGTTTTACACCACTAACCAATTTCTTACATGTACTTACTGAAACATTCCAGATATAGAGATCCTTTTTGTTTTTAACACATAAGTGGGCCCACATTATACTTTCAACTCTATTCTTCTTTCTTTTACTAACACAAAATATTCTCAATGTCAATCCACATGGATACAACATTCTTTTACGTGCCTCCACAGAATTTCATTGCGTATCTCCCACAATCTAACCAGCACACACTGAGGCCTATCTTGCTTTCAGTGTAATATTGCCAAGTACACCTGTGTACTTCTCGTTTATCTAGCAGATTGGTGAAATTTCCAGAAGGAAAATCACTATTTGTCTAATGATTACACATGCCTATTCAGAACTGACAAATTCTGTCAAACTGCTTTCCAAGAAGATTAGTCACATTCCCACATTTCTACTGACATTCTGAGGGCTTTGCATTGCATAAAAGGAGGCTCTCATATTTCAGAATTATTTTGAAAATAATTTTCCCCCACTATTCCTTTGAGTAATTTTATAATTTACTTAATACTGTTATAGTTTAGCATGGGTTCTTAGCTGCTTGTTGATGGAAATCATAGGAAGGCCAATTTTAAGGCTAAAATGAAAGAAACACAACTAGCTACTCTATAGACAGTAGCCCCAGAAAGGGAAGCAAACATGGTTACTTTATACAATGCGGCTTTTGCATTTATGGGATCTCAAAAGAATGTCATTAATTATTCATGGATTTTTTTTTAAAGGGGGGGAATGATTTTATCCCGTTTGTTCAAAGGATGTACACCTTGTTTTTTACATGGGCTTATTCCTTTCATCAACCATTTGTTATCTTTCCCCTTCTGGTTACCTCAAAGTAACCGCCTGCAGTCCTAAGTGTCCTTGCCTTGGTTACACAGCTGGGCTCCGGGTCAGATCACCTATGCTCAAATTTCATCTCTGTAGTGTGTTCAACAGCCTTCAGGAGGTGATTTAACCTACACCAAAGTCTGTGAGCTTTCTGTCTCAATACTGTGAAGACAATTTTGGAACGGGCAATGTACACAGCCTGTTTCATACTATTTCCACATTATTTTGGAGCCTACTATATAGAAAAACATTAATAAACCATTAAAAACCATTAGGTTAACAACTCTCATCTGTTTATTTTTTTTTTTTAATTTTTTAAAATTTTATTTATTTGTGTGTGTGTGTGTGTGTGTGTGTGTGTGTGTGGCCAGCTCAGCCCACCAGCGGGCGGGGCAGGCTGGCATGTGGTGCTGGGGTATGGAACCGTGGTGCCTGTGCTTTGCTAAACTTCTTCTAAGTAGGTGCTTTAGACCACTGAGCCATCTCACCAGCCCTGTTTACTTTTTTTTTTTTTTTTGGCGGAACCAGGGATTGAACTCACACATTTGCGATTGCCAAGCAAGTGCTTATTCTACTGAGCCATCTCACTGGCCCTCATCTGTTTATTTTTAAACAAGAACTTTAGCTTAATATCTTTAAAACCACCTTACAGAGTGTGGCAGTGCAAGTCTGTAATCCCAGCATCCAACAGGTTGACACAGGAAGACTAACAAGAGTTCAAGGCCAGCTTGGGCTCCACAGGGAAGTTCAAGGTCAGCCTGAACTATGTAGCAAAACCCTGTCTTTAAAAAAAAAAGAAGCAAAAGCAAACAACGAAAAATCTTGGGTTGGGGAGCTAGCTCAGTAGAATAAGTGCTTGCCTGCCAAGTGCAAGGTCCTGAGTTCAAGCCCTGATACCACAGTCACACACACAAAAAATCTAAAACCATCTAAACTTTAGCATTACAATGTTCAGTTCAAAAATGTGATTTCCAGGGCCGGCCAATTTAGCTCAGCAGATTCAAGAGCCTGCTTAGGCAGACACAGGGGCCAGGGGGTTCAATCCTTGTTCCTGGGGTGCATTGAGATAGCAATTGAGACTGGGTGTGGTGGCGTGTGCCTGTAATCCCATTGCTTGGGAGGCTGAAACCAGTAGAATTAGTACGAGTTCGATCTGTGTAGTATGACCCTGTACTAAACTAAAAAAAAGTGATTTCCCTTTGGAACAGGCTTGTACGAGACACTGCTAAGGGCTCTAGGCCTCCTGCTGGACGGCATCGTCAGGGACCCTAGGTCTCTAGCTGGACTCACGCAAGATACTGCCGTGGGAGCCCGGCCCTGCGATGGATTTTTTGGCTGTTTACTGTGTGAACAGATTTCCTGCACTCCTTTGTACTTAACTCTTTGGGTGACTGCTATGAAATAATCTTATGAAAACAATTAAAATGTGTTTCATTTGCATCACCTTAAGTTTACAGATAAACTGAGAGAAAAGTATTTTTCATGATTTCAGTACTGAAATTTAAAAATATGAAATAATGAGTTTTCTTTTAAGTCTTTACTTTAAAAAGTGTTGAAAATTCTCTAAATTTTAATTTTTATTAGTACATATTTGTATACACAATGATTACATACATTGTGGGAGGTTGGTACACGGATGTAACACATTTTAATTATTTATCCCTTTCTCTTTATCCTTTTCTACCATCTTTAAAAGGTCAATTATCTTCAATATTTTTGAAATGCACTTTGCTACTTATATTTTGGGATTCTCATATAAGAGAAACCATGCATTATTTAAGCTTGTGTCTGATTTCTTTTGCTTAAAATTACTCTCTCACATCTTTGTAGGAAAAGGTCTAACTATTTTCATAGGAATGATTCCAATTTGTTCTTCTTTATGGCAGAGGAATACCACATTTACTTTATCCATCCAGCTGTTGACAGATGATTATGTAGGTCACTTCCAAGGTTCAGTGTTATGAGCTGTACTGCTATAAATATGGGTACCCATGTATCAGTGTAGTATGATGGCTTTAACTCTTTTAGGAAGGTAACAAGAATGCAAATAATTGGGTTAAATGGAATCCCTATATTTGATTTTCTGAGAAATTTCCATACTGATTTTCATAGTCATTATGATTATGGATAAATTTTGAAAAGAAAGTGGAGAGAAATTTGCAAGATTATGCAAACTGTCTACTGTGTTGTATACCTCTCCGATGGTCTTTTTTGAAGACAGGGTCTTGTTATGCAGCTTAAGCTGCCTTAGAACTCACTACCTAGCTCAGGCTGGCCTCAAACTCCTAGTAATCATCTGCCACAGCCTCTGAAGTGCTGGGGTGCAGGTGTGTGCCACTGGGTGTGGCTCACCTCTCTGAAATTTTAGAATGCCCTAAGGGCTGGTATGTTTTATACCTCACTAAATGATATGAGATGGCCAGCTGGCTGCCTCGGGCCAAAATAACCGGTATTACTGTAATATCTCTATTCTAATAGCTTTAGGAAAAATTGAAGTGACTTGTGATTTTACCTCCCCTAAGATCAATGTTAAGAGCAGAAAGATGTTTCACCCACAAGATTGCAGACTTATAAAACACACAGCTCACAAATGACAGCTCTAGAGATGGACTCTCCAGACACCTTGGTGGATACTGGACATGATGTGACTAAACTGAGGGACACTTAGGATAAACTCTTCCTTTCGCAGTTTGATTAACATGTTCTCGCCAACTTGCACCACCTGTGGTATATGCATGACTGTACCACCCGTGGCTCAGAGCCATCTGGCAACAAAATATACAAAGTATGGCTCCATTGTGACCGTGATATGGGATGGAGTTCGAATCAGTAACATGTACTCTCTGTCCTCCAAGCTCTTGAGGTTTTTACAGTAAGAACATGAAAAGGTACAAAAGTATGGGGGACTGCAATGGCAGTAAGTACAGAGAGCTGGCTGTATGGAAGATTCAGCATGAGGAGCGAGTTGCCACGGGCAGCAGCTGGGCCTCAGCCCCACTGCTTTCAGCTGGAGTGTCTCACATGTGCTGGAGTGCAGTGCAAGCTAGCCAGGAAGGAATTTTATTGAGATGGAAGAAAATCTGGAGTAGTCACAGCACGGATCCTCCAAACAAAGTACAATCCATTCAACTGGACTGAAAGAATGCAACTGTTATTTCAGCATTGCTCTGTTTATAACTTCTAAACTTGTAATAAATGTCACACTATTTGGATATGCAAACATGATCCCAGCTATATACCTAGGTTACAAAACTCTTGTATATTTGTTCCTATCTTTGTATTTTTCTGGAACACTCTCCATCTTGTTTCTGCCTGATGCATGCTGCCAACAACGTCTGTCAAACTCGCACCACTACTGAGGTGTGGTGGTGTATGCTTATAATACTATCACTCCGAGTGACGGAAGCAGGCAAAGTCCAAGTTCCAGCCCACACTGGGTAACTTAGTGACTTGATAAGGCCGTGTCTCAAAATAAAAATATAAAATAAGGGCTGGGGGCTGGGGATGTAGCTCAGTGGCATAAGCACCTGCCTGGCAAGCACAATGTCCTGAGTTAGATCCCCCCTACCAAAAAAAAAAAAAAATGCTAGGGATGCAGCTCAGTATAAAGATTGTGGTTCAATTCCTGGTATTGCAAAACAAAATCAAACCAAAATAACATGCATGTCTGCATTATGCACACAAGTACACACACGCACACACATATACCCTAAGCCACTGGAAAATCTCTTGTCTTCATCAGTGCCTTTGCCCTTACTCCCCTGCCAGATAAGCTTCATGGGCTGGCGGGCCTTGCTTCTCCCATCAGTGCCCCCTACCAGCTCAGACTCAGATGTGGTTCTATGTGAATTTGCTCTTCCCATACCCAGGTCTCTGGCTTAAAGAGCAAAGGCTCTCAACCCCAAAGCTCTTAACCGCACACAGCTAGTCATACTAAAACATTCTGCTCCTCAGACGGTTTCTGATTCTGAGGTGCCTTTTCTGTCCTCTTCTTCTACCTTTCCTACCTCCTTCTTCTTACTGGGAAACATCTTCATGTTCTCTCTTTTTGTATATTTTATTGTATGACTCCTTCTGACTTGCTGTCAACCACATGTAATTAAAACCCCTTCACTAGGTCTGGTCATAGAATAAATTTTATGATTCTCTGTCCACCAACAAATCAAGCATTTTTACAGAATGGTCCTTTCATTCTGTTGCCTATGCTCATTACCTAATCACAAATCCTTAAAGTTTCAAACTTTAGATTTTCCCAAACTCTTCTATAACTGCCTTTTTTCATGCCATGCTCCACCGGCCTGCAAAGCCTTCTCCCCTTCACCTTCCTGCGTTTATCAGTCCTATCCTACCTTGAAAACTCTGCCCTTCCTAGAGCCTACTTGCTGACATTCAGGCTTATCCTGCAATTCCAACGTCAGCCTTCAGTTACAGTTATTTGCATTTTAGTTGGTCTAGTACGTCAAGGGCACAGCCTTATGTTATTTAGATATCATTTACCCCCCAAATATTTTCAAAATGCTTGCATAAAATGATATCAACTTAAGCAGAGCCACAGAGACTCATTCTCAAAAAAACACCAAACCAAACCAAACCAAGCTGCAAATATATTGAGACTAGCAAAGGACTACAATCCTGGATGTGCGTGCCGTGGTGTACCACAGGTGCATCTGAAGAGCACAGGGCAAAGAAAAGTTGTTTTTTTGTTTGTTTGTTTTTTGTTTAAAGGAGAGAAGTCCATGTAAGCTCCTTTAAAAACAAACACTACTGGTTACTGCACTTGTTGCAGTAGCTGCTATTAATCCATTGGTGACTGCAGCCATTGTCAGGCCAGTGACTCTGTGCAACAGACTTATTTGCAATGTAAGACTTGGATTTTGAGTCATTCCTTGCATAGTTCCTGCTATAGGCATATTTGTGGGAGGACTTCCCCTTCATTGGCTCCCAGACTCCTTTTGTTAGAAATTATGTGTAATTCCATTTTGATAATGGTATCTTTCACAGTGGCAAGAACTCAAATATTTTAAATATGATGTTCTTGATAACTTTTATGAAAAATATATTACTCATTGACAGACATCTAACTTTTACAACATCAATATTTTGTAGAGGAGGAGGTAAGATTTTCCTTATGTATAATGACTTTCTAGAAAATTCATTACTGTGGTTGACCACAGAGTGAGTGATTTTCAGCATGCAACTACAGAGAAAATGACTTTTAGAATATACCACCATATTCTTAAAATAACATCATCTGAGCTCAAAGGACATAGACAGGCACAGGTATATGGAAGGATAGACAAATATGTGAGAAAGCAAGAACAGTAAATGTTTATGGTAAATTCTAGAAGGTGGGTAAATGATTCTTCACTATACATTCTGTTTAACTTTTCTATGCCTGAAATCTTTTTTTTTTTTTTTCCAGAACTGGGGATTGAACTCAGGCCCTTGCGCTTGCCAGGCAAGTGCGTATTCTACTGTGCCACCTCCCCGGCCCTTCTATGCCTGAAATCTTAACAAAATATTGGAGAAAAAAATCTGCAAAATTTGTACATACAATCACTTTCTTCTGAGCTCCATTAGAGGGTACACAAGAAACAGGGAAGAGCCACCTGTCTCATCTGGTACCTAGGAACACAGGGCCTGGCACAAGAAAATACTTAGTACAAAAAAGTATTTCTTAAGCAAATACAATACCAGAATATATTTTTTTGGATCTATAAAAGCCGTATTATAATTTGCCTCGTGGTAAACTAGCTGATTACGTCTAAGTCTCTTCCTAACCCCTTTCCCCAACAAACTTAAATGTCCCATAAGGGCTAAACACAGTATACTCAACACTCAACAGAATTGCAGATTTAACACTCTAAATTTAAAAGGTAGCTTATCCTTTTAAGACAAAAGAAGAAATTTATTTACATTGGCTTTGTATGAGGAGACTAATTTAAGGTATTCACTGAAAGCATTTATGGCATTGGCTAAGATCCAGCAGAAAGAAAAGGAAACAGGCAAACACCTAACTGTTGAGCCACACAGAACACAGAAGGGAGTCAGGGTGACCATGAAGGGTGGGAGTGGCAGGAGAGCACACTGTACATCCATAGCGTATGACAGCTACAGGAAATTGGACACATGACAACTGGACTTGTTTGTCATGTATCCATGGGACAGCTTCTGAGAAACTCAGCACTAGGTGGCTGCATCATTATGTGAGCACACAAATCTAGATGGTATGCCAGATCAGATTTCTAGAGAAGCACAAAGGATTATTTTCTATTCTGGTCAAAGATCTGTTCTCTTCAAATAGATAAAAGAACAATGTCACTATAAAGCTCAACAGCAGCCCCTCATTCTTAGACTTTTGGCACAAGCAGTTTTAGTCTGTGCTAAATCATAAGAGCTTGGCATTTCCAAAACCTAATCCCTGTCATAACAAGCCAGGCTGTGATGATCTCTTTGGATCCTCTGGCCACTGACTTCTTTGCTACTGACTGCAATCAACTCTTTTGTTCTCTCAACTGCAGACACGTGGTCGCGCCATGCCCCACTCTGATGCGTGACTGAGGTTTCAGGCTCTGAGGTGCTTCTTTAGCCTTCCCTTATACCCTTCCCTCTTCTCTCATTTCTGCAGAGCCAGAGCCACATCTTTGGCTCTTCTTGTCCCTTCATGGTACCAAGCCCTACCTGCCTGTCACTCACAGAATTAACTCTTCTCTGGAATGCACCGATCATGTTTTAGGGAAAGTCTCAGCTAGGTTTCTAAGACCCTAATTCCACAGCAGTTTCCACTTCAGGTTACTTGGCCCTGGAAGAGCTTTCACAAAATATTTTACCTGAAACAATCACCTCACTAGGAAGAAAAGTTTACTTGGAAGAGTTGTTAAATGTTTATTTCCTGTAGCACCCAAGCATGAAATTTACCTTATTTATGGAGGAAGAAGGAGAAGGAGAAGAGGAAGAGGGTGGTGACTGGCTGAGACTTTCAATACAACCAATCTGAGCCAAAATATCCACCTTAAAATAAAAAAAGTGTTCAGTGAATGGGGTAAAAACTTTTAACCAAAACATGTCATGGCAGGCCTAAATTTACCAGAAAACGCTAGCATGCCACTCACACAGACATTACATGCAGAAGTCCCAACTGCCTGGTAGTCAATTATCATCAATGCACTGCATCTTCTGGGGTGTGTTGTTTGGTATGCAATACACTGTCACCAAGATATAAGAAAACAGTATCACTGAAACACTAAAAACAACCAAAAACTCCACAAAAGGGATGAAACAAGTATCAGGCACACCATGTAGCCAATGAAACAAACTCAGAGGAAAAAAATTACATTTGAAAATGTTAAGATTTTGAATTTGCTTTCAAAGCCATCATGCATGTAAATACACATTTAAGATTAGCAGAAGCCGCTCATCACCTGTAAGTTAACGCAGTCTAGAGAGTCCTACTGAGCCCAGCTGTGAGAGGCCGAACAGTCCCATCATTCAGAAGCAAAACCAGGTGTCCTTTGGTGTGGACTCCTGGAGGTGCTCAAAAGGCAGCATCCCAGTGGGCTGCGATTAGTGACTGGTTCCTATAAGACTAATCTATGGCCAGATTATAAAACAGCTGCCAGAGGACTGTGGAGCTCACTTTTCAGACCTCAATCCCAGTTCCATGGCTACTCAGTATAGAATTCAGTGTTACATGATGTTACATGGTGTTATGAGACGTATTTTTTCCAGGTACAACTCTCCTGTCAGTTTGTGGTATTATTTTACTTTATAGATGTAAATGTACAGAAAAGTATAAAAACGAAGTACAAGAAATAAAGCCATGCTGTTATGTTGAGCTGTAGAGGACTCAGGTCAACAACTTCTGACACTGCCAGTTAAATGGAAGACCCAGTACTATTATGGACTACTGGACTATTTTGGAATATTTTGCTGAGTTCACATACCTATAATATTTAAATGATGGAACTAAATAAGAAAAGGGGATATAGATGAATGACCATTTTGTATCTGTGTATTCAAAGTGGCTAGGACAGAGATATAGCTACATTCTCTTAATCCAAGGAATAGAGGGATCTGTTGTAATTGTGTTTGTAAATAGAATATTATGTCTGCATCTTGTACAACAAATAACCACTAGGAAGGCAGTATGCAATGTGTTAATTATTGGAACTGTCCTACCAGTTTGATTTGAAATGGTCTCATTGCTATTTATTTCTCAATAAAATTATGGAAAAAAATTGATGTAAATGTGAATTTGGAAATCAATATGCAAAGAAGAGATGGGGTAACAGGCACTAAAGTTGGGTTGCCAATTAAATCTAAAAAAAAAAAAAAAAAAGAATAAAATATATGAAACTACTCTCAAATCACTGGAAACCAGGCAATAAAAGACGATGATCCTGAGACACAGGAAATAAACATAGTAAGCCATCCAGCTGCCCCAGTTTACTCTCTGGAGAGACCTTTTAAGCCACAGATCAGGGATGGAGAACTCACTCAAGGCCAGGCATCTCTGACCTGTGGAAGCAGAGCTGTGCATCTCAGGCAGCATGCTGGATGACAGCAAGCTCACCTAGAAAGCCCTTCAGCTATGCCTAGGGGCCCCAGGTCTGTGGCTGACCCCTGACCAGGACAACACTTAATGAAACTGCTCAGTCAGAGAAAGAATCATGAGAAACAATTCAGAGAACCATCTTCACACTAGGCTGTTCCAAAATTTTCATTGTATCATGCATTGTATCAACAGAGTTTTACTTTGATACAGTGGCAAAAAATATTAAAGTAAATATTATTCTTCAGCTTGTAAAAGCTTAAATACCTGAAAAAAAATTTAAACAATTTCAAAGTAACTTAAGCGATTCCGAAACAAAGCCAAAAAATACTACAGTGCCAAAATATTCAGTATACAACAGGATTAAAATCACCATGTCTGGTATGTCTCCCCCCACCCCCCAAAAAAGAATCAGGCATGAAAAAGAGCAGAAAAAAATAACCCACCCTTAGGGTCAGCCAGATAGCTCAGCAGACTAAAGCACCTGCTTAGGCAGAGTACAGGGATTGAGGTTCCATCCCCCACATGCCATGCCGGCCCTCCCCCCGGGCGTGCTGAGACAGTGACCGAGCCTGGGTGTGGTGGCGTGCACCTGAAATCCCAGTGCTTGGGAGGCTGAAAACAGGAGGATCACCACGAGTCTGATCTGTGTAGTGAGACCCTATAGACCCCGTATTAAGTACATTAAAAAAAAAAATCTACTCATCACAAAATGAAAATCAGTTGGGTATGATGACACATGCCTCTAATCCTGGCACTCAGGAGGCTGAGGCAGGAGGATCACTATGAGTTTCTGACCAGCCTATGCTACATAATGAGTTCAAGGCTACCCTAAACTGGATAGTGAGACCTTGTCTTTAAAAGGGGGAGGTGGTGGGTGCTGGGGGTGTAGCTCAGTGCAAATGCCTTGGGCGCTTCCTGTAGTACTGCCAAAACCAGGTAAAACTGAAGCAGACCCAGTAATGACATAGATGGTAAAATTAGCAGTATTTAAAAGTAAGAAAGCTTTCCAACGCTACCACTGCAGAAGAAACAGTGTGAACAGGCTCCCAAGAGGTGACAACTAACTTCAAGTGTGAAGAAAAATAAAACACTCTATTAGTTTGAAATACACTGAATCAATATAAATGCAAGGCCCATTATTCTAGGGAAAAGCACAACACAGCTGTTCTTCAGGAAAATGCACTACTCACTATTTAAAGCAGTTATAAAATAACTTACTGTGGGAACTGGCAATGTAAAAAGAAAAATTCTACAGGTAGGGAGCTAATTATCCCCAGCTGATGAAGCAAAGTGCCACCGTACAGGAGAAAGCCAGGTCAGCACATGTGCAAAGAACAATACCGTTGATTCAGGCAAGGACTGGCAGCTGATATTAAGTCATCAGACGAACGACTAGTGGTGCTTCACTACATCAGATTTCTTTTTAGTCAGAACAAGAAAATATACCATATAATGGAGGCAAAAGATTAACCTAACCTAACCCAGGAATGTTCTGATGAATAACAGTGGGTTGACCAGATGACCTGTCTTCTGTGACAAGCGACCTTGATAAGAGGTAACATGAAGTATATAACTTGTAGGAAAGAACTTAATGCCACAAGGAAATAATCAGTCAGACCCAAACACAGGACTCTACAAGACAAATATGGCTACATCAGAATTTTAAAATTTTTCTAAAAAGTGGGAAGTAAACAAAGAAAAAAAAGGAACTTCAAAGGACACAACAAGATGTAAAGCTTGGCCATAGTATGGATACTAGTTCACAAACAAGCTGTCAAAGGCATTTGGAGTCAGTGGAGATAATTCAGATTGGTCTGGATACTAAATGACACAAAAACTTATTGAACAGGAGAAGTAAGGATTACTACTTTTTTTTATTACTTATTTACTTTTAATTTTTTTGAGACAAGGTCTTGCTGTGTAGTGCAAGCTGGCCTTGAACTCTCTTATGTAGCCCAAGCTGGCAATCCTCCTGCCTCAGGTTCCTGAGTGCTGGGATTACATGTGTACAGCATCATGCCAGACAATATTCTTAACTTTTAAACATTATGAATATACACTTTTATAAATGGTCTAATTCTGTTTTTAGATATATGTATAAACTATTTGTATGTTTGTATGAATATCCCCATTCACATAAGAGACCATGAAATGTACATGTAGATAGCTGTAAGGTGGTGAGCTGATGCTTTTCTTTAGTAACTGCTGACTTTAAAACAGCAGTTTCGGGCTGGCGAGAGAGCTTGGCAGTCTAAGTGTCTGCCTGGCAAGCACAAGGACCTGGATTCAAGCCCCAGTACCGCATGCTGTGCCAGCACCAAACCTGCACCAAACCTGCCACTGGGGAGGGTGAGAAAGGAGATCACTATGAATTTGAGCTGCATAGTGAGACCCTATACCAAATAAAATAAATAAATAAAAGGTTAAAAAATTGAAAAATTAAAACAACAGGGTCTAGTTTCATAATACTATGTCATTTTGTTTCTCATAGGACATCCCTCTGTGGGAGCCCAGACAAGAGATGAACTCCTACTTCCGACAACAAGACGACAGTGCAACTAAGGAGAGGCCTTTGAGCGGTTGCAGTTGCCCCTATGTCCTGGATGGATTAAAAATGTTTACCTTTCATGCTCATTTTGGCTTTGGGGAACACCACAGGTTGGGTAGTTCTAGAACTGGTGAACGAGGTGGAGGCTGTACTATAATGTTCTTATTTGACAGGAATTGCGTAAATGGTTAACAAGAGGTGATCAAAAACACTATTTAAGGGCCGGCCAAATAGCTCAGCAGATTAAAGCACATGTAAGCAGGCGCAGGGGCTGGGGGTTTGATCCCTAGGCCTGCCGAGCCAGCCTCGCCTCTGGGGCACACTGATACAGCAATCACGCCTGTAATCCCAGCTCTTGAGAGGCTATAAATAGGCAGGTCACTACGAGTCTGATCTAGTAGTGAGACCCTTCCCTAAAATGCAAAAAACAAGAAAAAACAAAACAAAACAAAAAAACCACTGCATTTAAATTTTAAAAATTATTACGATAAAAGGTATACTAACCACCCCCAAATACTTAAACACATCTATTCCATAATTCTTGGCAACATATCTTTTACTGTAGTAAGGCCTAAAAATGTCTTAGCATTCACCATAGTTTTTTATTATCCTTGCAGTTTTATATTGTCATCTTAGGGGAGAGGCGCTGCATGCACCCACAGTCCTCCTTACTACAAATGAGGAGCCCTGAGAGTGCCCCAGCCACGCATTTCTACACTCTGTTTCTTTGTTCTGCTATCAGCTGGCTCATCCTATGATGACCTATCATGCAACCACACCCAAGTACAGCTGCCTGCTTGGAAGGGAAGAAGCTGAGGAGAAAAAAAGAGTTCAGGAAACTGGAAACTCCCAGGGCAAGACTGGTCCCAGGAGTACACAGTGAAAATGAGCGGGAAACCACTAGCTGTTCACAAAACAAGGCCGTTTTAAGAAGCATGAATATTCTTTTGTACTTTATCTGCATGAGGGACAGTTTTTATCAAACATTTCACCAGTCACTTAGTAACAATGTACAAATTGTGCTAGAAAGTGGGAATAGGAAGCAAATAATATCTGATTCCTATAGCCGAGAATACTTTGGTCAGAACGATTGACAAAGATTTCCCCAAAGGCCTGAAAATATAACGAAAACCTACAATGTAAAAAAGCCTAACTAATTCAGCTCAAAATACAGAAGAACTTGTAAATTCTGTTTTGTTCTTTACAAATCTTTAATTCAAAAGACAACAGAATTCTACAGGTAAACATCTAACTTTAGAAATTAATAGAAATACGCACACATACTTTCAAAAAGAGAAGCAGGGGGTCGGGGAGATGGCTCAGTGGAATAAGCGCTTCCTTGGCAAGTGCAAGGGCCTGAGTTCAATCCCCAGTCTCGCCAAAAAAAAAAAAAAAAAAAAAAAGAAAAAAAGAAAAACAGGTCACAAGAACACACTAAATCCACTTACAGACAACTGCAGCAGTAGTACAGACTGGAAATTATCAAAACAAGTATTTTGGAGCAGGATTTTGCTACGCAGTTCAGTCTGGGCTTGAACTCACTTTGAGGCATGGCTCGCCTCTAAGAGGCCCTCCTGGCTGAGATCTGCCAGGCTCAGCCTCCTGAGTGCTGGGATTAGACACACACACCACCACGCTCAGTCCAGAACAAGTTTAAATTACTTATATCCTTTGTTAACTCATATCATGAACCCCAAATATCAATTTTAAGTGTTTATGTTTTAAATGAAGAAAATTATTTAAGTAATTAGGTAATAAAAGAATGGATAAAAGAGATAATACTTAATTATTAGCTTACAAAGTTTACTTATTTTGTTAGCCAAAAGTCTTAAAACAGGCAGTTATATGTGTAAAGCAACTAACACAAGACAATTTGCTTTCAGATAGCCCAGGTTGATAAAAGTTCACGCGAGGCTCTGTGGCTTCACTCAGGACAGCACACCCTGTGTCCCCTGGGGTGTAGTTTACTCTTGCTTTTTCCTCTGCCCAACTCTGCTCTGAAGAGCCAGTTTCTCCCTCACTCTTCACTTTAACTTCAAATACACTTTGTCACTGCTTAAGAACAACAAAAGGTCCCTGTGAAATGGGCTGGTATGGACATTCGTGACAACATGTTGCATGGACGCAACACTCACTGGCTCTTTACCACAAGAGCCATAAGGTTAAACATCTTTGCTTTTGTCATCTATTTCCAATTAGACAAAAACAAGCAACCATAGAAACCAATCTATACAACAGATTTTATTATGTGTATTTCTCAAAGGTTCCCTAGATGAACAAGGCTGTCATTATTCAAGTTAAGGATCGGTGATAAGGTTGGTACTGACAGTCTAGTGCAGCTTTGAAGGCAAATGTCCACAAATCCTATGAACAGTGGTGTACAACACTGCTTAAAAACTCATAACCACGCAGAAAAGATTGATATTAGGTGGGAGGAGACATTAAGGGCCTTTTCCATTAAACTTGTAAAGAGGCAATCCTCATAATTATGATATGCCTACAGTAATTATTATCCTCCTCTGAGGTAATAAAATAAACCCACTACTTTTCTTTAGTTTTTAAAAGTGACTTTTAGGGCTGGGGAGATAGCTCAGCAGTCAAAGCACCTGCCTGGCACGTGCAAAGATCCGGGTTTGATCCCCAGTACGACATGCTGTGCCAGCCCCAGAACCCCAGGTGCACCGTGCTAGTCACTGAAACCACGTGTGATGACACACGCCTGTAATCCCAGCTCTGAGGAGGCTGAGACAGGAGAATCACTACGAGTCCGAGCTGCATAGCAAGGCTCTGCACCCAATAAAGAAGTAAGTGATTTTTAAATGGTCTAAAAATAGACTTAAATGTTCTAAAAGTATGAGAAAGCAAAATGTAACCCTAACATCAAAACACTACTGCTTCTCTCATCCTGTAGCCAATAAAAAACTTATAATAAATATCAGAAAAAAAGACATGGAAAATTTCTGCACAACATAAATGTTACGTACCTTTGCACATTTAAATCCAAAATGTAAAAGAAAAAACAACAACAAACAACCACACACAAAAATAACCCTTCAGCCAGGCATGCTGGTGCATACCTGCACAGTAATTTCAGCACTCTGTGAGGCTGAGGCAGGAGGACTGCAAGTCTGAGTCCAACTTAGGAAACTTTTAGAGCCAGTCTCAAAAATTAAAAAAAAAAAAAAAAAAGGGGGGCAGGCCAGATAACACAGCGGATTAAAGTGCCTCCTTAGGCAGACCAAGGGCCAGGGTTCAATCCTCAGCACCCCTGGGGGCATGCTGAGCCTGTGACTGAGACTGGGCGTGCGCCTGTAATCCCAGTGCTTGGTAGCCTGAAAAACCCGAAGGATCACTACAAGTTGATCTGTGTAGTGAGACCTTGTAAACCCTGCACTAAATAAAAATAATAATAATAATAATGAAATAAAAATAATAAAAATGGGCCAAAGATGTAGTTCATCTGGGTTCAATCCCCTGTATGACAAACAAAATAAAACAAACACTAAATTAAAGGAAGAGAATATAAATGTTTTTGACAGGGTGATCTCTCAGATGATAGAAATGATGGGCAAGTGACAGAGAACCTCAAAGTCCTGCAGCCCATACTGAGAACCAAGACATCCCGAGACAGGGATACAGGTAAAAATTGGGGAGTCCTACAATATTTTACGTTTCAATGTACCTTGTGATATATTTAGGACTGGGCAAAATTTCTTCATGCGAGTACAGAGTACTTTATTACAGTGAAAGGCCTTTTTCTTGGTACTGGGTATTGAACTCAGGACCTACACCTGCCAGGCAGGCACGTAAGCTGCTGGACTATCTCCCCAGCACAAAAGGCCTCTTCTAAGTTACTGGGAATGGAGAAAAAAAAAAAAAAAAAAAAAAAAAAGAAAAGATAAATCTTTGCTCTTCGTTTTTATTTATTTTTTTTGGTGGAACCGGGGATTGAACTTAGGCCCTTGCACTTGCCAGGGAAATGCTTATTCCACTGAGCCATCACCCCGGCCCCAAATCTTTGCTCTTTAAGCTTATAAATTTATAAGTGAGTAAAATAATGTGATAATAATCATAAAGGGGAAAGAAGTAAGAGAAAAAACAAAAAAGGCTTCATGGAAGATACAGCATGTGAGCTGAACCTTGCAGGATGGACAGGTGACTGAAAGATCCAGAGTCCTCCCATAATTCTTATAAGAGAGCCCTAGGTGCAGAGAGAGAAGGTGGGATGGTATGAGGCAATTCTGTACAGCAAATTGTGTGGCTGGAGCCTGACGCACACCCAATGGTAAGACAGGCACAAAGCCATGTGGATGGATCATAGAACTGTAACTGGGGTTGGAAAACTAGACCAACTTCAAGTCTCAATTTCTCCTACAATTTCCCTACCATGCAAGTGCTTAGAGTCTCCCTATAGAACCCTTTAACTGATTCATAGTGACTACCTCCTAAGAAACTCCTTTCAATGTAGCAAATGTTTACCTCAGGAGCCAGAGAACACCTAACGTTTCTTAAACAGCTAATACATTTAATGTCTTATTTTAAAAGCAATAGTATATGACAATTATTGTTTTAAAATTAATTTTATTGAGAAATAGCAATGAGGCAGTTTCAAAACAGGTTAGTAGGACAGTTACAATAATTAATACACTGTATATTGTTGTCTTCATAGTAGTTATTCATAGTACAAGATGCAGACATGATATCTTGTCAAACACTATTAGTACAAATCTTTCTTCTCACTGAACTAAGAGAAAGTAGCTGTGTATCCTATTTTGTATATATATATATATATATTTTTTTTTTTTTACTACAAAATGGTCCTTCATTTATATCCCCCTTTTTTGTTTAGTTTTGTCAAAGATGGGTATTCTATTTCCATTCAAATATTGTAGGTGTGTGGATTCAGCAAAATAATCCAATATAGTCCAGTAGTCCATAATGGTGGGTTATCCGCACAACTGGCAATGTCAAAAGTTGTTGACTTGAGCCTTTTACAGCTCAGGATATTAATACGGCTTTACTTTTTATACCTCATTTTTATATTTTTCTGCTGGATGGTCGAGATTATGGGGCCATAAAGGAAAATGATTGGTGATATAGAGTGCACCTAAGGAGAGTCACCTGGAGAGAAAACATTCTCTCAGGCTTTCACAGAGAGCAAATGGTCAAACGATGGTCGTGACTCATCCACATGGCTAACACTGACAAAGGATCTACAAACTGCTGTACAGGGTTTCAGGGTAAATCCTGAGGGAATTTGACTGACCTTGTCAGATACAAAAGTTACATTAAAAAAAAGTTACATTTTTTTGTTAAACAATTATTATTATTATTAGGTTAAGTTGGTTGGTTTATTTATTAGATACAGGGTTTCACTACACAGTTCAGACTGCTATCTCAGCCTCTCCAGTGCTGAGATTATAGGTGTGCACCATGCTGTCATGGGGCCAGCATGGCATGAAGTACCAGGGATCAAACTTGCGTCTTTCAGGCACTGCTGAGGTATGTTCCCAGTCGCTATTACATTTTTCTGAGGCAAGGTCTCACCATGTAGTGCAAGCTGGCCTTGAACTCACTTATATGGCCCAAGCTGGCCTTGAACTCCTGGTGATATTCCTGCCTCAGCCTGCTGTGTGCTGAGATTAGTGACATGTGTCACACATCCAGCTTATATAACAATTATTAAACACTAAGCAAATACTGTTCTATATACTTTAGAACTATTTTTATTTACTTTTTCCAAAAATCCTGTAAGATTTCACAGATGAGACACAAGTATAAAACTAAATAGCTTATTTTGAGTCACATAGAAAGCATGGGATCTAGGATTAAAACCCAGATAATGTGGCTCTGGAGCCCAGCGCCACACTGCAGACTCCTTCAGGACAACGGTTCTCCATCCATTCCCTCCCCCTGCATATGTAAAGGATGCAGAACACCCATCGTAACAAGGCTCACAGTGGCACTCAGTTTTAAAGAAAATAAAAATAAGGCACAGAAAAAAAAATTAACATTTCCGGGAAACAAAAAGGAAGGTAACAAAAAGAAACTGGTTTATGGGGAAATCATGAGCGATACTCTTGGCTCTGAGATACAGAACAGCGAGGCAGAGCTGGCAGAAATTGGCCAAACCGAAAAGTTGAGATTAGGAGACATAATTAGGAGATTAGGCCAGAGAGGGCACAATAAGGAAAGAGAACTAAATAAAAAAGGATAAGGGGGCTGAAGATACCTTTTGGAAAAGGAAAATACTTTTCATGTCTTCTCTGTATCTGATACCACTTTATTTAATTTGCCAACAACTGAGGCAGCAGGTGCTGTACCAAAGCCAGACGTCAAGCCAGGCTCCAAAGCTTACAAGGTTCCCATCGCCCAAGTGCAGCCTGAGCATGGGTGGGAAGGGAAGTGATGAGAAGCCATGAAGCCAAAAACAGAGATGGACAAGGGCCAGTGTCACAGGAGCAGAAATTTTAACAGAAGGAGAACCAGGTTCCAAATATGCATATTTCCTAGTAAAGAAAATAGAAAAATCTCCTGAGTCCTTCAGATAGAGTTTACAGAACTTTTTTTTAAACTAATGCTTATCTCACTATGCTTAATTCTTTAGAAAAAGTACAACAATTTTCAATTTCTCAAGCTATAGAGGCAGTGATAGGAGTTTTTGAAAGATCTGTAGTGAGAACCTTTTCATAATCAGGTTAATGATGTAATTTCTACACCAATAATGGGGTGAAAAGATGAAGACAACTATTAATATATTTCTAACAGCTTCTGAGGATTATTACCATCTCCTTGTTAGTTCGTTTTAGTGGTACAGCTAAAACGAGATGCTGCTGAAATTATAAAGTACAACAACTAATAATGAAACTATTATTAGTCACTGCAAGCCTCTTAAAGCCAGCCATTCTACGGCTGTGCTGAATTTTACTGGACCAGTCCTGCTGACGCAACTTTGTTTTCTGCTGTTAGAAACAAAGCTGCAGTAAGTGTTTTGTCTAGAATTTGAATGCAGCTCACCACAGCATGAACTCAGAAAGGCTGGGTCAAAGCAACTATGAACTGTAGCTAGTGATGTATACACCCTACTGCCCCCAAAGGGTACCAACTCATCCTTCACTGATATGGTTGTCAGGGTGCCTACTTACCACACCTTTTTTTTACCACCAGAAGAAAGGTGTTTTTCTTTCTATGCTAGTTTGATAGAAGAAACTGGGAATGAGTATCTCTATAAGTTTATTGACTACTTCTACACACTTTTAAAAAATAGTAATAAACAATCTCTTTATATCCTTTATCCATTTTTTCTCTTGAGTTGTTCATTTTTCCTTATAGATTTCTAAGACTTGTTTGCATAGTAATAGAATTAGCATACATCCATTATATGCTAGAAGAACTTTTCTAGTTTAATATTACCTTTAGACTTAAATGTTTTCTTTTCTTTTTTTTGGCAGAACCGGGGATTGAACCCAGGCCCTTACGCTTGCCAGGCAAGCGCTTATTCTACTGAGCTATCTCCCTGGCCCTTAAATGTTTTCTAGATTAATAATACCTTTTTTTTGAAATAGGTCCTGCTATATAGTTCAAGGGATCTGCCTGCCTCAGCCTTCTACGTGCAGGATTATAGGCATGCACACCACACCTGGCTAACTAATGTTACTTTTGATACTCTCTCTTCATGCTTCTAGACATTGCATCAGGCTTAGAAAGGCCTTTCACATTCCAAGGATATAAGAAATGGTGCCTATATTTTCTCCAAGTTCTTAAAAATACAGCTTCATAATTTTCCAAATTAGACTGTTTCAGTCCATCTATAGAATAATACATTCTATTCCTTTTACACGTATAATTCTGGTCAAAACTGTGGTTCAATTCCCAGACCGTTTTTACTAACACAGTCATAGGTTCTCTCACTTATTATTAAAGAAAGAAAGCAATTACAGAGCAATGACTTTATTGACCCCAGATATTCTACTTATCCTGTGATTGCTGAGGGTATACCGAACTAGGAGTTTTAAGAAAAATAAAAGGAAGTACTATTTACACATTAAGTTACATATTGCAGAACTAATTACTCTGAAATGCATTTACTCATTAAAAATACAAAGTCAAGGAAAGCTCAGATAAATGAAACAGTAGTAGGGCCAAATGAATTACTGAAGGAGATCTCTTAAAAGAAAATTTAAAAGAAAAACAAGATGATCAGAACATGGGAATATGGAGCATTAGGGGCTGGGGGTGCAATCTGCAACTGGCCTGTGTTGAAGAACCAAGTCTAAATTAAGATCTGCTTAAAGATAGATGCTGACCTAGAAGGTGGCTCGGGCTGCTGTGCTGGGAATGTGGCCCTGCGGACTGGAGGCCCATCTCCCTGGCGAGTCTGCCGTCAGTGCAAAGCTGTGCCTTGAGACAAAACCCCGCCAGAGTAAGGGAAGCATCCTCGAAACACACCACTGGAGCCAACACAATTTTCTTTTTCATCTTCCGAGAAGGGAACAATGAACAAACCTGAGAGCAGAAATCCTTAAAGCTACCAATAAACAATTGTCATCTAGTTTCTTCTTAGGGCATATATCATAGTATTTACAAAAGAAACCATAATTTTTACCTATTTAAATTGTTCTTCTATCCTGGATAACTGAGACCAGAGATAGCTGTTTAAAACATTTCTGCTTGATCTAAAGTAAACTCAAATTAATTATGGTCATGATTGCTGAATTTTATTTCTTATTTTTCTTTGGCTTCCAAAGGATTTGATTGGATTAATATTAAATTATATTGGTAAATCCAACTTTTTATCTAAAAAAAAAGCTTGGTTTAATTACTTTGTAAGTGAGCTGGTGAAAAATTTAGACTTTAGTAATTAATTAATATTACTATACTTAAATGTTAAGACATTTTCTTTGTAACACAGTAAGACTTGAACCAGAATTAGTATGACTTGCTAATATGCTTGAGACTATCCTGAGATGATAGCTGTAGTAGGTTCCTTGAATTAAAGTAATATTAACATTTTTTTATTTTTATTTTTCATGTCATTTTTTCCCCATAATTTTATTGAGAAACAAATAGAAATGAGACAGTTTCAAACCAAATTGGTAGGACAGTTTCAATAATTAACACACTGCATACATTCTTCCTAGTGGTTAATTGCTGTACAACATGCGGACTTAATAACCTATTTACAAACACCATTAGAACAAATCCCTCTATTCATTAAAAGAATGTAACTGGGCTGGTGAGATGGCTCAGTGGTCTAAAGCACCTACTTAGAACAAGCTTAGCAAAGCACAGGGACCGCGGTTCAATCCTCCAGCACCACATGCCAGCCAGCCCCGCCCCATGGTGGGCTGCACTGGCCACACACACACACACACACACACACACACGCAGTTCTTTAAAAAAAAGAGAGAATGTAACTATATATCTATCCTAACCACTTTTAATACACAGATACAAAATTAATATTCATCTGTATCCCCTTTTTGTTAAGTTCCATTATTTAAATATTATACGTGTGTAAACTCAGCAAAATATTCTAAAAGAGTTCAGTAGTCCATAATAGTATTGGGTCTTCCGCTTCACTGGCAATGTCAGAAATTGTTGACCTGAGTCCCCTACAGCTCAACATAACACCATGGCTTTACTTCTTATACTTCGTTTTTATACTCTTCACCTTGGTTAAGACCAAGGTGAAGCAGGACCTATGCAACAAGAGTTGCAGCTTTTGGGTCTGATAAGGTCAGTGAAATCCCCTCAGGATTTATCCTGAGATCCTGTACCTCAGATTGTAGAACGTTTTTCAGTGTCAGCCATGTGGATGAGTCACGGCCATTGCTTGGCCAATGTGCTCTCTGTGAAAGCCTGAGAGAATGTTTTTTCTCCATGTGACTCTCCTTAGGCACATGCTACATCATCGATCACTTTCCTCTTTGGCCCCATAATCTCTTTGATCAGAAAATTTGGGATACTACTGAGTTACATGACACTACAGTACAAGTTCTCATATGTCCTGAGTCTTAACTGACCTTGGAAAGCTAGGGCCAAAATGTTGGCTTTCCTTGCGGCCCTCCTTTTTCTCTAATTTTGGTCTGCAAACTTAGGTTGTTAACCATCCAGAAGACAAGCTTATTGTTATTACCATACAACCTAGGCTGTTAAGCTTAAGCTCACTATCTGTCTGCATATCAAACATCTTAGGCATAACATGAAACAGGTATTTTTCATCAAGTATTGATATGTTGAACTTTAAGTCCCTATAGAATATGAAAAAACACTTAAAAATTAGAATATATTTTTAAAAATAGGAATAAAGAACTCATACTTCTTATGTTTACACATAAGTCCAAAAATCTAACCATATACAACCTTGAAGCAGGACAGTCCCACAATATTCCTTTTCCTATCTCTTGCCTTCATTCACCCCCCCCGCCTTCTTTTTGAACAATTATCTACCTGAGAGACAGCACAGCAGCAACTGGCATGTCATGACAAGCAGCCTGTATTCAGTAGACCAGAATGATAGGCACTCCAAGCATGAAACTACTATTACATATTACCATCTTCAGTGCAGTTGCTTAGTTCACAGGTATATACAGTTAGTCAGTATATATAGTATAGTTAGTATACTATATATAGTTAGTATATATAGTATAGTCAGTATATATAGTATAGTTAGGATGAGAATCTTTCCAATTAACTGCTAGATTCAAAAATCTGGAGATTCTCAAGAAATACTAACATTTTTAACTTTTGTTTCCTTTACTTATTCTACAATCATTTCACTGTATTTCCCTTTTTCTGAAATTTTGTCTTTTACTAAATACCAATCCATTTCATGGACTTTAGTAACTCCGTGGATCTCAAATGGGTTCATTATGTTACCAGGGACACTCACAATGTTTGGAGACACTTTAGGCTGTCACAACTGAGATGTCAAGGTACTAAGTAACTATAGGGAAGCAGCCATGAGGGAACCCAGACATTCACAGCACAGAAAAGGGGCCACACCGGAGAGGTATCAGGCCTCCAATGCCAACAGTGCCCAGGGGAAAATCAAGTAAAAAATACCTTTCTTCACGTTTCACGATGAGTAACCTTCAAGTGACCAATGTCCTCAAGTACAGTATTACAGAGTAACAAAATACAGAGAACTGTTTAACTATGGTGATCATTTTGCCTCTTAATTTTAAAGATGTAGGTCAGACTACTTTGTGATTCAGGATGTCTAAAAAAACTTTTTAAATGTATAGCCTATAGTTAAAATATAGCACTCTGAAAAACTCTTGAAAGGCTATTCTGTATGTGTTTGTGTGTGTGTATGTGTGTGCAGTGTGGTGCTTGGCATTGAATCCAAGCCTTATCCACAATAAGTACTTTATTACTAGGCCACAGCCCAGGCCCCCTGAAAGATTAACATATATTCTATACGCAAATAATTATAAATGATAGATTACTAGGCTTAACATAATAAACTTTTATGTTTATTATTTCAATTTTATGTTAACTGAAAACTTTTATGTAGTTTTTTTTAAAAAAGTATGTCCTTAGGCACATTCATTTCTAAAGATGTATACTGCAAATTTTGATACCCACCTTCTTAATCTTCTTCCTGTCACTCACTCTGGATAAGCATTTGGCAATAAACACAGATTCATTCAACTGGTAACACTGTAATTAAAACTAAAACTTTACTGTACTTTTCCTCAAATTGCCCCACCATTCTAAGTCTTCTAGAAACAACACAAAAATGAAAGTGCTGAGTGCCTAGATCTGCTCCTGATTTTGACTGGTATCACTTCTATCATCATGATGAGGGGATTCTAGCTCTGAGAATGGGAGCTGTGTGCCAAGATCCTGGCCTACCACACCACTGAAAATGACCTGCTCATCAATAGGACCATCTTTTCTTTTCATGTTCTACTTCTCAGAGTATTTACAACATCTGAAGTTTGTGGTCACAGTATGACAGACAGACCTAGAAGCAACTCTCAATATCCTGTCTTTTCTCTTACAGACAACTCTGAAGACAGTTTTTAGAAGGCTTAACAGGTGAGCTCTTTGTTAATACCCAAAAGAAATGCACAGCAAGGAACCTAAATGCTACATTGTTTATGCTTTCAGAGAATGGCAAAGCTATAATGCACCATAAGCGTTCACAAATGCACTTTGCTCTTAGTAAAGCCAGTCACAAACAGCAGGATGATGTAAGACATACCTGGTTGTTGCTATTGACAGCTGATGAACTGGCTTGAGCTGTACTTGCTGAGAGGGAATCCAGGAAAGCTTGGTCAGCCACTGAATTTCCACAAGAAAACTGATCTTTTCCATCATTGGGTAAGATCTGTGCATTAGAAAGAGCCCCCATTACTTTCATAAATTACAGTCACTGATTTCAGAGTGAGAGCCTCTAAGGGCAAGCAAGACTTGTCATCTTTATGGGAAAGGAATCTATACCATTCAGTGTTATACATTCTCTTCTAAGGACTGCTTTTGCTGCATTACATAATTTTGACAAGTTGTATTTTATTCTTATTTAAACTACTATTTACTTTCTTGAGAGATTTCTTCTTTGACTCATGTGCATTTAAAACTGTTAAGGGCTGGAGAGAAAGGTCAGTGGTCTAAGTGCCCACCTGGCAAATGCAAGGACCTGAGTTTAACCCCTGGTACCACATGTCATGCTGGGCCCCTGAAACCTAATCCCAGTGCTGGGGAAGCTGAGACAGGAGAATCACTACGTGTCTGAGCTGTGATGCAAGCCCCTGTACCAAACAAA
>NW_004524600.1:5245013-5246415 GCF_000260255.1 Octodon degus | reverse complement strand
TTTTTTTTTAAACCTGTTAATTTCTAAGTATTTGGGGATTTTCCGGCTTTCTGTTATGGATTTTAATTCCATTGTGGTCTAGGATCACATACTGTATGATTTACCCTGTTTAGGAGAATATACCTTTAATTTTTTAAACTAAAAAACTTCTTTGCAGTGCCAGGGCTGAAACCTACGGCCTTGTACATGATAGGCACACGCCCTCCTACTGACATATTCCCTTCCTTTATATGTGTTAAAGCATGTTTTACAGTTCAGAATATGGTCTACCCAGTGTGTCTGAAAATAATGAGTACTCTGCTGTTGTTGGATGAGGCAGTCAACAGCTGCCCACCATATTCAGTTGGTTGATGGTGCTGTCAAGTTCAATTGTGTTCTTCCTCACTGCCCTACTGGATCTATTTCACTGGGGGAGGGATGTTATGTTCTTAAAAGACAAATTTAATGATTTATGGAATAACTGTTCCTTTCTAGAAGAATTCCAGAACATGTTATCAATGCCAATCAACTTAAATTTTCAATTTTTTCTCAACCTTGTGCATTTTTAGGCTTCCATATGTCCAGTACATAAAGGTAAAACAGATATAAGCCTGAGACCCGTGGACTGAGACCCCATCTAAAACCACATGGACAAGGCTGTGTATGTGCCTGTGCACACACCTCTGAAGGGAAAATCTACAGATTTCATCAGATTTTCCAAAGGGCTTGAAATTTACCATCTCTCAATCAAGATCAACAGAAAGAAAACCTTCCTCCCCATTTTGCAGTTGGGCCCAAGGAAAACATCTCCCCAGGGGCATTCACTCTCTCCACTGGAGGTGAACCTAAGCACCTAGACTCCAGAGCTAGTCCCAGTTTTATTTACAGGGCACTAGGCAACTTTAGTTTCTTTTGTCACTCAAGAAGAGGGGCAAGCTCATCAAGTATCTAGTACTACCCTGTCTTGAGAGGCCTACAGACAACCAGCAGAGGGCACCAGGTGGCTGATTTAGAACCAGAGTTGCTTTCCAGTGAGTGTGTCTAGAGGAACATCTTCCTGTTACCCCTGTTACCTATCATAACAGAAGTTGTATCAGGCAACTCTCAGTACTATCTATTCAAGATATCCCTCTATCTAAAGGAACAGGGGAAGGAACTGAGAAGCCTGTTCTTTTAGAAAACTTACTTAAACTTTGATAATTCTACAACAAACAGTGCTTTAGACAGAAGCTATTGTGTAATATTAGTAAAGGAAAACCTGGAAGTTTTATTTTAAAAAAAGAAAGAAAAAAAGCACTTTTTTAAAAAATTTTTTTTTTCTTTTTTTTTGAACCAGGGATTGAACTCAGGCTCTTGTGCTTGCCAGGCAAGCACTTATTCTACTGAGCTATCTCTCCAGCCCCTAAGAAACCACATGCTTTTT
>NW_004524600.1:5241083-5244913 GCF_000260255.1 Octodon degus | reverse complement strand
TTTTTTGTATTTTTTTAAGGGAAAGGTCTATAGGGTGCTCAGGGTCTCACTACTAGATCAGTCTCATAGTGATCCACCTATTTACAGCCTCCCAAGAGCTGAGATTACAGGCGCACATCACCACACCCAGTCTCAATTGCTAGATCAACACACCCTTGGGGTGGGGCTGGCACAGCAGGCCTGGGGATCAAACCCCCAGCTCCTGTGCCTGATTGCAGGTACTTTAATCCGTTGAGCTATTTGGCCTGCCCTGGAAGTTGTATTCAGAAAAAGGAAAGTTGCTTTTTTTTTTTTTTTTTTGACACGGGGTTTTGCAAGGTAGTGCAAGTTGGCCTCTAATTCACAGTGATCCTCCTGCCTCAGCTAAGTGCTAGGATAACAGGTGTGCACCACCATGCCCAGCTAAAGTTGCTATTCTTGAAAGGAATGTAACCTAAATATCTTGGAGCTTGGATTTATAGGCAATATTTTTCAATTCTACTGTACTTCAATGTATTTTATATATTTAGCATTCATTGCATGTATAAGAGAAATTTAAAAAAAACACTGGTGTCTTTCTGGCTAGCCTTTAATTGATAACTCACAAAAAATGCTTATCAAAAACAAGCTTCACTTCATCAATGACAGTTAAGTTCTTACTTCCACATAGTCGGTGGGAACAAGTCCTCGTCCTCCTTTGCTGTTTCTGCCCTCCAGCCATCCTCCACCAACATCCTAAAGAAGTTACCAAGGAAAATGAAGAGAAAAGATTATAGTTGGGATTTCCTGTGGAAATGCTTTGGGAATTGTTATAAACTGTTGGATTAAAAAGTAATTGATGTTAAGCTTTTTTGTTACAATAGAACACTATTCAAAATGTTAAATAAAAACAAGACAAACTGAACTTCAACAATAAGTGATCAACAACTGAAAACAGCCTTTCCTTAAATTACCATCACTTTGTGATTTTTATTTATTCACATAGTAAAAATGGTTGGAGCCTGTCAAATGGTGGAATGCACATCCCTACCCCGGAATCCGCACTGCCTGTTACGACTGCTCTGCCAGTAATGCTCGGGTGTTCAGAGTCTAACCTCAAGGGGCTCTACGTACTTCAGTTCACGCTCTCGGAACACGGAGCTGCTATGTGAATTAATCTGAGTTACTGGAAGATAAGTCTCTCTTTTGCCCCATCCATACCCGACATAGCCCCAGGAAAACTGCCAGGCAGCTACACCAATCATTTTAGACCATACAACCCCTGGCTGGGCCCAAGGGACTGTAGACAGCAGCACCGTACAATGACCCATAGATTCCTGAGCAGAAACCCTTGAATATTCGTTTAACACATTCATGACTGGGCCGTAGTTTGTATGTCTTGCTGCTGGGCAGCTTGAACCACCACCAATGGTATGTGCATCCTATCAGGTGGCTTTTTCATTATTTTATTAGTAAAAAAGATCAATAAAAGTGGTAAGATCAGTCTGTATCACAAGCCACTTGACATGTGTTAAATCACTAAGTTTGGGGATTGTTATGCAGAAACAGCTAACTACTTCATGGTCCTTAGTTCTCCTGGACAAAGAATATTGACAGACTAAACAGATATTGACAGAACTCTACAATAAGATTCCCATGTTTCTTAAAATCTCTGCAAAGTCTTGTTTTCCCCCTGAAATAGTTTTAAATTTATTAATAACGCCACAATTAATAATTATTTCAGTCTGGAGGGCCAGAGAGATAGCTCAGCGGACTAAACGTCTGCTTTGGCAAGTGCAGGGGCCAGGGTTTGATTTCTGGTCCTGCGTGTTGCACCAGCCCCGCCCCCGGGGTACACTGAGTCAGGGATCAAGTCCAGGGGTGGTGGCGCACGTCTGTAATCCCAGTGCTGGGAAGGCTGAAAACAGGAGGATCACTACGAGTCCAAGCTGAGTAGTGAGACCCTGTACCAAATATACACAAACACACCAAAAAAAAAAAAAAATAGATAAATAAGCATTATCTCCTTTCGGGGCTGGGGAGATGGCTCAGTGGAATAAGTGCTTCCCTGGCAAGCGCAAGGGCCTGAGTTCAATCCCCGGTTCTGCAAAAAAAAAAAAAAAAAAAAAAAAAAAAAAAGAAAGAAAGAAAGGAAAAAGAAAAAAATTATTTCAGTCTGGACAAACACATTCTTTTTGACACAGAAATCACACATATTTGTGGAGTATCATGATATTTTACTACTTTTCCAAACTGTGTAATTTTTAAGTAAAGGTATGTATATTTACCTCCTCAAACATTTGTCAGTTCTTTGTGGTGAAAACATTCAAAATCCTTTCCCTTAGTTTTGAAATATACAGTACATCAGAGTTAACCACACTATATTTATTTATTTATTTGGCGGAACTGGGGATTGCACTCAGGCCATTGTGCTTGCCAGGGAAGCACTTATTCTACTGAGTCATCTCCCTGGCCCCCAACCACATTATTTTAAAAATTCATTAAAAGTTGTAATAATTAAATTATGACTTGCTTCTTTATGACTGCAAAAGCCATAGGAAGACAATACTACTGTATATTAAAAAAAAGGAAATACTTCACTGAAAACAAGGCAGACAAAACAATCTTCAATCTCTCTTACAATTCAAATGGAGTCTGTTTATGTATACCTAGTGTATTACCCAAAATTACTCCATTATGTGTTCTATTCAATAATTCTTTTTTTTTTTGTATATAAGGCATACCAAACAGGCTTTTAAAAATCCCTTTCACTATAAGACAGTACTGTCATGTACCTTGCCACTTGAGCTTCTTCTTCCCTGACCTTTGTGTCCCCAGAATCACTCTCCACCTAGGACACACTGGTTCCTGCTCCTTTCTCCTCCTGACCCTTGCTCTGCACGGGAGCCTGCTGGTGGAAAAGATGTGGCTTTGACTCTTGTTCAGCCACTTAGAAGAAGAACGATCAAGGCCAAGTTACTCAATATTTGAGCCTCCTTACCCTGCCCTCATGGACTTCCTGTGGAAGTATGTTAAAGAACTTACACATGGTACTTGGTCAAAGGCCTTCCTCATCAGCTGTCAGAAAATGACAGCTGAGACTAGTAAAAAAACAAAGTACTTCTGATCAGATTTTTTTCAGTAATGGGGACTGAACCTACTGAGCTATATCCCTAGCTCTTTTTTTAAAAGAAAATATTTTGAGGCAGGATTGGGCTAGGCTGCTGTGGTGGCCCTCTAGAACTTCTGATCCTTCTCTATCAGCCTTCCTAGTAGCTAGAAATGGCTCTGACCATTCTTTGACTAAAATGTCCTTGCATTTGTCTGAAGAAACCCCATTTCAGGATTTGTCAGACAAAATTCACATTTTAAGATTTATCAAGTGAGATTTCATCTTTTGCACCAAAGCTTGATGGAAACACACACAGCAATAGGCCCCTCCTCTGCTGAGCTGCAGGCAGGAATGTCAACAACTCTGAACTTTCCTGCGTGCCACCCTGATCTCTTAGATCATAAGCTCCTAATGGAAGAGGGAAGAAAATTTCATAAAACCTGATACATATTCCTTATGGCACTTAGATCTAGCTTCATGCATAACAAGTGCATAATAAATCCTTACTGAACAAAAAAAAATGTTTTGGATAAATCTGAAATTCACAATGTTTTAGGGAATAAAATGATATTGTAGGTAGGTACTGTAGCACATGCAGGTAATCCCAGCTACTCAGGAGGTTGAGGCAAGGGGATTATAAATTCAAGGCCAGTCTGAAAGAGCATAGCCATATTCTTTCTTAAAACAACAAAAAAAATGAGGGGGCCGGGGATATGGCTCAGTGGGATAAGCACTTCCCTGGCAAGCGCAAGGGCCTGAG
>NW_004524600.1:5222646-5240809 GCF_000260255.1 Octodon degus | reverse complement strand
AAAAAAAAAAAAAAAAAAAGAAAAAGAAAGAAAGAAGACAATTGAGTATATTTTCCAGGACATATTATCCCAGAGAACAAAAAAATTAGGAAACATGATCTTCTACAGTAATCTGTCAAATTTGAGGTTGAGTATATCTAATATTGTTTGTTGACATCAGTATTCTAAAGAGTTTCTGTCAGATGTGGTGGCACATGCCTGTAATCCCAGCACTTGGGAGGCTGAGGCAGGAAGATCGTTTCAAGTAAGACAGTGATCTCAAGGCCAGACTGTGTCTCAAAACCCAAAAACAAAACAGAAAATTCTAATGAGTTTTTAAGCTAAAAGAAACAACTTTCAAGTCAGCAAAGTTTATGTAGCTACTGAACTACTGATATGGACTATCTGGTGGTAGTAGTAAGGAATAATTTTGCTAGGTACCCACAATGGTAAAATCTAACTTTTAGAGATGTGCACTGAAAATTTTTTGTTTTGTTTTGTTTGTCTGTTTGGCCAAGGTCTCACTACACTGATCAGGTTGGTCTAGAAATCTGGGCTCCAGTGATCTTTCTGCCTCAGTTTCCAGAAAACTGAGACTAAAGATACATACTACCACACCTGACTTGAAATTTTTATGAATGAAATAATACATGGAATTTGCTTCAAAACAATTAAGTGCATTGTAGGACAGGGAAGGCGGAAGAATACCTAGGAGGAATATGACATTAGCTTGGCCATGGGTTGGGTGAAAATTATTAAAGATGAATGATGGGGACAAAGGTGTTAATATATTTTCTCTCCTGTTAAGTATTTAAAATATTATAAAATAATTTAAAATAATAAAAATAAATGTGCCTACTTTATACCCAACAGTACAAATAGTTTAGCATGCTGTGGGTAGGAAAATACAAGAATAAGATGTAGTTTCCAATCTCAGTTTAAAGTGGGTGATACATTCAAACAAATAGAGACATTATAGCATCACATAAAAGATTCTACTTTTGGGCCAATGAGATAGCTCAGCAGACTAAGCACCAGCTTAGGCAAGCGCAGGGGTCTTGGTTCAATCCCTGGCATGCTGGTCCCATGCTGAGCTAGCCACAGAGTCTGGGCATGGTGGTGCATGCCTATAATCCCAGCACTGGGAAGGCTCAAAACAGGAAGATCACTATGAGTATGAGCTGTGTAGTGAGACCCTGTACCAAATATATTAAAAAAAATAAGATTCCATTTTTTTGAAAAGATAGCTTCTAGATTAATAAAGAAAGGAGGAGGAGAGTATTCTGTTTCATGACAGATAAATTGAGAGTAGCTTAACTAGAAGAGGAAATATCAGGTAGAGCAATAACATGAACAACAGGGCAAAATCACAACTGATAGGACTGTGCGTGTGTAAGTATGTGCACTTGTGAGAACCTGTATACACAATAATTAAGAATGTGAGCTTGTGAATCTTCATGAGATGGTGTGTATAGGTATAAGAATGTGTACTTCCTAAGTGTATGTGCATATATGACAGTAGGTATGCATGTGCTTGTATATGCAGGGAAGTGTAAATATGCAAGTATGTACAGTTGTGTAACGCCTGTGCATACATGAGCATATGTTTTGGCTGCACACACAGGAAAAGACTGCAGAGGAAGAGTGGTGCCAAATGGCAGGGTATCTTTCAGGCTCACCAATGACTGGGAGCCAGCTACTGGGGAGGAGTGACATGGGGAGCTGGTGCTTTAAGACGAGCAGGAAGAGGCACAGGTCAGGTGAGATGAGAGCTCAATGTACCACACCAACAGCAGAGACAGAGGAGAGAGGTTACATGTGAGCAAGCCTCTAGACAAAGGCTTCAACTGGAAACCTTACCTGGGTGCCTAAGTGGATATGGTATCACAACAACAAAGTTAAGGAAGAGAATTAGTATGGCCTAGGTAATGCACTGGCAAGCACTGCATGTGCTTATGAGAAAACTAAGGATGTCTAAGACCCAGCTGGACAGACAAATCTGAGGCTTGAAAGATCTGGTTAAGCTGCAAATACTACAGATTTAGCATACAGCGTGCAATAAAAGTCTGAGAATATGTATGTCACATGAGGAAAATAGGCTGAAGATGGAATGACATGGGGAAGAAAATACAAAGCAGAGGGAAGAGGGAATTGCAAAAGGATTGCTAGAGAGGTATGTGGAGAGGAATATAGAACGTGACATGCTCTATCGTGCCAAATAAAACTGTTATTTTGCGTTAGAAACATTCGGAGGGGGGGGAGACAACACAGTTATGCAGACAAAGAGCCCAGAGCAAGGGCAAAGTTTTGTATCTCAAGGCACCTTGGTCAGGGCTGCACACATATTCAGTGTGTAGGTGACACAGAGGAGACACTATGCACAACGCCTGGAGGTGGAAGCAGGGGGCAAGGGAGGATACCTGTCCAGAAACCTGGGCCAGGGAGGTCAAAGAGCCCTGTGACAAAGGCAGTCACATGGTGTCAAGGAAGTTGGGGTTGGGGGTGGGGGGTAAAAAAAGGGAGGTACGATAAAGTTCTACTCATTTTACAAGTACAAAGACTAATTCTCCACACCTGTTTTGGTTTCTTCTTCGGCTATATAAGCACTGAGCAAAATACTAGAAATTGAGATAATTTTTCTAAAAACCTTATCAAATAGGGTTCATCTCATAACTCTATACCTTAAGGATGTTACAACAAAGTTACATATAAAAAGGAAAATTAGGGCTGGTGAGATGGCTCAGGGGTCGAAAGCACCTACTTAGAACAAGCTTAGCAAAGCACATGGACCCGGTTCAATCCCCCAGCACCACATGCCAGCCAGCCCCACCCCCTGGTGGGCTGAGCTGGCCACACACACACACACACACACACACACATAAATAAAAATTTAAAAATAATTAAAAATAATTTTTTAAAAAAGGAAAATTACACAATTGAGGCAACTATCACACAGAGGAACGTAAATAATACTCATATAGTCATTCAACAGTACATGAAGGGGCTGGAGAGATGGCTCAGTGGTCTAAAGCACCTATTTGGAACAAGCTTGGCAAAGCACAGGGACCACAGTTCGATTCCCCAGCACCACATGCCAGCCAGCCTCGCCCCCTGGTGGGCTGAGCTGGCCACACACACACACACACACACACACACACACAATAAATAAATAAAGATTAACTTAAAAAAAAAAACAGTACATGAAGATTTGATTTTATTAAAAGGAAACATGACAAAACTCTAAGAGAAAGCGCCTCAGACAAAAGATCACATGGATGCTCAGAGCACAGTACACTTCCTGATATAGAGATATGCACGTGTATATGAAGTGTGTGTGTACACACAGCACACTCTCAAGAAAAGCACGGATATGCACATGTGTTCAAACACGGCTCTGTAAAGATGCAGGCATGTTCGTTATACACAGCTGCTTCTTATGTGAATCAAGGCTGAAGCAATGAAGTGTAATTCAGCAGAGATCACTCTGCTGGGAGCTAAGCTAATGCAGTCTAAATATTATAAACTGCTTTCCAATAATCTAATTTAAGGATGAAGCTCAGAGCCACAGTGACAGTGATCAGCAGTCTGAGCTGTGCAGGAGTCGGCACCAGCCCTCATGTGTCCAGGGCACTGTGTCATGCGTACAGAACAGAGCTCACCGACCTAAGCTCCAGGACTACTACTATAGGGTGTCTGGAAAGTTTAATAAAAAATTACACAACAGAGAGACATAATAACCTCAGTAATATACCCAGCTATCCTTAGGGGATTTACTTTTTCACTGTTCATTAATAGTATCTTAATGTACCGTCAATACTTCACAAGCAACAGAAGAAATTTAATGATCAACTTATTAAAAACATAAGCTCTTAAACATAACTCCATAAGGGACAAATTTCAACATGAAGTTCTCTTACTGGATTTGTAATTGTGATGATTTCTCCTTCACTAACTGTCAGTTCATTATTTCCAGGTTCAGCAGCAAAATCATACATAACTCGAGCCTGTTGGGAATGGAAAAGAACAAAGGGAGTTATACATGTAAACCAAAGAACAAACATCCAAATAACCTGTACAGTTTGCTTTATAAACGTTCTGGCTGACAGGAAAGAAAGACACATTACCAAAAAATTCACCTGATATACTCGTATTGAGGCAGTTCTCACACAGAGGTGACAGAATTGCAGGAATTGCTCCTAAAAATCTTTTAAGTGGGATGAAGGATTCACAGCTAGTGATAAAAGGGGATAGAGGATAGGGGCAGGGGATACTACAGTTCTAAAACATATTTAAACATAAAAGATTGATAGGTGAATATGTGATAAAGCAGTCATGATAAAATTTATAGAATCTAAATGGTGAGTTATGTTATTAAATGGAAAATTGTTTTAACTCTTCTACGTGCTTGAAATTTTTCCTACTTTAGAAGCAAATGATATGGTAATCTGCCAATCAAGAAATCCCATCAGCTCCTTTTTCTCCATCCCAAGTTTAGTGAAGGGGTGAAGGACAGAAGCAAGCAACCAAGCACTGACAGCACTGTACTCTCCCTGAGCCAGGACAAAGGACAAAGAAACCATGAGGAGGTGTTTTTCTCACACAGCTGCGAAGTAGATAAAATTCTGCTTGTCATGTTGTGGGATATTTTTAAAAAACATGTCACATCAACCTCAGTCCTCCGTGCAATGAGCACAGCAAGGAGATAAAAGCCTGAGGATGCCCTGCGGAAGGAAGTGAGCTTCCCCTGGAGAAGAGCCCAGAGTGTGGACCGAGCCAAGCTCCAGGGCGGCAAGAGGAACCTGCTATGGTGTTACTGTTCCCTAAGAATCCCGCTTTTCTAAAGTCAGCTAAATCAAATTAATCCCCAAACACAGAATGTCTAAGTCTTTTATTTATTCACCTTATGATCTGGTAAAAATAGACAGCAAGACAGACACAAAATGAGTGAATGGGTATTCTCTAATACATTTACATTTTGCTGAACATTTACCCACTGCTATAGTGAATGTTTTTGTCTTCTCTTAAATTCCTGTTGATAAAAGATGAGGGGATTACAATTTTGAAATACATTAAAAAATACAATGGAGTGATGGGTAAGTATACAGCAGCCATCATACAAGGTCACAGAACTTAAGTGATGGGTTGTGTTAAGTGGGAAATTATTTCAACTGTTCCACATGTTTGAAATTTTTCCTACTAAGATGCTGCAAACTGTCAATGCAACAGTGTCAAGAGGTGGGACCCAATGGGGGTGTTGCGTTCTCCCGGACTAACGCCACCTTAGGAGAAGCTGTGGGCGTCAGTCCATTCACTCCTGCTCTTCTACCATGGGAGGAGGCCTCCTCTCCTTTGTAGGACAAAGTATTCAAGGCACCATCCTAGAAGCAGACTCCAGGCCTAACCTGCAAAGGCCTGGCCTTGAATCAACCAACCTGCAGAACTGTGAGAATAAATTTCTAGTCTCTATAAATTGTCCAGTATTCAGTAGAATACGCACTTCCCTCAGGGGCCTGAGTTCAATCCCCAGCTCCGCAAAAAAAAAAAAAAGAACTAAGACATTCATAGAAAAATAATCATGCGCCCTGCAACCACCGGGGATTGAACTCAGGACCTTGTGCTACTGAGCCATCTCCCCAGCCCCAAAACAACTAGAGGTGCCTTTTTGAAATTAGAACAGTCAAATGATCATTAACACGTCACTAGAAAAAAATGTAACCCTTCAGTCTAGAGAAGAAAAAGCTTACGTGAGGCCGGGAATCTTTAGCACTGAAAACCTTTTATCTTCCCTCTCACTGTGCTTGACTTCCATCTCTCTCTAACGTTCTACTGTTACCAAGCCCCATTTTCTCCTCTTCTGCAGCACTGACAGTATACAAATTGATAAAAATTATATCCTCAACTCCAAATGCCAGTCAGTCTATTTTTTACGTGGCCTTCAGAGAAAAGGACCATGTTTTTACTCCCACCTTTTCCAATGTTAGAGACATACTTTAAGAAATATTTCCTTGGTCCAGAGGGGAGGAGTGGCTCAGTGCTGCAGTGCTTGCCTGGTAGGAGCAAAGCTCTGAGTTCGATCCCCAGCTCCATTGTGTCTTCAAAAGCTGTATTTCCATAAAGTTCCTGGTTCACAGATACCTTCATTCTACATATTCAAAACCTACTGCCAACCACAACTCATCTCGTCTATAGATATTTCTTTCTTTTTTTTTTTTTTTTTTTGCGGAACCGGGGATTGAACTCAGGCCCTTGCGCTTGCCAGGGAAGCGCTTATTCCACTGAGCCACCTCCCTGGCCCTATAGATATTTCAAAAGCACCACAGATTCATCTTAGCAGACATCAATCTCACATATCTGTTCCATTAACTACTAATCTCAAACATCTTGAACATTTCCTTTTCTGAGGAAAAGAACATGCAAATGTTTGTTAGTTACTACTTATGTTACCCACATCTATTATTTTGTCTGCCCCACATCCTTTCTTTTTGCTCCTGCCTAACTCCCAGTGACTACAGAACACTTGCATTAGTATGAAATGTAACTTTTAAAGAATATTTGCAACTCACATCAGAAAAGGTTATTTCTTTTAATATATACAACGGGTTCCTAGAGTTCAAGATAAAGACCAACAACCGGGGCAGAGGAACAAAGTTCACAGAAAAATACGTGACTCTTGAACATATGAAATATTGCTAATCTCAAACATAATGAAAGACAAATTAATCTGGCATATGTTGCCATGTTTCACTTCATTAGGATTCTTACTATTTAAGCATCCACCAGTAGTATACATGAATAGTAAATAATAATAGTTCTGCACAACTTCACAAACAAAATAAAGCACCAACGTTTGCCTTTCTGCTAATGTGATAGGTGATGAATGCTACCCCATTATGGTTTTCAAGATACAATTATTCTTCGCTATAGTTTGGATCTTAAAGGTCCAAAGGCCCATGTGTTGGAGATTCAGTTACCAGTCTATAGCACTAGTAACAAGTGGTGGAACTTTTAGAACTGGGACCTAATACAGTCCTTAGGGGTGTTTCTTTGAAGGGCACTATGGAACCCTGGCCTCTTCCCCCTCTTTTCTTTTACTTGCTGGTGCTACCTGAGCAGTTTTAGTTCATCATGCACTCCCATGTGCTGTCATGCCACAGGAATACAGAGCTGCAAATTTTTTTTTTTAAATTGGAGCTGGGGCTGCCTAAAGTGTGGAGCCAAGGGTTTGATCCTCTATACTATGGGGCAGGGGGAGGGATTTAAAGAGCTGTCTTTCACCATAACCTAGGATGCTTAGAATTATGTAGAAAACATTGAAATATATGAAAATAATTCCCTGGTTATAACAAAGCAAAAATATTCTCCAGTTTAACTCAAAAGCGGATTAGAAGACCATCAGAATCCATATCAAAGGCTACAATACGCAGTTAAACCATCTTCTAAGAGTTCCCATTCTGAAAGCAGTTTAAATTTCACTGTACACAGATATATATAAATATTAATATTTACATTAATATAAATAATGAATTTTATGACATATATAAATATTATGCTGCACACTTTTACAATGAAGGTAATAAGAAGTCAACGCATTCCCACCAGCTTGAACCACCAGGATGTATAAACATGATAATCCCATTAGGCAGCACAGGACCATCACACATGTAGAGCCCCATGATGAACATGTTTAAAGCAGGAAAGTTTAAAATTGTTCCTTTTACCCTGCCAAAATACGTGAAAATAGTTTTAAAAGTATCCTTCAAAATGTTATGCATTTTACAACACACACCCATATGGCGGCCTGAGCCAACCAAAACAAAAAAAAAAGTCCTTCTCAAAATGTTATGCATTTAATATTTGTTTGCACAAAATTATTCAAAAACAAATACAGAACCAGTTATACAGAACCACAGCATACACAAGTCTTCTACACTTCATTTTTGGTCTGATCTTCGCACTCATATCAGTACATCTACCTGTTTTTTTTTATCACTGCTACAAGGTTACTAATCCACCCTTTTAAAAATATTTATTTATTTATTTGATACAAGGTCTCCTTATGCAGTTTGGACTGGTAGTGATCCTCCTGTCTCAGCCTCCCCAGCAGTGGGATTACAGGTGTGCACCACCATGCCCAGTTTCAGTGGTCAGTATTCTGGGGCTGGCACGCAGTACTGAGGATTCAATTCAGGTTCTTACGCTTGCCAGGTGGGCACTTTGACCACCGAGCTACCTCCCCAGCCTACTAATCCACTCTTAAGTTTTTTTTTTTTTTTCTCTAAATGCCCTAAGAGGTGGTTTGGCTGGCTGGAGTGTTGTGGGGATCGAACTACAGCAACCTGAGGCTGACAGCTTTGTGGAAGCAGCCACTTAAACAACTGAGCTAAGGCCAGGCCCCCTAATCCACTCTTAACTTGAAGACAAAACTTAGCTGTAGCTAAGAAAATCATCTCAAGGGCCAGCAAGATAGCTGAACAGATTAAACACCTGCTTAGCCAAGCACAGGGGCCTGGGTTTGATCGCTGGCACCACATGCCATGCCAGCTCCACCCCAGGATGCACTGAGCTGGCCATGGAGACTGGGCATGGTGGTGTGGGCCTGGAATCCCAGACTAGTGAGGCTGAAAACAGGATCGCTGAGTCTGAGCTGCAGAGTGAGACCCTGTACTAAGTACATTTATAAAAAAAAAAAAAAAAAAAAAAAGAAAAGAAAAGATTAACTTGTACTCCAAATTAAAACAGTTGCATTGTTTTTCTTGATTGTAAAACTACATGTTTACTGCAGGGAAAAGTATATTTAAAAAGCTGAAGAGCAAAGAGTACCCAAATCCCAAAGAGAGCTAGTAGAATAACTCGCTCCAGCAACAATGCCTGTCTCCCACCTCCTCACCAGCACTGTGTACTGACAATGTGGTTCATTCTTCCCAAAAGGGGAAAAGAAATGCAATCACAGGCAATCTAGAGTATGAGCTGGTTTAGAGCCAGGCACAAGGGTTCAAATCCACATTCCACCACTCTTGAAAACTTGGTCAGACTTGTAAACTTCATGTCTTAAATTCCTCAAGAATAAGATAACAGCATGTGCTTTGTGACATGAATGAGAAATGAAGTAATAAAAATAAAGCACAGGGAAAACTGACTGTACAGAAGGCCAGCAAATGCTAGTCATTATGACCTTGGAACATTATATATGTGAGGCTTAAAATAATGTATTACAGTAAGACACGTTGCCATGAGTCTCCCTTAAAACACTTGACTTGTCTTCAACACACTTAACCCACCAATCTTGGCCAATCTCTAAGTTTTACTGTATTTATTTAATTTGTATACTTTGTGGAATACACTATGGGAAATCAATACATGTATACAATGTGTATACAAATCAAGATAATATGCATTTCCATCTCTTCTACCATTAATTATTTCTCTATGTTGGGAATTCTCTACTCATTTAGATTACAGGATTAGCTATCGCTTGTGTCTAGATGTCCCATCCAAAGTCATGCAGTCATGGCAAGAGAGGGAGCTTTACAAGTGGTTGAATCTAGAGTACCTGATGCTGGGATTAAGGGTGTGATTAGTAAATAGTCCACTGACTGGTTTGGCTAGGATTAAGGGTTGTAAGTACTTACTGCCCCCAGGGAGTATCCTGCATACAATACATGAAACAAAAAAGGCTTTCTCCCCCTACTCCCCAGTTCACCCCATCCCTGCCTGTCTTTGGCTGTCTTCTGTTTTGGGCAATTTCTGAAGCAGTCCCAGAAGTTCTTTCTTGAGTGTCTTTATGAGGTATGGTAAAAAATGGAGCAGCCAAGTGCCATCCAACAGAGTGGCAGACTTATAAAAATATTACTGTGTGTTTTCATCCATCTTATTCACCAGACCTGTTGTCATGTAACTTCAAGCTCTTTCCTAAAGTAAAAAGGACCATGAAAGGTAAACATTTTCAACTGATTCAGCACATTGAGGCTGGCATAACAACGCAGCTAAAGACATTCATTCACACAAGAAAATTTCCAGAACTGCTTCAGAAAGTGGCAGAACAGTAATAACTGTGTTTGAAGTTAGGGGCGCTATCTGGTAGTGGTAGCAATCAACAGCAATGAGTCTTTTACTATAATAAAATTTAGACATCACCATAGTTTTTTTTAATCACAACTCGCATATTCTGCCTTTGCTGAAAATAGTGTCATATAGTGGATAACTACTTTCTCTTCACAGACTACGAACCTCAGGAGTCAAAGGAGAGTGGAGCCCCAGCTACTGAGTCCCACGGAAGTTGTTTCTGGAGTTTGCTACTTCCCATAATTGCAAACAAACCAATCAAGCAGGAGTCAGCCAGACCGCCCAATTGTACTGTGGGGCCCATGGAGCCTGACAGCCCAGGCGGCATCAGCAGGCCTGGTACTCACGGAGCTGAAAGCAGGAACCATCCCCAGACCAAAGCCACAACAGGAAAGTGGCAGGTCCTAGGACAGTCCTCTTTACTTGACTAGGGAACAAGCATCTCTAACATACTCTTGCATGAAATGAGGCAGGGCTTATCTGATCTCACTGACCATTCTAATAGGAGCCAAAATATTCTGTTTCGTGTATCTGTGGCTGGGAAGCAGACCCAGGGCCTTGCCCGTGGTAGGCAAGTGTTCTATCACTGTGCCATGATCTTCGATCCCACAAACATGTCATGCCTTCTTCCCCAGGATTTTTATCTGTGTGCACCTTCTCTCTTTTTGTCACTTGGCTAAATCCTACTCATTGACCAGCTTATATTTCATGTGTGGGAAGCATTCTATGACTTCCAAAATCTGTCATGTACCTATCCCTCCAACTCCCTGCCTTAGAACAATATACTTTCCCTACCACTGTCTGCACACTGTACTATTATTGCTCATTTACACATCTGCATTCTATTAAGTTTCCTATCTTGCACAGCACAGTACCTGGCTGAATAGCCACACAAGTATTTGTTAAAGGGTTGAATTATTAATCCATTTGCCACACAGAACAATGCCTGCTTAGTGCTTAGTTTAACTTAGTGAATTCATTGCCACTTCCAAATAAAACAGATCTTACTAATTCAAAGTACAGAAAATACAGCTTTCTGCAGATGAAAAATATTTCCTCTAAGTTTAATGCCCCTGCAAGTTCCTTTGGATCTATTTAAAGAATTCAAGTTACATACATTTTATCCAACTAAATAGGAGTATTACTTAAGTGAAATGCACAGATCTTTAAAATTAAACTACTCAAAATGATACTTCTCCTTTAGGCCATCTACCTGAAAACACATGCAACCGCTTATCTAAGGCATATAGTCTCTGTTTTACACAATTCTTGGACTAGGACCAGTCTTCTTAGCTTTGACTTATTTTATCAGTGCTTGTTTAGAACAATTTCTCTTTGATTCATGTGGGGAATATGAACATCCCCAGTGAATTACAGCTGGTTTGTATTGGAAAACTGCACAGTTAAATGTAAAATAAGACTCCCAAAGAGAATGAAAATTAAAAAAAAAAATACAATTTGACTAGCTAACTTAAATTCACCATACAAAAATGGAAGAATAACTCAGATATGAACAAAGGAAGAGATCTTGACTAAAGCACTACTCAGCAAAGGTCAAAAGATATAAAGTGAGGACTTACTATATGCAAAGGCCAGAAGATAAGACCTTTGGGTGTGGTCTCCCTAGACACCTTTACAGCTGGACATGTATACCCTGATGAGATTTTTTTGCTATATCTTCTTTTTCCCTCCTAGCAAGCTACCTGTTTTGAGGCATAGTGACCAAGAAATATAAGAAGTGGTATATGAAGCTTTTCACCCTAATCCTTCTACAGTGATAGCGACCACCCTGGAGCCTAGCGTACCCTGGCTCTGGAACTCCCTCTTAGCGCTAATCTTCTACCCATTCAACTCTGTACTGCTGTGAGAAATTCTCTTGACAAAGCTGAGTGACCATCTCACCCATCAAAAGCTATTAATGATTCCCTTCCCTAGTCAAGGTTTACTTCATTTTCCTGGCCTTCAAGATCTGTTTAGTCTAACCCCACACGAAAAATCCAGCAGTATCTCCCCTCTACAAGAGCAAATCCTCTCTTAGATCATTCTCTTCTCTTGTCCAGTAAAACATCATGAGAATAAGCACTATGGCAGTATGTGTGTTCCTCTCTCCTTCTTTATTGGAGAGCAGCCTCCATTTGCTTACTATCCCTCTCTCTACTGTGAGCTAGAGAGGAGAACTCCGTATCCAGCTCCAGGAGAGATCTCAAGTGCTTAGCTAAGGGCATAATTAGGTATGGTGGAAAAAGGGCAGTTCTTACTCTTTTTTTGGTGGTACTGGAGATTGAATGCATGGCCTTCACATTGAGACATTCACCCGTCCATTTTGAGACAGGATTTCTCTAAGTGGCGACGTGGCTCAGGTTAGGCTGGAATTTGTGATCTTCCTGCCTCAACCTTCAAGAGTGCTGGGATTACATTTATTACATCAGGACTGTCAGAACTTTACAGATTTAGCATTCCTACAAGGGGCCAGCTCTGGCATAATCCCAGATGAGGATTCACAGCCTAGAGTAATTCATTTGCTACGAAGAAGCAAAGCTTGATAACAAAGACTGGTCTTTTCACCAAGGTGGCTCCCAGGTCATACTCAAAAATTCACTGACTGAACACCCGCCACAATCATAAACATATGAAAACAAGTAAGAGACACTGTGCTTGAATTCTCTATTGAGAACAGAATGTTTACAATACATGTACACATGAGACACAGTACGTATCTAGGCTGGAACAAAGGCACTGCCAGGGTTGGGGCATAGGTGGACGGTAACTGTGACCTGGCCTGCCTTTACTGTGCAGTTGGAAACTTGGCTTTTGTCTGTACCCACTGTCTTAATGAAAAGCATTAGTACCTCAAAAGTCTTATTTCTTTTATATGTTGAACAGTAAGCTGCGAAATATAAATAATAAAAATAGCTAAATTGAAATACCCAGAAAGATTACATGCTATCACCAGAAGCAGATTACATTACTAAATCTTCCCATATTGGTCAAGTCGAAGGAAAGAAAGCCTCTAGACACTGTTAATGAATACTTGCTTCATACTTGCAAGATCTTTTGAACTTATATCACAGTTGTGAACTATTTTCTTCTTTTATAAAGTAGAAAAATGATACTTCCATAGCACTTTAGTGAATTATGTTATTTTTAAAGACAACCTAAAATATTTTTATTGAAAATATATGGATATGGTTAATCATTTTGTAAATCATGATAATCGCACTAGAATACTTATGTATTAAAGAAAGTGGATCAATTAACAAAAATAATAAACAAGACTGAATTCAACATCTGGCATCAATTATTTTAAAAATCCCAAAATGGAGGGTCAGCCAAATAGCTCAGAGGATTAAAGCACCTGCAAGAAGGCACAGGGGCTGGGGTTTTGATCCCCAGGCCTGCCAGAGTTGGCCCTGCCCCCGTGGTGCCCTGAGACAGCTACTAAGACTGGGTGTGCTGGTGTACACCTATAATCCCAGCTCTTGGGACGCTGTAAACAGGTGGATCAATATGAGTGGGATCTAGTAGTGAGACCCTGAACACCCTGTAGACCCTTCCCTAAAATACAAAATAAAATAAAAATAAAAATCCCAAAATGGAACCCTAACTCTAACCTAAGCAATCCCAGGTAATTAGCCATAAATCTTAAAAAACACGACCCATTCACAAGAGAGTATCAGGCATTCTGTGTTCCTCACTACCACCTTCCCAGATTCAGTGACATACGTTGTATGTAACGTGACATGTTGAGCTCTTGAATTTAAAAACCTACTCTAAGAATACACAGAGCAACTCCGATTACACCGACTGAATCATATGCTTACCAATAACGGATTGTGATTGTTCTTAAACCTGCTTATTCCAGAAGTAATTACTGTAGCTATGCAACTGAATTATTATATAAACTAATAAGTATGAAAAAGTAACTCTTTCGAAGAAATCTAAATAGAATATTTTGAGGAACCTTGATAAAAATAAATTGCCAAAAAGTTCACTACCAAATTAAGTGTAGCTGTAACAATAGTAAAGACACATGGGAAATATTCTTTAAATCTAGGATTCTTACACACAATGATTTGAAATTGTTGCCAGCTGGTAATTCCTACTCTAGCATGAATTCTGAGGACTGTAAGTCAGGTACAGCATGTAAAACATGTTGAACATTTTAAGGAAACTGCTTTAAATGGATATCAGGTAAAGATTTTTTGAAGCATTCCAAGACACTATGTGGATGAGGATTTAGAAGGAACCAGGCCACAGACACAAAGTATTTATCAGCATTCAATGTTCACTGGTTCCTGCAAGTGGTTTAGTGTGACAAGCCCTGGACAAAATTCTAGAGCAATATCAGAGAAATTGATTATTTGTACCTTCTTTGAAATATACCTTTAATCAAGGCAAGACCAATTAAAGAGACCTCAAGGGGCCAGGGAGATGGCTCAGTGGAATAAATGCTTTCCTGGTGAGCACAAGGGCCTGAGTTCAATCCCTGGTTCCACCAAAAAAAAAAAAAAAAGACCTCAAACTTAAATGAGGGGGCTGGTGAGATGGCTCAGTGGTCTAAAGCGCCTACTTAGAACAAGCTTGGCAAAGCACAGGGACCGCAGTTCAATCCCCCAGCACCACATGCCAGCCAGCCCCGCATGCCAGCCAGCCCCACCCCCTGGTGGGCTGAGCTGGCCACACACACACACACACACACACACACACAAATAAAATTAAAAAAAAAAAACTTAAATGAGATGGCAAAGTAAACACATCCTTGTTTGCTCAGTGCTACTGTAACCTATGAAAGTAGAGAAATGACCCCCTTCTACATCATAACATTTTCTGAACATAAATTTAAGATAAATATGAAATTTATTATATATATTTCTTTTATAATCCTTGTCAAAACAGTATGACTACTCATGGACAGATTTATCTAGTTTGAGACTATATCTATTTTTTTTTTTCTTCTGGCTTTGACACAGGCTTGTTTTTTTGCTCCTTCACAGTTTCTTTCCTCTTTTTTTTTTTTGGTGGAACCAGGAATTGAACTCAGGCCCTTGCACTTGCCAGAGAAGCGCTTATTCCACTGAGCCATCTCCCTGGCCCCATGCTTCACAGTTTCTAAGTAGGCAAACAGTAAAGCTGAAACTGTTTGACTTGCCAGGCAACTGTGTTATAGCTCTATCACTGATGCCTACAACTCAGGAGTCATTGTCATTATTTGGGAAATATGGATGCACATTAGTAAGCATCTCAGGGCTGGGTCATAGCTCTGTGGCCAAAGCACCTGCCTGGCAAGCACAAGGACTTAGGTTTGATCCCTCATACCACATACCCTGCCAGCCCCAGTATCCTGGGCATGGTGTGCTGGCCCCAAAACCAGGTATGGTGGTGCATGCCTGTAATCCCAGTGCTGGAGAGGCTGAGACAGGAAGACCACTATGAGTCCAAGCTGTGTAGCGAGACCCTGTACCAAATAAATAAACAAGCATCTAATTTCTCTCTCAGATAGAAGCGCATTACCACTGCCATAGTCCTTCAGTATAGCAGGGATTCCTAATGAGTCAGGAGAGAGGGGAGATTGGGAAAAAACTATCTGTTTTCTACAGAATTCTAAGGACTTAAGATGCTTTGAGTTATCACAAAGGAAATGAGTTTTAAAAGGTTTTAAAAGGTTGAGAACTTTAGGACATCATAAAGATAAGAAAACTAGAGTAGCCAGGGAGACAGCTCAGCACATAAGCACCAGCCTGGTAAACACAAGGTCCTGAGTTCAATCCCCAGTACAAAACAAAACAAAACAAAAACAAGCAAACAAAAAAACTAGAGCAGAAGCAAATTACTTTTTTCAGAAGCAGTTTTAAATGCTATCAGAATTTTAAAACTCTTATCTCCATATTTTCTGTTATTATCTGAGCTCCAATGATTACATCAACATGTCACCACAGATCTCTTCCTGATTTTTAGGGTTGTGGGTGGTGGCTACAAACACATTGTATACACTTTACTTGGCTGGTAACACAATCACAGGACAAACTATCAGGCCCATCTACAAAGCTACTGTGAAATCTCGGCATACATTTACTCTCAATTGAAATCTGAGGCCAGGGAGATAGCTCAGTTGAATAAGCGCTTGCCTGGCAAGCACAAGGGCCTGAGTTCAATCCCCAGTTCCAAAATAAATGAATAAATTAATAAATTTAAAAAAAAATCTGAGGACTAAGCGATTGTAAGAAGGTGGAGAGAAGTGACAGGTGCCTCCCCAAGCCACAAAGAACTAGTATGTAGTCATCCTCTAAGCTTCTGGGGAGAGGCACCCAGCTCCAGGTACAATTGCAAATTATTTATTATGCAGTAATTTTAAGGCCTTCAGGTTTATGCTGGCTGTTCAATAAGTTCTCTAGACGTGTGTGTGCGTGTGTGTGTGTGTGTGTGTGTGTGTGTGGTGCTGTTTGCAATGTGGGTACAAGCCCTGGGCCTTGAGCATACCAAGCACATCTCTAATACTGAGATACAACCTCATCCCAAGCATTTTAGGCATTTTTAAAAGTTAAAAATACACCTGGCTGCAGTGGTATGTTTCCATAATCTCACCTCATCAGGAGGCTGAAGCGGGAGGTTCAAAAGTTCAAGGCTAGCAAGTGCCTACTGGGGGATGCAGCTCAGTGGTGAAGCGCTTGCCTGGTATTTGAGGCCTTACATTCAACCTCCAGTACCACAAAACAAACAGAAAACATTTTGTCCTTTGGAAGAAAATAAGGTACTTAAGGAAATAAATTTTGTAATTTACAAATAACACTGTAATCCTGAATACAGGAACATTTTTCTATTTGAGTAACACTTCCTATTTATAAGATTTAATTAAACACTCTTTCATGTTAGTACAATTCAAAACAAATTAACAAAAGGTAGATAAATTTGGGGCTCTGCTCTAATTTTTCAAATTAAAAACGGAGCTTTTTCTTTATTACAAAAGGAACAAATGTTCACTACTCAAAATCTTGAGACTACAAAGGAAGCTAAATGATAAAAGCATGTATCAAAGTGTAGCCATTAAGAGAAAGGTGGCTACTTTTAGCACACAAATCTACACAATCGGGATTGAAGGGAGCCGCAAAACACACAGCACCGGCCTCGGCTGCCTGGGAAGCCCTGCTCCTGTGCCGCCGACTCTGCCCAGGCCACCTTGCCTGAAGAAATGCGTGGTGGCCTGGCTCTGAGTAAGAGCACAGTGTAAATGTCCAACTTGCCCTTCTCCCTGACAACTGCTACCGGATATTTTCCAAGTATGGCAAAGCTGTGAAGGTTACAATAATGAAAGACAAAGACACTTTGAGGAACAGTAAAGGAGTTGCATTTATATTGGTTTTAGATAAGAAAACAAAGACTGCACAAAGTTGCAGCAGAGCCATAAACAACAGTTATTTGGTAGAGTGATAAAGGTGAAAGTTGCTATTGATAATGGAAGAGCAACTGAATTCACCCGAAGGCGAAACTACCTTGATAAATCTGTTACAAATGTGAACACCTAAGCTACACTGGTCCAAAGAATATGCTCAGGGAATGTGAACCTCCAAAGAAAAGAAGAAAAAAAAAAGAAAGAAAGAAAAGAAAACTGCTGAACCGGAAGAAATGGAGGACTGGAGGACGCAGCAGGACGCCAGGATGAGGGCGAGGAGACCGCTCTGGACAGCCTCAGCCACGCCCTCGCCTGCCAGCAAGCCCAGATGGAAGAACAAAACAAATGGAAGCTCAGTACAGGCCCTTGGACCTCCGACGAGGAGGATTCTCTGTGCCCAAGGATAGAGAAGAGCGCATACTTCAGGGATGAGGAAGAGCTTAGTGATTAGTGTTGTACACTGGACATGTCAGGAAAACAAAAACCATCTGCAGTACAAGGTGTCTGCGGGCAAGGACACTTAGGACCAGAGTATTTTTTACACCAAATAGTGCACAAAGGAGGAAACAACATTTTTTTAAATGATCATGTTTTGAGTTGGGTATGGTGACAACTCCTGTACTCCTAGCATTCTGGGAGGCTGAGGTAGGCGGACTGGAAGTTCAAGTCCAGCTTGGGCAACTTAGGAAATGAACAAAACCCTATCTCAAAATATCAAAAGAAAAAAGAAAGAAA
>NW_004524600.1:5211560-5222347 GCF_000260255.1 Octodon degus | reverse complement strand
AAAAAAAAAAAAAAAAAGCATTTCTACCTTGCCATGGCATAGTAGAATTAACATCCCTTACCCAAAAATCCAAAATGCTCCAACATCCAAAATTTTGAGCACCAAGCATGATGGCTTGAGTGGAAAATATGATACCCTGCACCTGTGGCTCAAGAACACTATGAAGCTTGCTGTGTTGCACTGCCTTCATGAACGCAAATGCATTTCCTGCTTAGATTGCAGTTCCACGCCTAGAGTATCACCTGGGTGTATGTACATCTTCTGAAATACTTGGGGGCCCAATTTATGTTGTTGAGATGGGCTCTCCCTGTGTGCTTCAGGCTGCCTTCCACGCACTGCCTAGTGGCCCAGGCTGGCCTCACACTGGAGGGTGTGCTCCTGCCGCAGCCTCTTGAGTGCTGGGATTAGAAGGTGAGTGGCTCTGCATCTGAGTGGTCCCATGTACTTTGGATAAGGGGGAACTACTTGTATTAAAAACCAGGATTTGTTAGTAATTAAAAAAACTAATTTTGGCCCCGCCCCTTCCGCTGTCCCAGCAGGCCCCGCGCGGCACCCGCGCAGTCGGTGACCTTCCCGGTTGAGCGGTGTCCACCGAGGCCTGGGCGGTTGGTCCTGCGGAGATGCTTCAAAGCTTAATTAAAAATGTCTGGGTCCCTATGAAGCCGTACTATACCCAAGTCTACCAGGAGATCTGGATAGGAATGGGGTTGATGAGCTTCATTGTTTATAAAATCAGAAGTGCAGATAAAAGAAGCAAAGCCTTAAAAGGTTCAAGTCCTGCGCCTGCTCACGGTCACCATTAACCAGTTCTCGAGTACCCACGAGATGAAGCCTCAGTCTGCCTGTAAATTTAAGCAAGCTGTGTTAGATGGGAGCACAGAATGTCACTGTACACCTCCATCAGCAGCGTTCACTCTGCGGCATGAATAAACGCACCTGTGAGGTGCACCACCCACTCTGGACTGTCTTGTGTGTCCCCGCAGACCCTTTGTATGAGCAGCTGTCTCCAGCTGCACCCACCCTCCTGGAAAGCCCTCTGGAAGGAGGAGCTCACATCATGAGTTCTCTGCAGAGGGGTCGCGGGGCTGGCCTAGGCACTTGCTCGGACTCTGATATTCAATAAATGTCTGTCTGACGGAAAAAAAAAACAAAAAACTAATTTTAATAAAAACAAATACTGCGGGCCAGGGATATATCTCAGGGCACAGTGACTGCCTGGCAAGTGAAAGGTTCTGAGTTCAATTCCCAGTATTAAAACATAGGAAAATCAATAAAAATGAGCTAAAAAGATTATATTTAGGAAAAAAAAAAAAAAAAAAAGCCAACCAAATACTATGATGGTAATACTGTTATAATTCCATAGAAAGGTAGGTATTAAAATGATTTATTTGAAAATTTGACTGCAAATGCCTTAATGATGTCTGTTTTGAAGTACTTTTGAAAGACAATCTTTATTTTTTTATTTTTTTTATGCTTTTATGTTCCAACTTTATTTTCTTATATGTAGAAAATCACAAAGAATTCAAAGACTCCACAAAAATTACTAGAAATAATGAGTTTAGTTTACAAAAACAAGTTCACTACCAGATCAATTTTAAAAATATGACAGGTGAACATTCAAATGAAACTGAAGGGGCTGGTGAGATGGCGAAAGACAATCTTTAAAACAAAAACTTTCTAAGAACTGAAAGAACGTTCTATTGTTAATAGTACTGTCAAATTTTCAAAAGTGTATCTTTAAAAAAAACATCTACACATTCAAGCACTTTTCTCTAAATTTTCATTTTAAAATACATTTAACTGGCACTTAACTGGTATATTTTAAAAAGCCTATTGACATCTCAACATCAGCTCTTTTAATGAGTGTTAGGGTTCACAGGGTTGTAACAAAATACTTGACATCTGCAAGAGAAAAGAGGAGGGGTTTATTTGGCTCCTGGTTCCAGAGGGTTCAGTTTGATGAGCTGGCTCCAAGGTAAAAAGGCAACATGAAGAGACTGGAACAGAAAGGCTGCTTAACCTGTGGCAGCCAGGAAGTAGAAAGAGAAAGAATGAACCAGGAGTAAGATCCACTGTACTCTCCAAAGGTATGTGCCCAGTGGCTCATGTTCTTCAACAGACCTCACCTTCTACTTGTATATCTAGGTAGGAAATCATCAATGGATTAATCCAGTGATGAGTAGAGTGCTTCTATGATCCAATCATCTTCCAGAAGCCCCATATCTGAATATATATCTCTAGGAGGGCATTTTAGATGTAAACCATAATGGGAAGGAGTGAAGTAATTTACTTCTATTGTCAGGCACATATTAGCTAATGAAATACCTACTGACATAAATATTTAGGATCTGACCAAATAAGTCTGGACCTGCAGACTGAGATGTACTGTATAAGCATTTGTAAAGCAACTGATGTAAGAATATGAGTTAAATTTCACTAAATGAATTAAAAAAAAAGACATCTTATAACTCCATTCCTTTAAAGGCCTAGCTGATGTAAGCAGTATCAGAAGCCCTGCTAAGACTGCAGAAATTCTGTCCTCCTCCAGAACACTGCTACAAAGGAAAGCTGCTCACAGGAAGAAGTCTTTCACACTGACATCACAACACGGACTAAAGGCTCAAAAGATCAAATCAATCTCAAGGAATTGTCATTCCTTGAGATAATGGTTACCAGCTATCATAATAAAGTTGCATTTCCTGCCTCCATTTATCCTTAAAGTTATGTCTCTTTAACTGAAAGAAAATTCACAAATCTATGATTTTTGAGTACTACTTCTGCAGGTACAATACTATATGGCTTCATATTCAGATACTAAAAATCAATTAGAAAAACTGCATTAAGCCAATTATATCCTTAAATACTATATCTGTAGTGCCTTAAATGAATAAGGGCTAAAGCTATCATGTTTTTTATTAGTCAATAGGAACAAAATGGAGAAAAAGAAACACCAATTGGAATCCCCACACTTGGGAGGCTAAGGCAGGAGAATACTCGATTATATAATGAAACCCTGTCAAAGAAAGAAAGAAGAAGGAGGGAAGGGAAGGAAGGGAAGAAAAAGGAACACCAATTGGAAAGTTGAAACATGACCACAGTGTATAACTTTGATAGCTTGACTGAAGCTTTGGTATCAACCAAATGCTTACAACCTTGCTTTTTTTTAACCTTTCCCTCGAGGACCAGAGACTGTGTGAAACATACTCTACTCCCATCATTTTCTTGTTTGCTATTTGTTACAGTAAATGTAGCACACTAATATTTGAGGCACCACTTGACTGAAACAACTGAAATACTGAGAATAATATTAAAAGCAAAAGACACAACAGGCACAAGCACGTGCATTGGAGAGGCTCTGGGGTGGACCACAAGACAAAAACAAAGAAAAAGCAAAAGCTCAGGAGAAGGACATGTGCTGAGGCAGGATTTCACCCTTGGAATCTCCACTAAATCCTGGAGAAATGAGCTGCAACTTTCAGAGCTGCACAAGAGGCAGGAAGATAAGAGATATGAGCTTCTGTATCAGCTACAAGCTGGGCCTGCAAAAGGAATTCAGTCTAAGAAATGCACAAAAGGAGATAGCAGGAAAATGCCTTACTGGTGCACAGCAGAGGCAATGTCTCCTGAGATCAAAGGTCCACATGTATGCTACTCAATATGGCTGGAAAAACATTAAGGCAAAAGTAAAGGCACAGTAACTTAAGGGTGTTGTGTCTCCAGGAGACTGGTATAAGCAAACACAAATTCTCCCGGAAGAATACAGCTTCAGTCCAGCTGTCAGAATTCACTCAGATGGGAAGTTCAGGAGAAACAAACAACCCTAAGAAAACAAACCACCATGAATGAGAATAGGAGAGACTGAATCAGAGTTCTGATACTAGAATAGACACAACACTACAAAAAGATGAACAAAGAACTGGAAGGAATAAAGAATGACCAAGCATATTTGAACTAGAAGCAAATATAATTTCTAAGAATAGAACTGAAACTAAAAATTAAATACACAAATAAAGAGCATATTAGGACTGACTGAACAAAGAATTCCAAACTGAAGGTAAGAGCCAAAGAAGCTATCCAGAATACAGCACAAGGAAAACACGACAAGTAGAGATGGAAAGCTGGATATTTGCTGAACCTCTTCATACTAATTTTCTCCAGAAAAGAAAAATGCAGAAGCAGCAATTTTCACAAAATTATCACTAAGAATTTTCTAGAACTGCACTCACCAATATGGTAGCCATTAGCTCCATGTAGCTATTTAAATTAAAATTAACAACACATTTTCTTAGTCTCATATTTCCAGTTCTCCTTAGCCTTATATGGCAGGTGGTTACAGAGGCTGGACAGAGGGGACGTTAAGTCACCACAGAGAGTTCTCTTGAGCCACACTATTGTGGCACTAAAGCACCCACTCTCGGACCCAAGACACTCCTTAACCTGTGCCAATGAATCCACACACAGACACACCATAATCAAGTTGAAGAACACCAAAGATAGATAGGAAGTCTTAAAAGTAGGCAGAAAGAAGAGTTAAACGCTAACAGAGGAACAGGAATTAGCTGGTTTCTCAAGACAGTGATCCAAAAGCCAGCAGAAAACAAGGGAAGGAAAAAAGAAAACAAGGGAAGAACAGCTTAATTATGCTGAGAGAAAATGCTGTCAATCTAAAATCCACTGATGGCTCAGTGGATTAAGTGCTTCCCTGGCAAGCACAAGGGCCTGAGTTCAATCCCTGGTTCCAAAAAAAAAAAAAAAAAGAATAAGGTAAAATATATTGTTGTACGTGACAAATTTACTTACAGTACAATTTTTAAAAAATGAAAATCCCAATTCAGCAGGGCCGGCCAAATAATTCAGCTGATTAAAGTGCCTGCAAGCAGGCGCAAGGGCCCAGGGTTCAATCCCTGGGCCTGCTGGTGCTGGCCCCGTCCCTGGGGCGTGCTGAGACAGCAATTGAGACTGGGTGTGGTGGCACGCACCTTTTCCCAGCTCTTCGGAGGCTGTAAACAGGCAGATCACTAGGAGTCCGATCTAGTAGTGAGACCCTGAACACCCTGTGGACCTTTCTCCTAAAATACAAGGAAAAAAGAAAGAAAGAAAGAAAGAAAGAAAGAGAGAGAGAGAGAGAGAGAGAGAGAGAGAGAGAGAGAGAGAGAGAGAGAGAAAGGAAAGGAATCTCAATTCAGTTTAGGCAGAAGAGAAATTATCCCAAAAAGGACAGAAAACACAAGAAAAAAATAGCAAGCAAAGACACAGTACAATGGGATTAAATCTAAATAAATACTAAATAAAAAATAAAATGTCTCATTTGTAGGGAAAAATACAGAACTAAAGTACTAAGCATTAACTGATTATCCTAGGGATAACTGTAATCAAATAACTTTAGGTCTTTTGTCATTCAGGCAAAGAGCAATAATCCGGAGTAACTTTGCACTTTAACTTAGATATGTTAACAAGCTTATGATAACTCTTGAAAAATGAGACAAACAGGCCCCCCAAAATGCGGGAGGCCAAATTACACATTCCAAGATGGGGACTGACCTTAATAAACGTATAAAATAGTAGGCAGAAAGCCAAATGTATCAGTAAACACAAATATATAGACAAACAAAAACCTCTTATCAGTCAGGCTGCAGAAAAAGGTGATTCAGCTATAGTTCTTTATTTATCAAGCAAATGTTTAGCAAAAATAAGCTAATTAAAATCATAAAAATAGTCACTTTATATTGAGGAAAAACTTCATTTACCTGGAAGTAACACTGAACTTAAAGTAACTACATTAACCCAATTGTCATAATGTCTCTATTAAGTAGACAAAAGATCCAAGAGATCAAAAGAGAAAATAAAGTTATAAGGACACGGACACCAGGCATACACATACAATTAGATACAACAATATGTAGTTTTTCAATGCAGTGGAAAGACATCTGTGAAAATGCTTTCATAGATACAAAGCTCCTCAACAAATTCCCAGGGTTAGTACTAGTTATTTAATGAGATAACCTTTTCACAATGCAATCAAGTTAGAAATCAAAGAGATAAGAAACTCCTAAACTTTTTTTTTTTTTTTTAATACACAAAGGACACTGCTGACAACTCATAGGTTAAAGACAAGTCTTCTAAAGTTGCAGAAGTGTGAGGCTGGTTCCAATTACTTTAAAACGTTAAGAATCACCAGAGGCACAGGCCTGTGAATTCTAGCTGTTCTGGAGGCTGAGGCAGGAGGACTGCAAATTCAAGGTCAGCCCAGGGAATTTATACAAGATTGACTCTATCTAAAAAAATAAAAAGGGTTGGGATGTCAATGATCCAGCACTCCTGTGTTTGATCTCCAATACCACAAAACCAGCAAACCCACAAAAACCAATTTCTCATATAACATTAGTGAACAAGTTATTGCATTTAAAAAAAAAAATACTGCTGCTATCTAGAATATAAATTTTGCATAGTACATGGATACTTTTAAAAGATGTTTACTAATAATGCAATTAAAAGAACCAAAGCCTACAATTGGAGATTAAAGTTTTCTCAATGTTCATACCTGGGTCGTTTGTTTGACTGAAATATCTTTTTGCTCTTCCAAACCACTACTGAGGACACAAAGGTAAGCAAATACAGAGTCCCTGCCTCCTGGGGCTGATGGCATTGTAAAGGAGGCAGTCATTAGTCACAGAAATACATGCAGTTGAGACTGAGGGACCTGGGATAGGAATAAAACTTGATGCTTAAAAAGAAGGTGTACACAAGGGAAGAGGGCACAGAACACCTCACTGAGAAAGAATGGAACAGCACACACATAGCCTCAAAGTTCTGAGTGAAGTTAAAGTAGCTAAGATTTTCAGATGATCAATATAAAAACAGCACAATTTAAAAAACTGCAAAATTTAACTTTCTAGTCTATTCCTTTAGTAAGAAATTATCTCATATTTCTGTCAGAAATATTCTTTACACAAATGTTGGACATTTTAAGATACTTAAAATTATTGTTATACAAAACTGAATGACCTATTTCTCATTGTTTCTAGAAAACATTAAAAATCAACCATCTTTTAAGATCCTTTAGAACCTTCTATTCTTTAATGAAGAGGCTTTTGCTTAGGAGAAACTACAAAGTATACTTTCTAAACTGTTCTCACAAATCTACTACCCCACAGAACAGTACTAAGTCACTCATTTCCTACCAGGATTTTTAACATCCCACACCTACTTAACTCACTCAGACAGACTGTATACCATCTATGCATTATTCTAGATATTAATGCTGGAAGAAGTTGGAAAAAAGGCATTAAGAGCTCCAAGAATCTTGTTGTAATGCTTACTCCTTTTTTTTTTTTTTTCCTTTAATTTTTTGGTATTTTTAGGGAAGGTTCTACAGGGTGTTCAGGGTTTCACTACTACATCAGACTTGTAGTGATCCACCTGTTTACAGCCTCCCAAGAGCTGGGATTACAGGCGTTCACGCCACCATGCCGTCTCAATTGCCATCTCAGCTTGCCCTGGGATGGAACTCCTGGCCCTTGTGCCTGCTTGCAAGCCTTGTGCTATTTGGCCGGCCCTTTAATGCTTACTCCTTAAAACAAAGCATAAGGAATTCCAAGGGTGATTGCATAAGCACAAAAGGAACCAAATTGATCACCAACAGTTAAATCTAACATGGAATTTACAGCTAAGTAGATATGGATTAACTGGAATTATTTTATGTCCCTTTTGACATTTATAGAAAAAGTTTTTTTCTGAATACTTGATCTTTTAAATGGAACTTTATTCACTCAAATTCATTATGGAACTTTGTCAAAACAGAGCCTTCAAAGACTTAGAATACAGGTCAAAATAAGCTCTTTTATTTTTCTTTTTTTGGTGGAACCAGGCACTGACCTGAGGCCCTTACGCTTGCCAGGGAAGCGCTTATTCTACTGAGCCATCTCCCTGGCCCAATACAGGTCAAGATTACACACTCATCTTAAGCTTCACTGTATTTGTTAAAAGAGAAAAGACTGGGCTCAGAGGGCTGTCTGCACTTACGCTGAGTTCAGCTATCTACTGAGGAAAGGTAAGAACTAGAACACAGATAATCCCTCTTCAAAGTGCAGCTTCTGATGAACTGTCTTAAGCAGTGAAGAACTGTCCAATTAAAGTCTTTATAAAAGAAATGGTTTTTTTTTTTCCTTTTTTTTTTTTTTTTTTTTTTGTCTATTGTGAATCTACCAAGAGAGTTTTTAAACTATGATAGAGATAAATGGATCTTCAAGAAAACAGTAAGAGGGGCCAGAGAGATGGCTCAGTAGAACAAGTACTTCCCTGGCAAGCACAAGGGCCTGAGTTCAATTGCAGGTTCCGCAAAAAAAAAGAAGAAAGAAAGAAAACAGTAAGAGCTATGAATAAGAAAATGATCTGGGCTGGGGAGATAGCTCACTGGTCTAAAGCACCTGCTTAGGCAAGCTTAGGCAAGCATGCAGGGACCTCAGTTGGATCCCCAGCACCACATGCCATGCCAGCCCCACCCCCAGGGTGGGCTGAGCTGACCATTAAAAAAAAAAGAAAATGATCTGAAGGAACTAAAGCCCTTCTGTGGTAAATTCAACGGCAACCCAGCACTATCGAAAATATCCAAATACTGAATTTATTTCCAATCACATAATGTTTATAAGCAATAGCCAGAGGGCCATTTGAGCCTAAAACTTTCTTAAAATTTTCATCATTAGTAAGTGTATTTACCCCACCTATCCAATTAAATAAAGGAAAGGGGAAAAAAAATCAAGCTACTCAAGATTTGGGAAAGGAAAAGGGTCTGAAGGGAGTAACAACAACTCACTCTCTGGGAACAACTGAGCAATGAGAGTTGGGCCTAATGTAAGAATCAAGAAGCAGGAAAACCGGAAAGCGGAGGAAGTGGCCTCTTTTACTAAGTGCTTCATAGCTGGTCCTCTTCAAATGGTAATGGCTGGTCTCACTGTGAACAGACCAGATGGAACTGTGATTAGAAAGCTGAGGAAGGGGCCAGGAGCTCAGTGAGCAGCGCCAGGTTGGAAGCGCGAGGTCCTGAGTTCCACTGAGGGTACCTGCCCCTCCCAAAAAAGAAAGCTGAGTCAGAATTATGGGACCATGCCTTCAGAGCAGCATGTACCAAAGCAGGAAGTGCTTATGCATGCTACAAAGTGTGTGTTCAACGACGATACATCAACTCAAGTTCAGTAAGCGTACAACTGCCCTTTCCAATTGGGTAAAAAAATCAGGTTCAGGTTTCACCACAAATAAAATTTTCATGAGTTATACCTGCAGCAGTAGGCAAACTGTATCTCATCTGAAGTGCAGAGAAGATCAGAGTGGAAAACGCCCACCACTGATCACCAGGGAAGAGGTCTCATTCACAAATTTTAAATTCACAATAAGATTGTGTAATAGAGTGTGTAACTGATAATTTTTGACTATTTGGGAACAAACCTCAAAATAAAAATTCTTTGCACATCTTCGGCCTATTGGATACAGGGTTTCACTGAGTAGTTCACACTGGGCCTTGAACTCACTATGTAGCCCAGGCTGGCCTTGAAACCAGAAGTAACCTTCCTGCCTCTGCCACCTGAGTGCTGGAATTACAGGCATGCACTACCACACCTGGTTTCAGCTTTATTTTTGACAAGGCCAACAGAAAGATTATATACGTTAGAAAAGTGGCAGGTTCTATGCAGCTAATAAAACCAGAAACAGCACAACCAAAATATATTAACAAGAAGGTAATTATGTCAGGAACTGCGGCAAGATCCCCTGGAGAAGACTCGCTCCGTTCCTGCTGGAGAGACACTGCATTTCAGAGACAGAGCCCAAAATTTATCCGAACTCCAACTTTAACAGAATAAATAAAGTTGAACACCAACTTTAACAGATAAAAGCGAAGACAATTCTGATCTTTGAAAGGCATTTCAAAAGTCTTACCAAGTTTTAAATTATCTCTCCACCAAAAACAACACCCACTACCACCACCAACAAAAGAACAAAGGCTTTCCCCAACCCAAAGTACTGTAGCTTTGAGATTTCAAGAATAAATATGGAAATGAGCGCTGATGTTTATGTAAATGAGATCTGAAAAACTACGTGCCCAAGTAAATCCAAAGCTCCTACCACATCACCAATCAATAGCTCCCTGATGGCGCCTCCTACCCCAGGTCCTCACTTCCAGGGACTACTTTAACAAGCAACTGCGGAAAAGACCCAGGAAAGGGAACCGGGAAGGCAGCTTTACAAGCTCAGCCACCCGAGGAAGACGGCTAATTTCACAAATAACAACATAAAATAAGTCAACAACACTTAGCCAATTACCAAGCAGGAGTCAAAGTTCCACCACGTAATTTGGGCCCGGGCCTTTTCCTTTTTTTCAAGAAAACACGTAACCGAAAGCACCAGTCATTTCCCTCTTGGTATTTTATTCATGCTGACAAAACTATTCAAACTGAAAAGGTAGCAAAACAAAAGGGGGGAGGGGAAAGAAAAAAAAGAGGAAAAAAAAAAAAAAAAAGAAGAAAAAGTGGGGGGAGCGGAGGCGCTGGGTGTCCCGGCCGTCCCCTCCTCGGCAGGCAGCGACTTCTCGCACGCACGCCGGCTCGAGGCCGGGACGACGTCCGGCGGAGGGTCGCTGGGCTGCCCGACACCCCGGGAACTGTCGGTCCAGCGCCGGGAGCCCCGGCTCAGGTGCAAACTTCGCGAAGGCGCAGCGCTGCGTCGCCCCACCGGCGTCCGGACCCCACGAGCCGGCCCCCACCCGCCGGCCGGCGACCGCGGACGCCGGCTGGGCC
>NW_004524600.1:5198901-5211025 GCF_000260255.1 Octodon degus | reverse complement strand
CGGGGGCACCGGCGCTGCGCTGTGCCGCGGCCGGGCGAGAGCCACCCCCGGGATCCGTGCCCGGCCTGGGGCTCGCCGCGGGAACGCGGCCGTGCGGGTCCTCTCGGGCCGGCCTCGGCTGCGGCTGCTGGGCCAGGACGCCCGCGGCTTCGTTCCCTGAGTGCCCTCAACCTCCCGCAGCACTCCAGGTGGATTTAAAGGTGCCTCAGCGCCCCCGAGGCTTAAGAGGAAAGACTTGTCTAAAAATTGCCCTCCTTTTGTCGAAGTGTCTTTTCATATTTGGATTTTTTTTTTTTTTTTTTTTTTTGCGGAACCGGGGATTGAACTCAGGCCCTTGTGCTTGCCAGGGAAGCGCTTATTCCACTGAGCCATCTCCCTGGCCCAATATTTGGATCTTATTAATAACCAAATTACTTAAATTGAGCTGTAACGTTTTTATTCATCGTGGTCTAAAGCCACCCCTCCAGATCTCTCTACCTTTTAAAATTTTGAGATGGGGTCTCTAAATTGTCCAGGCTAACCTAGAATTTGTGATTTTCCTGCCTCAGCCTCTTAAGTAGCTGAGATTACAGGCTTGTACCACTGTACTGGACTGGAAGATATATATATTTTTAAAATTTTATTTATTTTTGTGTGTGTGTCTGGACATCTCAGCCCACCTGGGGGCTGGGCTGGCTGGCATGTGGTGCTGGGGGATTGAACCGCGGTCCTGTTCTAAGTAGGTGCTTTAGACCACTGAGCCATCTCACCAGCCCCCGGAAGATATATTTTAAATTGGCGTGATAGTTCAGTACATTTCGCTTTTATTAGGGATATATTTGTTATAAGGGACACTTATCAACTATTTTCAATAGGAAATTGGTATTTAGAGTTAATGTCAAATTTGTGTTTATATATCTAGTTGTTGTAGACATTTATGTGCCTCCATCTCATTTTATCCTTTGAGAAAGTTATTGTTCATTATTTTAAAAGATGAATAAATCACACCCACTTAACTTGCTTGATTTGGTAATATTTATTAAAATTAAAAATAAGAAACCCTGGACCCAGGAACTCCACTTCTAGGATTTTGTCCTATCAAAGTGGTACAAGTGAACAAATGTTCAGCAAAGTATTATTCTGTAATAACCCCAAGCAGGAGACATGTTTGTGAATAGGGCTATTTCAATGAGTAATGTATACTCATATAATCGAAATTGTAGGAAGTCTGTAGGACAGTTGTAATATAGTCTGTGCTCTGATTCAGCCAACCCCCAATTGAATATATAAAAAAAACTATTTAAAAACTATTGAAAATATGCAGACCTTTTTTTTTGTATTTTCTAAGCAATGCAATATAACAATTACTTATATAGCATTTACATAATATTTGGCATTATGTATAACATAGAGGTGATTTCTTTGGGCCAGCTCAGCTCACTCAGGGGGCAGGGCTTGAACCGAGGTCCCTGCCTGCTTGCCTAAACTTGCTTCTTAAGCAGGCACTTTAGACCACTGAGCTATCTTGTAGGCCCACTGATAGAGGTGATTTAAAGTATACAGGATAATGGGTGATGATTACATACAAATACTATATTTTATATATGAGAGACTTGATGTTCAATTTTATATACGCAAAGGCTCTGGGAACAATTACCTCATGATATTGAGATATGACTATTTTAATATACACTAATAAAGATAACATTTTGTGTACAAAATGTGAAGTATGTTGTATATGCCTAGAAAATCTCTTAAAAGATTTACCTTGAAGTATTTAAAAACAAGTTTACATTTTAATAACTAAATAAATACCTTGATTAAGAGCACACACTAGTATGCAGAAAACCAGAATTTGAACTCAAGTAATGCTCTGAGTAATGAGTTTTCTATGTTCTCTTAAATTTGAAGAGCTTCAGTTCTCTGCCGCCATCCAATAATGCTTTGATAAGAAGGTACAAGGTCAGGCTCATGGCTTTCTACTTACTCAACTGATAAGTTCTGTGAAACTAATTATTTTGGGTACCTGGCACCATGGAAACAAGACAGGAGAGTTCAGCTTTTCCCACCTGGGTGATTTCTATAGTCTTTTCGCTTTTTAGAGGTAACGGTGGAGAATTGGAGCAAGCATTATGGAAAACAGATGGCAGCTCGTCAAAGAATTAAAAATAGAGCTACTGTACTCTGCGATCCAACAATTCCAAGTATGGACATACGTCCAAAGGAAATAAAATGAATATCTCAAAGAGAAATCTGCAACTGTGTGTACAGCCAAGATATGGAAACAACTATGTCAGCAGACCCCCTGCAAAAAGAAAAAAGTAAACATATAATGCTAGACATTATAGAGCATGCCCATAATCCCAGCACTTGGGAGGCTGAGACAGGAGGATCACCAGGAGTTCAACGGCAGCCTTAACTATATAGCATGATCCTGTCACAAAAAAAGAAAAAAGTATATATACACAGTGGAATAATCTTTTATACAGAAATAAATTTTCCCTTTGAGATAATAAAGTTGAACCTGGAGAACATGCAACTGAAATAAACCAGACAAACAAGGGCAAATACTGCAAGATGTCACTTACTTGTGGTGTCTAAGCAAATTACGCTCCTAGAAGTAAAGTGATGATTACTAGGGGCTTGGAGTGGTAGAAATGGGACGATCTTGGTCAAAGGGTATATACAGTTTCAGATACACAGGAGGATAATTTCCAGAGTTCTAATGTACAGCAATATGATTATAGTTAATAATACAGTGCAGTGTGCTTTAAACGTGCTTTGAAAATGGTAACTACATGAAGTGGTAAATATGTTAATTAGCTTGGTTATGGTCAACATTTCACAATATATATCAAAACGTTGCATTGTATGTCTTCAATGTGTACAATTTTGACAATGCTATGATAATAAAACTAGGGGAAACATTTAAAAAGGTGACAGTGGAGTCACCAATCTCAGAATGACTAATGCAAATTAATGTAAGTGTTTAAATAAATATGAAACCACAACCTATAGTGTTGAGGCAGTAAAAACACATGGCATTGCTTCCTAGGACGCTGGTGTACGCGCATGGACGCAATCCTCAGGGAAATGTGATCTCAGACTCTTACTCATAACACTCTCTGCGCCCTCTGCTTTAACCACACTGGCCCCCACTTGCTTCCCCTTGGCCCCTGAGCCTCATTCCCCCTCCAAGGAGAGGACAGGGTAGGGCTCTGTGAGCACATACACTGTGCACCCGTGCAGGGTCCCATGCCTAGACAGGCCCTGCGCTTGCTGCTTTCCTCTGCTGTTGCCAGCTTGACTTACCTCTGTATAGTTTTGAACAAGGTGCTTCATATTTTCATTTTGCACTGGACTCTAAAAAGATCACTTCTTCTGGGCTACCAAGGAGGTTAAATATGTTGTACCTTTGTCTGAAATGGTCCCTGCCTAAGGACCACCTGCTTCCCCTGCACCCACCTATCTTTTGCTTCTGAGCTACTTTCACATGCCATAACAGCTACAATAATTCGTTGGGGGAAATGTCCCTGTCTACTCGAAGTCAAGTTGTGCTTCTCAGAAAATATTAATTATAATTACTCTTGTTGTTTCCATCTTTATTCAAAATTAGTTTCTCCTTATGTTCAAATAGCTCGGAGACCAACTCAGTGCTAGGTAAATGACTATGAAACTAATGTAGGGACCCGGGACATGGCTCAGTAGAATAGGCACTTGCCTGGCAAGCACAAGGGCCTGAGTTCAATCCTTGGATCCTCAAAAAAAAAAAAAAAGAGAAAAAAAAGAAAAAGAAAGAAACTAATGTGGAAACATCACATTATAACGACTAATGTGGTGTAGAGTGAAGAATGTGGTAGTTCAAGGGGAGGGTGGTGTAGCTCAGCAGCACAAGTGCCTGCCTGGCAAGCACAAGGTCCTGAGTTCAGTTTGTGGTAAGAAAAAAAAAAAAAAGGAATGTGATAGTTCTCTAAGACACCTGCTGGAGGCAAGGAGACAAGGGAGAGCACAAGGCAGACCCTCAGAAGCTGCCTTGGTCCGACCCAAGGGCACGTCTGTCTATCTCTTCCTCCCACTTTTTGCTATGAGCTCACTGAGGTTAAAGTAAGTCTGAGTGACCTTAAAAATAAGCAGCAGAAATGGGTGCAGCAGGTGCCTCTCTAATCTCATTAAATGTAGGAAGGGCTTGCCTTGTAACAGGTGCTGTTATAGGTGTTAGAGATAAGTCTCTGCTTCCTTAGAACTTAAAATCTGTAGAGTGGGGGAGGAAGGATAATAAACTTTAAACATATCCTGTGCCAGTCATTTGAATAAGTACTATGAAAACAATAAATCAGGTTACCCTTGTAAGGATAGAGAAGTGGGAGAGATTATTTTTTATAAGGGTTTCCCTTGATGTTAGGCTACGCAATTAAATTCAGTCGAGTGTATGGTTTTTTATTTTGTTCATTTTGGTTGGTGTTGGCTAATTGGTTGGTTTTCATTTGTGTTCTACCTAGACAGTTACTTCTTGCTCTCTGATGTCTGGGAATCACAAGGCCATGCCCAGTAATGGGACCCAGTGTCCAGAGCAGGAATCTGATCACTAGGGTCTGAGCAGGCCAGGAAGGGTTAGTAGATATGGCAGAAAGAGGCCACAAGATTCTGTGAGGCTGCTGCACAGATGGCAGGCAGGGAAGGCTAGAGCAGGGACAGTCTGCTCTTGGGTCTGTACTGCATTATGGGCTGGAGAGAGCGCTGAACCATGAGCTGAGGGCAGTAAGACTGGCTCACCAGATGGATTCCTGAGCAAGCCGCCAGCCTGCGTGATCTCTTGAAGAGTGAGAGGCCAGTTGTCTCCTGAATCTTTGTCCCAGGATATGGCTTTGGTTGTCCAGTTACGAGTCAACTCTGATGTGAGTCCTCTGAAACATATTTCAATGACAGCACAAAAAAGCTGGTAATTATAGGAACAGGAATCGCTGGATGGCAAAGACCATTTTTCTAGCTCATATATCATTGCATAAGTCACAGGCTTTGGAGAGCTCCATTTAAAGCTAAGCGTCTGCGTAACATGCTAGCACACATACGCATCCTCCCCATACTCACTCTCTGGAGAAGAACTCTAATGACTGCGCCTGAGTGTGAAGCATTTGCCATCACCACCATGGCTTATAGCTTGACATGTGAATTACATTCTCTGTCCCTTAGAGTCCTGTTCTCCTCAGACTGTTGATCAGAAAGGTCACTCACTCCTGAGTGCCAAATAGTAAGCAGATGGCCAGACCCTGGAGTTGGACAGTGCTTGGCTTGAAATTTATTTCTGCCTCTTAATCATCGCCAGTATTAATTTCTGTCTCCTGCTAAAACAGGTTACTATAGACTAGATAGCTTATAAATAACAAATATTATATGTTTTACACTTCTGCGGGCTGAAAAGTCCAGGATTAAAGTTCTGGCAGTTTTGGTGTCTGGTGAGGGCCTGCCTTCTGTGTATGGATCGCATGGGGGACAGAGGAGGTGTCTCTCTTGGATTTTTTTTGTAAGAGCACCAATCTCATTCATGAGTGACTTCATCCAAATACCAAAGGCCCTACGTTCAAGTACCATTGCTTTGGGGTTAGGATTTCAACATTTGGATTTTAGGGGGATGGAAACATGTTCTCCTGAGTTTGTTCTGAAGATTCAATGGCATACCACCTTTAATGGAGCAGCCATGTTGTCCTTAAATATTCTTCTCTATGTAGTTCAGGCTGGTCTTGAACTCACTTTGTAGCCCAGGCTAGCCTTAAACTCCTGGTAGTCCTCCTGCCTCAACTTCCTGAGTGCTGGGATCATAGGCATGTGCACTACCCCCAGCCCAGTATCTTATTATAGTTCTCTCTTCTACAACAAATGTCTGTACCAAATATCCTAGTACCCTGTTTCACAATGACTTTAGCATTATTTATTATTCACATTCAGTATCTGTATCTGCTCACTTATGACATTTGTTTTTTTCTTTTCCATTTCAGTCAACCTTCTCTTTCTCCAAAGGTACTCTTTCTTTGACTTCACTGTGTTTCACTTTAGTCCCTTGGTCCGTTTAATCTCTTCTCTAATATGCCTAGCATCTTTATTCTCGTATGTCAGAATTTTGAAGGTCACTTCAGTGATTTTCTGTTTCACAATATTAGTAAATCTTGATCATGCAAAGAAATGTCAAAATGTGAAATATTCTCTTAACAAATATGTGGAAACTCATATGACTAACACAAGGTGTACATTAAGTTTCTTTTTCTTTTTTTAATATTAGTTTCAAAATAGGTAACAAGTTTAACATTATGCTTAACAGGAATTCTAAGCTTAATTTTAAAAAGCGTTAAATAAATAATTTAACTTCATTATACATACAAACAGTTACAGCCAGGTGTGTTGGCACATGCCTGTAATCCTAGTAGTTGGAAGGCTGAGGCAGGAGAATTGATGTAAAATCAAGGCCAACCTAAACTTACATAATGAGACCAGAAAAGGGAAAAAAGAAGCAATGACCACCTACCTGTTATCTATTCATTCGATATTTGTAAAGTAAAGGTACCGTTTTCATATGGCAACTCTGTATGTATTCATAGCAGTATGCACAGGAGAGCCCAGCTCCTGAGCTTGGCTTTGATTATGGCTAGCCTGTTCCATTAACTTAAAAAAAAAATTTATCCACAAAATATTTCTTCAGGGCCTATAATATGCAGAGAGTTATGGTGAATAGTATTGAAGATGTGAAGGATGCTTGTAATGTTCTTGTAGTACTTAAAGTATCACAAGGAAAAAGACATCTGTCCTAATACTGTGGAGAGCTACTGATTGGCTCCTCGCTTTTAGTCAACAAGTGTCCTATGCTCTTTGCTGCAAACAGGACTTTCCTGTTGTGGAGATGAGAACCACGGGAAGCAACATTTGTGCTTCAGAGGACTTGTGGTTTGCAAAGTCAAGAATGGAAAAGCTGTGAAAGCAGAACAGTTTAGGGGATCAGTCAAACCTGCTCCCACTTCCAGTCCCAGCCCACCCACTCCGGGCCTGGCAGCCAGCCTCTGGCCTTCCCCTCAAACTTGACAATTAGGACCAGGGTAGCATTTTCTTTTGCAAATGTATTTGTTTGAGTGAGTGTTAAGGACCTATAGCTCCTTTGTATAAGACCAGCCAGATACATCTTCAATAAATTGAGTTAACTGATCTGAAGGGGAAGCGAATGCTTTTGGAGTGTGGTTTCTGGCTCTGTCAGGACTTAGGCAACCATGATCTAATCTGAGCAGCACTGGAACCTAACAGAGACACACAACTTTGGTCCTTCAGTGGACATGGACGTAGTTATGAGGGTTGGCAGCATAAATCTGAGTCGCTGTAGTAAAATAAAAATGGGAAGTTCTTCTTTAAAAACTTTGGTAACTTCAAGAGCCACTATCTTAGTCATTTCCCTCATTTCAGGACAAAATACCCGACATGCACAGCTTAATGGAGGAAAGGTTTATTTTGGCTTATGTTTCAGTCCATAGTGTGCTGCAGGCTCCCAGGCAGGACAGTGTGGCCGAGGGGCTCAGTGAAAGAAAAGCTGTCCACCTCGTGGCAGACAGAAAACAGCAAAGAGAGGAGTCGGGGAGGGGGCACACTCTTCCAGATTCCCCCACGTTTTCCAGCGAGTCCTTATGTCCTAAGCACGTTATGCTATAAAATCATCAGTGGGCTAATACACCATAGAGAGCCCCAGTGTTGGGGGAGATGTCTAGATATGAACCATAAAGCCTGCAGAAAAGTGGTAAGCCAAGTTCCAGGCCTTTTAATCTAAGGCCCTATGAACTGTATAGACCTTACACCAAGGACACAAACCATGACCATTTTTTTCCTTACAAGAAATTGTCCCACTGGGGCTGGGGAGATAGCTCAGTGGAATAAATGCTTCCCTGGCAAGTGCAGGGGCCTGAGTTCAATCCCCAGTTCCGCAAAAAAAAAATAAATAAATAAATAAAAATAAAAAAAAATTGTCCCACTGATTGGTATATTTGGGAAACATCAAAGAAGGTGACATTTGAGTTGTGGTTTGTTTTTTAAAGGTAAATTTTCAGTTTTTCAAGGGAGAGAGAATAACCTAGACAGAGACATGAAGCAACGCAAGTTGTTCTGCCCTGATGTCAAGAGCAAGGGGGACAAAAGCCATTCTGTAGGAATCAGGCTAGAAAGATGCACAGGGCAGAGTTAGTGGTTTTGGAAGATGAATCTGGGAGTGGTATAGAAGCTGCACTGGAACAGGCCCACTCTAGTCTTACTTAAACCACTTAGAGGGCCCTGTGGCTATAGAAAGGATTCACTCAGACAGTGGTTCTGAGTGATCACAGCATTCTCAAGTAGCTTGTTACCTTCTCATCTCCAAGAACTTAGAACTGTAAATAAAACTTCAGAACATCTCTCATTTGCTCTGAGCTCCTGAATTAGGCCCAACAGCCCAAACAAAAATGAACTTACTCATACTGAAGCTCTACCACTAAACAAAAATTATGTCAAAGGGATCCAAAAGACATGGCGGATGACTCCTTAGACCCTTGGTGTAATTGATATACCAATTATGATGATTTATAGTATCCTTGGTAAATGCATTGATTTATGACTTTCCTTTGTTCTGTGCCTATAAAGGCTCACATAACCCCTTCCACAGTGAACCGTGTTGTGCCAGCGTGCACATCAGCACAGAAGGCAAAACTCTGCCCTCTTGGGATATTTCACAAGTGCCCTCTGTGATATAGCTTAACATTAAGTCACCTAACAATATACTTGAGGGGCTCAGATCCATTTTCACAAAGCTGTCAAAAAGGGTAATTAATTTAGCGTAAATAATTCAACTTATATTTCAAGTTCCTTAATCTCTTTTTATTTTTCCTATCTTTTTGTCTGTCTTTGTCATAGTCTGGGAAATTTCTTGAAGATCCAAGTCTTTCTTCACTGAGCTATCACACCAGCCCCATGGTTTTTGGTTTTTTTTTGTTTTGTTTTGTTTTGTTTTTTTTTTCATTTTTAAAGGAACTGTATTGATTTTCTCTTGTCAGATAATCCTGTTTTAAATATTATTTATTTATTTGGTATAGGGTCTCACTGTGCATCTTGGACTCATAGTGATTCTCCTGTCTCAGCCTCCCCAGCCCTGGGATTGCAGGTGTGAGTAATCATACCTGGTTTCTGGGTGGGCTCAGCACACTCTGGGCTCCTGGTTCTGCACAGTATATGGTACTAAGGATTGAACCTGGGTCCTTGCATTTGCCAAGTAGGTGCTTAGACTGCTAAGCTATTTCTCCAGCTCTGAATAATGATTTCTATACATTTAACAACATAATTCATAATACCTATTTATTAGCTCTTTATAATCCTGTTTTCCCAGCTTCTTGCTAATACTTCTTTTTTGTTTTATCTGTGATGAGTTGTTTTTTCTTGCAATTTGTAATTTTGTGAGATTTTTTAGGTTTTTTTCCTGAGAAAGTCAGTTGGATTTTCAGCTAAGAAAATATCCCTGTGGGTTTGATCTATACCAAATAAACAACTAACACCAAACAACCACAAAAAAGCCCCCCCAAAACGAAATAAACAAACAAAACTTGAGAAAATTCCTGGAAGTACAGTGATTTTTATGTTTTCTTCTGCTAGGTGACCAGAGACTTCATTAGTTTTAGAATAATTCTCACACCAAAAATTTAGCAAGGAAGGCATTGTAAATTGTGACTCCAACTCCTTACATGGTGCAAGTTGGGAACTTCAGTATCTCATGGGAGGACACTGAGAAAGGGGTACACAGTATTGCTGGTTTCTTGGGACAGTCAAAAGCCTATTTTGGTTCCCCTTCCATTGAAAGGATAGCTTATCTAGGGTCTTAGTTTATTTAAAGATCTCAGATCCAGCTCTTGACTACATGTGGGCCTGAGACTACTATTGCCTTTTATTATTAACATTCCACCCCTATCTTTCAGGGCCTAAGTGTAAATCTGATTCCTTCCTTCACCCAGTCTCTGAGAACTCAAGCTACAATTTTACCACTCAGTCTGACATCAGGTTCCTTCTTTATTTCTGGTTGTGTAGCTTTTAAGCTAAGCTATGTACTTTACATCATTTTTGCTATATTTTACCTATTATTTCTCTCTCTCTCTCTCTCTCTCTCTCTCTCTCTCTCTCTCTCTCTGTGTGTGTGTGTAGAGATGTGGTAATGAGGAGGGTAGGTCTGCCTTAGCTCACTAACATGTTCACATTTCTGGAAACTAAGTTATAGATCTTCCAGCACTCTGGAATTTTCAACTGAAGATTTTAAACAGGAGACAGACATGATCAAATTGACAGTGATGACTCTGGTAGATGGAAGCATGAATTGCAGACAAGAGTGATCCATGACTGGACATCATGGTTGGGATGACTTGCAGCAGCTCCAATTTGAAGATGATGAAGCAATGAGGGGGTTTCCCTACCCCCACCTACCACTTTAAAAGCCCCCATCCTTTCACACAGAAGGAAGACTTTGAGCTGGCATGGTCAAGGAAGGCTTCTGAAGAAAGTGACAGTTTCTGCTGTCTCAAAGGGGGGAAGGAATTTTTAGATGGTGTGAAGAGGCAAGAGGCTTCTCTGAGGCTGCAAAGGTAAGGATGAAGCCTGGAAAGTGAATTAGCAGGGGTGCATGTGGCTTGTGAAAGGACTGGAAGTCAGAACATGATCAGCATGGAGCGGTCAAGAAGGGACAGTGGGGGGGGGGGCTGGAGAGATAGCTCAATAGAATAAGTGCTTGCCTGGCAAGTGCAAGGACCTGAGTTCAATTCCCAGTTTTGCAAAAAATAAATAAATAAATAAATAAAAAGAAGGGACAGTGGAGATAGCTGGAATGGGCACTGGGAACAAAACTATGTCTATAGCCTACAGATATTCTCTTTGTTGGTGATTAGTGATAGCATGCTTTTTATAGAATCATACTGGGTTTTGCCAGTGCTAAAGTCAAACAGAATACTTTGTTCTGATTGACATATGACAGAGCTAGTTCCAAAACTGAAATTGTCCCAAGTTTCAGATCATCCAAATGTTCTGTTGTCATGCTAATCTGAGCTTTAATTTCAGAAACAAAATACATGTTTGGCAAATTGATCCACACCATCGGCTTTTGACTGCATCAAAACAAATTTTTGATTTGGGTACTACCAGCTGTCACTTTTTACTTTAAGATTATTTGGTAAAGTGTGATACAGATATATATTTGAGTTGTTACAGAGATAGAGATATGAAAATATGTAGATATTTTTGGAGGTACTGAGGATTGAACCCAGAGCTTTTGCACTGAGTTACATCCCCACCTTCCCTTTTAACATTTTGAGGCAAAGTCTACAAAGTCTCCCAGCCCAGACTCAAACTTGCAGTCCTCTTGTCTCAGCCTTCTAGAGTGTTGGGATTATAGGCATGTGCTACTAAGCCCTGCTCTTGATTTGGCCTATATTTTTTAAAATGAGGTTTACTTTATTTGTATATCGTGTGGGCTTTTAGAGAGAGATTTAGGATGGTTGCTCTATTTGTTCCACTAAAAGTTGCAAAGCTAGAATTATCCTCATGGAATATTTGATCTACAAATATGCTTTTCTCCACACTTACCAAATATTTTGGAAAATTTGAGTAACTGTCAAAGATATCTGTTAAAGATGAGTGACTCAGTAATCCATGTGTGTGAAGAAATGGAGGAGCAAAAAGGAAGAGATGATGGCTTTACCACAGACTAGGAAAAGAAGCCAAGGAAAAGAGATGGTTTTCTCTATAAGAGCAGCTCAATCTTAGGCTAACTCTCTTTGGACTATTTTCTCCTTCATGTTAAGATTCTGATAAAAGAGATAAACATGCTTTTGTTAATTTTTTTTGTATATAAAACAACAGCATGACAAAAATAACAACCTTCAATTCATAGATTCCCAGTGGGATACATGCTTATTAGTGTGGCAGGCACTTAATAAACTTACCTCAATATTAGGCCTGTAGCCAAGAAAAGTTGATGCACATGCTAAACTGTAAGACCCAGCCCTTTCCTCACACATCTGAATATTGTCCACACTAGATACCATGCTGTTATGGTTTGTGTCTAGTTGTCCCCCACAAAGCCTCATGCAGTCATGGGGTGAGGACTTCTAGAGTT
>NW_004524600.1:5194050-5196731 GCF_000260255.1 Octodon degus | reverse complement strand
ATAAACCTTTCCTTCCTTCATTTTGAGTGTCAGGTATTTGTCCCAGCAACTAGAGAAGAGTAACTAAGACACACGCCTAACAGGGTAGACGCTCAGTGAAGAGCTACTGAGTGACTGGATATTTGTGTATATGATAAACACATAAAAAGAAAGGAAAGAGTAACACAATCATACATTTAGGTGTATAATAAGGACTATAAATAGGCAGGTGGACAAGTATTTTATCCAGAATATACTTGAACAAAATGAAGCTAATCTAAACTGTATTTTAATTCCTCAGGTGGGAAAAGTGATTTATCCTATTTTATGTATTATTATTATTATTGGTTTTGTATTTTAGGGAAGGGTCTACAGGGTGTTCAGGGTCTCACTACTAGATTGGACTCGTAGTGATCCACCTGTTTACAGCCTCCCAAGAGCTGGGATTATGGGCACATCCACCATGCCCAGTCTCAATTGTAGTCTTAGTGTGCCCTGGGTGTGGGGCTGGCATGGCAGGCCCGGGGATCGAACCCTTGGCCCCTGCACCTTCTTGCAGGCACTTTAATCTGCTGAGCTATTTGGCCAGCCTGAGTGATTTATTTTAAATTGTACAGCTTTTCAACTTTTTTTTTTTTGTGACATGTGACCTGTCTTCTTTGTGGTGAGGTGGTCTACAGCGCTCTATCACAAAGCATGTAGCAGTCCCCTGTATCCAGCAAGCCCAAGCAGACAGTCTCCACTCTTTGGGATCTCACACAAAGGCAGGTACGTGGCAAGATCAGAACTGTATGGTCCACTGGTTTTCAGAAAGACAAGCCTGGAAGGTTAGGGATGATACAGGAAGAAACAAAGAAAAGAGCACCTGGGAGGTTCAGGTAAGAGTCCTGGGAGGTGCAGGTTAGAGTCCTGGGAGGGGCAGGTTAGAGTCCTGGGAGGTACAAGTTAGAGTCCGGGGAGGTACAGGTGCAGACAAGAGTTGATGTGAGCCCGGCTCAGGACTGTGGCCACAGTGATGGAGACCATGGAGGACTGTGGTGACAGTGTGAGTGGCTGCTTGGGTATGAGCTATGAACAGAGAAAGGAGTAGGGGGAAGGCCAGGCTCCAGGCTTGGATGACTGAGTGGCTTCAGAGGCAGTTGCCCATCACAGAAAAGGCTGGAAGTGGAAAAGCACTGGGTGGGAGAAGGTTTTGGATGAAGTCACAAAACCATGCTGACATGACTCATAGTCCCTAAATCCATCAAGCGCTTCCTGTTAACTTACAGTCCCTTTGCAAGGAAAAAGCATTATTAATAAATGTAACTATCCCAAATATTTGTCTCTTGAGTTTCTAATTTTATTTTTTATTAGTACATGTTTGCAATATATAATGATTACATTTATCCTGGTGAGTGTGTACATGTAAATAATACATTTTAATTCCCCCCCCCTTTTTTTTTTGGTCCCCTTCCCCTTCTATCCCTTCCTGCTTCCTCCTACTCTTATTTCCCTTCCCATTTTTTTTTTTTTTTTTGTTACCAGGGATTGAACTCAGGAGTCTGCACTTGCCAGGCAAGGGTTTATTCTACTGAGCCATCTCCCCAGCCCCTTTCCCTTCCCATTTGAAAAGTCTCTATTTCCATGGTTTTCTTTGATTCTTTGTCTAAAAATACCCTTTCTCTTTCTTTCCTTCCCCCATCCCTCTACCTTTGGTTCCCCTTCCCATTTAAAAGGGACCCCATTCTTGCTGGGGTCAGACTTGGGCGGCATGGTGGATATGGCTGGTGCTGGATGAACCAGGATCTGGTGTCTACATCTGTATCACCCTGAACATGCCCAATCTCTTCCAAACTTGCATCAGGATGACCAAAGAGAGTTGCACCTCAGCTTCCTTCCCATGGAAAGCCTAACTGGAACAGAATAGAGGAAGCAGAAACAATCCCAGGCACGTTCAATTATTTGTTCTTAGGGCTGGGGAGATGGCTTTGTAGAATAAGTGCTTCCTTGGCAAGCACAAGGGTCTGAGTTCAATCCCTGGTTACACACACACACACACACACACACACACACACACACAAAGAAAGAAAAAGAAAAGAAAAAAAAAAGAAAAAGAAAAAAATTGGTCTTTGGTCTTCACCTAAGGGCCCCAAGACATACACTAGAGGAGAGATAACCTCTTGAATAAATAGTGGTGGGAAAATTAGATAGCCACACTTAATCTGCTAGAAGATAAATTAGGAAAAACTTTTGGAAACATAAGTTCACACAAGGACTTTCTGAACAGAACTCCAATGACTCAAAAATAATACTGAGAACCAACAATTATAATCGTATCAAATTAAAAGCTTCTGTACATCAAAGGAAACAAAAACAGAATGAAGAGATGACTTACACAATAGGAAAGAAAATTACCAGCTATTCCTCAGATAGAAGACTGACATTTGGAATATTTATCTTTTTTTAAAGGCTGTGCGGCATCTGGCTGTTTCCTGTATCTGGGGCTTTGCCCTGTGTAGGGTATTGGTGAGCCTGGAGCTCACTTCTCACTATGAGAGGGAACTGCGGGATCCTCTCTCCCTTCACTCCTGCACATGCCCTGGCTCAAGCTGTTAGATGTTGTAGTGGAGCACAGGTGTTTGGCCAAATGCTAGGTTCTTTTTTTTTTTTTTTTGCCACATGCTGTTTAATGTTTTTTTTTTTTCCATAATTTTATTGAGAAA
>NW_004524600.1:5181288-5193286 GCF_000260255.1 Octodon degus | reverse complement strand
TAACAACCTAAGTTTACAGACCAAAATCAGAGAAAAAGGAGGGTTGCAAGGAAAGCCAGCATTTTGGCCCTAGCCTTCCAAGGTCAGTGAAGACTCTGGTCAAGGAGAACCCGTACTGTAACATTGTGTAACTCAATAGTGTCCCAAATTTTCTGACCAAGGAGATTATGATGCCACAGAGGAATGTGATCAATGATGTAGAGTGTGCCTAGGGAGAGTCACATGGAGAGAAAACGTTCTCTCAGGCTTTCACACAGAGCAAATTGGTCAAGCAATGGCTGTGACTCATCCACATGGCTGACACTGACAAAGGATCTATAATCTGAGGTACAGGATCTCATGATAAATCCTGAGGGGATTTGACTGACCCTATCAGATCCAAAAGCTGTTTAATGTTGTGGAGATATTTTCTAGGTGAGGTTAACATTTATTTATTTATTCATTTGTTTGTTTGCTTATTGGCACGTTGAACCCAGGGCCTTCACATTGAGCTATACCCCCTTCCATACTTTTTTCATTAATTGACACAAGGTCTCAGGAAGCCTCTAAATTGTGGGGGTGGACTTGAATTTATGGCCCTCCTGCCAGAGCCCCCCAGAGCACTGCGAGCACAGCTGTGCCCGCCACACCTGCTCTAGTCAGGAGGCTGGGAGCAAGCTGGTCGGCCTCCACAGGACCTCTGCCCACAGCCCGCCTCAGACTCGGGCAGCACGGCCCTCCTGCAGCTCAGCAGCCCGCGGCCTCTGCTGCTGTGGAGAACACTGACACAGACGCTCATCCTGGGTGCTGACGCTGCGGAGGAGCCACAGACTAGAGAGGCTGCGCCTAGTGGGCGGCTCGGCAGCTAAGGGCGTGGTCGCGGATCCTCGCGAGGGCGTTTTGAGTGGACTGCAAGGAACAGGCTGTCTGTCAAGAATAAGATCAGGACAGAAGAACCATAAACAGGCTTTTCTGGGTGGTGCCAGTCTGGGTAAGTCCCCTTGGTCTCTCCTTGATTTCATAAAACCCCAACGACCTCCCAAGTCATTTCTTCCTTCCCTTCCCTTCCCTTCCCTCTACCTCCCCTCCCCTCCCTTCCCCTTCCCCTTTCCCTTCCCTTTCCTTCCCTACCTGTTTTTGAGACAGGGTCTTGCTATAAACTCCAGGCTGGCCTTGAACTTGCTATGTAGCTGAGGATGGCCTTGAACACATGGCATTCCTTCTGCTTCAGCCTCCTGAGAGGAGTGCTGTGATAACAGGCACACACCACCATGTCCAGTTTTTCTTTTTCTTTTAAATTTAAGATAGCCAGAGTCAGTTATGTTGCTTACAATACTGAATCCTGACTTATACACTAATACATTTTCATTGTTGATAAATCGTGAAATTCAGGAGAGGATAAACAAATAGAAAAATGCGCCTCCAAGCAGTACAGTTAATTTAAATATTTTTCCTTTCAGATCCTTTTATACATGTTTTATACAAAGGAGTTCCTATGCGCTTGGTGCTTCACTTCTGTTTGGCATTCTGTCGTAAAGCATTTTGAGCTAACTACTGCAGATCTTAGCGATGCTCTTGATGTACACTTTCCATTTGCTACACTTATTATTTTCTTTGTTAACACCTCTTGTCATCTGGGATATATGCAATACTTTATTTGCTTTCATCTAAAGTGATATGAAATAGACAATCTCTTTTAACTCTTAAGGTTTAGCTTTATGAGCCATCTGCTTAAATCAAGTTCTCTTAATTATTAAACTTGAGAACTTTTTTTTTTTTTTTTTCCCACGGAACCAGGGATTAAACTCAGGCCTTTGCACTTACTAGGCAAGCGCTTATTCCACTGAGCCATCTCCCTGGCCCAAGAACATTTGTTTTCAAAACACATCCCGTTCTTCACACTCTCTCTGGTTAGTTGGTTTGTTATAATGTAGGGTAAGTATTTGCTCACACAGTTTATTTTGAGGAGGGTTTTTTTTTTTTTTTTTTTTTTGTCTTAGTAAAATTTGAAACCAGATCAGAAAAAATCATATATATACTCATTTGGTTTCTATACTTCTTGCCTAACATTCCTGCTCTTCAGACGATATTTTCTGAAAGGTAGATGATGGTATATACTCTGAACCTTTGCCTATTTGAGAGCATCTTGATGGTTTCATGCATGAATTATACCTTGACCTGCTCGGAGTACTCACGGGCTATTAATAGGATCTCCGACTAGAGGTGAGTCATGGCCTCTCTGTTTTCCTTCCAGCCACCCATGGAGTACTGGTTCAGGGCACAGAGACAAAGAAGATGCCAGGAGTAATTTTCAACCCAGCCTCATCCACTCAGTGGAAATTTCCCTGCATTCTACATGTGGCTTGCCTTCTTTTGTGTTCACTGACAGTTCTCTTAGTTACTCTTCCTCATTGCTGAGACAAAATACCCAACACTAAAAGTTAAAGGCGGAAATGTTTTTTTAGCTCACAGTTCATAGAGGTTTGAGTTCATAGTTGGCTGGCTCCAGGGCAGGGTGGCATGGCTGAGGGGCATCACGGAGCAGGCAGGCACAAGGCAGTGAGCAGCAAGCAACAAGCAATGAGAAGTGACCCTCTTTCCATCCCTTGTATAGTATCCAGGGTACCTGTGCTTAGGCAGGGTGTAGCACTCGCCCCCTCAATTGTAGCGTTGCATCCTTGATTCTGTGTCACATGTTCTAGACCCAGTCACTCTGAAGAGCCTTCCCCAGGGCTGCATAAGGCTTTGGGGCAACATCTAGACACAAGCCATAACTCGGTGTAAGTTCATATAGTTTTGTGTGCACTCATAAGTACTCTAGTTGGAAGTTCCAAGAGGGTCTACCAAGCAGGTTATGGAATCTGGCAACAGCCATGGTGACCCTCAAATGCTCCTCCTCCAGCTGTCATACTGAGCTCCATCCCCAGCTCTTTTTTTTTTTTTTTTTGGCAGAACCAGGGATCGAAACTCAGGCCCTTGCACTTGCCAGGGAAGCACTTATTCCACTGAGCCATCTCCCCACCCCCCCAGCTCTTAAAATCTTAAAATTTCTTAAATTAAAAAAAAAATGTAAGACAGCATCTTGCTAAGTCTCTAAATTGCCCCTGTTGGGCTTAAACTTGTGATCCTCCTGCTTCAGCTTCCCAGAGTACTGGGATTATAGGTGAGTGCTACTAGGCCCAGTTTTAGTTAGTTGTCGATTTCTTAGACCTATTTTCAGCAGCTATTTTTTCAGCTCTTCTTCTGTTTTACTTAAGCTTCTCTGGTTGTAGGTAACTGAAAGTAACTTAAATTAGCTTAAATAGAAAAAGGAACTATCATATAAGAATACAGGAAAGTTTCATGGAACCTAAGGGTAAAAATATACCTATCACAACAAGGAAGTGGAAAGTTCAAGACTCTCTGTTTCTTATTTCTCTTTCTCTTTGTGGTGCTTCATAAATAGAAGTCTAGCACGGTGGCATACATCTATAACCCCTGTTGCACAGTAGGATGGGGCAGGAGGATCACAAGTTTGGTTTCTATCTGGCCAGTTTAGCAAGAAACTGTCTCCAAAGAAAAATAAAAGAGATGGGACTGAGGTTCAGTACAGAGCACAGACCAGCACATCTGAGCCCCAGGCTTGATTTCCAGTGTGGAGGAGAACATGATGGCTAGAAATAGCTGCCATCAGCTGAATACCGAGTCTGTGCCTTAGGAACTCGTGGACAGAGGGATTTTTTTTTTTTTTCCCAATATTTTCATGTGAGGAGACTGCGACACAGGTGAATGGCACTGCTTCACTGACACCTGCTAGGCAGTGGCAGGCACAGAATTTGGACCTCAGCAACCTGGCTCCAGAGCTGATCCACCTAAACTCTACGTACAAGATGGGTCCAGTGTTTTCTCTCTGTGGCACTCAGCCGTGGTTTGCACACCTTCAGTAGTGGCCAGCTGGTGGCAGGAAGATGAGGATCCTTTTTGGGGTATCATTCTTCTTTTTTTTCATTACAGTAAATGTACTACAATTCATTAGTCCTGCATTGCTGGACTCGGAGTTTTCGGTATTATGGATAGCAGGTGGCAATCATGGAACTGTGAGGCGAGAGTTTGTATCTGGGAGCTAAGGACAGATCATACTGAATTACACAGTTAGAAGTATTAATCTAACGAGGAAGCATCAGAAATGATTCAAGGATTGGAGTCTAGGGAAGGTGACCGAAGACAGAGTGGGCTCCATTCTGTTTGCTCCTGCTTAGCTCTGGTGACTTCAGAGCCAAATGAAGGACGGGAGGGACAATGGCTGGGGTGTGGGTCCAGGCTGGAGAGGGAACCCTGAGTCTGCATAGAGGGCCCATGGGGTGGGGCATCATTCTTTATGTGGTTCTAACAGCCTCTCTGGGAGATGTCCCATGGCCACATTTCTGCTCCCTGGGGCCACCTTGAGCTCATCCAAACTCAGACTGTATGACTGTCTTAAAAGTATTTGAGCACCAAATGCTGGCTGCTCAACATCCTCTCTGCTTGCAACTGTTCCCTTGATGTTTTAAAAAGTGCCTCCAGCGCCTGCTTAGGCAGAGTGCAGGGACCAAGTTTGCTCTCCAGTGTGCTGTGCCGTCCCTGCCCCTGAGGACACTGCGATGTTTGAGATTGGGCCTTGTGGCTCGTGCCTCTAATCCCAGCACTTGGGAGGCTGAAAACAAGAGGATCACTATGAGTCTGATTTACATAGTGAGACCCTGTGGACCCTGTACTAAATGCAGAAAAAGGTGCCCCCGTCATCCTGCCTGCTGCCTCCACAATGTGCCCAAATTGTGTGAGCCACCCTCGATACAGCTCTCAGACATCAGAGCCCAGGCCCACGTCTTTACCAACACCTACTCCTCACTAGAGATCTTTTATAACATCTCCTCTGCTATCCAGAAATAAAATTCTTGCAGATATATAATGAAAGCATACGTTACTGCCTACACACGTAATTTAAAAGTGCATATAGGTCTCTTCCTCTTGGTCCCATATTGAACGTGAGTTGGAAAAGGGGAGTCCGGTCTCAAAATGGAGGTAAAACCACCGCCCGGTCGCCCCCAGCCTAACTCCAGCTGTTGCTGTCACCGCCAGGGGCAGGAGGGCCAGAGCAGTTGAAGAAGCTCTTTATTGGTGCTCTGAGTTTTGAAATTACCAATGATAGTTTAAGAGAACACTTTGAAAAATGGGGCATGCTCCCAGATTGTGTGGTAATGAGAGATCCTCAAACAAAAGGCTCCAGAGGCTTTGGTTTTGTTACTTACTCTTGTGTTGAAGAGGTGGATGCAGCCATGTGTGCTAGACCACACAAAGTTGATGGGTGTGTAGTGAGACCAAAGAGAGCTGTTCGTAGAGAGCATTCAGTAAAGCCTGGTACCCATCTAACAGTGAAGAAAATTTTTGTTGGTGGTATTAAAGATACAGAAGAATATAATTTGAGAGACTACTTTGAATAATATGGCAAGATTGAAACCATAGAAGTTATGGAAGACAGGCAGAGTGGGAAAAAGAGGATTTGCTTTTTTAACTTTTGATAATCACGACACAGTTGATAAAATTGTTGTTCAGAAATACCACACTATTAATGGGCATAATTGTGAAGTGAAAAAGGCCCTTTCTAAACAAGAGATGCAGTCTGCTGGATCGCAAAGAGGCCATGGAGGTGGATCTGGCAACTTTATGGGTCGTGGAGGAAACTTTGGAGGTGGTGGAGGGAATTTTGGCCATGGTGGAAATTTTGGTGGAAGAGGAGGTTATGGTGGTGGAGGAGGTGGCAGCAGAGGTAGTTATGGAGGAGGTGATGGTGGATATAATGGATTTGGAGGTGATGGTGGAAACTATGGTGGTGGTGCTGGTTATAGTAGTAGAGGAGGGTATGGTGGTGGTGGACCAGGATATGGAAGCCAAGGTGGTGGATACAGTGGTGGTGGAGGAGGAGGATATGATGGTTACAATGAAGGAGGAAATTTTGGTGGTGGTAACTATGGTGGTGGTGGGAACTATAATAATTTTGGCAATTACAGTGGACAGCAACAGTCAAATTATGGGGGCAGTTTTGGTGGAAGAAGCTCTGGCAGTCCCTACTGTGGTGGTTATGGATCTGGTGGTGGAAGTGGTGGATATGGTAGCAGAAGGTTTTAAAAAAACAACAGAAAAGGGCTACACTTCTTAGCAGGACGGAGAGCGAGGAGTTGTCAGGAAAGCTGCAGGTTACTTTGAGACAGTCGTCCCAAATGCATTAGAGGAACTGTAAAAATCTGCCACAGAAGGAACGATGATCCATAGTCAGAAAAGTTACTGCAGCTTAAACAGGAAACCCTTCTGGTTCAGGACTGTCATAGCCACAGTTTGCAAAAAGTGCAGCTATTGATTAATGCAATGTAGTGTCAATTAGATGTACACTCCTGAGGTCTTTTATCTGTTGTAGCTTTGTCTTTTTCTTTCTTTTCATTACATCAGGTATATTGCCCTGTAAATTGTAGTAGTGGTACCAGGAATAAAAAATTAAGGAATTTTTAACTTTTCAGTATTTGTGTAGCTCAGTTTTTCTACACTGTAGCACAGAAACTTTAACAAAATGCAGTTTTGAAGGTGTTTCCTTGTGAGTTAACAAGTAAAGAAGATCATTGTTAATTATTATTTTGTATGAATTTTGCTAAAGTTAACTGTAAAGAAACACCTACTGACTTGCAGATTAAGGGGAAAAAAATCTATTCTCCCCATTTCAAGCCATGATACAAATGGGCACTGACATGTGGAGAGAATAGACATTTGTATGTTTGCAATGTGTGTTTAAATAAAATAGGATTGGGTGTTTAAATTAGCATATTTGTGAATTTAATAGCACTAAGATTACTTCCAAATGAAAAAAATCTCAAAATTCAAAAAAAAAAAAAGTGTGTGTAATGTCCTAATGATAAAATTAAGTAGGTATAAAAGGCAGGTAATTCGTGAGTCAGTATCACGCGAGTATTCAGGCACAGGGGCGCTTGTATACTTGGGGCAATGAATGCTTGCTCCTGACTTTCACAGATCTTTGCATTTTCAAGAAGTAAGATCAGAAGCCCCTCTGTAGAAAATGTACCAAATGGCAAAGAGTAAAGATACAGGGATGGACAAGGATAAATAACTGGCCTGAATTACTTATATCTGAGGAAAAAAAGATAACCTGGCTCCAGTTGGGAGATTTGTCAAAACAAATGACACACTGCTAGCTATGAGCAAGTGGGGGAGCCTCATGGCGAAGCTGGGGTCCAGTTGCGACCTAGTGTCACAGTGATCTCCTGTCTTTGCACGTGGGCCACCATCACCCCCGAGAATTGCTAAGAGTGTAGCTCTTTCACTGATTTTCAGTTCACTCCAGAATTACGAGGCTTTAGGAATCACAGGCTTCCGCAGACCAAGGGACAGAGAGAGCACAGCGCAGAGAGTGAAACAAGGAACTAAAAAATAGCTTGCAGCTGAAGAATAAAACCGTTGTCACATGCAATTTCACAATGTATTTTATTTTATTTTATTCTGGTTTTTTTTTTTGAAGGGTCTACAAGGTGTTCAGGGTCTCACTACTAGATCAGACTCGTAGTGATCTGCCTGTTTACAGCCTCCCAAGAGCTGAGATTACAGGCTCACAGTGTTTTCTATATCACCAAATAATAAAAATAATAAACTACAATTTGACACCAAATGTGAAGTATTTAAGATAATCCTATTAATGCAACTATATTAGATCTTTGTGTTTCATATGTCTGCTAATTTAATAGTTTTTGGTTTGGGTTTTGGTTTTTTTTTTTGGTCATAAGGCAGTTTAAAGGAAACTCGAAACAGCTCTGTCACCTAGTTGCATATGAAAATGGCAAAAGCAGATGATGCAGGTATGCGTATTGGTGACCCAGATAACTATTTGTCATTTGGTAAATGTGACCTTATTTTTTCAACATAGTAAGTAGCTTCTCAGTAGATTTTAAAACAAAATGAGATGTTTTCTCAGTTTACATGGGAGTTGTGTTCATGGAAAAGTCAGTGAATGTAAAAACAGTGAAAAAATATGCTTATATATGAAACGGAGTTCTAAGAGAAGATATTTAACAATTTTCTTTTTTTTTTTTTTTTTGGCAGAACCAGGGATTGAACTCAGGCCCTTGTGCTTGCCAGGCAAATGCTTATTCTACTGAGCCATCTCCCTGGCCCTAAAAAGTTTCTTTCTTCTCATGAATGTCTGCAAAGCCCTTGAGATTTGGAGCTGTCCAGTTTCACACATTGCAGCAAGTTTGGCATTGCTAGCTACCATCTACTAAATTCCAGTAGCACCCTTCTTCCCCAGGAATAGTGATGAGAGAAAAATCCCCCCACTGTATGTCCGTCAGCTTTCTAGTGGCTGAGACACAGTATCTGCTTCCCTAATTAGAGGAGGAGATGTTAATTTGGCTCACACTTTTTGAGGACTTCAGTCCCTATTTGGCTGGTTCCAAGGCAGGAAGAGCATGGTGGAACAAGGCTGCTAGTTCGTGGGGTGGGCAAAGGAGCAAGGAAAGTGCCGGAGGGACAGGGGTTGTAGACCACATACTGTGCCCAAGGACAAAATTCCATGGCTCAGACACACCCAGGAATGAGTGTCACTAATCTGCTAGGCACTTCTTTTTTCTTTTTTGACATTTTGGAGTGCTTTATTAGCTGAGCTCAGCGGCAACACTCTCCCCAGAAAACTGACAAGAGTGTGCACCTGCTAGGTGCTTTTTAATCCAATGATGTTGATCTGTGCAGATTAACAGCTACGACCATAAAATCCCAAAAAGCCCTGAGGGGTGCTGCTGCTCCATAGCCATCTTCTGCATTAGCGTAACCAATTTCACTCCCTTCTCCAGGATACAAGCAAACATCAGTTTGTAAAAACTCTTCCACAGCCACATGTAACTCTGTCTTGGAGAACAAACTAGTTCTGAGGCGATGGTCTTGGGCTGGGTAGATAGCTCAATAGAATAAGCGCCCACCTGGCAAGTGCAGGGACCTGAGTTCAATCCCCAGTATCGCAATAAAAAAAAAAAAAAAAAAGATCAAATACACACAATATACATTCCTTATTTTAATTATATAATTGAATGGTACAGAGTACATTTATTTATTTTTATTTTATTTTATTTTGGAGAGTTAGGGATTGAACTCAGGCCCTTGAACTTGCCAGGCAAGTGCTTATTCAACTGAGCCATCTCCCCAGGCCCCTAGAGTACATTTAAAATGTTGTATAATCATCACAGCCCATCATTCCTAGTTTAAAAAAATATTTGAAATGTTTTTTAGCTTTAAGTTTATAAAAATAGTACAAAGATGACTTTTCCTGAGCTGTTGAGGAGAAAATTACTGCTATATATATTCATCACTGAATATTTTGTTATGAAATTCCCAGGAAAAGGGCATCCTCTTAAATATTCTATTCAGGAATAGCTAGAGATCTGTCTGTCTGTCTGTCTGTCTGTCTGTCTGTCTGTCTGTCTGTCATCTATGGATAAACAAAGCTTTGGATCTATCCATCTACTTATTTAACAATCATCTCTACATAATTGAAGATATCTATCACATATGTATAAGCAGAGTTATGGATCTATGTAAGCACATGAAAGACCCCACATATATACCTGACACTTACTTTATATGTGCTTCTTCACTTGCTAATGCATATTAACAACCACGAGTTCATACCAATACGTCCAATTTCAAATCTAATACCACAGCATTCATTCTAGCTTGCTCCCTTTTCTGTATTTTTACCTTCTTTCTCTGACAATGAGAAGCACGGCTCCCTTTATTCTCCTTGTTACTTATGGATTTTCCTCTGTAAGAAATCAACTTGCTGAACCACGTGGGGTCTGCTACAGCACCGCTCCCACGCTTTCGCTGCCTGACGAAAGAGTTTGTGCTACCAGGATATGATGGAAAATCACCTTGTAAAACCTGATTCTAGAAATTGCAAGAGGCCGAGGGAAATGGAGCCTGAAATGCCAGACAGTCCACTGCTGTCCTCTCATGAAAAATCAGATTCCCCATTCTCTGACTATTCTGGATTATTTCATAAGGATTTGACCCTGGAGAAAGAGTTGAATGATACGAGCAGGGAAATTAATCTAATGTTTTTACATATACAAAGCTCGTAAGTGAGAGAGCAGCATTACATGCATCCTACATTAATGAGATAGATGGACTCTTCAAAGAAGCTACTACTATTGAGAATTTTCTGATACAAAAAAGAGAACTACTGAGACAGAGGCTTATAGTAATTGCAAACACACTGCACAAGTAAAATGTGTAAAATAAGTTGAGAATGTAAACCTGTTACTGTTGTAATAAAAGAAAGACCTTTATACTTTGAAAAAAAAAAAAAAAAGAAGAAGAAATCAACTTGCTTCTTCCCTTTTTCCAAAAATGCCTCCTGTGTCCTGCCCAGGCTCTGACATCCTGCACCAGGGTCCTGGACATGGCAGGCAAGTGAGCAGGAAGGAAGGAAACTTCCTGACAATTGCAATCCCACACTGGCATGATTTTACACAATTGCACTGAGAAATTCTGCATGCATTTTACATTTACTGTGCTGGGGACCAGGTACTGTGTGTGCTTCACATGCATCATCTCATTTAGTCCTTACAACTATTTTCTAAGGTGCATGGAATTCTTTCACTTATTCTCCAAAGAAATACCCTAAGACTTAGAGAGCTCGCACAGCAGGTAGCACAGCTAGGATAAAAACTTGATGGGTCTCATTCTAACATTCTCAAAATTAACTGTAAGAAATCTTAAGTATCTTAAATATATAACACCATCTACATATATGTTAGTAAACAGATTTTTATCTCAGTTCTTTGGGCTTGTACTTTATAAGCTTATAATTTTTTATAAATAATAAAAATGCCAAGCTTATCATTCATGTGCTTAGGATAACAGAATTCCAGTATAAAATATAGCTTTATTTAAGCCTCTAAACTTTTAAAATTTGCTATGTAGTTGCTAGGTAGTTTTTGAAGCTGGTTTTGAACTCACTGTGTAGCCCAGGTTGGACTTAAACTTGCAGTGACCCTCCTGCCTCAACTTTCTTTTTCCTTTGCTGTACTCTATTTTTATTTTTTAAAATAATTTTATTGAGAAATAGCAATGAGACAGTTTCAAAACTGATTACCAGCTCAATTCCAATAATCAATACATTGCATACCACTGTCTTAGCAGTCATTCACTGTACAAGATTCAGACATGATATCTTGTCCACACACACTATTTGAACAAATCTCTCCATTCACTGAGTCAAGAGAATGCAGCTGCAAATCTACCCCAACCACCCTGAACACACAGATGCAAAATGGTTGCTCATTTGTATCCCACTTTTTTGTTTAGTATGCCTCAGCTTTCCAAATCCTGGGATTACAGCTGTATGAAGGGTGCCACGCCTCCTGTCCTCTTGCAATTTGTTGGGACCCTGTGACCAATTCTGGCCAAAGTAACATGCACAGCTGTAACAAGCAAGAAGCCGTGGTCTTTCTTGTCTTGCTGAGGTAAATTTTAGGTGGCATAGCTACAGGATAGGGAAGGCTTTGTCATCCTAGCTCTCCGACCTACTTACTTCCTTTTCCCCACAGCCTTGCTGGCCAATGGTGAAAATTTTTGTGATAAGTGAGCCTTTAAAGTCACTGAGATTTTTTTACATCAATTCATTTCTGCCGCATAACTCACCCTATTCTGGTTCATCCCTCAGATCCCATTGAAATAGCAAAGAGGGGTTAGGGCTGTAGTTTGGTGGTAAAGCACATGCCTATCATGGGCAAAGCTCTGGGTTTGATGCCTAGCATCACATTTAAAAAAAGAAAAACATGAAAAGAAAAAAGACTCCTAATATTCAAAATGCCACTCAGTTGATAGTATATGAAAATGTCAATTGTGAGAGCTGTGGAGGGGAGAGAGAGAGAGAGAGAGAGAGAGAGAGAGAGAGAGAGAGAGAGAGAGAAAAGAAGGAGAAGAAGAAGAAGAAGAAGAAGAAGAA
>NW_004524600.1:5178294-5181188 GCF_000260255.1 Octodon degus | reverse complement strand
AGGAAGAGCAGGAGGAGAGAAGGAAAAAGTCCCAACATTTTGAGGCTATACATGTAGAACATAGCACTGAAGAATACAAAGAATATCAATTAAAAAGAAAAAAATGAGCAGGATGTAGTGGTATACACCTATAACCTCAGTTACTGCAGAGACAGGTAGAAGGTTTGCAACCCACAGCTTAAGCAACTTATTGAGAACCTCGTCTCAAAAAAAAAATTTTTTTTTAAATTTAATACAGGGTCTACAGGGTCTCACTAGGTAGATCAGACTCAGTGATTCTCCTCCTTACAGCTCCCAAGTGCTGGGATTACTGGCGTGCACCACCACTCCCAGTCTCAATCTCAATCAGTGGGGCCGGCACAGCAGGCCTGGGAATTAAATCCCTGGCTCCTGCGTTTGCCTAAGCAGTCGCTTTAATCTGCTGAACTGGTTTTTTTTTTTTTTTTTTTTTTTGGTATTTTAGGGAAGGGTCTCCAGGGTATGCAGGGTCTCACTACTATATTGAACTTGTAGTGATCCACTTGTTTTTACAGCTTCCCAAGAGCTGGGATTGCAGGTGCACGCCACCACACCCAGTCTCAACTGTTGTCTCAGCGCTTCCTGGGGGGTGGGGCCAGAACGGCAGGCCCTGGAATTGAACCCCTGGCCCCTGTGCCGGCTTGCAGGTGCTTTAACCCTCTGAGCTATTGGCTGGCCCTTCAAAATTTTTTAAAAAAATGTATGTGTGTGTGTGTGTGTGTGTGTGTATACTAAAGATGTAGCTTAGTGGTAGACCCCTGACCTAGCATGCACAAGGCCCTGCATTCACTCTCCAGTTAAAAAAAAAAAAAAGGAAGAAAAAAAATGAGCACCTAAATTCTTGGAATTCAAGACACATTGTCAACATCTTTGACCTATAATTTCATATGAATCATTCCTGACAGTGACTTCCAGCCTGACTTCTTTATTCCTACAGTGGCAATTCTTCAAGTCATACTTCCTCTTTCAAGAACATACGGATTTTGATTATAGGGTTTTTAAAGTTATAATTCTGAATCATTTTTCACTTGTAGGGAGTTAGAAATGCAACTTTACATCACCTTCAAAAACATTTTCTGGTTACACCGGGTTCAAAAGTGATTTAGACACTAACTGGTATTAGTTAAATCACAAATGCTAATCCCTTTGCCTGATGCACTTTTTAAAAATCTAGTCCTATGATAACATTTGTGCAGAAAAGAAGAGACAATAATATAATAAATTCTTATAGGGCTGGCCAGATAGCTCAGAGGGCTAAAGTGTCTGCTTAGGCAGAGTGCAGCAGCTGGGGTTTGATCCCCAGCTTGCCATGCCAGCCCTGCCCTGGGGATGTGCTGAGACAGCGCTTGAGACTGGATGTGGTGGCACAGGAGGATCACTACAAGTCTGATCTATGTAGTGAGACCCTGCACACCCTGTACTAAATACATACATATATATATAAAATGAATTCTGTCAAACCTATCATTATTTTATTTATTTATTTATCTATGCATTTGGTTCAGGGTCTCACTCACTATACAGCTTAGACTCATAGTGATTCTCCTGTTTTTTTCAGCCTCGCCAGCACTGGGATTAAGGGCATGTACCACCATGCCTGGTCTCAGTGGCTGGCTCAGTGCACATAAGTTGTTGGGGGCAGGGGGAGGAGGCTGACGTGGCATGTGGTGCTGGAGATCGAATCTGGGTCCCTGAGCTTGCCTCAGCAGGCACATAGTCCCCTAAGCTGTCTTGCTGGCCCTTGATTTTATAATTGTTAGTATTTTATCACTGTGCTTTATTTTTTCTGCTGCTGAGGTATTATAAAATTAGTCTTAGACATTGTAACATTTAATCCTTAGATACTTCAGTTAAAGGTATTTTCTTATATAATTATAATACTATCACTATGCTTAATAAATGAACCATGTAGTTTCTTCATAATATCTGACAACCAGTCTATATTCATATTTTCTCAAATGTCCTGAGGATATATTTTTATACATTTTTTTATAATGTATTTTGTTTTGAAGTCTAAACTAGGTCCATTTATCAAATTGGATTGCACAGTTTTTAGTCTCTGCTCATCATTTTATCTTCATCTTCATTTGTTTCATTTTAATATTCTATTTTTTAATTCTCATTTTGCAAATCTTTCCTTTTTGTTGAGGAAATTTGAATGAGACAGAAGTTTCACTTTGTATTTGGAGAGATCTGTTATCATTTTTAAGCATTTCATATCCCTGGTCCTTAAACAAAGAGATAGTCAAGAAACAAAAACCATATGTGATAAATGCTGTCTTTCTAAACTAAATCATTCAAATTATCTAGCTAGCCGAGGAGTGGTGGCACACACCTGTAAAACCCAGAACTTGGAAAGCTGTGAGTTCCGGGCCTGCCTGGGCTAGGTAGTGAGTTCAAGACCAGCCTCAACTACATAGAGAAATTGTGTCTCAAAAAAAAAAAAGAAGACAAGAAAAGAAGTTCTAGCTAATAGGGTGCTAGAGAGTAAAACAAAAATTTTATGGATCGTATGACAAGTTTTTCAGGTTTGCAAAGTTCATCTTGATCAGAAAAGGTTGTAAAGGCCTCTTAAGAAATAAGGCTTTTCTTATTCCTCAGGGAAGATTTCTAGGCATAAACAAATAAGATACAAAGACATTCTTTTATTTTGGTTTTTGAGATGGTCTTGTTACATTTCCCAGTCTAATCTCAAACTTGTGGGTTCATGTGACTTTCTCACCTTGACTGCTTGAGAAACAGCATTAAAAAAAAAAATCTTTTATTTATTTGGTACAGGGTCTTGCTATGCAGCTTGGACTTACAGTGATCCTCTTGTCTCAGCCTCCCTAGTGCTGGGATTGTAGGCGTGAGCTGCCAGGCTCAGTATCTGGGCT
>NW_004524600.1:5169344-5170937 GCF_000260255.1 Octodon degus | reverse complement strand
TGAAAATTTTAGAAAATAGTAACTTGTAATAACTCCCAGCTAGGGAACTGGTAAGAGGAAACTATAATCACTACATAAAATGCAGAACCTAGTCCTGCTGGAGACCTGAAGAACCTTCCAGAAGTTAGCTAATTTCCAGAGGCTCTGGATTAGTTTACAGCCAACCCTGTTACTACTGTGTCACCTGCAGCTTGTGCCAAGAAGAAAGGCGACATTGCCAAGGGTGGGAAAGTATTTGTTGAGGATGATAGGCACAGCTTCACAAAACACCAACTAGCAGGGCTGGGGAGATGTAGCTCAGCAGAATAAGTGCTTGCCTGGTAAATGCAGAGTCCTGAGTTTGATCCCCAAATGCCACAAGCAAAACACAAGCTAGCAGAATTGCAATTCTCACTTATTTCAAGATGTCATTATTAAAATTTTTCTAAAAACCCCAGACATTGTCCTGGGTGCTATAGTGTAGTAGTTATTTCAGGCATTCATCCTCAGCCAACACAAACAGGAGACTGCATAGCTACAGAGGGAACTACGTGGCACTGAAAGAGAGACTAACTCCATTATTTGCTACACTATTATGAAAAGCAATTTCCACTGTCTGCAAAAATATCTTCTGAATAAGCAGACAATAGCAGTAGATTATCTTTTTATTAGTACATGCTTTATTAGTACATGTTTAGAGTATATGATGTTTATGTTCCTTTTAACAAGTGGGTACATGTACTGAATATATCCTGATTCTTTTTATTCCTCTTCTCCTCCCTAACCATTTTTCTCCCTTCATCTCTAGATTCCTTTTCCCCATTTTCATAATCATTATTTAGTTCATATTGGAACATATGAAGGTTTTTTCATTCATTGAGGACAATTGGTATATGTAAATGATACATCCTAAATCTTTTACATCCCTTTCCCCCTCTGTCCCTCTAGGAACCGGTCCCATTTGTAAAATATCTATCTTCCTGTTTACTTTTTTATCAATCATTTATTTTGATCTTTATTTATACTTTGGATTGCACAAATGAGAGAAACCATACAGTATTTCAGTTTGCGTATCTGATAATTTCACTTAACATTATGTTTTGGGCCGGGGAGATAGCTCAGTGGAATAAGCACTTCCCTGGCAAGCGCAAGGGCCTGAGTTCAATCCCCAGATCTGGAAAAAACCCAAAAAAACAACAACAAAAACCCGTTATGTTTGAAGGCATCTCCATGTCCCTAGCGATGTCTTGAATTCATCTTTCTTATAATTGAGCTATATGCCATTATTATTTTTTTTCTTGATGGTGTCAGGGATTGAACTCAGAACCTTGTACTTCCCAGGCTAGCACTTATTCCACTGAGCTATCTCCCTGACCCACCCTATATGCCATTATGTCTAGACACCACAATTTCTTTACTCATTTGACTCTTGATGGACATTTAGGCTGCTTTCAGGCTTTAGCTATTATGAATTGTGTTGTTATAAACATCAGTATTATGTAACTCTGTAATACGATATTCTTAGCTCTTTTGGAAAGATACCCAGAAGGGGTGTAGCTGCGTTGAATACAATTTGTAGTTTTATTTTTTTGAAAAATCTTCATACACATTTCC
>NW_004524600.1:5166990-5168764 GCF_000260255.1 Octodon degus | reverse complement strand
CCAGATTTTAATGTACCCAGCTGTTGATCCTAACTCTGCCAGCCGCTGCACTCCTGAGGGACAGAAGAGAGCCAGAAAGGCTCTTGAGCTAGCTCTGAAAGAGGCTGTCTGGAGTGGGGTGGAGGCAAATTCTGGGACACAGGGACAATCAGCTTATGAAGGTGTCTCTGCAGACACTCCCCAGTTATATCATCAGAACAGGTCAGAGACAGAGCCAGAATTCCTTGGGGAGGGGCCTGTCTTTACCTAGGGCTCTAGAACTTAAGCTGAGAATACAGAAAAGGACAACAGGCATGGGAGGCAAAGGCCAGTGGCTGCTGGACATTATTCCTGTACCCTTCGTGACCTCACTGTGAACCTCACAACAAACGGCACAAGTGAAAACTACTGTACTGGCCAGGTATTTTTTTTTTTTTTTTTTTTTTTTTTTTTTTTTATTTTTTTTTTTTTTTTTGTTTTTTTTTTTTTTTTGTGGTGGTGGGGGGCACAGAACCAGGGACTGAACTCAGGCCCTTGTGCATGCTAGGCAAGCATTTATTCTACTGAGCTATCTCCCCAGACCTTAAACTACTGTACTGGAGGTGCCTTGTTCTTCTTTGAAGAGACCTGCCTGTGCCAAATCATCCTTCTTTATCAGCCATCTTTCTGCTACTTTGAATCTATTAAACCTGAAAAGAAGCACTGTGGAACAGTTTGCTGGTTTTCCCCAAAACCTACTTTACTGCCTGAGTTTTTTAGAGGAAGTCCAGAATGGAGCCTACAGTTTCCAGCATCCATTGCACGTGACTCAACTCTGGCTAGTGGGAAGTACTGGCATGTGTTGGGCAGTACCCATAAGGGAACAGGCAGCTCTTCCTCCTGTCCAGTGGGACTGTGGATTGGGTATGGGTGTGTTGGCTGAAACCACACACAAATGCACCCACAAGATAGATCACTTTGCTCTCTGTATTGAGGATAGCAAAGCAACTAGACAGAGGGAGGTTGTGGGCCTGCCAACAGTGGAGCTGCCTAGGGACTGTCACAATGTAAGGGCCAGATAAGCCACACATCTCAAGCCTGTGTCTTGTTGCTCAGACCAAGTCCTAAATGATGGGAGAGCTGTTGCCTGCTTCAAGTTGAAATAATTACTGACATTGTTTGAGTGCTTCCTCTATTTGAGACTGTTTTTGAAGAATTTTAGGTTTGTTAACTCAATAAAACAGTACCATGAAGGACTATTTTAAATCTTCACATTGTAGATGAGGAAACTGAGTCAGAGGGATGCCATATAACTTGCTCAAGGTCACATAGCTAGTAAGTGGCAGGGGCAGAACTTGAATCAGGTGGTGACTCAGAGCACAGGCAGTCTTACCACCTGTGACCCAGGTCGGTATGCGCAACTGAAGTCTAAATCCAGCCTGATGCCGACACAGCCACACCCGTTCATTTATAGGTTGTAGATGGCTGCTTTTGCCGCGTTACCGCAGAGGGGAGCAGTTTTAATAGCGATCCAGGGTCCTCCTGATCCAAAAAAATTTAGAAAACATTTCCTGACCCCAGTTACACAATATACTCAACCTGATGTGGAAAAATGTAAATCTATATACAAGACAAACAAGTAATGATAATTAACTGTTGAAAACAGGATTTCCCTAAGTGTTAAACAACATTTCTTTTAGTGGTGGCTTTTTTGTGCAAGACACATCATTAGACCCTTTCCATAATTATTTTGTTTATTCTTGTTTTTTCTTCTTCTGTATTTTAGGGAAGGGTCTATAGAGTGTTCAGGGTCTCA
>NW_004524600.1:5156369-5165710 GCF_000260255.1 Octodon degus | reverse complement strand
TAGTTGTAGGATTGTTATAAAGACAGGTAATCCACATTTGGTGCTGAGTAACCTGTTGCATAGTAAACTTTCAATAGTATTAACACTGATCATTGGGGGTGGAACTGGATTATTTGTTTTATGACTTTGTAATGTTATAACCCAAGGTTCAATTATAGTTAATGGGGATTTCTTGATTACTGCCTCTATCCAGCACTGTGCTAGGATTTATAGGGAATATATCATTCAGTTATGCCAAAGAACTTGGAATTTAAGAATATAAAAAGGATATTGGTCTATGCTATTTCTTTTCTATAATGTACTGACAGGTTTTAGTATCTGGGTTATGTTTGCTGTATAAAATGAATTGAGAAGTTATTTTTTTCTTTTCTGTTTTCTGCTTTCTATCTGAATTTGCATAGGGTGGGTATTATTTCTTTCATGTTCTTTAAATGCCTAAGATATTCCTTAAATGTTTAGTATGATATTTCTTTCTTAGATTCTAATTCACCGGAAGAACCATGTGGGAAAGATTGAGAGTATGAATTCAAATACTTTGGTAGATACCAGATTGTTCAGATTTTGCATTTCATATGTGTAAACTTTTATAAGTTTTTAAAAGTTTTAAAGTTGTACTTCAGAAATCTGTCAATTTAATATGAATTAAGTTTATTATCATGAAATTATTAATCATATTCACTCTAGGAACTGTAGAGTCTAAAATGGTACCCATTTTTTATTTCTAATATTGAAAAATTAACTTTTCCTCTGTCTTATTAGGGTTTTATCAATGTGATTAACTTTTTAAGGAATCAATTTTTGACTTTTAAAAATTCTTCTATTTTTGTTGCACTCACTGAACTGTGCCTGGATTTTTATTATTTCTTTTCTGCTTACTCCGAGTTTATCTTGCCCATCTTTTTCTAGCTTCTTAAGGTGGAAACTTGATTCCTGGAGGATTTGTCTTAAGCCTTTCTCTCTAATACAAGCATTCAAAATTGTAAGATTTCCTTTAGGTGACCTGTAGATTTGATGTGCCATATTTCCCTTAGTTTTCAGCTTGAAATATTTTCTAACTTGTCTTGTGATTTCTTCAATGACTCAAGAGACATTTTAGGGGCCTGGTGAGATGGCTCAGTGGTCTAAAGCACCTACTTAGAACAAGCTAAGCTTAAGCGAGGCACGGTGACCGCGGTTCAATCCCCCAGCACCACATGCCGGCCAGCCCCGCTCCCTGGTGGGCTGAGCTGGCCACACACACTAAATAAATAAAATAAAAAAAATTTTTTTTAAAAAGAGACATTTTAATGTGTGGAAATCTATAATATTTGAGGTTTTTTTAGATATTGCTGCAGATTTCTAATTTATTTCACTTTTGGACTTTAAAAATCAAGCCTTTCAGAATGCATTGAAATGCTTGTGATCCAGTTTAGTGAGTGTTTTATGTGTACTTGCTAAAAATGATTACTTTCAGTGGCTCAGTGTGGTATTTTGTAAGTGTTTATATTAAGACAAAGTTGTTGCTTGCATTATTCAAATGTTAATGTTTGTGGTGGTCTGTCAGTTCTTTCTTAGTGGTTTATCAGTACTACCAGTTCTTTTTTTCCCCCATCATTTACTTATTTATTCAGTTAGTTATTTGGTACATGGCACAGGGTCTTGCTATGCAGCTCGGACTCCCAGTGATCCTCCTGTCTCATCCTCCCCAGCACTGGGATTACAAGTGTGTGCCACCACACCCAGTTTTTGTTGCCAGCAGGGTGTACCCAGGGTTCTGGGACCAGCATGGCATGCAGTACCAGGGACAGAACTGGGGTCCTTGTGCTTGCCAGACTGGCACTTAGACCACCAAGCCATCTCCTCAGCTCAGTACTATCAATGCTTGAGTGGACCATGTCAGGATCTCTAGCCAAATCCATTTCTGCTTTTTCCTTCATTTCTCTCATTCTTCGCTACTTGTTATTTGAAATACTGTGGATTGTTGTGTGTTTCTGATATTGTGGCCTCTTTTAGCTATGAAATATCCCTCTAATAACACTCCTAACGTTTTGTCCAAAATTCATGGAGCCAACTTCATTTTCTTTTGACTTTTATTTATTTATTTTTCCACTTATGTACTTGGTACAGGGTCTCACTATGGAGCTTGGACTCATAGTGATCCTCCTGTTTTCAGCCTCCCCAGCTCTGGGATTACAGGTATGTGCCTCCACACTCAGATTCAGTTGCTGGTTCAGTGCACCCTGGGGGTGGGGCCAGTGTGGCATGCAGGACTGGGATTGAACCCTGGTCCCTGCGCTTTCCAAAGCAGGTGCTTAGTCTGCTGAGCTATCTCACCGGTCCTCTCTTGATTTTTTATTTTGACTGTATATGTGTGTCTGTTTAAAACATAGCTCTTGGAGGGAGCAACTAGGTTTTGTTTTGAGACAAAGTCTTCCTATGTAGTTAATGCTGGCCTTTCACTTACTATGTAGCCCAAGCTGGCCTCAAACTTGTGATAATCCTCCTGCGTCAGCCTCCTGAGAGCTGAGATTACAGGCATGCACCACCATACCTGGTAGATAGGTCTTGCCTTCCATAATTTAAGTCTGCTGTCTTTGTAATTCTTTCTTAATTGTCCTGTGTCATATTTTACTCCACTTTTTATTCTTTTTCCCCTTGAAGTGAAACTGACAGAAGACAAACCAACAAGAGAAAAGCAAACATCTCGTGGAAACCACAGCTCATATGCAGATGCCAGGCAGTCACCATGAGCTCAAGGGGATGCTTAGACCTTGGGATTTCACAAACAGCCATACACTTTCAGAGAAGTACAAGAAGTGGGAGAAACTAATAGTAGATAGAAATTATTTTAATAGGCTTGTTTGCTGACCCTTGCAGTTGCCAACTTTGTTTTCTTCACAGCCAAATCTCTGTGGGAAGAAGAGGTAAGGGACTACCCTCATTTCTCAGAAGTTTTTGCTTTTTTTTGTCAGATAAGGGAGGCCCTGAGGAGGCTTCTCTTTACAGCAGTTGATTTTCATTTGTCTCCAGCTCAAAATAAAATAATCTTTATTTTGTATCAACATGGCATATTTTAGGGTGGCATATTTGGATCTCCTACACAACACACACACACACACACACACACACACACACACACAGCTAATGTTGTCATGTATATTACATATATCTTGAGCGCAGAAGGCTGACATTTTTTGTGTAAAGGGACAGCAGGGTTGGGGAAGTTCCCTTTTTAAAAAAAGCGACAGAAGAAGCTACAGACTCCCACTCTCTCCAGGTACAGCTGCCCTCTTTGAAAAGTAAGCAGCACTGGGACCAGGGAGATAGCTCAGTAGAATAAGCACTTGCCTGGCAAGCACAAGGGCCTGAGTTCAATCCCCAGTTCCACCAAAAAAGGAAAAGAAAAGAAAAGAAAAGAAAGGAAAGTAAGCACCACTCCAATTTGGGCCTGCTTTTGATCACTCTCCAGAGCTTTCAATGTTTTTTGAAAGGTTTTTTGTTTTTTGTTTTTTTTTGAGGTTTAGTTTTACCAAGTTATTCAGTCAGTACCCAAATCTAATCCCTGCAGTCAACCCTTTACAGAACATTTTGCAAGATGTCAAGGCCCTCCATTGAAATCAGTTGGTAAACACCACCTGGGGCAATGTGTGAATGAGATTGAGGTTTGTCATGAGGGCCCTAATGCTCTAGCAGAGATGAGACCTGGTGGTTGTCCAGAAGCTGACCCCAACCTGGCTACTGGGAAGGGGCTGGCCATGACACATGGCCTGCTCTCGATTCTCCTTTCTTGACCAGCAGCCCGTACGAATGAGTCAGACTACAGGAAATTACCACTGTTGAGTGCTTTGTGAACTTGAAAAACATAAATAGTATAAGTTCAAGCAAATAGTGTCTAACAGGATATGAGTTTCAATCCTTCTCAAATATATTTTTCATTTAGTTAAATACTAGAACTACATACTGAATTTTGCTATATATAGACATGCAGGGTCAACATAGTCTGTCTGACACATAGGGTTACAGCTATAAAAGACAGAGGTAGGTGAGCACCCCATTAAAAGAAATCCATGTTATAGACATGCAGACACCAGTAGCGAGTACTGTCAATGTTCCTAGGCTCATAATAACATCGCCTCATACACTATCCTGGTGATTTCCCAAGAATACTATGAGAAGGCTCAAATGGGCTTTATTCTCTTCTTTTGAGAGATGAAGAAGTGCTACATACTTTGGGAGCAACACTACATGCCACTGTTAAAAACGTCGCTGTTAATTACTGTGTTCTGAGAGGAAGGAGTTGATCATGCTTCATAGTCCTGAGAGGGCATTAGCCAGTGCTGCGGACTGCTAGGATTGCTGGATTTAGAACAGAAAAAAATGAGAACGAGCTATTGAGTTAAATTTGAAATTCAGATAATGACATTTTTTTTTATCATGTATCCAAAATTCAAATTTAACTGGAAGTCTTGGCTAATTAAACTGGAAACTTCACAGTCTCCCTTTGGCGCTGCCAAGCTACATCCTAAAGACACGTGCCTCTGACTGAGATGTTCACGACTTTGTTTCAGAGAGGATGGAGGCAAACCCAGCCAGAGGCCAAGTTCACAAGCCACTCTGAGTCACCTGAGCATGCTCATAAAGAATATCTTCCTCTTGAGAGCTCCTATAAAAATAATAGATTTACGAGGAGTTTTCTGTGCTCTCTAATTATTCATTCATCAGTTGCTACAAAGTCATATTGAGTTTGATAAATATTTTTGCTGCTCTTATTCTCCGTGGAATAAACAGAGAATGATCAGGAGGCTGACTCACTGGCAGCTTGGCAGGCCAGGAAAGGGCAGGCAGCAAGCACCAGACTGGGCCGTAAAGCCCGGCTGCTAGTGGTCTACAGGCTGGGTGGTCTTTGGGGTGGCCCCGGGGACATTAAAGTCCAAATAATGAGCAGATTGTTTCTGTTATGTGAGAAATCAAAAGCACAAAGATCCAAATAGATGATAGCTGTTGGGAAATAGGAAGAACATGTTTACATGGGAAGGGGGAGGGCGATAGGAAGGAAGGGTAAAAAAAAGAATCATGTGTACCAACTCCCCATGATGAAAGTGGCGATTATGTGCTGAATATATGTACTAATTTTTTTAAAAAAGCAGAGGGGAATAAAGATGCACAACTTTCAAAAGTTTCACATTCTTAGCAGCTTAACCAAGGGAACAGGATATAGACTTGAACAGAAACATTCACAAAGGAAGCCATCCAAGACAGTTGTTTTTCCTCCCTCAAAAAAAGAGAATAGGGTCCTTACTCTTTTTTTTTTTTTTTTTCTTCTCTACACAAGCAAAGTTGAAGTATCTGGTCAGAGCCTAGTCAAAGAAGGTACCTGGAGAAGCAAGAACGTTTCATTCTGTAATAATAACAATAGATCATAAATATCTCTTGTATCAGGCACTTGGCATGTTTGGTCACATTTAATCTTCACAAGAAGTCTCTGGGTACTGATTGTACCTCTCGTACTGATGGGAAAATTTAAGTTCAAAGAGCTCAGGAGGCTCAATGAGATCTATCCTGCTGCTCTGTGGTGGAGGTGAAGGCCAAACCCAGGCCCTGAGGAACTTAAACACATGCACCACATCTGCACACACACTTTGATCCCCACATCGTAGAAGCCCAGAATGCCCAAATCTGATTCAATCATTTGTCTTTTAAGACATCGTTTACATTATTTTTTTCTACTTTATCTTTTTGTATTCTAAAACCATCACAGTGTAAAAGACATGCAGACACCAGTAGCGAGTACTGTCAATGTTCCTAGGCTCATAATAACATCGCCTCATACACTATCCTGGTGATTTCCCAAGAATACTATGAGAAGGCTCAAATGGGCTTTATTCTCTTCTTTTGAGAGATGAAGAAACTGAGTCACAGAAGGTATGTGAGTATTCAGGGACTGGAATGGAACCAACACACATTCTTTGGCTCTCTCCATTATCCTCATTGAAAGATTGAGGAGATTACAATTCCTGCAATTGTTTGGATCTGAAATGTTTCCCAAAGTGGCATTATTGAGAGGTGAAGAGACCTTTAAGAGGTGGGGCCTAATGGGAGGTCTTTAGGTCATTAGGTCTTTAGGTCACTGTGCCCTAAAAGATTCTAATTTCTTCCTCTCTTTTACATTGCAGTCATGAAGTGTAGTTTACTTTGTCACATCATCCCACCATGATGTGCTGCTTTACCACAGGCCCAAATGCAATGGGGTGAGCCTCCTATGAATTGAGATCTCTAAAACTATGAACCAAATAAACCTTTCTCTTTGATCATCTCAGGTATTTATTACAGCAATGGAAAGCTGACTAACTTAGTACAGCACCTAATCTCCAACTTGTATAATATACCTTTTTTGTTCCACATGTTTCTCAACCCTCTGTTAGGACTGATGCCTAGAAATAGGACTACCCCACTAGCTCATCCTCAGAGGCTTCCTTATTCCAGTATGTCCTGCAGTGATGTCTACCCCTAGACATCTGACCCACCTGCATGGCCTCACTGGCTACTCCCATTCAGTGATGCGGGTCCATGTAATGTTCTCTTACTACATACCTTAAACCCCGGTTTCTTCGCAGGAGCTCATACGTACAGTGGACTGAATTAAAATCGAGGTTGCTTTTGCCTCAGTGAGACTTGTGTTCTTTTTTTTCTTTTTTTTCACTACTACTATCCAACTATGTGACTTTGGGAAAGTTACTACCTGTTGAAAATCTATTTTCTAATAGGTCGAAGATAGGGAGAGAGTAGAGATTCTGTAATTAACATGTCTAGCATGATGTATAACACTAAATGGTGATCAAGAAATGGTGTTTAGGCCAGACATGGTGGCGCACACCTATCGTCCCAGCACTTGAGAGGCTAAAGCAGGAGGATTACTATGATTTTGAGACCAACCTGAACTGCACAGTGAGTTCAAGACCAACCTCAACTACACGAGACCCTGTCTTTAAAAAAGCAAAACAAAACAAAACAAAAAACCAAAAAAATCCCAAAACCTATCTGTCCCTTTTCTTTCTTCTTTCTTTCTTTCTTTCTTTCTTTCTTTCTTTCTTTCTTTCTTTCTTTCTTTCTTCTTTCTTTCTTTCTTTCTTTCTTTCTTTCTTTCTTTCTTTTTGTCAAATAAAAGATGGTTTATTTGGGGGGAAGAAAAAGAGTATAGACAGGTAGTAGGGGCCTTTGGAGCTTAAAGACCCCTTGTCCTCATTTTTATTTAACTTCTACATATTCTTCAAGATTCTTGACTCCCCAACCAGTTCAAGGTAATCCTCTTTTGTCTGGAATTAGCATGGATTTACCCTGTGGCACTCAGTTCTTGTGGCCCTGTACTTATTTTGTGAATACAAAGCATGTCCCAACTAAGGTCACAGTTACTGGGGGTTAGAATGTAAACATGTCTTTTGGCAGACACAGCCTCACCTGAAGAAGTCCTGCAATCTCTTCCACTGCAGAAGCCCTTTACTCTTCACTCCCTACTTCCAGACAGTGTATCACATTTCTTAACGTCTCCCAGGTTCCCCGCCCCTCTACACCCCTGCCTTGGGGCTGGTCCTCATCAAGCTAGAGGATTCAGCAGCTTCCTCACTCTTCCTTTTCACGTGCTTGTTTTCCCTTTTGTCCAGCCTTCAACTGGCTGCTTTACAGAGCCTGGTAAAATATGAATCAGGCCCTGCTGCACTGCTGTCTAAAATCCCAAATGGCTCAGCAGGCTTTGGGACTCAGCCCACTTTCCTTGTCAGAGAGCATGAGGCCCTTTTGGCTCTGGTTCTTGATTCCCTCTGTAGATTAACCTGCTGGGCTGTGCTCCTCATACACACTCACCCCCAGCCTCACACCGTCAGCACACTGCACAATCCCTACGCTCAAGGCCTGGGTCTCAAAGGCATCGCTCCCTTTGCCTGCAGCTCCCCTCTGCCACTCTCTGCATTGTTCTTCTTAAAGCCTTTCCCCACCCTTCTCCCTCAGACGGAATTAAATGTCTCTCACTTATGCCCACATGAACTACAATTGTTTATTTGGAGAAATTTGTCAAAAAAGTCGAGCACTTTTGAATATGTGGTATCAATGTGTCCCTCAAAGTTCATATGTTGGAAGCTTAGCTCCCAAACTCATATGTTAGTGGTATTAGGTGGGCCTTTTGGGAGGAGCAGTAATTAGGATTAGAAGAGGTCATAGGATTAAGAGGCCCTCCCATGTGTTGGCGTGAGTAGCTTAATAAGAAGGGGTAGTGACCCGAGATAGTACACTTGCTCTGCCTTGCCATCTGATGCCTCCTCTGTGCTTTGATGCATCAAGAAAGCCCTCACCAGATGTTGGTACCTTGATAATGGACTTCTCCATCTCCAGAACCACGGGCAAAAGACTTCCTTTCTTTATAAATTACCTCGTCTCAAGTATTCAGTGATATGAACAGAAGATGAACTAAGGCAGAGATTAAGAAGGTGGGTGCCACCCAGGTGAGGCCAGGCCAGGGCATCCCAAGCCATCTTACCAGGTGGGATCAACAAGGGCAGAGCCAAGCTCCTGGCCTATGAGGCTGAGGAGTCAGCATCAGCATGCTGAGAGGGAGCATGGTCTTGCAGGTCAGATTCTTCTCTAATTTGGCTCACACAATTGACCAGTTGCTGTCAGAAAGCTACTTTATTGCTTTATAGTGGAACCACAGTGCTAGACATGAGGCTACGCCAGCCAACACGTGCTCCCCCTCCTCCCATGTGGAGAGACAAGTTGTTCTCAGACGGTTGCTTGGAGCCAGATGAGAAGAATAAGCCCCCGTGCTGTTTGATGTCAAGCTTAGTCACCTTTAATGTCCTGCTGTTTGACGTGGATAGTTGAGTCCCAGGCAGGATCTGTCTGTACCTGAGGATGCTTCAGGGGTACAGCACCTTTAATCTGTCCACAGCCTGTGCGTGAGTGTATTTAATTAAACTTTACCAGAGCTGGGGAGAGAAGCAGGAAGTAGAATGGAGGAAAATTTATGTACCAGAGCTTGCCACAGTGGTGTGCCAAGAAGTTACAGATATGATGTTGTGACATTGCTGCATCAATGTCCCCATTTTCTAAGGCCATCCGTATACCAATTTTATACAAAGCCTTATAGACAGTTCTTCATAAACTGTTCATTTTTAAGAAGTTCTTTGCGGAAAAAAAAAAAAAGGAGGGGGACCAGAGAGATGGCTCAATAGAATAAGTGCTTCCCTGGCAAGCACAAGGGTATGAATTCAATCCCCAGTTCCACCAAAAGGAGGAGGGAGAAGAAGAAGAAGAAGAAGAAGAAGAAGAAGAAGAAGAAGAAGAAGAAGAAGAAGAAGAAGAAGAAGAAGAAG
>NW_004524600.1:5141908-5156269 GCF_000260255.1 Octodon degus | reverse complement strand
AGAAGAAGAAGAAGAAGAAGAAGAAGAAGAAGAAGAAGAAGAAGAAGAAGTTCTTTTCTGCCAAGTAGCAGATCCATTTGACCTTGTCTTGAACTTCTAGAAATGTTTAGCATAACTTATTAAACTAAATGAAACTTGGGTGAAGGAAATTCCATTTCACTCAAACAATAACCACAAAGCTCATGTTACTAAATCATCCCTCAGTGTCTGTAGAACTAGTGTACAGTAAGTCTCCTGTGTCACCCTGCTCATGTGAACTCTACCCACAGGCCAGGCTTGACATTCACAGGTACCCCTACACTGATCTGGGGGCCTTGAGCTACTCTGCCTGGTAGGATGATGCACAATGTGAAGGCCTTGGATAGAGTCTATGTGTCTACCATTAGCAAGTGATTTTACAAAATATATTGAAGACATGTTTTTCTCCCTGGGCACAGCCTTATATTTCATTTGCCTAGTGCCACATGAGAGTGCAGAGCTGCCTGTGGTTCACAGCATTAAGTCGACTATGGAGCTCAGCTGTGCAATAGCTCTGCTCACAAGTCCCTAAGCTGGCCTGCCGTGGGGGCTTTTCTTAAAGTATACTTTGCTGGGGAGTAGTTATTTATTTTGATGATCAAAATAATGCATGGGTGTTGTCAAAACTAGAAATATAGGAATATTATAGCTGGCATTGGAGTTCTAGGTCCACACATAAGCCATCACCAAGTTCTGTGGAGTCGATAGCCTAGACTCCTGTGGAACATGCCATCTCTTCCCTGCCTTTCAGGATGTTTCCTCTAGGAACTTTCCTTTGTCCATCCGCTTCTCAGCTTGCCTAGATCACAGAAGAGCATCTGTCCTGCTGCTGCAGAAGAGCCTTGGTATGATTCTCGTTTGACCAGGAAGGTCAAACCCTGGCCATTTCTATCCTGCTTCCTTTCCCAGCATCCTCAGCTCACACCACTCTCCCCTCTGCCCTTGAGTGTTTTACCATGGCCTTATTGTACACTGCAACTCAAAGACAGGTGTTATCCAACCTGAGTGCCTTCTCACAGGCTGTTACTTCTGCTTAACCATCCTTTTTTCTGTCTTGCCTTGCCAGTTTGTATTCAGCCTTCATGTCTTGGCATAAACACAGTGTCCTCAGGAGGTGCTCCCTGCCTCCCAGATGAGGCTAATTCCCTTGTCCTCCAGGGTCAACACTCTTAACCTGGGCCTAATTTTCCCCATTGGGTTGGTACAACTCCTTATTCTTGCTCAGGGTACTTCATGGCCACAAAGGTAGCATCCGATCTAGCCTTGTTTCCAGGGTTCTTGCATCATATTAGAAATCTGCAAGTTTGTGGATGGATGGATGAATTCATGGCTCTCTTATGAATTCAGAATCATAATGGAGGAGAGTTGCTGTCATTCAGCAACAAGGGAAATGTGTTTGCTGCTGTGTTTGCTACATAAACAGCCTTTAGAAAGTTCTTGACTGCTGCAACTCTACAGAATTACAGAGAGATTCATCCGACTCATGGAAGATGGCCACTGCTTGTGTTGGTACCAGGTGTATTAAAAAAATACCTTCTCTGATTATGTGTGTTTTTAAAAAATTTCCTTCCTATATTTCTAGTTTTGACAACACCCATTCATTATTTTGATCATCAAGACTACCAACTACCAACTCCTCCCCAGCAAAATATACTTTTAACAAAAGTATCCGGCAAGAGGAATTTGCTGTTAAGGTTCATTTTTCTTGCAAATACATTTCCTCTGGTTGGAAAGGGGAACAAGCTTTCCTTCTCTGCTCCACGTACCACGGAAGAAAGGGCGTAAAGAGGAAGTGGAGTGTGCGTAAATGGTGCCAATGAATCTTCTTTAAAGATATATATAACACAGTCACCAGTGATAGAGTGCTCACTCCTTTTGAAAAGAGCGAGACCCGCTGCCTTCCCACCCCAAGGCCATGGCTGTGCAAAGTGATCGTTTAAACCCTTTTTTTCTTCTGTACTTTTTATCTTTTGCTGAATAGGTAAGAGAAGAAATTTAAGAAAAAGTCTGTGGAGTAGATTAGATAGCAGCTGGAGTATAAAATGAGCTGAAGAGTTAGGGGACATGAGAAAGGTGACCAGCGGTTCCAGGTTTCCTGGACCAGAGAAATTACTTGTGCTAGAGATTTCAGTTCCAAAGACAGAATGATCTGCAAAAATAAGTATGAGTTGGTGCCTGTGTTACCTGATGGCTGGTGAGGCAGCAGATGCAGCCCTAGAAGAGCTCTAAGAGCCCCCACTATGGTGTCACGTGCCACATATCCCCAAAGTACCACCTGCAGACCTCTTAGCTTTATCATTTTCTAGAGAAATTTTGAAGGTTAACTCTGGCCTGAAATTAGAAACCAGATCATACTTTTATCATTAGCATCTCACTTTGTTGTTTTGTTTCTAGAATGAAATCCTTTAAACTTTTGTTTTAAAATTACTTCTGATTAAAGAACAAGCAAGACCCTGGCATGAAGTGACATCTTGATAGATTTAAACTGTCAAAATTTTTCCTTTTAACCTACATTGAATGCAAATTTCAGTTCCTAAAAAAGCCAAATAAGGTAATAAATAATAAGGGAAGAAGGTTTATCTTTTTCCAAACTGATGACCTAGTAGTAAAATTGCTGACTGAGGAAAAACACATGGACAGTTCACGCTAACACAGCGACACCCTACGTGGCTTACAGAGGTTGTTATTGTTAAAAACACTTAGCACAGGGGCCGGGGAGATGGCTCAGTGGAATAAGTGCTTCCCTGGCAAGCGCAAGGGTCTGAGTTCAATCCCCGGTTCTGCCAAAAACAACAACAACAACAACAACAACAAAAACACTTAGCACCACTTTCTAACACCACCTCTGACATTCCTACAGGTCATGGGGGCATGTGCCATTATTGTGGCTTATAGAAGATTGAGAAGCCACCTCTGTCTTCCAGGCCAGCAGCTTCTCCTTCTGTGCTCTGCTACATTTCCTTTCCTTCAAGGCAGGGCAGAAAGTTTCTACTCCCCTGCAGCTCTCTGGCTGGATCCACTGGTCAGAGCAGAAAAGTTATACTGCCCAAGACTGAGTATGTCCAGCTGAGTGACAAAGATGAACCGGTCCTTTTATTTAAGGGACATTCTCTAGGCACTTGCTCTTTGTCGATCAAGAAGAGGTGGCTGAGGTCATTTTATCTCAAGGTTAATGACAAAGTTCAGGCTTTTTGCTTTTTGTCACATCTTCATTTTGAAAATATATAGGGTCTCTCATTTTACAGTTGAGAAAACAAAGATTGCTGTAGTCACATCCTTAGAATTCTTCACAGAAAACGCAGAGACCTTGAAAGAAGCAGCGAGGCTTAGAGGTCAGAGTCACCTGCAGGCCAGGCCTCAGGGCAGGTGTTGTTCTTAGATAAGAACTTGTGCCAGGTAGGGAGGTTTTGATCAGGAGACAGAATCACCTGGAGTTAAACAAGTAAAACAATACTCTGGAGTATCAGAAAGAAGGGGACTGTGTTGGAGCCAGGCTTCTGACAGGAGTGAACTGAAGGCTGGGGACCCTTGGGGCACTGTTTCTTGTTTCTGAAGATAATTCCTATGGCCCTTGGTGAGAATGGTGGGTCATGGCTCATGATCCTGGGCAGCACCTATGGGCACAAATTGTTAGGCTGCTGATGGGAAAGATTTCTTTGTCTTATTTCATTTTCTGGAAAGGCCAGTGAGTGGCTAAGCCTGGGTAGGACTGGCACCCTCAGTCTATACTGCTGTTGACAGAAGGCAAGTGACATGCCAAAGAAGGTCAGTCCAATCCTCTGGAATCAGTGTGAATTGATTACAGATTAAAAAGATTAAGGATGGGGCAAAGCAGACAACAAGTATGTGGATTATGTCAAAGGTCATAAAACCCATAGCAAACAGACTGAATAAGATGTTCTCTAACAAGGACATGCTCAGAACAAGGGACCCAAAATGACACCAGGCATGTGGCTAAGCACTGCGGACCAATCAGAAAATTACTATTTTCAATACCTCATCTGAAGCTGGTGCTGTTGGCATGACCAATCAAGAGATGCTCTTTCCAATCTTTCATTTGCATGTGGACATGACCAATCAAAAGATATGATTCCTGATGTTTCATTTGCATCTAGAAGGGAGAGGAACAAGTTTTTTCACAGGACAGTTTAAATCTGGCATGAAGCTCAGTTAGCTTTTGACAGGACAACTGTCCCAATATCTTATTGGCATAAAGTAAAAAAAACCCAAGATGTTTTTAATACTAGAGACCCCTTTCCCATCATCCTCTGGCCTCTGTAAGCCTTTTTACCAGCCTACTCCATCCTGCAGAGAATCTCTCTCTCTCTCTCTCTCTCTCTCTCTCTCTCTCTCTCTCTCTCTCTTTCTCTCTCTTCTTCAATAAAGATACACCTTTACTGCCTTTTCAGTGAGTCTCACCCAATTCTTTGTTCAGAAATCAGGAACATGAAAGAAGTCCCGGGGGACACCCCATCTGGCAATAAGTTGACTCAGTAGATGTCCCTGTGTGCCTGGGTCTCAAAACAAATTAGAGTGAAACATGACTACAACAAAAATCACTATGTAACTACACAGTGCCTGAACTAGTGATAAGATACTTAACTAACTATGTATTTTATTAAAATCTCTTGGAAGATATGTGTGTGCTATAAATATTGTCCTAATGATTATAATTAGCTACTTTAAAAAGCATTTGAAAAAAATGTTTGGGGCTGGGGAGATGGCTCAGTGGAATAAGCACTTCCCTGGCAAGCGCAAGGGCCTGAGTTCAATCCCCAGTTCCACAAAAAAAAAAAAAAAAAAAAAAAAATGTTTGGAGGGATAATTTAGAGGGGAAACGTGCTCCTGATCAACTATGCTCATGGCCCAAGCAAGATCTTTTCTGAGGTTTTTTTCCCAGCACTGGAATCCAGAAAGACAGGCTTTCCTGGTCGCTATCTTGCTTATTTCTGAAGCTTCCTTGTGTGTGAATATTACAGGCTTTTTGTAGAGAGTCAAGACTGAACATTAGCACATGTAAAATTTTGGGCTCTTGATGTAGCGTGCAACCTAATCTATGCCAGGCCCTTTGCCTCTAGAAAATGACTCAAGTACATTCAAGTGATAAAATAAATTGGAAAATGAACACTCCTAGTCTCCACAGTTGCGGTTGTGAGTGGCTGTTCACTTCTGCAGTGTGGTGGGAGTGGAAATATAGATGCATAAATCCTTGCCCATTAGAGTACAAATCTAATTTTGGGGAGGGGGTGGGAGGTTAACTCTCTCTGAGGGTAAAACTTCCACAAGTGCCAGCTGGGAGTGGGGCAGACTTTTTCTGATCCTACTACGGTTGCTAAGCACTGGTTTTCTTCCTGTTTCTTTGCACAGCAGCAAATTTGGGTTTACATACAGTCTTTTCTTTAAAAAAAAAATTACTGTTTTAGGTTGATGTAAATTATTTCCACAGAAATTGTCAGAATATTGATATTTGTAACTGTATTTTGCAAGCAACTTGGGGTATGGCCTGCATGTTTTACAGCTTAGTGTTGCAGGGCAGTAGCTGTACATTTTGACATCTGGTTATCTAATTCCATGCAAGGCAGTTGACAGAATCTTAGTGCTAGGTGTTCCCCATGAAGAAGTATCAGGGAATCCGTGGTAGCAACATTCCTGTTCAGTTTGGCTCCAAAGGAGAATTTCCTGCTCACCACATAATGGCTGCACCATTGTCAACACATGATTCATCATCAAGTCAAAGGAAAAACAAATTGTATGGAAAGGTGCCAAGCAGGACTAAATTTGTTTTTTTTTTTTTTTTTTGGTAGGTGTGTGTGCCTTCTACTTTGGGCTCCTAACCTTGTTATTACACATTTGAGGTGGAAACATGGCATACGGAAACTGATTTACAAAAACCACACACAGAAACCAGCATGATGCTTTTAGCCCTGGTGTGGTTACAGCTTACTTCCCCCACACATTTATGGCGAAGGCCTTTGAACATGGCTGGGGGCAGAGAGCCAGCTTCTCACAGGCTGGGGGAAGGTCTGCCTTCTAGTGATTGCTTCTGCAACTTAGATTTCCACTTCGTTTACCGAGGAAAAGGCATTAGTGGACTCAATTATCGTGAAGGTTGTGTTTTTCTAAATCCGTTGGCCAGTCCCATGTGACTGCCAATGAATCCGAGCGGCGTAATGAATGGAAACATTCAGAGGATACACAGGCAGGGGAAATGCCACAGCAGATTATTTTACAGCCAGAAATCAAAGTCAAAACTGAAGTAATTCAGTACATATACAAAACAAGTATAAATTTGCATTATATGTCACAGAACTTTAAAAGGTAAGTGGGACATCTCAGCATGTCAGTTTTCAGAAAGGGACCAGATGTGGTTAATGAACCTTGACACCTGCTTTGCTTTCTTCCTCTGCCTTAGAATTCTTGCCTGCTGAGATCCTGGAATGCTTTTCATATATATGGCATTAGGGTATTTGGAAAACAGGAAGCAGTGAGGCTGGGCAGTTCATGCACCATACTAAACACGTAATGAGGCTAACTCCACCTTTGGCAGTGATCACTGGGAGCTCTTGGCTATATTTCTTAATCCATAAAGTTTTCCAGGATAAAATTTCACATGACCTCCTATCAATGTGCTGAGACTTGCCAATGAGCCAGCATGTCAAGATCACGGGAAATATAAACTATTAAGTGGTGCAGGTGGCTTAGGGTGATGGGATGGGGCAGGGGGTGACTCAGGGAGGAGGAGGGACTCACCTGGGAGGGATGCTTACTGGTATTTCCAGGTAGGAAAAGTGAGTCATTAGATCTGTGGCTCCCTGATGGGCTGTCCTGGGTCAGCCATCTGAGCTGCAGGGCCACCTGCATTCCCTCGAGGGCTTGTTTCTTTGACTCTGATTTGGCTGTTCCCCTCTTAGCTTCACCCTGCTGATGCCCTCATTAGCAAAGGGAGCTGGCTCTTTTCTGTAGTGACTTGTGTCTGCCTTTACCTACCTAAACTCTATGGAGAAGGTCTGGAGATCTCTGGAGAATTCCATTCTGCCATGGTCTGGCCTGAAAGTGCAGCTTTCTCAGACCCATGGTGCTATGTAAAGTCCTAGCCTCCACGAAGTGTCCCAGAGGCAGAGATGGATCATGTTCCATCCATTGTCCCCAAGCCAGGATCAACTTCTTATGGCTTTCCTGTTTTTTTTTTTTTTTTGGATAGTAAAGAAAAAGCTGCCAAAGTGTATGCTCTGTGCCTCATGCAGGAGGGCAGAAAGGGGCTCGTGGGCCTCGGGATTGTTGAGCTGAAGACAACTACGAAGCAGGTGTGGGAGAGCTCTCTGCTCCCCTGTTTGCCTAAATCAGCACATACACTCACAAAGGCGCCCTGCTGCCTTCCACCACGCAGGACAAAGGTTAACACTGAAGAGAACTTGGGACTCTTGACGGCCTGGAAGTTGCTCTAGAGGAATCAGTGCTAACCTGCTGTACTAACTTGACTTTGTCTGCTCTTTACTTATCTTCTCCCAATTTGCCATGACTAGAGCCTGAAGTCCTTTTCTTTTGTCCTGTCACTTTTCTATAAATCTTGGTTCTCTCTTGATGATGCTGCATAAACTGGAATTCAAAGCCACTTCTGCAAATTTCCCATTCCCTGCGTATCTCCCCAGTGAGTACAAAGTGCACACAAAGTACACAAGATAATAAATGCCTGTTTTTCTCTCATGAATCTCTTGCTCATCATTTATGAGGGTTGAAGTAAAATTATCGTTAGTCTCCTACAGTAGCCAGCTGAAAAATGGCCAGAGTGTGTTTTTTGTTGGTTTGATTTGCCATACTGGGAAGAGAACCCAGGGCCTTGCGTGTGCTGGGCTGCATCCTTGGCCCTTTTAAAATTTTATTTTTGGGACAAGAACTCATTAAGTTGTCCAGGCTGGCCTCAAATTTGTGATCCTTCTTCCTCAGGCTCCCAGATAACTGGAATTACAGGCAAATGCCACTGTGCCTGACTTATTTTATTTTCCGTTTGATTTGGAAGATTTGATGGGTTTTTCAGGATTTAAACCCCCACCTTTATAGCAGAAACACCACTCTTCCAAAATGTAGCCAAACTAGTGAAAATCTAAAAGGCTTTTGGTTACGAATTGCATTTCCCAGTTGGCAAAAGGGGAGGAGGAGTGGGCTCTAACTTACTTTTCCTTTCAGCCCAACACAGTAGCCTGGGGTGCAGAGGTACAGCCCCTCTCTTGTTGATCTCAGCTTCTTGGGGTAAGCCTGGGTTTGGCAGGCTGACCTGGCTCCCTTCTCCCCTATCCTTTCTACCCAGTTCCTAAAGATGCAGTTTATGCTCTGACATCCTTAGCCTCTTCTAAGTACACTGTATCTTGGTGGAAATTGAAATTCTAGGTCCAAAGCTATGTTTCTCCTGCCCAGTTAGGCTGGCCAGGGCTCTATTCCTCCATCCTTAGAGGCCCAAACTGACACAGCTCTTCCTGTATGATCCCTTTATGCACCTGCCTCTGTTCAGCCTTGACAGTCACCCTGGAAAAGCTGGTCAGAAATTGTTAAAGGGCTGGCCAGATAGCTCAGCAGACTAAAGCACCTGCTTAGGCAGAGTGCAGAGGCTGGGGTTTGATCCCTGGCTTGTGTGCTGGCCCCGCCACTGGAGCATGCTGAGCTGGTGACTGAGACTGGAGTGGTGGCACACGCCTGTAATCCCAGCTCTTGGGAGGCTGAAAACAGGAGAATCAATCACTCTAGTTCAATCTGTATAGTGAGGCCCTGTAGACTCTATAGATCCTGTACTAAATACATAAAGAAAAAGAAAAGTGTTGGCCAGATAGCTCAGCGGACTAAAATGCCTGCATAGGCAGGAGGAGGGTGTGCCATTTGGGAGGCTGAAAACAGGAGGATCACTATGAGTCCAATCTGTGTAGTGAGACCCTGGAGACCCTGTGTTAAATACATAATTTAAAATAAAAAAAAGAAATTGTTAGTCCCTGCTTACAAATGGACAAACTGAGTCTCTCAGCAGTTCAGTACAGTATCTCTGCTAATGCCTTTTAGTTCATATAACCCAGTACATGCTTCTAGGCTAATCCATTCACATCCTGCACACTTATGTCTTTTTCAAAAGCCTTTCAGTGCATGTAACTCCTCTCTGCTATGCAGGACACAGTGGTAGAATAATGGGAAAGAAGTGACTCAGACCCAGCTGATGTTCCTCTGTATATCCCAAGCAACCTTCTACCAACTCTTCCAAAGCACGTACTACTTCTTTGAGGATGTTCTTCAATCTAGGAGTGACCGGGCTGAGGAGATGGCTCAGTGGGATAAGTGCTTCCCCAGCAAGCCCAAGGGCCTAAGTTCAATCCCTGGTTCTGCAAAAAAAACAAATAAACAAACAAACAAAAATCTAAGAGTGACAGACACATGGTACCTCATGGACTACCTGAAATGTGAGGTTCTATGAATGGAAAAATGAGTCACGTCTCTAAAAACAAGTGATTCTACGAAATTAACATCACAAAGAGGAACTAAAGATGAGTGTGTCAGCTGTTCTAATACAATCAACTGATTATTTAAAACATGGTCAAAAGTGTACACCTGGGGCAAAACCAGCTGTGTGGGGGCAGAACTGCCATTGCTTAGAACTGTCGTGTAAGGCGACAATACAAAGCACACCAGCTGGCAGTTTTCTTACTTTTAGTTCTCTCTACACAATGCACTCAGCTCCCACGGCTTCCTCCTCCCCTCTGTATGCCATCAAGTATAACAAATGATTCACACTTCAGTGATCTCATTTTGTCCATCAAATTTTTAAAAATTTATTTTTATTAGTTTTTCTTTAAAAAACTAAATCTCACTTCCCACTGCTTGCTTGTCAGATGCTGTTCCACTACAGCTGCTTGCAGGTTTGTATCAGCCAGGCTGAGGCTGGGGAAGTGGGCAGAAAATCCTCCACAAGGGAACAGAGCCCAGGGTCAGTCTGCTTCCACCCAAATCCACTACAGGTGACCAGGCCACCACCTGGGCTTGTACCCTGGACTCTATCTGGCTCTGATATTAGTCAGACCAGGCAACATGAACTCACATTCCCTGGGCCACCGAATTCTCTATGTGTCCTACTTAGCTGATCCCTGGCCCTGTGCCTGTACTGAAGAATTCTCTGAGCTGTGATGTTAGCACACTTGGAGTTGAGAACTGTTTTATCTAAACCTCTGTTGTGTCCCCACCCCATCAGTCTCACCAGGAAGATTAAAATCATTGCCAATCTGAATCAGACTTGAGCTTGTGATTTGGACCACTGGGCAATTCCTGGGGGAAGAACAGGGAGGGAGGTGCCTTCTGTCAGGTCTCAGTGGCGTGCTGGTGTCAACAACCAGCTCTCTGGAGAAAAAGAGCCCTGGAATGCACAGTTGCCAATTCCTGTGATGTAAATATTCTCACTCTTACCAGCTCTAAACTATCCCCCTGATGTCAGTGAGTATGGAGCTGGGAAGAGGTGGGCAGCAGCGCGTGGCTGTAGAATCTATCCTTTCTACAGATCGGTAGATGTATAACCCCAGCAGAACAGGTGACAGTATAATGTAAATAACTCAGAACGGATGAGCTTCAAGTATTTATCATTCTTGTTTTCCATTTAATTTGTTTGATTTGTAAGTTTATGTCATTTAATTCTTGACAATGGCTGTGTTAAGCACCAGTTTGCAAACTTCCTGAATGTGTAACACATGCTTCTCCTGAGCCTGGCTGGGCCACTTCGGGCACATCACTACCTGGTTTCTTTCTCAGACCCTACCTTTCTGAGGCTTCATCTAGACTTCATCCTACCTCACAGGATTTCAGTACTTGGGCCATCCAGTGCCGTGTGACTTCTGATCTTCTGGTTGCTAAATTCAATGGCTGTCTTGGTCTTTATCCAACTTGACTTGTGGGGGCCTGTGATGTCTCTTTTCGGAAACTTTCTTCAACTCTGTTTTTTGCCTGCCATTTTTTCCCCCAAATCTCATCTAAGGATCAAGTTCCTCTGCTGGATTTTTAACCATTTGGTATGCTCAGAATTTGACCATGATCTCCTTTGATCTTCCATATTCTCTTTGCCCTGAACATGACTGCAATGTTTTCTAAATCCATCCCTTCAGTTGAGAGCTCTCCCTGAGCTCTGATCTCATATGTGCAGCTTCCTATTGCTCAGCACCCCTCCCAGCTCATTCTTGATTTGTTTCTTCATCAGGAATCCATCCTGCCATTCATTCCATCAGTGTTTGCTGAGCACCTACTACATACCAGCCATTGACAAACTGCAGTTCCATTCTTCTAGAATTTATTTAAGGACAGTGATATCACTATTTACCTTGTGACTCAAGTGGGAATTGCTGAGTCATTCTTGATGTATGGCCCACTTGTTCCTGGACATTTGGGTCACCTGTCTGGCTCTTAATCTTTTCATCACTGGTTTTCAGACCTATGTTTCTGCCATGGAGAGCTTTCTTAGCAGCCCCCCCTCCCACCTTTGCCCTATTCCCTCAACCCTACACCAGTGCTACTTCCATTTCTTTTATTAAATTGCCTTCTCCTTGAATTCAGCCTTCAATCTTGGCTCAAAGGCAAGTTTGCCAATGTGGATGTGCTGATAGACCTCTCAAAACAGTGGACTTGAGGACATCATACACAAATTATATGCATGTACATATTGCATTTTATGTATGAACATAGACATTGTAGATCATGACAATTTTCTGGCACATGATCATAAAATGAGTTGATACCATTAGGGCCATCAACAGGATTACTGTTCACTGGCCTGTCCAGTCTGCATTGAATAACTCCTCCCTGTCATGGCCATGTCCTACTAGACTTTAACCATCTGTTATTAGTTTCTGTGCTTCTTTGGAAAATGAGATCTTCTAGGAGAGGGCTATGTCTTTTGTCCCTGTATCCTGTGTCTCTGTGTCACTCTGACAAGTAAGGACTGGGTAAAGCCCCTAGTGAGTAGTCAATAAAATTTTGTTGAGTGAGTGAATGCACTGATGGTAATATATTGAGGTGGCTCAGGGCACAAGATCCTGAGTTTGAATTCTAGCTGCCTTCAAGACTGAATATTTTTAGTTTGTTTTTTTTTTTTGTTTTGTTTTGTTTTTTGCAGAACCAGGGATTGAACTCAGACCTTTGCACTTGACAGGCAAGTGTTTATTCTACTGAGCCATCTCCCCAGCCCCTGAATATTTTTAGATACTTGAATTGTTTGTGTATTGTGCTTCCCAGGTCACTTTCCTGGATTCTCTTCACCAGTATTTGTATTTTTATTTTAATCCTCTTGAGTTTTTCCAGAGAAGAAGCTTATTATAAATAACATGTTAATGTTTTTAGCCTTCAGCTTCTAGGTTGGGAGGAGTTGTGTGAAAGATTAAATGTTATTCCAAAACTTAGTGTGGCATTGTGTGAGGTAATGTAACATGCAGTCATTTTGCTGACATCCAAGAGAATGACCATCAAAATTAGCTGGATTATCTGGACATTTCCATCTTCTTTATAGCTTGCATCCTGGGATTTGTTTACACCGTGGCACAACTTCATTGCCGAAATCCCCTACTTCCTGTTACCAGCACCCTCTACTGACTGGATGCAGATTCTTCCAAAGTGTTTGACTATGTTGCCCCCTAGGGATCCACCTGTCTCCAAGGCTCAATTTTCAAGGGATATCTACTTGCAAGCTGGAATATCTATTACTTGTGTGTGGTGTTAGAAACTATAGGTGTACAGACGTGATTCCAAACATCAAAATCCATATTTAAGGAGCAAGAGATGTTGAGAAATTTGGAAAAGTGTAAATCAGGACCTAAAACTGGAAGAACTCTATGCATGCAAAGATGAAAGTATTGTAACTAGACACAGGTTTTGGATTACAATGAATAAAGAAAAGATCATGTTTATGTATGGCTTTGCAACCTACAGACTACTGTGATATGTGTTTCCAAACTTAGCTCTCAATCAGGCCAGCAAGGATAGTATTAATTAAATAAAATAGAAACTGCCTGACATTTATTGTTATCAGATGTGACTGTTGGTAACTATCGTGTCCGTTGACTGATGTTATGTCTCAGCTTAAAGGTCACACTTGAAGCAAAGTCTAGCTTCAGATGAAAAAATCCTGTAAGTATGACTCACTGGCATTATCTTGCTGTAACACCTGAGCTTTCTACCCTACCTTGCCAGTATTATCTGAGAAAAACAAAGCTACAGTGAGACAGATGTGATTACCAGAGCGACATCCTCTGAGTAATTCTCAATGTCTGCTTTGCAGCCATGATCCAAGAAATTATGAAAGGGCACTTTTGGGATTAAAAGCATTTAGCTCCACTTCTTCCTAGGAATGAAAAGTCAAAAATCATTCTGAAGTTGTCGTTTCTTTTCAAGATGCCAAATATCTCTTTTTTTCTCCCAAGCAATTGCTTCTAAGTTTCTCCCATTAGAATTTAAATCAGTGACACTGTCACATTATAATCTGAGTAAAGTTGACAAGTGAGAAAGGAAGTTTTTTCCTTTAATTCTTTTTTTTTTTTTTTTTGGCAGAACTAGGGATTGAACTCAGGCCCTTGCGCTTGCCAGGCAAGTGCTTATTCCACTGAGCCATCTCCTCGGCCCTTTCCTTTAATTCTTGAGGAAAAAAAAAAAAAAAGGGAAACTCCAAAATTATACCAAATAGCCTATTAATAGTCTTCAACTCTTCACGCATACAAAGAGAGATGTCCACAAACTCAGAGCTGATATTTTGTATCCCAGATGCTTTCTTCCTTAGCAGCCAGGGATGAGTGACTAATACTCAGGAACACAGGCCAAGAGAGGCCACTGGAGGAGAGAGATGGTTGGGGAGGACTTCTTCCCGGACATTGTGAAATCCTCCTTCTAGAAGGGAAAACTTTTTTTTTTTTTTTGAAAGCTTCTTTTGCTTCACATCTGGGGGAGCAGGGTGAGGACTCACATCTAAAGCACCCACTGGCTGAGAGAAACAGATAACATGACAATTTTGGAGGATTCTGTTGGGGCAGAAGGGATGCTGTGGAGGCAGCACCACTGGGGATGCCACATCTGGAAAACCTGAGGCCAAAGCAGCCCAGGGGATTCTTCACTTTTAGACAGATCAGAAGCCTTTGTACTTCCTGTGAGAGTCCTGGTGACTAAATGAAAGCAAAGGAGTGCAATTATATTTGTATTCCAAATTTGCAAACAGGCTCACCTATTTATCACACATATGTGGGCAATTTATGGGCCAGTGAGAAAATCCTCCTGCCAGAGCCCTACCCTGCAAGCAGGACAGCAGATGCTCTATGAGTCCCTCCCTGCAGCAGGACTCTTTCCTGA
>NW_004524600.1:5131810-5134463 GCF_000260255.1 Octodon degus | reverse complement strand
GACGTGGCAGAAATTCCTACTTGGTGGGTGTGGGGGGGAGGTACTGCGGAGTAGTGGGGGGCAGCCCAAGGGGGTGGGAGAGGGTCCGGCCCACTCTGCGCCTGGGCTGGGACTGGTCCCGCTGGTGCAGGGTAGCAGGAAGCTCTCTGCACACTCACCAGACCTGGGCTAGGACTGGGTCTGGGGGTTCCTGGAACTTGGCAGAAATTCCTACTTGGTGGGCGGGGTGGGGGAGGTACTGCGGAGTGGTGGGGGGCAGCCCAAGGTGGTGGGAGAGGGTCCAGCCGATGCTGTGCCTGGGCTGGGACTGGTCCCACCAGCGCAGGATAGCAGGAAGCTCTCCGCACACTCACCGGACCTAGCAGGTTACTTTTAATCAAATTCGAAAATCGCTTGATTTGGGATTAGTACACTTAGAAACAATAGAGCTGAGGATGGTACTCCCTGCCATCTGTTTCATTTTGAACACCATCCTATGGCAATGCCATCTTCCCTTATCCTAAGGGAGGTAAAAATAAAATAACAATGGCTTAAAAGGCCTGTGCTGCTCTAAGCAACAGCAGTTTGCATCAGATCCCCTAGCCTGAACTTGAGTTACCTTCACCCCACTCAGACTTCTTTAAGACTTCATAAATATGTAGTAATGTAATTCAGATCAGTGAATCTGAGACAAGCATGCACTTAGAGAGCCCCTGAGATGACTCAACATAGTGTGGATTATGCCTGTTAACCCTATGAGGGGATTCTAGAGAGGCACCTGGGCTGAGTGGCACATTCTGAACATCTGATTCATTGGCCTTGAGGCTGCTGAGTGCTGGGATCTGTGTGCAGAGCTTTTCTATCCCATCACCCTGGAACCGTTTTCTGTCTGTGCCATTTCTTTTGTCAGCAGGGACTTGCCCTGAGTACAATTTCCCATGATCTTCAATAAATGCAGCGGTTTTCACTTGCTGTCTCGAATATACTTGCAGTTCACCACTCACCACACAGTAACAGGACCAGAAGACAAGATAAATCTTTCAAACTTATTTTCCAAGGAGCAGCTGTTAATTGGAGGGCAACTAGCATTTTGTCTCCTTCAGGAGCTCAACTTGGAAATGCGGACCCACCTGCCCTGAGAGACTGGCTGGACATCCGCCGTACAGAAACATCTGGGACAGGGTGGCATTTCCTTTCCCCAAGACCGGTGCTCTTTTCACAAGTGCTTTACTTCCTGAAATAGTTTCCCAAAAGTTGTAGCTGAAGGCCAGTCAGGCTGGCAGGGATGTTATGTGCTGGGCAAAGGCGAAGCTTGCTGGGTCCTGATGGGGAGAGGTGCCCCTTGTCCCAGGTGTGGACCCCTTTGGTTCTGGTGGTCAGGTCCTGACCCACAGAGGGATGAGCCTTTAAACCAAGCTGTAGGACTGTGTCACCCACTTGGGGGTCTGCACAGCCCCTTTATTCCTGCACACTTGCTCTGACTGCAGCATGGATGACCCGAGGTTGATGATGGCACAGTTAGGAGGGAGAACCCTCCTGCAGGAATTTTGCTCTGGAACTCAAAGTTGCTGAGTAGTGCCCGTTGCCACGACACACAAACACACTCACTTTGTACACTGTGTGATGCATGTATAGGCCAAGTTTCAAGGAAGTACTTTTTTAAAAAATTATTTTTGTGCTCAGCTTGTTCCTTATTCTTTATTTTGTTTTGTGTTGTTTTGTTTGAGACAGAGTAGTGTTATGTATTGAAGGCAGATTGGCCTTGAACTTGGTTATGTAACCCAGGCTGGCCTTTAACTCAGAGCCATCGTCCTGCCTCGGCCTTCTGGGTGCTAAGATTGCAGGCATGTGCTACCATGCCCAGCTTCCTCCTTGCTCTTGTCTGGACTGCTTTCTCTGAGCTTCCCATTTCCCACCCTAGATACAGGATCTTGACTTTGGAAATAGTGGTGGCCCCAGAGACTGGTGTAGGAGTGAAGACGTGGTCTTGTTAGGGCAACAAGACATTGGAGGAAATCTGGAGGCTTCTGAAGGGGTTTTCTGTTCCTTAGAAAATAGAAAGAGAAGGAAGACAGTAATCATTCTCATTTTACAGGTGATGAAATCCAGCCTTACGAATGGTAAGTAATCTTCCTAAAGTCTAACCATTGCGAATCCCCTGAATTGTCTTTCTGTTTAGTAATGGGGATGGCAGATGTATAGAGGACCGAGCTTCTCATTTGATGTTTGGACAAAATCAACATACAAGTCCCCTAGGAGATGTAAAATCAAATTTTGAATCCAAAAGTATTTGAACATAAAAATTCACTATGTGTCATGAACTTTTTTGTGAGTTTTACGATGTATGATAAAAATATGACTTAAACATCTTAAAAAGATTTATTATAGTAAAAAATACAGGGCTGGAGAGATGGCTCAGTGGTCTAAAGCACCTACTTGGAACAAGCTTGGCAAAGCACAGTGACCACGGTTCGATCCCCCAGCACCACATGCCAGCCAGCCCCGCCCCCAGGTGGGCTGAGCTGGCCACACACGCGCACACACACACACACACACACACAATAAATAAATGTTAAAAAAAATACAATGCTATGAATCCCCCTAAAATTTTCCCCTCATTTCACACACACTTAACCCATCATTCTTGCCTCTTTCTGAAGCAGTTCTGGAAGCC
>NW_004524600.1:5127363-5129645 GCF_000260255.1 Octodon degus | reverse complement strand
TGTGTGTGTGTGGCCAGCTCAGCCCACCAGGGGGCGGGGCTGGCTGGCATGTGGTGCTGGGGGATTGAACCGCAGTCCCTGTGCTTTGCCAAGCTTGTTCCAAGTAGTTGCTTTAGACCACTGAGCCATCTCACCAGCCCCTGGAATTAGTAATTTGCATACCTTGTTTCCACTTAGCCACGCTCTGCTATAAGCATGACTTTGCAGTAGGCATGAGGACCCTTACTTAAGGACAGAGCAGAGACCTTGCTAGGTGAAGATGGATTTAGAGCGTAGGCGGCCCTCAATTTGCCGTGAATGAGTAGTTAATATAACCCATTGCTGGTTGGTTAATAAAAGAATGACTCCTTGACACAATTCCTCCTGAACTTAGGAAAAGATGATAAGAAGATTGGACAGGAAGTCCAGAGTTCATCACTGAACCCTCTTCTGCGGTGTGGTCTCAGTTCTTGAATTATTTTTTTGAAGATGTCAGGGATGCTGGGAGCCTCTGTAATCCCAGCACTCTGGGAGGCTGAGGCAGGGGCACTGCAAACTGAAGCCTAATATGACCAACCTAATGAGAACTTGGCTCAAAATAAAAAATAGGTTGGGAATGGAACTCAGTGCAAAGGTCTGGGTTTCAATCTCTCACAGTGTTCTCTCTGCCTGAAAAAGTGAAACACTCCTGTGATTTGGTCAGGTAGGGCCAAGGAACTGTGTGCTCAGAGGGAGAGTGCACACCCATGTGTTTTGTCCAGCTCCCTGTGACATCATCTGTGTTGATCTGTGCTAGGAAACTACCTTTTGGGGGGTTTTATTTAATTAATTAATTAATTTTTGGAAACTATCTTCTTGTAGGTGGTTTTTATTCTTTGTCTTGGGAATATACTTGCTCAGAGTTCATGCTTCACATAAGTCTTTCCTAATCTTAATTACCAGAGTTAGATTCTTTCCAAAAAGCTTTATAGACGCATCTGCCGTGCAGTGTGTTCATCCACAAAGGCTATTTCCTCTCCTAGCCAGGTCTTTCCTTGCCTTGGGTGTCACATTGGCGAAGCTCAGGTGTCTCATTGCATCTACTGGCAGGAAGAGTAACTTCTAGAAAGCGATTACTTCATTGGGCAGGGAAAGGGCCCTTAGATACGGCATACTGAAGGGCTGTGTGGATTCTTCCACTGGCAACAGTAGCTCAGGAACATAATTTAACTACTTTATGCTCAGTGTTTCATCAACTACCGACAATTACCTACCAGTTTTGTAAATTTACATTTTTTAAAGATTTCTTTTATAAGAGAAATAGCTTGCGTTTCAAGATTCAAAGACAAGCTCAATTTTAGAATATGTACTTTAACTTTTAGGAGAAACACATCACATTTCAAGATTTCGTGTGATCATTACATAAAAAAACCTGATGACTAAGTCTAAATTAAACAGTAACTCCTGGTTGATCAGATTCTTGGAATTCTGCCTACACACTGCCATGCATTTGTTATTACTATTATTTTGTTTTGCATTTTGGCTTTTTGAGACAAGTTCTCACTGTACAGTCCAGTATGAACTCACCATGTAGCCTAGGTTGGCCTCGAAGTCCCAGAGAATCTCTTGTTTCAGCCTTTTGAGTGCTAGGATAGCAAATGTGTGTCACCATACCTGGCTTAAATAGCCATTTATTAATTCCAACATTTTGGGCATTTTTACTGATCCCTGTATTGAATTCTATGTTTGTCATTTTGCTCTCATATTACTAGGAGAATCAAGTCTCTTGGAGGGATGGGGAGTTTTGATGGAAAGTTACAGAATAACATTGTATTTTGCCTAAATGTATTTGCTTATGTAGTAGGCGGCTAAATTAGATAGAAATATTAAAGCGAGTCAGAGAGCGCTGGACCCTCAAAGGAGACAGCACAGAAGACAAGATACTTTGCAACCATAAGAGAGATGGACACTCCTGCTCTGGGCCAGACCTGAAGACCAGAACAAAATGCTGATCTCCCTAAAGATAAGTATCTGGGATTGGTCATCCATAACCTTGAGGGAGCCAGGAAGAGTCATTAATCCAGCTGCTACTAGCTACTAGATAATATTCATGCCCACTTACTACTTGACTCGCTTCCCCATTTGGTCCTGGGTTTAATCAATTTTACCTGAGCAATGGTGCTTGTAATCTTATTGGCTGACCATAGTTTTGTCCCATCTCATACTCACCTAAGCAAGTTCCAGTTTTCTCCATCTTAGGCCTGCCTTACCACATGGTTTTACTCTATAAAACTCCTTGGAAGAGACAGCTTTCTAGGCAACCT
>NW_004524600.1:5122369-5126616 GCF_000260255.1 Octodon degus | reverse complement strand
GGAGGAGGGGGAAGAGGGGAAAGAAGGAGAGGAAGGGCAGGAGGGGGAGGAGGGGGAGGAGGGAGAAGAAGGAGAGGAAGAAGATGTTTCCTGAACGTGCTCAGGAGAATAGCTGCCTGTGGAAGATGTTTACCTGGCTTTCTTCCCTTTTAAGTAAATCTTTCCGATTATTGTCCTTGGCTTCATTAAATGAAAAAAGAAACATGTGATCTTTGAGTGGTTTGCTCTTTCTTGGCCCAGGAAAGAGAAAGTTAAGGCTCAAGTTACCCCAGGCCGAATGGAAATGCCGAACGTTCTGGGTCAACTTTTCCTGGGTTAAAATCAGCACGGTGCAGCATCAACTTCCCTCAACTGGAGGAGTCACAGACGGATAGAGGATGTGGGGAGGGCGTTTGTGTCTGCAGGGGAATGTACTCAGTTTGGATGGGAGGGAAGATGATAACAAAAAGTTTCTGAAGCAAAATACAAAAATGCATACCCTGGGCCGGCCAAATAGTTTAGCGGATTAAAGTGCCTGCAAGCAGGCGCAGGGGCCTGCCGTGCCAATCCCGCTCCTCGCGCGGCTCGCTGAGGTGGCGAGTGAGACTGGGCGTGGTGGCGCGTGCCTGTAATCCTAGCTCTTGGGAGTCTGTCAACAGGAGAATCACTAGAGTCCGATCTAGTAGTGAGACCCTGAACACCCTGTAGACCCTTCCTTAAAATACAGAAAAAGAAAAAGAAAAAACACAAACCTGGACCTTCACCAAAAGAAGTCATGCCTTCTTTCCCGAAGTGTCATAGCTGTCACAGACACTTGGCTGCAGCTGCACGGATTGCCACTACCAGCCCAGCACCTGCTGTGTAGCCAGCTCTTGACATACATAATTTCTACTTCCCACAATAGCCTAGCCAGAAAGGGGACTTTTCCTCTAGTCTGTAGACGAAGGAGCAGAGGCATGAGAAGATTGCAAGGTGTCCAAATCACACAGCGAATAAGTAACGAAATTGGACTTTAGCTTCAGTATTTGACTTGGAACCATATTCCATTTCCATCTACCCCTCTGCCTTTGCATATCACAGTCGTTCTTATCCTCCTTAAAACCAGAAAGAGATAGTCCAGGTAGAGTGAGAAAAATGCCATTGTTACCCCTACTGAGACCCTATTGATTGTCAAAGAGAATGGGTGCTGGGTATGTTATTCTGGTCTTCCTTGGTTCCAAGTGTGTCTCCCCCCCCTCCCCGCAGGAGAGTAGAGTGAGGAATTAGGGGCCAGGGAGGAGGGGTTCTGTGGACCCACGGAGGGAGCTGGTTCCATTGAAATGCACAGGCTTCCTGCAGGGGGTTGTCTCCACCTGTCTTTGTGTCAGCAGTGGGATTCAATTTTCTTACACATCCCATAGAATTGTCTTAAAATTATATTGAAGATTGTGCCTGGAAATCACACCGATACAGTCAAGGGGCAACACAAGACTTTTACACCCACAGCGCATTCCTGGTGGGGTCGTGGAAAGACAGTGAGGCATGCAGGAAGGCAGTGGCAGGAAGGCAGTAGAGACAAGGGGTCCAGGCCCTGCCAGCTGCTCAGCTATTCAGGACACCAGGGAGTAATCATGACCATATAAAAGAGCTGCCATCTTCAACGCTGAGCACTCACTGTGTCGCAGGCATCATAGTTGTGGTTTCATATGCAAGGTGTCATTTAATTTTCATTTCCGCTCCAATTTACTCTTAAAGAAAAAGATTCATTTATAACTAAAATGGGTAACTTTGAGAAGCACTTTGGACCCTGGAAAATCCAGTTTCTGTAAAAGTTACAAGAGCATGCTCAAAGACTGTTAAAATTAACTTTTTAAAAATCACTTTGAAAATTTATTATAGGCTATAGCAATAACAGGGGAACAAAACTCCTGACCTGGGACTAGTTAGTATTCTCTAAAACTGAAGAATGAATTTAGGAACAAATGGAGGTTAAGAGCAGAATATTTATTGGGGAAAGAAAGTTTCTGTCCGGGAGAGGGATGGAAGGGGGACCTGAGTAGGTTGCCCTGGGAATCTGCCATTCCTAGGGACTTTCTGGAGTAAAACCATGCCGTGAGGCAGGTCTATGGTGGAGAACAGGGAAACTCGCTTAGGTGGGTGTCTCAGTTACTCTTCTCTCATTGCTGGGACAAATATCTGACACCCACAATGAAGTAAGGAAAGGTTTATTTAGCTCATAATTATTGGAGGCTTCAGTCCATAGGCTGGCTCCAAGCCAGAGTAGCACAGGGCAGAGAGCAGCAGTTCCTGGTGGTGGCAAAGAGTAAGACAACAAAGGAAGTGGCAGCAGCTAGCTAGCCTCTTTCCCCTCCTTACACTGTAATGCAAATTACCTGCCCCAGGGCAAGTGCAGCATCCACACCCACAATAATCAGTCACAAACTCCAGAAGCTGCTCCATTGATATAAGGGAAAAATGATCTTGGTGGATGACCTCCAAATGACATAGGGGGAAAAAATGAAACTCGCAACCTAAAAGATATCTGGGATGAATTTGTGTTCCCTAAAATCAAAGGATGAATTTTAGGAACAAACTGAGGTTATGAGCAGAATATATTTATCGGGGGAAAGAGGGCTCCTGTAGAAGAGAGGGACAAGAGGGGGGCCCCAAGTAGGTGGTCCCCAGGAAGTGGTCTCTTTCAGGGAATTTTATAGAGTACAACCATGTGGGTCTAAGGTGGGGAACATGGGAACTCGCTTAGGTGGGCATGAGGTGGGACAAAACTATGGTCAACCAAGAATATTACAAGCACCATTGCTCAGATAAAATTGATTAAATCCAGGACCAAATGGAAAAGTGACTTCCTCCAGGTGACGATCAGTCTGGGTGCTTATCTTTAGGGAGGTGAACATTTGTTTGATCTATGGTCTTTAGGTCCGCCCAGAGCAGGAGTGTGTCTCTGTTACAGCTGCAAGGTTTCTTGCCTTCCGTGCGGTCTCTTCGGAGGGCCTACCCCCATCCAACCAACTGCCTGTAATATTTCTATCTCATTTGGCTGCCTACAACACCCTGCCTGGGAGCCCGCTGACTATGGACTAAACTTTCTGCAAACTGTGAGTTAAAGAGACTATCTCCCCTTTAACTTTGTGTGCTGGGTATTTTGACTCAGCAATGAGAAAAGTAACTAAGACAATTACTTGAGCAGCTTATCTGTGGATTAGCTTTTTCTTTCACTTTATAAAGTGAAAGGAACTCCAGAGTATTCTGATCATCTCCAGGAAGTGATTGTTAATCCTAAATTAAAGGAGACACTGAAAGCAAAACAAATACATTTCAAAATAATATAATAAAATTATATTGAGAGTAGGATATGGGTACGTCATAGTATGTTTGATGAGCTACAGGCCCCTCCAAATCAGGGTGCTAGGATATAGGAGAGTTTATTAAGTTTTCTTTCTTTCTTTCTTTTTTTTTTTTTTTTTGCGCTGAAGATTAAGGGCTTTACGAGCATGATTATTACACTGCAGAAAAGTCCATTAACTAATCTGAAAAATCTTCAGGAGGAGGAAGGTCAGCACCCCAAGAACATCAACCAGGAACCCCTGGGAGCTACTAAAGTACTGGTTTCCAAACCCACATGACTGCTCCGATTGCTGGGAAAGGAAGCAGGGTGGTGCTGGGAGGTGGTGTCTGAACCAGCCTTTTGTGACTCTGACCGCTGGCCAGGTTTGGGAGCCACTGGCCCTTAACCAAAGTCCTCCCACCTCATTATATTTCCTTTTGTCCTTGGTTTGCCCTCTCCAAAAAGAACAGCTAATCACTCTCATCTGACCACATTAGTGCCTGAACTTGAAGGCTTCCAAGGCTTTCTCCAGCAAGCAGCAAGATGAGCCCCGTGCCATCCATAGACACTGGACCACAGATTCCTTCTCAAGCTCTTCCTAGCCTACAGTGATTTTCTTCCCAGCATGCCCTCCCCACTCCCCTCTTGTTCTTGGCTTCCTCCTTCAACGCCTTTCTCACTCTCATGCTAGCCAGAGCATCCTTTCTCTTTCATTCCAAGTCACAGCTTCTGCAGAATGATTTCTATTCTTGTTTTGCAATACCAGGCAGCAGCAGAGATTTCAGAGCTCTTACTGCTAGAGGCCAAGAGGCTGGATATAGGAAACAAACAGGGTTGCACCCTGCTGAGACCATCAGCAGCGCCACAGGGTGTGGTGGGGGAAGGAGGAAGGTGGACTGAGGCTGCCTTAGCTCTTCCTAAGGAGTGAGTGCTTCCTCTTTCCCTG
>NW_004524600.1:5121329-5122125 GCF_000260255.1 Octodon degus | reverse complement strand
GGGAAGCCTTTGTCGACCCTAGAGGTCATGCGTTGGCTCGATCTGTGCAGAGGAAATGCCACTGATACTCAACATTCACCAACCAGCCCAGCCCACGGCACAGCACAAAACTGCAGATGTAGTTATTTTTAATGAAATGCAGCTAATTGTTAATTGAAGATTGGACAGAAGATAATCTTCTTGCTTGCTGCTTGAGGCCTGACAGCAATACTACCAGCAGCAGTACCTGATGTCCTGGCTTTGGATGTGGTCTGTGACTCATTTATTTCAGAGTCACCTGCAAGTAACTGGTAAAAATGCAGATTTCTGGCAGCAGACTGCGGCGTGAGACCCAGCAATTTGCATTTTAGTTAGACTCTGAGTCTCTAGGACACTAAAATTTAAGAATCATTGATTGAGTACCTATATTGTGCTTGAGCCCTTACCTGATTAGATAAAGTCTTGAAAGCAATCTTACAAAGTATTAGCATTTCCATTTTTAATTTTGAAGCTTAGAGAAGTTGAATAACATTTCTAAGGCCATCCAGCTGGCAAGTGGCAAAGCTGGAACTCCGGGCACTTGTCATTTGAAAGTCTGTGCCCTTTCCAAATTGCCTCCGTATTCCCTGAAAGGGGCCTTGCCTGCCAGGCCACTGAAGAGCCAGGCTCCAGAAAGACTCCAGCTTTGGGGGAACCAAGGGAGTTGTGAATTCTCTTCTCTAGCAATTGTTGTCCTTACTGCCCTGTTGATGTGTGGTCGTGGGTGCTCTGAGGTATGTCCCTAACCCTTTTTTATGTTTTTTTTTTTTTTTTTTTT
>NW_004524600.1:5105423-5121174 GCF_000260255.1 Octodon degus | reverse complement strand
CACTAAGTTGCCCAGGCTGGACTCAAACTTTCTTCTCTTGCCTCAGCCTCTCACAGTGCTGGGATTATAGGCAGGTACTACCGTGCCTAACTTTTTGGAGACTAATGATTAGAAGCAAAGCATGGCTGGTGCTATTGGGATAATAATAACGTGACATTCATTTGGTCCTTTCCCAGTACTCCTGGGAGAGAACTGGCCTTGTTCTAGCACTCAGTATGTAAGACATTCGTTCTTGTCAGTGACTCGGTACCAGGCAAGGGACCCAGTTCTCATGAATGAGATGTGCAGGAAGCATGCTGGAGGCTTTTAGGGGCTAACCAGGCAACTCTGGAGGAAGAAATCACGCCCACATGTCACAAGACTACATAAGCACTGGAGACTTCCTGGTTAACTAGGCTGCTGCCCATTAACAAAAGCCCAGGTCTAGTCTTCCAGTTCAACACAGGAATCACTGAGGCTCTATGACGAGATAAACACCTTCAGTCTGAAATTGGTGTGAGGCTCAGTTAGGACCTTGGTGTCTGAGACAGAGCAGACACGGGCCCTGACTGACAGCAGACCCCCTGAGCCTTCTGCCTTGTATTTGCAAAGGCAGAATATATTCACTAGGCCTCAGCTCAACTTTCTGCCCTCTTCTGGGTATTCAGTTGGCAACTTCATCACCTGGAAGAGCCAACTTACTCACCTGGCACTTTCCTCATCATTCTGATGAGGATCTCTCTGGGAATCCACCTCTGTCCCTCCTGACTCCACGTGAAGCAGGCTTTTCCCAGCCTTCTTGTGGGATGGGCTGCATCTTCCTGGCAGATTTCCACCAATCTGGGGTAACTATCTTAGCCTGAATCCAGTTCAGAAATTCTTCTTAGAGGTGCTTTTTATTTTCTTGGAATAAAATATAATAAAGCAATTTTTTTTTTTTTTTTTTCGGAACCAGGGATTGAACTCAGGCCCTTGCACTTGCCAGGCAAGTGTTTATTCTACTGAGCCATCTCCCCGGCCCCAAGGCTGCCTTCTGCCTCCATGCCACGAGCTGTTTCTCCTCCGCTATGCCACCTTGCCTTGGAGCCAGCCAACTATGGACTGAAACCTCTACAAGCTGTGTGTCATTCACTTCCTTAACTTGTGAGTGTTGGATATTTTGTTTTGAGCAATGAGGAAGTAACTAAGACATTTCTCATCATATTACCTTAATATTATTGTACCCTTGAAATTATTACTATTTATGTCAAGAAGGTAATGATCATCACTGTGATTTATCATTTTTATTATCATCCTTATCATGGACAGTTATTGTATTTGCTGTCACACAACACTGAATAGAGGTTTTTTTTTTTTTTTTTCAGAACTGGGGATTGAACTCAGACCCTTGCACTTGCCAGAGAAGCACTTATTCCACTGAGCCATCTCCCCAGCCCCTGAATAGAGTTTTTGTGTTCACAAAAGGTGTCTAATCTAACAAGGTGACTAGGAGTGTTATCGTAAAGACACTGATGCACATTGTTATCCCCAGGTTGTCAATGTACTGCCTAAAGCCCCTTTGAAGCTGAGCTTTCTAAAGTATTCCACATCTCCTTTGGAACCAGAACCTTCTCATGCTTGGTGAGGAGACCTGGGGAAGGTGGCTTGTCCCTATCTGAGTCTATGGAAAAATGTAGGTAATGACTTGGTTCTAGTAATCACATGTGCAAGTCTGAAGCTAAAGAGAGAACCTTCTAGGACATGCCTGTTCACATTAACTTTTCTATGCTAAATGCGGACCCTTCCCCCTGGGATGGCAGAAGGCTTTCTTTTCAGTCAGAACCCTTCCATCTTAATGTTTCTGTCAGTGTAGGAGCCTGGGAACTGCATGGCCTGAAAATGATGTGTGTGCAGAACATTCTAGGATTGTCTGAGCCTTGGGAAATATTCAGAATAACCTCAGGTAGCCACAGAAGTGGAGAAGATCTACCTCGATATGGAGAAAGCCTTTTGCCTGTCTGTACAACCTCTGGATTTTCTAAATCCCTCAGGGAACCCTGGGATAGGGTACTGGCCATGTCACCCTGATTGGCTAAAGAGCATCATCAAGGAAGCCCTCAAACAGCCCTGGGAAGGAATGTGGAAAATGAGGTGCTCCCACCATGAGGGGTCCTGGAAGACCAGAGAAGAGCACGATTTTATTTTGATAGTTTTTTTTTTTTTTTAAGAACCGGAGAGTAGACTCTTCTGCTCTCTGTAGGGATTGTGCTTTCTTTTTTTCTTTTTTTCTTTCTTTTTTTTTTTTTTATTACATCAGCAATGACTGCCCCTTCTTTTATTATAGCATCTGATTTCCTTATAGGCAACAAAGCCTCATCGCACTCTCCACCAAGAGCCTCCTAGACATTTCTCAAAAGGAGAGACAAATAGCAAGTTTATTTATGCAAAGATGCTGAACATCACTAATCACTGAACAATGTAAATCAAAACCACCTCATAGCTGCCAGGGTGGCTATTATCAAAAAGGAAAAAATAGCAAGAATTGGTAAGGATATGGAGAAAGGGGGCCTTTGCACACAGCTGATGGGAATGTAAATTGGTACAGCCATTATGGATAACAGTATGGAGGTCCCTCACAAAAACAAAATCAAAATTGTCTTACGATTGAGCATTCTTACTTCTGGGCATATATCCAAAGAATATGAAATCAGAACGTCAGTGGGATGAGTATGCTCCAGATTCATCACATTGCTATTTGGCAATAGTGAAGATACATGGCATCAAATGAAATTTCCATTAATGGACGAATGAATAAAAATGTGCTGTGTATATGTGTATGTATGTATGTATATACTATGGGATATTATTCAACCTTAAAATTTCGTGAAATGTTTTTTGAAAACATGGATGAATAAGTGCTTGCCTGGCAAGCACAGGATCCTGAGTTCAATCCCTGGTACTGCAAAAAGAAAAAAGAAAGAAAAGAAAAAGGAAAACATGGATGAACCTGGAAGACATTGTGCTAAGTGAATAAACCACACATAGAAAGACAAATATTGCGCAACTTCATTTATATGTGGAATCTAAAAAAGTCAAGCTCCAAAAAGTGCAGAGTAGGATGGTGGTTTCCACAGACTCTGAAGGTAGAAGAAATGAGACCTTGGTCAAAGGGTCCAAAGTTTCAGCTATGCAGCACGTTAAGTTCTGGAGATCTAATAGACAGCATGGTGACTACAAGTCACATTACTGTTTTGTGTAATTGTCCAAGAGTTGATCATAAGTGTTCTTACTACGTATACTACACACTTACAAAAATTGTGAATGGGTGACATGATGGGTGTGTTAATTAGTGTGATTGTGATAGTCATTTCTCAATGTATACATGTATCAGAACCTCACATTGTATATCTCACATATATACAATTTTTGTCAAGCATACTTTAATAAGACTAGGAGAAATGAAGTGAATAAACATCAAAAATGTTTGAGTTAGAGACTCAGGCCTATGGGACAAAGAGCTTTGGGATAAACTCGGTGAGATATACAATATTAGAAGGTTCTGAGAGCTCCAGGAACAGCTTTGTGAAGTTTTTAGTGAGAGGAGTGGGGGGTCTTACAACTGTTTCCTACTCACCTGGGATCTGATCTCACTGCTGGGGTGTCTAGCAGGCTCCTTGCTGCCTCTAGGCTCACCTCATACCCGAGGCCCATCTCTGTTTGTGAGTCAGGGTAGTGTATTAAAATATTAACAGGACTCCTGTATTTGAGGCCCCTCAGAAGGCCCCTTCAGTCCCCCTTGACAAGGGAGGAAAACTAGATGGCACTGGTGGCCTTGGTGGTAAGGTGCCTGTCTCCACACCTGACACTGCCTGGCATGCCCTTGAGTTCTGTAAGGACAAGGATTATTCTCATTAGATTGGCAGTGTGAGGTCTCCATGAGGTTGCCTAGCTGGATGCTGAGCAGGAAGGGCCTAGTTAAATGTAGGACGCAGAGGGGGGTATTTGAATAGGGATTGATATCTGTAAAAGATTTTTATAACTGATCCTGCAGATTACAGATTATTCTTATACCTAGGAGCAGGGCTAAATATCATCAACCAATGATATCTAAACGGAACAGGGAATTATCCTAAAGTCTCACTACTTGATCTGCACCTACCAGACAAATACCAGGATGGAAAGCTGAGGGCTGGAGAGATGGCTCAGTGGAATAAGTGCTTCCCTGGCAAGCACAAGGGCCTGAGTTCAATCCCCAGTTCTGCCAAAGGAAAAAAGAAAGGATGGCAAACTGAGATGTTGCACTGTGGGGACTCATTCCAAACAAACATCTTCAAGCATTATAAAATGAACTCAGAAATCATTCCTACATCATGAAGCAAGGTAAAGAAACATAACCTTCAACATGATGAACAAGTAGCCATCAGAAAGCTGAACAGATGCAGGTCATAACTTCTATCTCCTGTTTGTATTTAATTAATTAATTATTCAGAACTATGGATTGAGCCCAGGACCTTTATGCTGAACTTCATCCCCAGCCTTTTTGAATATGAGATAGGGTCTTGCTCAGTTGCTAAGTTACCCTGGCTGGACTCAAATTTGTAGTCTTCTTGCCTCAGTCTTCTAGAAGGCTAGGATTATAGGTGTGCCCTGTCATACCCACTTACTTACTACTTCTTCGGAAAAGAAACTATACCCTTCGTTCCATTTGTTTATTCCCTCCTTCAAATAACTCCAATATATTAGAGAAAAAAAATCGTAAAATGTAATGTAGATAATGAAAATGAAAACCATCTGTTAGCCATCTACCACTACTGATAAATTGGTTTGTATCCTTCCATTCTTTTTTTAAACATAGTTTTATTACTATATAATTCACATCCTGTAGCATTCACCCATTTATTTATTTATTTATTTATTTATTTTTATTTATTTATTTATTTTTGGAACCAGGGATTGAACTCAGGCCCTTGCGCTTGCCAGGGAAGCGCTTATTCCACTGAGCCATCTCCCCGGCCCCCATTCACCCATTTAAAATGGACAATCTAATTGCTTTTAGTGTGCCCAGAGTTCTGCATTCATCACCACAGAACCAGTTTTTTTTTTTGTGTGTGTGTGTGTTTTTTTGGCTGGCTCAGCCCACCCTGAGAGCAGGGCTAGCAAGGTACATGGTGCCTGGGATCGAACCGTGATCCCCTGTGCCTGCCCAAGCTTGCCTAAGCAGGTGCTTTAGCCTGTTGAGCTAGCTTGCTGGCCCCAGAACCAATGTTCAAATACTTTCATTCCTCTGAAAGAAATACTGTTGCACCCTCAGCCCTCATGATGAGTTCCTCACATCCCAGCTCATCCCAGCCCTGAGCAACCACGGATCTACTTCCCATTCCCTTGGTTCCACTTGGCCTCGACTTTCTATTGGTGTCAGAAATTGGACACCATCTTGTGGTAAATTGGAGGAAATTAAATGAGCCCTTAACTTGTGGAGTCTGTGCTAACTCTGTGTAGTTAATATCAGAGTTGAGTCAAATTATAGGACACCTAGTAGGTATCACCTAGTACAGGGTACTTAGTAGGTGCTTAGGAGGTGCCTAGTTTAGGACACCCAGTAGAGAGTTAAGAAATAGTTGCTGTGAGGAAAAATTCTACACATTTTGTGTCAGATGTGTAAGTAACACCAGTTCAGATGGAGGGAGGGAGATTTCACCCTGGGAGTTTGTCCCTGATATGGATGGAAACTTCCTGATGCTGTTGTCTTATTAGGTTTATTGAGAAGGCCATCTTCCAATTCTGAGTCCTGGAGCAACCTTTGGAAGGCTTCCCAGAGGTTTCCTACAAAATATTCACCAAACCCAAATAGGAAAGGAAAGGTCTACCAGGCTTCCAGCTGCCACTCCTATGAGGTTGGCCTTCTTGATACCTGAAGTAAAACTCTAAGGGCTGAGCCTGAGTGACAGATTTGGCACAGGAAAGAAAAGGCCAGAGTTGGAGGAAATTAAATGACAAGAAATCAAGTTTGCAACAGAGCAGACCTGAAGTGATTAGTTCACAGTGAGAGTTTAGCTCTCTCAGGCTCAGGGATTATTATTTCTTTAATGTGATTCTGAACTACACTTTTAAGAGATGTGGTTTCATAAGATTAATGAAACTTTGAATATTAGAAGAATTTTTTTTTTTTTATCATTCATACTCTGTCTACTTTAAAAAGAGTCCTTGGGCAGCTCAAAATATTAAAGCACTGCCAAAGTAGGCCAGTGAAGATGCAGTTGAGAAGGAGCCAGAAACCAAGAGCTGAGGAGGAGCTGAGGAAATTCAGTACTTGTTCTAGAAATTACTAATTCAGAGCATAAAGGTGACACTGTTCATGTTGTCTGCTTAAAGAAAATGTGGTAGGTAGTTGCGTTTTTTTCCAGGTACTGAATTTGATGAGAACTGTGTGTTTGCGACACCTCATAGGAGAGGTTCTGAACAAAGACTTTGTAGTAGTTTTGTTAAAGACAGCCAAACTCAAAAGAGATTGCGACTCTCTGAGTGGGCATCACTGGCGGCATGACCTGAGTTTTGTGCTTTTTTCGGCGCTGCTATTCCTTTACCTCCCTCCTAAGGTAGGAGGCGACTAAGGGCAAAGAGAAACCTGTGGTAACATTGCCATGTAATAGGGCACAGGGCTGTGGGAGGAGCTGACAGCGGAGAGTGAATATAAATTTGTAGAGAACAAAAAAGCGAATTTAATATGCTCAGCTGTAAAAGGCTCATGTCAATAACTTCTCACATTGCCAGTCCTACGGATAACCCACTACTATTATGGACTAGTGTACTATATTGGATTATTTTGCTGAATTCATGCACCTACAATATTTTTTTTTAAAATTTTTTATTGTATTTGTGTGTGTATGTGTGTGTGTGTGTGTGTGTGTGGCCAGCTCAGCCCACCAGGGGGCGGGGTTGGCTGGCATGTGGTGCTGGGGGATTGAACCGCGGTCCCTGTGCTTTGCTAAGCTTGTTCTAAGTAGGTGCTTTCGACCACTGAGCCATCTCACCAGCCCCCACCTACAATATTTAAATGGCAATGGAATACCCTTCTTTGACAAAACTAAACAAAAAAGGAGGGCATAAATGCAGGACCATTTTGTAGTGATATATAAAAATATATATATAAATATATAAAATATATATAAATATATAATATATATATAATATATAATATATATAATATATATTATAAAATATATATGTAATAGGATAGATATACAGCTACTTTCTCTTAATTTAATGAGAAGAAAGATATTTACCGATAGTGTTTGGATAGGATATCACGTCTGCATCTTTTTTGCTTTTTTTTTTTTGCAGTACCAGGGATTGAACTCAGGACCTTACGCTTGCCAGGCAAGTGCTTATTCTACTGAGTTATCTCCCTGGCCTCTATGTCTGCGTCTTGTACTATGAATAACTACTATGAAGACAACGATATGTAATATATTAATTATTGTAACTGTCCTACTAACCTGTTTTGAAACTGTCTCATTGCTATTTTTTTCTCAATAAAATTAATTCTGAAAAAGTGAATTTGCAACAAAGATAATTGAGGGTACAACATCCTGTTGTTTCTAGAATACATACTTAAGGTCCCTGGTGACCAGAGTAACAAGGACTTCCTCTCAGATTTTGTCTGGAGCACTTACACCAACTGTAAGAAATTCTGAAAGAAATTGTGGTTAAGGAGCTCATTATCAGACAAAGACACACAGAAGTAATTGTTACACACACACACACACACACAGAGCGAGAGAGAGAGAGAGAGAGAGAGAGAGAGAGAGAGAGAGAGAGGAAATTATTGGAGAGAGACTGACCTTTGTACTTTTGCATCACAGAAAACAAGAAAAAGTTACCCCTCTGCAGATTAGAAGATGAAACATCAAACTCTTTACCTCTATTACATGCATCAGATTTGATTGTTTGAAAGGACCCCTGTAGAGTCCTGTAGAAGGTTGGTCTTTGGAACTGAGTGCTCTGCAGGAGCTCATGTCATAGGAAAGTGCTGCAGCCCCCAGAGGCAAAGGGGTCATGGAGGAGAACTGGTCTACCGTAGAGAACATGGAGAGGTGCCACCTACCACATGAGGGGACGCTTGGCCTTGGAAGGTGGGTCTTCCAGGATTTGTGTCACTGCAGCTTTCATCCTTTCATTCTGAAGACTTGTTAATTCATCAGCACATGGGAAGAGGGTGAACAACAGGGTCCAGGAAGTTCTACAGCAAAGGAGCATGACCCTGACTTTCAGGGTGGAGGCTGGAGGAAGCACTGAAGTGGAAGAGGAGCTGGTTGGACATGTAAGTTGGAGAAGGAAGTGATGGAGAGCAGGGGCTGTGTTCCCTGTGCAGAGGCTGAGGGAACCTAGAATGAGCCAGGCCACACTGGCAAGGAGGCATTGCCTGTGTGAAATGGGACACCACTGTAGTATTTTAGGTGGGCAGTGTCTCAATTACTCTTCTCTTATTGCTGAGACAGTTACCTGGCACCCAAAACTAGGGAAGGAAAGGTTTATTTAGCTCACAGTTACTGGAGGTTTTAGTCCATACTCAGCTGGCTCCAAGGCAGAGTGGTACATGGCAGAGAGCAACCTTTCATGGCGGTGGCAAACAGCAAGAGCAAAAGGAGTAGCAGAGCTCAAGCGGCTAGCTAGCCTCCTTACATTGTAATGCCCCAGGGCAGGTGCAGCATCCACACCCACAATAATCAATCACAAACTCCAGAAACTGCCCCATGACTGCATGAGGCTTAGGGGGGGACACCTATGCACAAACTATAACAGGCAGGAAGCAATTAATTCTAGGTTTATTTTATTTTATTTTATTTATTAATATATTTAGTACAGGGTCTATAGGGTCACACTACACAGACTGGACTGGTAGTGATCCTCCTGTTTTTTCAGCCTCCCAACCTCTGGGATTATAGGCACGTGACACCATGCCCCATCTCAATTGCTGTCTCAGTGGGCCTCAGGGGCAGGTGGGGGATCGAACCCTGGCCCCTGCATCTGCCTAAGCAGGCACTTTAATCCATCCTATCTGGCTGGTCCATAGTTCTATGGTTTAGAGAAAACATTGCTTTGGCTGTAATCTGGAGAATGAGTTAGAGATGAGCCTCTGTCAGGTGCTCTGATAGATTGCCTAATAAGACGGTGTCACTGCGCAGTTCACATGGGTCTTGAGCTCACTACATAGCCCAGCTTGGCCTCCAGCTTGGTATGGTCCTTCTGCCTCCTGCTCTTGAGTTCTGGGATTACACCCTGCCAAGCTCATCAGGTGACTTCATTGTTCTGAATCACTCAGATTTTGCTTCTTCCTCCAGTTTAAAGTGAGTGATTCACTGGGAGAATGATACAATTCCTACAATCTAAGGTCACAGAGACCCTGCTGGTCTGGGACAGTGCCAGTACTGCTGCTATGACTACCACAGTGTTCCTTTCACTTTCAAGAGTAGTTGTGCAGGGAAAGTTGTGGGGCAGGCAGGGGAAGTTAAAGGGTCTCACCAAGGTTTCTGGCTAACGAAGAGTTAAGCCCATGCTTGAGAAAGTAGCTAAGAAAACCAAATGGGGAGGGAGAGAGCTGATGAGGCTGCTCTGGGGGGGCTCGCTCAGTACCCAGGCCTTGCTTCCCTCCTCCGTCCATCTCTGACTAACCACCAAAAGAAACAAAGTGAGGAGAGGGGCTGTATTATAAAAACCTCTCAGTGGGGGCTGGTGAGATGGCTCAGTGGTCTAAAGCACCTACTTAGAACAAGCTTAGCAAAGCATCAGGGACCACGGTTCAATCCCCCAGCACCACATGCCAGCCAGCCCCGCCCCCTGGTGGGCTGAGCTGGCCACACACACAAATAAATAAATAAATAAATAAATAAATAATAAAAAAAACCTTAAAAAAATAAATAAAAATAAAAAACCTCTCAGTACATAAAATATGCACTAACATTTAGACAAAAACCTATATATATTCATTTTAAAGTATTTTTTTTTATTATTTTCTTACTCTATTAATACACTAAAATGTGCATGTATCTCTTTTTACTAATTAAGCCTTGAATGCAACTGCTTTAAATCTCACAAGATAAGCACCTGGACAGCACAAAGAAATCACAGAAGCACTTATCCAAGAATGTACGTGGGATCAACGGAAGGGATGATGGCTAAAGCAGGGGTCTCTGAGCCCCAAGCAGCCAATCAAGGCATCACCACTCTCAGGGGAGAACGTTCCTTTCTTGCCAAATCATGAGAGAGGCTGAGAACAAAGAGCCCCAAGTGCTACCTCCACCCTCCCTACCTGCTCTAACAAGGTAGCTGTCTGTCTCCTTATTTCTCTCCTTCCCCCAACCCCAGTAAAGTGATTTTTGTTTCTTATTTCTTTTCTCCTTCCAATAAAGTGATTTTGTTTCTCCTTCTGAACATGTATCTCCAAATTCTTTTATTGATGTAGGGTTTTTTTTTTTATGAGCTCTAGATAAAAATCTACCCTCAAGAGAGAACAGTTGGGTTTGGGCTGTGAGTATGTGATTGGTGTGGTTAGAAGGAGAACAGATCGGTCAGAGTGCCTGCTTCCGGGCTTACTTTCCTGATGCGGCTGCTGGGGCAGCCTGGGGGATGGCTGGTTGGCCGCCCCATGGTGCCTTCACTACCCAGATGGCCCTTGCATGTGAGCTCTGTCTCTTGGAGGGTCAGGTCATCCGGGCTTCTCACGGTGACAGCACTGGCCCAGCAGTCCAAGAGCTCACACCTACCCAGAATTCTGTCCAGAAGGAGAGAGACTCTTCCAGCAAGTCTTTGCTTGTATCTCTTAGGGCAGCTGGACCACAGGCTGTCCCCAAACCAGCATTGTGATGGCCTGAACCAGCTGTAGGATGTGAGAGAGTCACCCCATTCTCTGTCTTAGAGGATGAAGACCCTGCTGGGAGGCGAGTTCAGCTGTCCCCCAGCCCATAGACTGCCTGATGCAGAGGAGCCTTCACAAAGGAAAACCTGAAACCCCTGAGGAAAAGCAAAGGAGTGTGCCCCTAGACCTAGTCAATACACACTCATAGCACAGGATGTTAGGGCTCTTATTTGTGAGTTCTAGGAATGCAGGGTCTAGGAAGAGGAGAGTTGTTTGTTGTTAAAAGAGCACAAAATTCATTTCATATATTTCATGTAGCACACCTTGTGAGCAGACATACTCAGGAATATTCAAGAAGATCCAAGAATATAGAGACTTAGGTTTTTGCTCTTTTGGCTTCATTTGGGAGCTCAGCTTGCCTCTACACACTTTCCCCCCCCCCCTCCTGTCTTCCTCTTTCCTTCTGTCTTTTCCTTCAGCATCACTGAGTTCCCAATGCCCTCTCTTCAATATTGTAAGTGCTGATAATGACTGGGGCCCTGCCTTCCTCTGGTCTTTTATGAGGCACCTAGGCTGAGCTAGCAGCTGGCCCCATCATCTTTGCTCGGGGTCAGGAGAGATGAGGGTGACTCGGTAAGATGCACAGCCCAGTCACTTTGTCTCTCAGAGCTCCAGTGTGTCTGCTTCTGTCTTGGAACCCTTGGTTCAGTTCCAAACACTGAGTAAGTGTTTTACGATTGGCCATGTTTTGTACTTTCTGAATTTTGGCTCCCCTCCATTAACAGAATAGACAACTGTCTTAGTTACTCTTTTTGTGGCTGACACAAAATACCCAACACCCAAAGTTAAAGGAAGAAAAGGTTATTGTAGCTCACAGTTTGTAGGGGTTTTAGTCCATAGTTGGTGGGTTCCAAGGCAGGTAGCACAGCAGAGGGGCATCTCAGAGAAGTAGTTCTTTGGTGAAGCAGGTGGGCAGAAGGTAGCAAGCAGCAAACAGCCAGTGACAAGCCACCACAACTTGGCCCTCTCTCAGTCCCTTATATTTTTACCCTAAGAGCAGATAGTACTCACACTCAGGGTGAGACACTCTTAATCCTACCTAGATCTATACCAAAACAATCAGTGGACTAATTTAGTAATCACACACCTTTAATCCCAGTACCACAAATTCTAGATCTTGCCACTTCTGAAAAAGTCCCACTTATGACCACATATGGCTTTGGTGGGGGACATCTAGACACAAGCCATAGCACCAGCCTTGTAGTTTTTATGGACAAACAAGATTTTATATGGAGCTTGGAAAAGGGTGGAGGCAATATTTTTTCTTTGCTTCTGGAGCCTCTCTGGAAAAGCCTTTCGTATCATTCCAGCTATGACTTCTTGAAATGGCAGCAGATGGGGCCCATTGTACAGCCGTATCTCTCTGAACAGGCAGTGAGTTTCTGGTGGGTGGAGGGGCACACTGGGAGAAGCTATACTTAGGCCTCCCTGTCTTTCTCTCAGAAGCTGTGGCTGTGGAATGAACCCTGAGGCATAACCCTGAGGTAGGTCAGAGTGGGACAGGCCCCAGTATGCTGCCCTCCATGGGTTATGGTGGGGAGGCCTCTGAAGAAGCTTCTAAAAAAGGCAACTGTCATCCTTCAGGCAAATATGGTCACAAGAGCCCTGTCTGAATGAAGAAGTATGTCCTCCTCAGCCTGCCTTCTTTCTTCTCAGATCATGGCGTGAGGAAGGAGGCAGGGTAGAGGGGACTGTGAGAGGAGAGAACCCTGGTTGTCCTGTGTCTATGTCACCTCCTACCCCTGAGGCTGGAACCAAGTCATAGCTGGCAGGAGGCAAGGAAGTAAAGTTCAAATGGATCAAAGAGCATCAGACAAGACTGTTTTTGTTTTTTAACACTATGTCAACAAAGAGACAGAATCAGAAATAAGATCATTAAGGGACTGGAAATTGATAAGAAAAATAAAACAATTTTGTTTGATTAGTGTTCAAAGCTAAGTATGGCTTGTTCAATAAAGAAGTCAGTTCAAATGTTTAGGATGAATTATGACCAACCAATCTGGTTTCTGTTTTCTTTAATTCAAGACTTCTAAACCCATAGATGAAGAATTTTATTCTGGTAAAATATAATATGATTCATGCCATGGGGTTTTTCCAGAATGCACAGAGAAAAAGGATCATAAGATTTGAGCTCAAAGAGGCTCTGTACAAACTCAAGAGGCCTCTCTGGAGCTGTGACCTGTGGCTCCATCCTGAAACGGGCCCAGCTCAGCCACAGTTACTTGCCTGTCATCTGTTTCATTTTTTAAAAAATTTATTTTATTGGGCCCGGGAGATGGCTCAGTGGAATAAGGGCTTCCCTGGCAAGTGCAAGGGCCTGAGCTCAATCCCCGGTTCCACAAAAAAAAAAAAAAAAAAAAAAATTCTTGAGAAAGAGATAGCAATGAGGCATCTGTTGTTTCAAAGCGTATTTACAGAGTGCCTACTCCTGTGAGGAGCTGCTGGGTACACATTTGCTTCCTTCTGGATGCTTCCCGTCGAGGGAGCACCAGACATGACATGGCAAGAGAGGGCATCAGTGAAAGGATCCAATGGAGTGACCTCACTGCCCTGGGAATGGCTGGGGGAGAAGGCCAGGGAAGGCGCTGGGGTTCCCGCCCAGGCTGAGGTGAAGAGCAGAGTGGAGTGCGCATGCTAAGTGGAGGAAGACTTGTCTGCCAGAGCCAAACTTCTGTCACCAAATGAGTGGCCACAGTAAGGAGTGACTCCAGCTGGCTGCTGTTGTCAGCTCCAGAGAACATAAACTACTGGGTGGACCCCGACTGCAGCCTCTGGGTGACTGTAAACTGGATGCCACAGCCAGTCACAGGTCAGTCACTAAAATGCAGCTGGCACGTGCAGAGCCACGGGGGTGAACCCAGGAGTGTTGAGCAGGAATTCCCAAAGACACCGGACATCGAATTTGCTTGGCGTTAATATTTTTTTTCCTTTCCACAAAGATGAACTCATGGAAGCATGGCATAAATCATTTACTGGCAACATGAGACAAATTCTAGAAGGGGCTGCCCCAGGAACCAATTTCACATCAGGAGCTACTCTTTCTAAATGCTGAAAAGTTATAAATCAGCCAGCCTAATGGATTTTGTCCTGTCTATCCAATATCTTCCAGGCCATTGAATGTAGAATGCAATGCATTAAGGAGGGGAAAAAAAAATTAACCTCTCTGGCAAATCACCCTGGCTCAAACCTTTTTAAAGTAGAATCCATTACACTAAAAGCTTTCCCTCCTCCTTGGTACAAGGCCATGGCCACATCTCTCATGCCAGTCACTCCATCACAGACTTGTGGCTTGTCTTTTAGAACAGTGGAATGAAGGTAGGCATGAACCCAGCCTGGTACTCTCACTGTGGGATCTTGGGTCAATAACATCATACTCTGAGCCACAGTTTTCTCCTCATGCAGGGAACAGAAGTCACTGATGATTCTAAATGAGAAAGTGTCACAGGGACTTCAGACAGCACTTGCCTTATCACAGTTGCTTAAAACATGGCGGCCATCGAGAGGTTAGTTTTGTATTTGTATTCCCTGCTCTTTCAACCACTGCTTCCTGGGGTTTGGACTGAGGGACATAGGCATTTTCCTTGCTTCTATCTATAGCCAGGACAAAACCCATGAAGGGATAACTCTGCTTTGTTAAAAAGAAAAATACACAACAATGTTGCATTGCAGAGGTGATCCTGGAAGGCAAGGGTCTGCCAGGCTCTGTTCCAGGTCAGTATCTGACTGGGAAGGGGTCCCTGCAGCCCTGGGGTCTCCCTCTTCTTGTGGTTGGCTGTGTTGTTGACTGGGTGGGGCTGCTTCCTAGGGTGAAAACAGAATCCCACCCTTGTGCTGGACACAGGGTCAGGCAGTGAGGACTCCAGGCCCCACCCTAGTCACAAGCTTGCTCTCATTACTTGGAAAATTTACCCCTGGAAAACAAAACTGACTTGAAAACTTCATCCTGGGTGTGCATGCCATCAGCTTACTCATCAGTTTAATGTAATTTGAGCTTTTCTCACAGATGTGTCAGACAGCAAGGATGCAGAATTGGCCTTGCTCAGCCAGACTCCTGCTTCTTAAGGTTTTATTTCCTCTGTTTGTAGGTCATTGATCCCAAATCTGTTTGAAAAGAGAATAATAAAAACAGATACAAACAAAATTGTTCATGCCAGTAATACCCTGGGGCTTAGAAAGAATTTTAACTAAAAAAAAAAAAAAAAAGGAAAGCATTCTGAAGCATTCTTATCCCAGTCACTAGCTGTGGGGAAGGGGGTAAGGAACAGAGAACATTTATTTATTGCCTCAGTCTTCATGCCAGGCAGAGACTCATTCCAGCTACATCCAGGTAGAATGTGAGAACCTGTTGGCATTCCCTTGGGTTGTAGGGTGGAGGCACATTGATGTCCTGTTTGCGACCACTGGGACGAAGGAGTTTGAATTTATGGTCATTTTATGTCATTTGTATCTTTTGCTCATGGTAGACTTTGTGAATGGCCTATAGCGCTCCTTCTGGTGTAGTCTCAGAATGCTTCTTAACATAATACTTCCCATCAGTGTAGACTTAAGGGATGACTTACAGCTGTCCTCCTGAGAGTCAGAGTGTCTGTAAGCCTGGATTTATGAGATGAAATCAGCCACCTTGGGATAATGACTTGGTATTTTCTAAAATATAAGCTATTGGGCTGGTGAGATAGCTCAGTGGACTAAGTACATGCTTAGGCAAGCACAGGGATTGGGGTTCATTCCTCAGGACTGCATGCTGCACCAACCCTGCCCCTGGATGCATTGAGCCAGCTGGGCCTGGTGGCCCATTCTTGCAATCCTAGCACTGGGGAGGCTGAAAACAGGAGAATCACTATGCATCCAAGCTGTGTAGTGAGACCCTGTACTATATAT
>NW_004524600.1:5104295-5105323 GCF_000260255.1 Octodon degus | reverse complement strand
ATATATTCATATAATCATTTGGACAGAAAACTGTTTCAGAGATAGTTGAGGTGTACGTTTCCAATGGGGTCAAGGGAAGTCTGAAGATCATATAGGTCAGTGGAGTATTACACTTCTGAGGGGAGCAGAACCCAGGTAGGAAACAGCCATCCTTCGTCACTTGAGATTGTGATTGTTTAGGAACACCTCTACTGCCTTTGTACATGGAGGAGGACGTGGTACAGTCTCAGACAGGCAGAACTTCCCTTCTAGGGCTGAGCTTCTATAAGCAATCGGAGGTAAAGGGGAGAGTGAACCAGAATACCAGAGACCAGAAGGGTAGTCCAGGGCAGAGCTGCTTCCCCAGCCCTACTATGTAAAACAGCAGATAAAGGTGACAATGCAGGCCTTGGTCCCAAGATGCGACTGTTGTAAGCAACAGACACAAAATTAAACTAAGTACTACAAGTACATATGCAGGCACATCTTTATTGGGGAGGAGGGAGCTTTCATTTGGTTGAGAGGGCTATTATTCAAAGAGGGAGAAAAATAAACTTTTATTGATTTGCTAATGTGGGCTAAAGTTCCATAATTTCCCACTGGCCAGAGGCATATTTCCAGAAGAGGTTCTTCTTGAGTGAGACTTAGACTGCTCAGTGGTCATGGCCAAGTTGTCCTAGATCCTGGTGAATTTTCATTAGACAATACCATTATTATCTTGTGCAAAACATCCTAGCCTTGTGGGTTTGAGCCTGGACCTTAGGTCTTAGGTACTGGAATTGAGCCACTCACTGTTAGTGTGTAATCTGTATCCTTTTTTTTTTTTTTTTTTTATTTATACTCTTTATTTTCCACACATGGTGTTTGTTTCTCCATGTGAAAAGGGGAGCCCAGGTGGTATAGGACAGAGGGCCTGGGTTTGTAGGACTGGACAAACTTGGCCTTTTATTTATTAGCTGTGCAAAGTTGAAGAAGTGAGTTATCTTTCTGAACCTCACGTTCTCAGCAATAAATGCCAGTAATGTCATCTTGTTGACTTTTTAAAAAAA
>NW_004524600.1:5084784-5092660 GCF_000260255.1 Octodon degus | reverse complement strand
GTTGTAGTTATAACCTTCACACGTACTGAAGTTCACGTGCAGCTCTACAAAGTTTGGATTTATCTAGCTGTGCCTGGCTTGGGTCTGACTGCTGTGCTCAGCTTCTTCCTGCTGCTGCCCTTGGAGGGTAAACCTGTTGTGCCCCTGTGGCAAGATTTTCTGCTCCTGGACTAGCAGGGTGGTTCTATCCTCTACACTTCCTGCAGGGATTGCAGCTGCAGGGTTACACCCCAGGCATGTATGCCAGGCCTGAGCTGAGCCTGGAGGGGACAAGGTGGAGTAGGCAGGAGAGGCATCTCTTTCACACACTCACCAGGCCTGCTAGAACTGGGTCTGGAGGTTCCCAGAATGTTGCAGAAATTCCTATTCTGTGGGGGTGGGGTGGGGGATGTGCTGTGGAGTGGTGGTGGGGTGTCCCAATGAGGTGGAAAAGGGTCTCACCCATACTGCTCCTGGGCTGGGACCAGTAGTAGGTCTTGCCCACGCAGGGTAGAGCGAAGCTTTCCCACACACTCACTGGGCCTGGGCTAGGACTGGGTCTGGTGTTTCCCCTTTTTGTTTGTTTGTTTTTGTTGTTGTTGCAGAACCAGGGATTGAATTCAGGCCCTTATGCTTGCCAGGCAATGCTTATTCTACTGAGTCATCTTTTGCTTGTGGTAGACTTTGTGAATGGCCCATAGTACTCTTTCTGGTGCAGAAAGAAGAGAGACAAAAAAGTGAAACATATAATCAACTTTGTCATGGCCTGTATCTTGATGTCTACCTTAAATCTTCATGTGCTCATAAATGGGGCTTCTCCATGCTGGCTCCGGCGTATGTAATATAAAGATTAAGGGTGTGGTGCCAAATTAGTCCATCGATCAGAATTAGCATAGTTCTGGGTGTGGCTGAATGATTTACTGAAGACAGAGGGCCCATCTTGGGTGTGAGTGGCACCACCCAAAAGTCTTGCAGCCTGGATAGAATATGAAGGGACAGAAAGAAGGCAGTTTCACTACTGCTGCCTCCTGCTTTCTATCTTTTTTTGGTGGAAACAGGGTTTGAACTCAGGCCCTTGTGCTTGCCAGGGAAGCACTTATTCCACTGAGTCACCTCCCCAGCCCCATTTCTGCCTATCTTGTTACAATTTGCTTCTCCACTGCCAAGCCTCTCTGCCGTGCAACCCTACCTTAGAGCCAGCCAACTGTGGATTTAAACCTCTACAAACTGAGCCAAAAAAACCTTTCCTCCTTTAACTTTGGGTGTCAGGTATTTATTCCAGCAATGGGAAAAGTAATTAAGAGAAACTCTAGTGGGCAATAAAGATGTCTACAAGCAGAGATCTGTAGAATATGACCTAGACATTAAGGAAGCAAAAGGGGCATACACAATATGAAGACAGAGATCCTAAGCTTTTTTCTTATTCCATTTCAATCACCCATCAAATATCTGCTGGCCCAGGTGAAGAGTCCGTGTTTTTAGCAAAATCAACTTTCATGTCCCTGAGAAGTAACGTAGGCAACTCTTATCATAATCCACGTGTCATTTTTTTTTTTTTTTTTTGAGACAAGGTCTCACTATGTAGTTCAGGATGGCTTTGAACTCACAGCTATCCTCCTGCCGCAGCCTCCTGAGTGCTGGGATATTAGAGATCTTATTTACAGCAAAGATAGTGGGAAACTAATTGTGTACTCATGACTCTCCCAAATAAATAAACTTCACATTTACTAAGAACAAGGGCAGCTAAAAGTTGTATTGAGACTTTTCTTTGGTAACAATTCCCTTATTTTGTATGAACATTTTGCTTCTGAAGTTCTATTAAGGTCTCGTGATGGGTCTGTTGAAAAATCACAGGATAGAGAAGCAACATACTATGCTGCAAAAGGTAACAATTCATTGTAACAGGGCGTTTATTCTGTTGTCCAAACTTTTTTTTCCCCCTGGGGAAAAAAGTATATATTTAGAATTAGCCAGCTAGACTCAGTTTAGATGATCCCAATTTTGTTGGCAACATACAATGCATCATAATCGGGAGCCAGTTGAACATATATCTTCTTCTCTCCATCAGGCTGGATTAGGGTATTGACCTTGGCAACATCAATGTCATATAGCTTCTTTACAATTTGTTTTGGTGCTTATTGGCTTTGACATCCACGATGAACACAAGTGTGTTGTTGTCCTCCATCTTTTTCATGGCTGACTCTGTGGTCCGGGGAAACTTAATGATGGTATAGTGATCAAGCTTGTTTATAATAGGGGTGCTCTTCCGAGGGTATTGGGCTGCCTCTGGAGTCACAGTGTCTTGGAACAGTGGAAGCTGGATGATGTTCATATCCTTTTTTTGTGGCTGTGGAATCCTTTCAGCATGGCCTTCTTGGCCTTCAAAGCTTTTGCTTTGGCTTCAGCTTTGGCAGGATCTTCCTTCTTCACCTTTGGTACCATCTTGGTAAAAAGGTCTGTTGCCCAAACTTTTTATTCCATCTTTTTGGTGCCTAACTATCTCACCAACAGATATCTGGCCCTCCAACCCTAACACTGAATTCCCTTCCATGGATACAACTAACTTGGACCTGGACTTCTAGGCACAGACCACTCCTACACAAAAGGTCTGTCTGGCCCACATAAACTACTGCTCTCTGGTCAAGTAAAAGCAACTCCCTTCAGCTTAGAGAAATTTCTACGTGGAAAAGTGAGGTTTTCAGTCTCGTACTTACATCCTTGACTTCTCATTTCTTTAGCAAAATCCAGTCTCAGAGAGGATTCCAATAAACTCAAGCAATCGGGAATCCATGCTACTCGTGAAGGATTGGTTCCTCTATCCAAGCTAAGCTAATCAAAGCTCACTTTCTAATAAGAGGAAAATTTGGGGAGAATATATCTTTGCGGGGTTTTGCTCACTATACCCCATATCTGGTTAGCTTTTCTCTTTCCCTTGATCAGTAAGAAAGGGGCACCAGCTAACCACTGCTATTTTTTTTATTTTTATTTTAAAGAACACAAAATAGTGATAGGAAAAAAACCATCAGAAATGTTACAAGATTTACTAAACAAAGTAATAGGAATTCAACAATGTTGATTGTCTCATTGAAGCTGGTTCCTGACCTGGCTGATTAGTCCTGGGATCTCAGAGGGTTCCCGTGGAGTCTTTCAAATCTTTACGAGTTAAGGAACACATCTTTCTCTATGAGCAAGTTGGCCTGCATGGTGCCCCTTCCCCAAGCAAGCAACAAGGGCCACACTGGACATCCCCCTCCTGTGCAAGGCTGCAACAATCCACCAACTCCAAGCTGTTTCTACCTTTTTCCATCCTTTGGCATAGAGAGCAGCAGAAGTGTTCTTTGCTGCACTAACCAGTTGACATAATCTTGGATGAGGACAATGCCTGGGGAGAGAAGATAAGCCCAGAAAGCCAGTAGACCCACAAAGAAAGTACAGATCTGACCAGCAACTTTAGGGACTCCAATGTTACCCTCCCACAGTGAGAGGCAATCACAGGAGACCACCTTAGTAAGGCAGTGGGCCAGGTGTAGACTCCCCTGAGAAGTGCATGTCTAGGCAGGCAAAAGCCTGCCCTTCTTAGGAGCAACCAGACCTCATGAGTGCTGACAATAAATCCAGTGGTGCCCTTGAACCCCAGCCCACAGCCCATACGCAGCAGAAAGTGGAGGGCTGATCATGTTTCCCATGTAGCAGTGCGAAAAAGAACATACATTGGCCTGAAGGATTACCACAGACAGGGATGAATGGGTCTCTGGTGCAGGGAGGGCACCGCAAAAAATGCCTAAAGGCCAGGTGGAAAAAAAATCATCACTGATTGGATCCCCAATATCAATAGATATTGATAGATATTGGGAAAAAGCCACTCATGCAAAAACACAGGAATTTTTTTCTGACTCATTTTTTTCTTTTTTAAAAAAGCTTTTCCTATTTTAAAACTGTTTCTCATGTTTTCATCAGGTTTTTTGTGGGGGAGGTTGGAGGGCTTTTCTTCCCTTTTTGGGCTTTTTTTTTCCTTTATCTTTTAGTATTTTGTTTTTTCTTATTTTTACCTCTTCAAATTTTTCTCTTTCTTTTTATTTCCTGTGTTTTGCTCCTTGTTTTTCTTTTTTGCTGTTTGTTCTTTCCTGTGATTATTTTCTAACACTATTAATTTCCTTTCATGCCCCAACAGCATCCTTGATCTCATTTTTCTCTCCTCTTTCTCATCATATCCCCTTCATTAATTTTTCAGATTTTACTTTTTCTGTTTTCTGATTCCCCATCTCCTCTGTCTTTACTGTTACATCTATGAAGCTTTATAAATCTTTAGGTAGCTAATTAGCTTTACACTGTTGCTGTTAAATATTGTTCTATTGTTAGGACAGATAAAGTTGTTCTATGTAGTAGATATTTATTGCAACTCAAGATAGGCCAATATTTGTTTTGTCTTATTGCTCATACTATAATTATGGATCTATTTTCTATGGTTAAGTGGGGTGCACTGTTGCTCCTTATAGGGTTAGTCAATACTCAGTTTGTCTTTGACACTGTAGTTGAATTTATTATTATAACCAAGTTAAATGGTTTTCTTTGGATGCCAATATCTGTGTTGCTTTAAGATCATTAACAATATTGCAACCCACTCTTGAGAAGGGTGTGATGGTCCAATATGCTGTATAGGAAAAGAAGATGTCAAAGTATGATTATCTGCAGATGAGGTCTTCTATAAAGGGCCCCACCAAATCCATTAAAACACTCCTAGAATTAATAGCCAAAGTCAACAGTGTAAAGGATATAAAATCAACAAACAAAAATCAATAGTGTTCCTGTATGCCAAGAATGAGAAAAAAATTAGGGAAAAAATATCATTCACAATAGAATCAAGAAAAATTACATACTGAAGAATTAACCTAACTAAGGTAGTAAAAGATCTCTGCAATAAAGAAAACTATGTACTCTTAAAAAGGATATCAGGAATTGGATAGGCAGAAACAATATAGTCAAAATAAACATGCTTCCAAATTGATATACAGATAAAATTCAATACCAATCAAAATTCCCAAAGCACTGCTCACAGAACTGGAAGAACAATCGTAAAATTCATATGGAACTAAAAGAGAATCAGACTAGCAAAACACTTCTGAGTAACACAGGGAAGTGGAAGGCATCACAATTTCAGATTTGGAGATATTATATTAAAAGCTACTGTGATAAAACAGCATGGTACCAGCACAAAAACAGACATGTGGATCAATGAAGTAGAACAGAGGATGTACAAAAAATCCCAAGCAATTCAATTATTTGATCTTTGACAAAGAGGCCAAAAACATACACTGGAGGAAAAATAGCCTCTTTAATAAATGATGTTGGAAAAACAAGGTGTAAGGGGTAAAGCCATGTTGGTATGCTGGGCTGTAAAGGGCTCAGGTCAACAACTTCTGACATTGCCAGTCCGGTGGATGACCCACTACTGTTATGGACTACTGGACTATGTTGGAATATTTTGCTGAATTCACATACCTCTAATATTTAAATGACAATGGAATACCCTTCTCTGACAAAACTAAACAAAAAAAGGGGATACAAATAAATGGTGATTTTATGTCTATATATACAAAATAGTTAGGATAGACATAGAGCTACTTTCCGTTAATTCAATGAGAAGAAAGATTTGTACTAATAGTGTTTGGACAGGATATCATGTCAGTGTCTTGTACTATAAATAACCACTAATAAGATAACAATATTCAATGTATTAATTATTGAAACTGTCCTACTAATTGGCTTTGAAACAGTCTCATTGCTATTTGTTTCTCAATAAAATTATTAAGAAATATTATTGGGTAAAGATCACACATTGTTAAAGTACTAAATTAAGAGCCTAAGAAAAATAGCCAGCACTACAGTTGTTAATACATTAAAGTAGTTCTCTGACATACTCGAATGTGGAAAAAACAAAACAAAACAAAACAAAACAAACAACAAAAACGCTGGCTATCCATATAGAAAATATTGAACCTAGACCCGTGTCTCTTACCATGTACTAAACTAAAAGCAAAGTGGGTCAAATAACTAACTACTAAAGCAGAAAAACTTAATATATTGTGTCTTGGTTACTTTTTTCTCATTGTGGAGAGAGAATACTCGATGCCCCAAAGTAAGGAAGGAAAGGTTTATTTAGCTTACAGTCTGTGGAGGTTTCATCTGGCTCCAAGGCAAGGTGGTGCAGTGAGGGGCAACAGCTCAAGGTGGTGGAAGACAGAAAGAGCAACAAGAGCAAAAGATAGGGAGAAGAAATCTCTTTCCCTCTCCTACACTGTAAGCAACTACTCATCTACATCATCTCCCTGCTCTCCTCTTATATAAGTTCAGGGTGTTACGGTTTGTCAAGACATCCTGCCCACCCCACCTCCTGAAGAGAAAGCCTCACATGGGTTTTTCAGAGGTAGCTAAATCTAGAGAGTGTGATGCTGACACTAAAGGTGTGTGATTAGTAAATCAGTCCACTGATCGCTTGGGCATAGTTCAGGCTAGGATTAAGGGTATGAGTGGCCCTCACACAGTATGAGACAGAAAGAATTTTGTCTCTCACCTGTTGTTTTGCTGCTTTCTGCCATGAATGTTCTCTTCAAAGCCACCCTGCTCTGGAGCCAGCAATTATGAACTGAAGCCTCTACAGACTGTGAGCTAAATAAACCTTTCCCCATGTAACTTTGGGTATTGGGCACTTTGTCTCAGCAATGAGAGAAGAGTAACTAAGACAGTTGGTAAAACTCTTGAAGGCACAGGAAAGGACTTCCTGACTAGAACTCTGGTTATACATGGAACAGTACTGTATCAGTCAGGGTTTTACTAGAGGTACAGATATAACATAAAATGTATAAATGTATAAGAAATTCCAAGATCAGTTTACAATGGTCAGCCACAGAGTCGGATGAGGAAGGGTCTGCACACTGGAGACTGAAGGATTCAGTTCAAGGTCTGGAGCCCACAACAGTGTTCCATGCAAGTCTGTATCAGGATGCTGATAGATTTGTGATGGAAGGCTGATGAGTCTACATCAGAAGGCTGAAGGATCCAAGGCAGAAGCCAAGAGTCTGAGCTACAGCCAGGAGACAATGTCCAAGCTGATGCAGAAGACAAGCTCCTCTGAAGAAGAGGACTCTCTGTCGTTCCTCATTCTTTTTTTTTTTTTTTTTTTTTTTTTCTTTTTTTGGTGGAACTGGGGATTGAACTCAGGCCCTTGCTCTTGCCAGGCAAGCACTTCTTCTACTGAGCTATCTCCTCGGCCCCCTCATTCTCCTTTTAAGTGATGAGTCACTCTAGGGTGAGGCCTCCACACCCTAGTGTGTGGAATTGCTGAGACAATTTAGTTAAGCTCTTAGCTTCTCAGGTTGACACAATCAGCCAACCACTACAAGTACCAAGAATCAAAAAATGAAATCATATCAAATTAAAAACTTCTCTACAGCAAAAGAAGCCACCCACTATGTGAAGAGAAAGAATGGGAAAAAGGTTTTGCCAGGTATTCCTCAGACAGAGAACTAATATATAGAATATGTTAAAAAAAAAATAGACTTTCCCAAAGAAGGATTTTTTTTTTCTATCTCAGCCTGCCTTAAAGGCGGGTCTGGTGAGATTGTGGAGCTGGGGATCAAACCATGGTCCCCCACACCTGACTGAGTCTGCCCAAGCAGGCGATTTAAACAACTGAGCTAACCCACAAGCTCCCGACTCCCCCAAGTAAAAGATTTGAAAAATGGGCAAGTGAAATGAGTAGACACTGCACATAAGAAATACAGATGGACAATAAAAGGACAGTGTTCATTACTGGTCGTTCAAGAATACAAATTAAAACAACACTGAGATTCCATCTTAAACTGGAAGGAAGGACCATTGTTCTTTTTTTTTTTTTTTT
>NW_004524600.1:5082620-5084354 GCF_000260255.1 Octodon degus | reverse complement strand
GGCCCCTCGCTGCTTCTTGATGGCGTTCATGCTTTTCGTTTTCTGCCGAACTAAGCACTCTACCAAACCATCGTATTCTGTCTTGCACTCTTTATTCACCCGGGTAGCACCAATTCCATGTGCATATTCTAGCCATTCTTTCTCAAAAGCACGGCATCGAGAAGCAATTTTGTGGGGCTACTCAGAACTTTGGATCATCATGTGACAATCTAAACTAATGCCCAGTCTTTTCTGCACATCAAAGAAAGGCATGACGTCACACAGAAGTGCCCTTGTCTCCTTTCTGGGCTGCTACTTCAGAACCTATAGTTTATTTGTGAAACAAATTAAAGAAGTCAGTCCAGGGGGAGGTCAGGGGGTTCTTCCTCATCTGAGTCAAACTCAACAATTTCATCTTTTATCCATTGACCTTCCCCATCTGGGATCCATCCAGAGCTTCGAAGGGTGAGGTAATGGTCCAGGGCTCGTCTTCTCGTGGGACTCATGGGTGCTGGGTCTGGGGAAGTTGCTGATTCCTTAGCCTGTGGGTCAGGCCTAAGCTCAGGTTCCCTACTGATCTTTTTATTCTGGAGTTCGATGTCTTAGGCTGGCAAAGGGGAGCAGGACACAGAGGAACCAGGCTTCTGGTCTGTGCTTCCAGCTGCAGCAACTGTTATAGTGGGGCGCTCTGTGCAGTGCACTCTGGGTGATAAGTCAAGTCTCGGTTAGCAGAGGAGCCTCAGATTTGGTCTCTTCCCACTTCGATTCATTCTGTGGTCTTGGATTTTGCCCCATGTCCTTTTCTGGCTGATCCTTACCACAGGAAAGCTGCAGGCTAGATAAATGCTTCTTGCCTCCATGGTGGGCAGTCAGCATGGCCAGTGTGTCTAGTACAGGTCAATGAGGACAGATGGCACAAGCAAAGCGTCCATCCTGTAGCATCAGCACTTTATTTTCTGGGATATAACTGGCCAGAAAGTCCCCAACTCTTTATTTTTTGAGCACATTGAGCTGACTCCAATCATCTCCTTCCCTCTTGAAAGACATCATGACTTTGAATCCCAGAAATGATACATTATTCTCTCTGGCCGACTTTGCAACTCCTTCTGGCCACCATAGGAGTCCTGCTGTTCAGAAATCAAATTGTATCAAACACTTGAGTGGCTGCTGGGAAGAATAAACCCTCTTATACTGTTGGTGAGAATGTAAACTAGCGCAGCCATTATGGAAATCAGAATAGCAATTCCTCAAAATACTAAAACTAGACATTCCATTTGACCCAGCTACTACCTTTCTCCTGAAAGTGTTAAAAACATCACATCACAGTGATACATTCATACCCATGTTTATAGCAGCACAGTCCGTAATAGCCGAATCTTGCAAACAGCTTATATACCCGGCAGCAGATGAGTGGATAAAGAACATGTGGTATTTACACACAATGGCATGCTACTCTGAAATAAACAAAGACAAATGAGTGAATTGTATGAAAATAGATGTAGTTTAAGACCATAATGTGAAGTGAAATAAATGAGAAACACAAACTTAAGTATCACATGGTTACTCTTATATGAGAAACCCACATTATAAATAAAAAGGATTATAAGAATTAGGCAGATGGCTCTCCACGGGAAGGGCTAAAAGATGGAGAGAAGGATGAGGTAGAAGAGGGCAAGAGGATGGAAAGTGGACTTGAGACATGTTACTAACTCCCCACAAGAAAAGCAAACTTTATGTACTGTAAACATATACTAT
>NW_004524600.1:5059466-5082520 GCF_000260255.1 Octodon degus | reverse complement strand
ATAATGAATATTTTTTTACAAAAGTGAAACAAATGAAGGAGTTAAGGGACTATTCACAGAGCCCAGCAGAGCTGCATGGGACGATTATGATTCTGGAAAGTCCTCTCTGACTGAGGCAATGTTCTAATTGGGACAAATGTTCACTGACCAGTGAGTCTGTCTTGCTCACCTGTTCTGTGTTCATGAGGGTTTTGGGAAAGACAGCCTGTGTCCGAGAGGACCGTATCACGTTGCTATAGAGATGCCAGCTCACAGCGCCATGGTTCCGGGAGTGCTCAGCCCTCCTCCTCCTCCTCCTCTGCCTCCCGAAGCCCTGGACTAGAACTTCCCAGGGACAGGCTTAGCCCCTTTCAGACTGCAGTTCATCTCCTGTAAGTAAAATCCCAAGACAAAGATAACAACTACTATTTGGTAAGAGCTGCATATTAGCCGTATGCGTAGCTACTCTATACAGAGCCTCTACTCCTGAAGTGAAACAGCAGAAGATGTAGTATTGTGCTCACTTTATAGACAGGAAAAACAGGGGCTAGTAGACATCAGAGAGTTCACCTAGGTTCAGAGAGCCTGCTGAGTCCCTAAGTCATAACCCCTTTCCCTGGATAACAGCACTGCCTCCACCATTGTCCTGCCTGCCATTGCCTGGAAGCCTGCTCTAGCTCCTGTTCTTTGCTGGCGTCTGGCACTGGAGGCAGGAAGGTGGAGAAGTTAGCTTCCCAGGAGTTTTGGAGAGAGTGTCTTAAGCTACACATCTGCCCTGTCTCTGGCCTGTGAGAACCACGGCCAGTACCATTTTCTAGCAGACAAAACAGGAACACGGATGAGAATGGCTAGTTTGAGGCAGCCAGAGCAGGGACAGGACGGAGTTTTTAACTTGGACCTTTCCTATGCTCTTGCCTTGGGAAAAGTGCTGGCTGTCAAACCAATGTGGCAGGAGTAGGACCTGTCCGTCACCCAGCAGGTCCTGGAGGATCAATGTGGCTGTGACTTAACCGAATATTGACCAGGAAAGGCTCACAAGTGGCCAACGTGCATTTGTAGCATTACCTCCGGGGATTCTAGGACATTGACGCCAGAGATGCTATTGGGGTTTATCGGAACACTTGGCCAGGTGGGATAAGTTTTAAGCTCTGGGCCAACTTAAGTCAAAGGCCAAATGGCACAGCTGAGAAACAGCACATGCCTAACCTTTTTGGAATTCTGTTTGGAGTCCAGCACATAAAACAAGTGGTCTCCTCTCCGTTTCTGTCACAGTTGCTCCTCCGGTGTAGAAGCTGGGGGTGCCATTTTAGAATTAAAAAATGAGGCTTAGAATGATTGAGTGACTTTTCTAAGGTCACAGTTAAGGCAACTGAGATTCAGAGCTGCCTGAAACTGAAATCCACATTCTTCTAGGTTCTTCAGTGCCAAAGATACCTATCTCTGCTTGCAAGCACATGTTTTTCTGAAAGCTAGAAGAGCAAAGATTATCCAAGGAAGGGCTGAGAGCTGGTTAGAAAGCCACCCCTTTTCTTGTCAGTAGACCCAGAAATTAGGCTTAACTTTCAGGGGTGAGTCTGACGCCACCTGGAAGGAGATGCACAGAGCCTGCACCCCCATCTTCTTCTGCCAGATGGTGGCTCTCTAGAGGGGCCATGAAAGATGCAGTGGCATTTGTATTGGACTAAACAGTACCCTCTGCCCTCGCAGGCAAAGCCCTCACTCCCACTCTGACCATATTTAGAGATAGTGCCTAAGAATGTCAAGGTTAAGTGAGGTTACTAGAGTGGGGCCTTAGTTCAACAGGATCGTGTCCGTGTTAGAAGAGAAACAGACACCAGAGCTGGTGCTCACCATCCCCTCCACTCCCCTGGGTGCCCAGAGGAAATGCCGCTGCTGACGCAGTAAGAAGGCAGCTGTCTACAAGCTGGAAAGAGAGGCTCCTGGAGACCAGTCATCATGATACCAGACCTTGGACTTGGAGCTTCCACAACTGTGGGGAAGTAATCTCCATCTCTGCCTCTTTCTCTTTCTGCCTCTGTCTCTGTGTCTCTCACACAAGCCCCCGCTCCAGCCCTATTTAAAATTTTTTATTTTGGAACTGGGTCTCACTAAGTTACCCAGACTGGGCTCGAACTTGCAGTCCTCTGTCTCATCCTCCCTGAGTGCTGAAATTACAGTTTGTGCCACTCTACCAGGCAACAATTATCTCTCTTTAAGCTACTCAGGTTGTAGTATTTTGTTATGGCAGCCTGAGAAGAAAGAATATATTATTTTTTCCAGACCCAAAGTTCAATGTGCGACCTGACACGGGCCTCGAGCATGCACAGGAAGTCCCTGAGGCCCGGAGAGGCAACAGTGTCTGACTCCTCTCAGCTGTTGAGGGTCTGCCACACTTCCATGGGCCTGGTTCATGCGGCTGCTAGGAGGACTGAGTGGAGCAGCACGTAGGATATGCACACTGTGCTGTGTGGAACAGAAGGATGCTTCCTACTGTGTGGGGGAAGATGTCCTCCCTCTGAGGGGGTAGGCATGTGGCTTCTCTTATGGGCTGAGGGAAACTTGGGCTGGCTCCTCTCAGGGGCTTTTCAGCTGTGGTGGCTCCCAGGCTCACGTCCCTTGGCCCTAGGTTGTCTTCCGGGAAGACAGTAGGACTGCATGGGCTATTTTCAGGGTATTGCAGTTTATGGAAAGTCACCCATGAGCCTGCAGTGGCCTCCCCAGCCTAAGAGCTTATCATGTTCCTTTGCTTTGGGCTGGAATTAAATTAAATCACTGTGGAAATACTTATCTCTCTTGGAAGCAGAGCTCAATAGATATGTGTGCCCTTGATTTATAAGAAAATGGGAATATAAACTAATTATTATCTCATTGTGACCTCACAGGACCCATGGGGGAGAAAATGAAAAGAAATCCTCCTTTGTGAAAAGGGGAGGTACCATGCCCAGTTAATAGTTTGGTTATTTTTTCTCTGAAAATTTTAGATCAACACTATACTGCTATGTTTAGGTCAGCTCATTTTTTAGTGATTATCTATGACCCAAACCTATAAAATTCATCTGCTACATGACTCCAGTTCATCTAAAACCAGTACATATATAGAATACATAAAGCCTGGTGTGCGGGCTGCCACTGTGAATTTGTCATGGACTCAGGGCTACTGAGCATACCACTCACAGCATGGCTGGGTGGTAGCACCGCTCCACACAGAGCTGGGATTATTGCTAAAGGCACACTGCTGCCTTGCCTTTCACATGGAGGGCATGATGGAGTTCTGCTGGGCAGTCACTTGATGAACTAGATGAGGCACATTTCAGAGCCCCAGGACAGGGTCTGTCCAGGGTGTCAGCATTGCTTCATATCACAGATGCAAAAGGAGCACGTCCTAAAGTAGCTATAGCGATACAAGAATGGAAAGCCCAAGGACTTTGGCCAATCAAGTCCCAGGATACAGAGTTTGTTGTCACCTGTATTAACCCTGTCTTTCTGATGCTTTGACACCTGGAGCTTTCTGACCCTGAAAGACTGACCCTCCTGGGTTGCCAGTTTCTGGAGAGAGCAATCAACTCACCCAAATGTACCTTTCCTAGGCCAACACACCAACCCAGAACCCCACCTCCCAACCCTCTTCTTTACTGGGTTGTCATACACTGGACGGGTGTCTACTTGCCAGAATCACCAGAGTCACATGGGACAGGCCCTGTTATACCAGAGCCTGCTGAGCCAATCCTAAGTCTGCCAACCCTGCCTCATTCCTTCCTTCCTGCAGAAACCACCACAAAGGCTCTTCTTCCTGCCCCCAGCCTCCTGATGACCCCAGTGTTTCCTGTGTGGCCCTGTGTACTGTGCTCTGCCTAGGAAGCTATCCTCAGGCTCACCAGAAGCCATGAAACAAACATCTTCCTTTGTGATGGTCATTTGTACATCTGGGTGACTTATCATTTCCAACTAAATGAAACCTCAAGTTCAGTTCAGACACACCAGTGTGAGCCAGGCTGCAATCTTCTACTGTATGGTGCTAGCCAAGGCAGGTCACAGGCCTGCTGAGACCCAGAGCAGGGGAGACTGTGCTTCTTGATGGGAGTGTTGTGCACGTTAACAGGGGTGAGAGGCTGTGAAGTTGGATTTATCCTAGAGAAAGGGCTTCTGAAAGGCTTAGGAGAGGGAGGAATACAGATTTATATTTCAAGAAAATTCTGTGCTTTGGTTGGGAGACTAAATTGGAGAAAATAAGAAAGAACCACCAGAAGATTTAGGTAAAGGTGATGTTGTCAGTTGAACAGGGTCTCCCAACATATAAACCTCTCACCCTTGGTACCTGTGAATATGACCTTATTGGGAAGTACAGTCTTACAGATATTATCAAGTTAAGATGACACCATTGGGGTGTGCTCCATCCAATCTGGCTCGTACCCTTATAAGAGGAGGAAAAGTCAACTGAAGCCATAGATATGAAGTTATCTGGTATAAACCCAGCCAGAGCTGAGAGGTGGAAAGAGACACTGAATGTTGAAGTCCTTATGTTACAGGCAGCCAAATTAGATAGAAATATGGGCAGTTAGACAGGGCCAGGCCCTTGAAGTAGTTAACACAGAAGACAAAGACAACTATAGGAGGGGCGGATGCTCCAGCTGTGAACCAGACCTAAAGACCTAAAGGCCAAACAAATGCTAAAAGTGTAGCACCTGGGATATATTCTAAATAGGTATTGTTCACCTGGAAAGACCCAAGTGAGTCACTAGCCCAACCCCCAATGGGAAGAGGCCCTGTCCTAAAATCCAACCCCCAACAGGAAGAAACCCTGTCCCGTATTCATGGCCGCTTACTCTATGACTCTCTTCCCCATTTGGTCCTGGGCTTAATCAACTTTACCTGAGCAATGGTGCATTTGATCCCATTGGTTGACCATAGTTTTGTCCCACCCCACATCCACCTAAGCGAGAGTCCTTCTTCTATACCTTAGCCCTGCATGATTTTGCCCTATAAAAATAACCTGAAAGAGCTTCCTGGGCAAGCCGCTCAGGCCCCCCTTCTGTCCTCTCTGAGAAGACAGAAAGAATATTTATTTCCCAATAAATATTCTACTCTCAAACTCCATTTGTTCCTAAAATTCATTCTTCGGTTTTAGAGAACACAAACTCATCCAGGTCAGGTTGGGAGTTTTACTTCCCTGTATCACTTATACCATGAACTGCGTCCTTAGGCCAAGCTGGATCTGAGGCTAGATTATCCCGGGGAAGTAATGGCGCTTCTTTTTTTTTTTTTTTTAACATAAACAATTTTTTTAAATTTTAATTTTATTTATTTATGTGTGTGTGTGTGTGTGTGTGTGTGTGTGTGTGTGTGTGCGCGCCAGCTCAGCCCACCGGGGGGGGGGGACTGGCTGGCATGTGGTGCTGGGGATTGAACCGCAGTCCCCAGTGCTTTGCTAAGCTTGTTCTAAGTAGGTGCTTTAGACCACTGAGTCATCTCACCAGCCAATGATGCTTCTTAGTTTTCTTAAGATACTTTGAGTTGAGTTTCTGTTACTTGCAACCAAACAACTCCTGACTAACATTGTGGTTAATGTATTCATGTCACTGGAAAACTCTCTGTGCTATTGAAGTAGTAATAGAAATGATAAATTTTGGGGAGCATGGGGCTTAGTACTCTCCTGGTTCCATCTCTGTTCTTAGAGGGAGAATGTTGGGGTAGGATTTGCCCAGATGCCCAGAGTTTGACCTGCTGGAATTGTGCTTCATCTTTTGAAGGTCTAGTTTGAATGCCTTTTGAAGATGTAATTTTTCTGTTACTCTACACAACCATTTGATCTACTTTAAGGCTGGAAATCAAAGCCCACAGGTAAATGTTCCTCCACAATTTCTGAGAGGTAGCAAGAGTCCTGGATCTTTGTCCCTGTACTGGTGTCTAAGAGGAGACTATCCAACTGGAGAAACACAATTTCATAGCAATATTTACTCTAGTGAGGGATTTAGGAAAAGACAGTCACTTGTAGAATTTTGTGCGAACATTACAAACTTCTAGAGATTTTAGAAAACAATGGTGAGGAGAAGCATATTAAAAGAGGTAGGAAGGCCCCTGTTCCTCTGCTCATTCTTAGAGAATGTCACACACACAGGACATCAAGCCCCAGGGAATATTTACTTCTTGCTGCTGTAAAATGGCTCCTGTGTTTTTCAAACACATTTTCTGTTAAGATGCCCTGAAGTCCTGCTACGCCAGGCAGCGGGTATATGGGAGCTTAAATGGGGCTTTTCCTCTGCAAAAGAAATGGTGTTACTAACACAGAGTCTGCAGTAGCTGCCTGGGCTTATCCTGGGCACATTCCCACCTCTTCAGAGATGGGGGTGGACTTTAACATCACATCCTAACACCCCATCTTTACACAGGAATGAACATGAACAAGCAGACCCCACCTTCCAGAAAGAAAGCCTACTGGTGCTGTTCCAGGCCAGCCTCAGTGCCCAGGCCATGGTGGTGTGGCTTCACACTTGCTGCCCTTCTTCATGGGAGGCACACATGGGAGTGTCCTTTGTTTGGTTCATGATCCATCCCACTATGCACATGTATTTGCTTTTATCAGTAATAGTACACCATTACCTCCTTCACCCCTCTCTTTCTCCTTCCCTCCCTCTTTACCTCCCTTTTTTCTTTCTTTGTTTTTTTTCCTGTCTTTCCTTACTTCCTTCATTTGTTTTTTAAAGCATAGTTTTAGGTTTACAGCAAAATCAAGCAAAAATTAGAGTTCCCTTCTACCTCATACTCCAAGCATGCATGGCCCACCTCTTAGGGTTTAGATCTAAAGTGTCCTCCCAGAGTCTCATGTGTTCAGAGATGGGGCTTTTGGAAGTGACTGATCCTGGGGATGCTATACTCATCACTGAGTTGATCCATTGTTGAGTTCATAGCTGCCTTTTTGTTAGGTGGTGGGGTCTGGTTGGAAGAGGAGTGTCACTGGACCTATGGTCTGTAAGGGTGTATTTTTGTCCTTGGCTCTTCCTCCTCTCTCTGCTCCTTGGTTGCTATGGGGTGAACAGGTTTTCTCCACCAGGCCCTTTCACCACCATGCTTCTGTCTTGAAGCCAGCTAACCATGGACTGAATCCCTGAATTAAGCCTCTCCTCCTTAAGCTGTAGGTGGTGGGTATCATGTCCCAGCAGCTGTAAAGCAATCACCATCCACCCTGCCAAGTGGCTCACTTATTACCACTGAGAAAGCCTACATTGACACAGCATTATCATATTAACATCCATTGTTGTACATTCTATGGTTTGGACAAATGTCTGATGTCACACAGAGTATTTTCTCTGGTCTAAACAATCCTCTGTACTCCACCTAGTCATCCTTCTAGTGAGATACGGGAATGAAACTCCCAACCTAAAAGATACCTGGGATGAGTTGATGTTCTCTAAAACCAAATAATGAATTTTAGGAACAATGGAAGTTAAAAGCAGAATATCTATTGAGGGAAAGAGAATTTCTGTCTGAGAGAGGGACAAAGGGGGACCAGAGTGGGATGCTTGGGAATCTGCCTTTTCTAGGGATTTTTATAGAGCAAAACCATGAGGTCAGGTGGGTCTAAGGTGGAAAACATGAGAACTTGCTAGGTAGGCATGAGGTGGGACTAAATTATAGTCAACCAATAAGACTACAAGTATGATTGCTTAGGTAAAATTGATTAAATCCAGGACCAAATGGGGAAGCAAGTCACGTAGCAAGTGGGCATGAATACAGAACAGGGTCTTCCTGTGGGAGGTTGAGTCAGTGACTCTTCCTGGCTTCCTCTAGGTGATGATCAATCCCAGATTATTCCCTTTAGGGAGGTAAGCATTTGTTTGATCTTTTGTCATGAGGCCTGGCCCACAGTGGGAGTGTCTGTTTCTCTCTTGCATCTTTTATACTAGCTCCTTCTGAGGGTCTGGTCCTGTCTGACTGCTACAATATTTCTATCTAACTCAGGTACCTACAACACTAACCTACCCTCTGGCAACTGCTAATCATTTCTCTGTCTCCATAATTTTGCCTTTTCTCAGAATGTCATGTGGTTAGAGTCATATATCATGTGGTCTTTTTCATAATGGCTTTTTTCATGTAGTAATATGCATTCAAGGTTATTCTGAGTTTTTCACAGCTTAATACCTCATTTCTTTTGAGTGTGGACTACTGTACCTGTGTGCTTACCCCCTTACTCACTGAAGGACATCATGGTTGCTTCCAGGTATTGGTAACTGTGAGTAAAGCTGCTACACACATCTGTGTGCAAGACATTGTGTGAACATCCGTTTTCAAGTCATTTGGGCAAATACTAAATGTGTGATTGCTGGAACAGAGGTTAAAAGAATATCTAGACTTGGACCAGCGAGATAGCTCAGCAGTCTAAAGTGCCTGCTTAGGCAAGCGTAGGCAAGCACTCAGGGATGGAGGTATGACCCTTGGCACCACATGCCAAACCAGCCCCACCACCAGGGTGGGCTGAGCTGGCCACAAAATAAATAAATAAATAAATAAATAAATAAATAAATAAATAAATAGTTTAGTTTTGTAAGAAACTGTCAGGCTGCCTCCCAGAGTGGCTGCCCTCTCATCAGCAGGAATGAGAGTCCTCCTACTCTACACCCTCACTTGAGTTTGCTGGGTGGATGGTTTGAATTTTGGTCACTCTAGTAGGTGGGTAGTGACCAGTGTTTCTTGGTCACTCTAGTAGGTGGGTAGTGACCAGTGTTTCTTCGTAACTATATTTTGGAGGTTATTTCAAATGCTGACTTTGAGTGCTGTTATTTTATCATCTCAAATAAAAGCATAGCAGAGCAATTCAGACCTTCATCAGTGATAGGCCCCCCCACTAGATCATTTGTAAGTGGCCACTGCATGCCAGATACAGGGGACTCTCAGATAAAGTTGCTTCCTCTGCCCTCAAACAGCCCAGAGCCCAGAAGGGAGGGTGCCTGGAAATATACAATGAGCACACAGGTGTGAGGGAAACCAAGATAGGCAGGGGGACCCCAAAGGCAGCACAGACTCAGAGAGAGAACTGAGGCTTGGATAAGACTGGGGGTAGGGCTGGATGAGTAGCACAGGCTGCTCCTAGGCTGGGAGTCATGGGAGGGCCAGCAGGAAGAATTGTCAGTGAACAGGGTCTACAGCAGAGCTAGGGAACATAGACTGACCTCACCCATGGGGTAGGTCATCAGTCACAGAAAAAGGACGTTCAGGACATGTCAGTAAGAGGCATAAAGAGGTTATTAGGTGGAATTTTTTTTGTGTGGGGGCATCTTTTGAGACAGGGTTTCACTATATGTTTCAGTCTGAAATATAAATCACTATGTAGCCCAGATGGGCCTCGAACTTGCAGCTGTCCTTCTTTCTTATCCTCCCGAGTGGTGAGACTATAGGCATGTGCCACCATTCCTAGCCTAGGCAAAATAAAAATGTACACGCAAGGAGAGCAGTGTGGGCCCTCCAGAGAGGCTCACTGTGGCCTGAAGATGAGTATATTCGTGTAGTCTTGGGGGGTGGGGGTGGGGGCTTCAAGGCGGGTGATCTGGGAATCGTGTTGCTGTCCGGTTACCCATCTGGGGCTGGGTTAGAAGGCAAGCCATTTATGCATATGTCTTTGACACTGCGATTGGCAAGGACAACAAGCTTCTGCCACTTGTGTCCTGAAGCTGCAGTTTTCCTAAGAAGTACAATTTTAAAATTAGAATTTCCCTTGTATCCTTCCACCTACCTCAGAAGCCAGGATGCGTCTGGGAAGAGACACGTTTTCAGGAGGATCACTTGCAGCAGGGGAAGGACAGACTGCAAGGAGTGATGGGAGGCAGGCACTAGGGGGTAGGCAGTGGAACCCGCAGACTGGGGCTCTTCATGTGCGACTGCGCCTGGGTCCTTGTCCAGGGAGAGAATCTGGCACCCATGGCTTAGCCAAAATCTAATTCCCAGGAAAGCTTTGACTTCTTCTCTCTAGGCTTCAGAGCTGGGACCAGAGCTGCTGACAAACTGATTTTAAAAGCTGATTTAAGGTTGTTTGCACCACTCTCCTGGGCTCATACTCCAGTGGAGAGTCAATGAGTCATGAAATACATAAGAGGTGGCAGAAGTAAGGGCAAGAGTGCAAGAAAAGGGCCCAAGGGCTGGGGGAGTCAGCACCCTGAGTCCCTGCCAGCGGCCAAGGGTGACAACCCCGTGGTGGCTGCAATCGGCCCAGCATCCCCACCAGCTGTAGGTACCAAGACTCACTTGTCGGGAGGCGGGCATGGTGATGCAGTCACAGCATTCCACATTTCTTCTTGTTTTTCCACTGACCTTTCGTTTTTCTCTTTTAAGGAACATGCACTAGCAGCCTTTATCCACCATTAAGTCCAAGAAATTGCTAAAAATCTATAAACTGAGAGAGTATAAGATCATTCCCACAATGCAGGGTGTAGATATTCTGGAGCAGCTTGAGATCAGTGGAGAAATTATGTGCTGATGGGTTTGTTGAAGTGAAGGCCAGGGCAGTGGGCACACACAGCTAACACAGCTTCTGAGGGACTGGAGTGGAAGACACGGGTGGCTCTCGTGGTGTGGCTTCCTCTAAGTGAAGATCCTTCATCCACTCCAAGAACATGGGGCATGTAGGTTTGCTCTGGGTACTAGGAATGCACCAGCTCTCCTGCACCCAGGCCAAAGTCCTTCTCCTAAATGGAATTTATATCCTACAAGTGGAGACAGAATACAAGCAACCCCAAAGTCATGTGTAATATAATGTCAGAGGACAAAACCTGCTAGGAAAAATGGAAAGCAAGGTAAGGGCTGCAGGTGTGGGCTTCTGGAGGGTGAAAGCCAGTCTCAGGCACTCTTGGGGGCCGTGTAGGAGAGGGGGGCAGTCTGGCATAGCTGAGCTGGGCAGGAGTCTCACTGAGGCAGAAACTCTTTGCAGCCAGGGTGTGGGAGGGGCAAGTACCTCCTTGTGGCAGGCACGAATGTCATAGTTACAAATGCAAATGTGAAAATGCTGATTCTTGAAAAACTACTTATTTTCCAGCTCTGAGCTCCCCAGCACCACAGCAGAGTGAGTCCAGGCACTTTTAGAAGAACCCCGTGTCCTTAGGGTTTCCCTCCCACCTCTTGCTGGAGTTTTCTCTGCAGTGCCTGTGAAGTTAGTCATGGTGAGCCACAGCACTTGATCATGGCCCTGTGTCGTGGCCTCGGTGAAGAAATGACCCTGACAGGTCCTGGAGTGCTGCTCCTGTGAAGAACATGCTGAGCAGTGCATTTGCCCAGACTATTTTGTCCACGTTGGCTCCACAGTACCACCTTTGTACGACGTCACTCTTGTGATATTTCTCTAACAGAAGGAAGTGATGATCTTGGGGACCCTTTGTCTGGTGTGTACACAGGTGTGCTAACAGGTGCAGTCAGGCCCAGGGCCAGACACACCCAAAGGGGTGGTATCTCCTGCTCTCTTTACAATGTTGCTTTAAAGTTAGCCCTTCATTTGTGTCCCCTGTATTTTATTGGAGGCGAGGGAAGCTTATTGTCTGTGCACCTGGCTTTCTCCCTGTGTCCTGCCTGTCCTTTTCTGGTCTCTTGGTGGAAGTGTGAAGGCCGTGTAGTGCCTTTCTTTACCTGTTTTGTTTTTGTTTTTGTTTTTTCCTACCCATCTTTGACCTCGTTCCCAGGGGAATCTCTCTAGTAGTTTGTTTTTAACTTCTTCTCATCAGGATAAGCTGGAAGATCCAAGGTGGCCCCTGCTCTACTTTCTCATCTGCAGATCCTATCCCTACAAGCTGACCATGTGTGGCCCTAAACTACACTGTCTGCAAGGACTATCCGGCAGGGGCGTGCTCAACACTTCCAGGCAACCAAAGACAGTCTGATCGGGGGAACATCACAAGGCCTTGGAGATGCCCTTCCACCCAGACCAAAGGCAGAGACCAGACCTCTGCCTAGGCCAGCCTAATCTTTCCTGTAATGCATACAGGGCTACTCAGACCAGTGCTCTATGTGAGCTGTTTCTGATCTATGATGAGATAAATACAGAAACTGATATATGCATCTAGAAACTTCTGTAGTAATGTGGGAGAGTATTTCATGCCTACTGAATCTAATGATGAGATGGTAGGGCCTCTTGCATGTCTGTCTTTAATTTTTTTTTTAAATTCTTTTTAGTCATGTTTTGAAGTGTTTAATTTTCAATAGTTTTTTTTTTTTTTTTTTTTGCGGTACCAGGGATTGAACTCAGGACCCTATATTTACTAGGCAAGCACTTATTCTACTGAGATATCTCCTCATCCCACCTCTTTTTAAAAAAATGTGTTTGGTACAGGGTCTCACTACTCAGCTCAGACTCATAGTGATCCTTCTGTTTTTAATCTCCCCAGTGCTGGGATTATAGGCATGTGTCACAATGCTGGGTCTCGGTGGCCAGCTCAGTGTACCAGGGGATGGGGCTGGCATGGCATGTGGTGCCAGGAATCAAACCTCGGTTTCTGTGCTTGCCTAGGCAGGTACTTAGTCCACCGAGCTATTTCACTGTCCCCTAATGTGCAATAAATAGGACTTTTTTTTTTTTTTTTTAAAGTAAAAGTATTCTGGAGAAATATTAGCCTTTGCTCTGTCTTGGCCACTTCTGTGACCTTGAATGTGACATTCCAGCTTTTTGTTGTTGTAGTTGGATCTTAAACGTCCTTCAGAGGCCACATATAAAGGCCTCCAGAGGGTAGGGCCTAGAAAGAAACTAGGAAATTGGGGGCGAGCCTTTCTCTCTCTGCTTCCCAGCTGCCACGAATTGAGTAGCTGTGCTCTACCACTCACTCCCTGACACGATGCTCAGCCTTGCCAAAGGCCCAAAAGCAGTGGGCCCAGCCAGCTAGGGACTGAAACTTCTGAAATTAGGAGGCAAAGCAAACAAACCTTTTATAATTTGTTTACCCAAAATTTTCTCACAGCTACAAAAACATCCTGGTTTCTAGGATTTGTTTTTTGTAAGATGGGGCAGGAATGGGTGGACTAGATCACCATTCTTTTCAAGGTTTCTATTGGAACATGGTAAAAAAAGATTCATATGTTGCTTATGCTTATTACAGGAAAAGCGATCTGACCTGACCTATTCTTTTTTTTTTGCAGAACCAGGGATTGAACTCAGGCCCTCGTGCCGGCCAGCGAAGTGCTTATTCCACTGAGCCATCTCCCTGGCCCCATGACCTGACCTATTCTAATGTCTATTCTCATCCATTCCATCTGAGAAAAGAACGTGGATCTGGATCTATTAAACCGAAGTCATGACTGGCTCAGGATGGGTAATTAGCCTGACGCGGGAAATACTGAAAGTGGTTTTTAAGGTGATTTTCTGGGACCAGAGTGACCCTGAAAGATTTCTATGTGTCTAAATTTGGGTCAGGATGAGCGAAGAACTACAAATGAGTTTTAGGGCCCAACTGGGGTTGAATTCTGTTGAGTTCTTGCTCATTACCGAGTAGGCCAGGCAAGGAGATTTTCTACATTATATCTTAGAATAAAAGTAAATAAAACTCTACATAGTTATGTGAGAGTTCCACTCTTTTCTCAGTGGTATTGCAGATTAGTTAATGAGCAGGAGCTACTAACACTTAACTCTCTTTCTCTGTGAGTAAGCTCAACTTGGGGTTATCTGGGGGCCTAGTCCTAGCTTTATGACCATCTTCCTCCTCTCCAAGAGACTCATCAACCATTAACTGCAGCATATCACCTCGGCTTCTGGTCAAAAGGCAAATCTTTCCTGCTGTCTTCTGGTAGATAATCTGTATACTCTAGACTTATTTTTTTTTAAATTTATGTATCTGGTACAGAGTCTCACTACACAGCTTAGACTCATAGTGATCCTCCTGATCTTCTTGTTTTCAGCCTCCCCAGCACTAGGGTTACAGGTGTGTGCCACCAAACCTGGACTCAGTTGCTGGCGCAGTACACACGGGAGTGGGGCCGGTGCGCCGTGGGGTATTGGCGATTGAACTCCGGTCCCTGCACTTGCCTAATGCTCTAGGCTTTTGTATGCCATTGAACATTGAATGTGGTTTCACTGATTACTATGGGATACAAAAAGGGAAGCAGATTCTGCTTTGTTTATTTAAAGGAAATAAAAGGGAAAAGAGAGCTAGACCTTCTGTTCCTGTCTTAGACAAAGCACAAATCCCTACACAGCTGTAAGCATCTCAGCCTCCTTCCTGACAGGCAATGGGGGCTCAAGGAAGGGAGCTGAAGGATCCAAAGAATAATTTTCAGCAACAGATGTCACCAACAGTTAACAGATAAAGGAGATATTTGATGGAAGCAAATGCTTGCCCCTTCCTTTGGATAATATAGAATTTAAAAATAGATCAGCCCCATCAGCTCAAAGCTGACACTTTAGTTCCTGAAATAATAGAACTCTGTTGGTCATGAGGAAGTCTCAAATCATGGGGGAACTGACATGTCCACTGGTGACTGAGTTCCTTTCACAAGGTCTCGGTTTGATGTCCTGTGCATTATTTTTTTTTCCTGTATTTTAGGGAAGGGTCTGCAGGGTGTTTAGGGTCTCACTACTAGATTGGACTTGTGATTCACCTGTTTTGAGCCTCCCAAGAGCTGGGATTACAGGCGAACATCACTATGCCCCGTCTTAATTTTTCCATCTCAGTGTGCCCTGGGAGGTGCTTTAATCTGCTGAGCTATTTGGCCAGCCCTGTCCTGTGATTACGAAAGGAGATGATATCCTGGGAAAAGGAGGGAACCCAGAGAGAGACCCAAAGTCAGCAGAGCTGATCCATCTGATGGGACCCTGTGTTTTATAATAGGACACAGCATGATCATGCCTTCAGTTAATGTCCAGTACATTCTGAGATGATTAGTTCAAGAAATTAATTTTGGATCTTATGAAGATAGCGTCATATGATAAAGTACTCCATCATTTCACTCAGGGAATCTGTTGGTAAGAGTCTCACTGTGACATCAACATAGCTCATCCATGGTTGTGACTTAGGTACTTGGAGAATCCTGTTTGGTATTTCCACAGGATGGGTTTGGAACAACTTTCAGGGCTTCTGAAGCCATCTGCTCTCATTATCCCCAGAAAGTGTGTTTTCTAGAGCAGTTGCCAGGCCAACCGAACAAATTAATTAAATTTCAAACCTCAGATTCAATCCAGTCAGAAAACACAGATGCCACAAACAGATATGTTTGCTGACCAGGTTTCTCAAAACAGAATGTGACGAATGCCTGTACGTTGCCTTCCTCCTCTCCAGAGCGTGCTGACGAGGTCACGGGAGCTTCCTAAAAGCATTTAGGAAACCAACAATGTGTTTTCCATATGATGTTCCACGTCAGCCAGACAGGTCTTAAAGCTTAGGGCATGTTTGGATCTAGGATATTAAGATGAATACATAAATCAGTCCTCATTTTTCAGTGAGTCACCTGCATTTAGGCAAATGAGATTTAACTGCTGAATTATCTGGAATTTCTGCTAGGAAATAGATTCAGCTGAACTTCCTAAAGGTACAAAATAAAAAGGAAAAGGAAGGAGAGAAGTTCCTTTTCAAGTGATATTTGAAATGTACTATAAAGAAGGTCTTCCAGGGGTGTTGGTGCTTGAAAGGTAGAAAGGACTTAAATACTTTGCACTGTAAAGGATGTCTCTGGAATTAAAAAAAATATTTATAGTTTCTTTTTTCAGATTTTGTTTGTGGTCGAGATTTTAGAAAAATTGGATGAGCTCCATCTTTCCATAGAAAGATTTAATCTACTTGGTAATAAGGGACAAATAGTGGCAGCTGGGGGTTCCGTCTCCTGAAAGTCTGGGGGTCAGAGGGTCTTAGACACTGGCTCAGGGATTCAGAACTTAAAAAAAATTAGAGGTTCATCAATATTTAGAGTTGTTTGGATTCCAGGACTATTACAATTGTTTCAAATAAATTACAGACTATTTTGGGGACTGGCCTAGAAGTCTAAATATCATTTATAATTTTTATACCATGGAAAAATATATCCAAGTTCCATGCCAATTTATGGTTAAAAGAATAAAACTTTATATTGCTATAAAAGTACAGACTATACCAATAAATAGTATATATTATACTTTATAGTATATTATGGTATAGAAATGTTTGTACAGTACATTATTCATAACTAACCCTGCATCATGTACCAAACAAATGTTAGTGCAACTGCTGAGTTTTATTAATTTTGTTAATTAATTGTTTACCACCTATAACCCCCAATGATTCAAGCTATTCTATTATGAATCAAAATTATAATTCTTCCAACTGCTGTCATTTCTGTTTTAGTACAGGCATTACTGGAGACCACTGATTTAGGATCCCAACTCCATCCCAGTTCAGAATATTCACCTTGCACAGGCAGGGAAGGGGCTTCATTGGACTTGCAGAAGTGGGTGAGTCTTCACTTCACAGCCACCCAGTGGGACCTGCTCCTTGTTTGAGCCGAGCTCCCCATTTGCCCTTGCATCTTCATGACCTCATTTCCATACAACTAGGACACATAGAGGGGCAAGAGGCAAGATGACTTTCCTCTGAGCCCATCAGGTCTCAGGGTGTGATCAAGTCTCAGGGACTTTGTGTTCTTAGGTCTTGAAATGTCTTCATGATGCTCATTGCCTCCACTCCCCTCCTCCAGTGTTCAATGATGGTTTCTGTGGGTGCAGATACCCAGCTGTCCCCATGTCACTGTAAGCTAGTCCCAGGCAGTCCTGAGAGATGGTGTGATGGACCATGTGTCTGAAGAATTCAGAGAAAAGGATGTACTGCAGATGGTCAGGGAAGGTCTCATGGAGGTCCTAAGTAGAGACATGGAGAGCAGAAATGCCCACCTACCAGGAGGACAAGTTTTTGACTATACAAAGCTTTTAGAGGAAGTGTCATGGCACCTGAATTCCACTGGGAGGGTCAAAACCACAATTTAAATGAAGTTGAATGCAGGCCAGGATCATGTATGCTTGGGTTTGAGCAAGCCTGGGGGTTTTGGAGGGACAGGGTGACCTTTATCTATTGGTTTTTGGATGTTTTGACATAGTCATAATTGCTCTATTTGGTTTCTTGGTTCTTGTCCCATGGCTTTCTACTATTTGTCCCTGTTCTACCTCAATACCATGTCACCAGGTCAAAGAAGCTTCAGATGCTGTTCCCAGCAGCAAATGGGAAAGCCCCACTGCAGCCCAAGGGACACTAGTGCTCAGCAACATCAGAGGTTTTGGTGACTTCAGAGACACAGTAGGCCAAAGCCATTGGAGTTGGCACTGTAGATCTTGGAAAGCTGTCTGGAAAGCGTGCTGTCAAGGAGGCATGGGTGGGGGCTGGGGAGATGGCTCAGTGGAATAAGCATTTCCCTGGCAAGTGCAAGGGCCTGAGTTCAATCCCTGGTTCCGCCAAAAAACAAACAAATAAACAAACAAAAAACCAAACCAAACCAAACAAACAAACAAACAAACAAAAAAAGGAGGCATGGGTGGAAGGACAGGAGGAGGAAGGGAAATAGGAGAGGCGATAAGGGGGGTTACGCTTTAGAGATATCTAGTAACTGGAGGAAAGGAGGCTTAAAGGGCAATAGCTGGGGCAAGGAAGCTTGCTTGCTTTCAAAATATGAGACAGGTCTGGTGGCTGAGAAGGAGAAGTTAACATCAAGAGAAAAACAGGAGACATCAGAGAGAAGGGGCTGGATAGCGGCTGGGTGCATAGTCCTCTGGATAGCAGCTGGGTGCATAGTCCTGCAATGGGAAGGGGCCAGATTCTAGGGCGATGGAAATACAATGAACCAGCTTCTCTAGTCAAGGGAGGGAGAACAGGTAGAGCTCTTAGTAGGCCCCAGAGGTTAGAATAGAGAGCAGGGCAGTTGTGGGGACCTTGAGAGGGAGAAGGGAAGAGAAGGAGCTTGAAGAGACCAGGTCATGCCTACTTTATTGAGCAGAACCATTTCTAAAGGGAGAGAAAATTAGGTGGACAAAGGCAGAGTTTTGGTAGAAAGAGGACTGGCTCATGCCAGAGAGCTCTATTTTTTCCCTAAAGAAGGACATGTCCTATACTGTGACTATCTGTCAAGTACTCACTTCCCCTCTTTACAGATTCCTAGTATTAGTTTGGGCAGCTCTGTTAAAACACTGCATTTTTCAGCTCCTTGTTTGGCCACAAGACTTAACATTGTTCATGGGGACATTAGAAGGTGGAGTTGCTGAGAAGGCTCTTTCAAGCCTGAATTCTTGAGTGTTTGCACCCATCTTACTCCATCCCCTTTCTCTGCTTTCCTCCTGTAAATAGATGGCTGGAGCTGCAATAGCTCTCTTGTAGAGATGATGAAATCTGTTCCTACGCTGATGATGTTGTAGAGCTAACACACTGGCCCTGGGTCACCTACCTCTCCACTTATTTTGCATGACAGAAAACAGAGCTATCTATTTAAGCCACTATTATTTGGGCATTTTGTTACTAGTGGCCAAATAGCCTATCTGGTTTTGTTGGGGTTGGAGTGTGTGTGTGTGTGTGTGTGTGTGTGTGTGTGTGTGTTAGAAAGTGTAACACAGAGCAAATGGGTTAGGGAGTTTGAATTTCTGCATTGCCCTAAAATCAGTCATGAGTTGAAAAAGCTGAGACCTGCTGTGGTAGGAAACCAACCTGGATACTGGGGTTACAAGACACATTTTTCTTGAATCCACTTTCTTCTGACACGGGTGTCTGTACAGTGGCCTTGGATTGAGTGGAAGTCAATCCTTCTCTTCTCTGTGGCTGTTCACTTTACAGTATCTCCCGGAAAGACTGAGGTTTACATTTTATGTCATTAGCAGTTTTTATTGAAGGAGGAAAATGCTTTCTTAATTCATTTCAGATTTGAGATCAGTTGTGAAAACATTGATTAAGACATGAAAGGCAGTTTAGCATACATCTCTCTGAAACATGAAATTTCTGTGCACATGTTCACCATTTCTCTGATTCAGGGCTTTGAATGCCCTGAGTTGAAAATGAGTCTCGTTTTTGTTTTCATGCCCAAATATTTGACTATTGCGAAAGACCAGTTCAGAATGTTCAGGGCCAGAGGTGAGCGAGGCTCTGATCCCCCTCCCACCCTTGCGTCTCCATTCATTTGGAGCCTCAACACCATGCCTCCTTGCGTATACCAGGTGGCTCCTTGATTTAATCACAAATCTTAAACTCTCCAGGTCAGTTAAGAGCTATTTGTTAATGTTTATCATCAAAACTGAACTTCTTTTAAAACTTAAACAATTAATAGAAAGAAAAAAGATCTTTGCTATCACACAAGATGCTCATCTGCCTTCCAACCCACTCTGCATGTAATTCCTGGGGCTTATGAGATTGAAAAATAATTCCAGTCAAATCCATTTATTTAGTTTCATGGCAGCTGCAAATACAGTTGCTCCAGAAACAATATAATCTTCCATCTCCCAATTATTTTTAATGGTTGCATTAATGTACTAACCAGATATATCTGAAAATCCATCTTGGCAGTGTTGTAAGGACCATGTACAATGGGCAATAGATAGAGGATTCACTGGTTTACAGAACTATTAGTATTTTTGACATTTATTTGAAAGCAAATGACACCTCAGTTCATTTAATGTTTCAGTGATAGCTTATTTGAAAGAGAGAAAGAAGTTTGAAGGGAGTAATTGAGTGGCAATATTTTTTAGACCTCCAGGATGGGTGGAGGGAACCAGGAAGAATAAGAATTCATTTGAAAGCCTCTCCCTTTGGACAAGAATATGCTGACTATTCACAACTCATGTGCATTTAATAAAAAATGTAAACATCAATTTAATTTCAGCTCAACTTTAGAAGAGCGGTAAGGCACTGATTAGAGAATATATTATAGTTATCATTTACTCTTCTTTATTCTCTTCTTGCCTGGTCAGGAACTACATGGACTAAACAGGTCTTCATGTACATGAATCTCTATTCGACTCCCCCTGGGAAGATTCTGTATCATATCAGTACAGCCCTCTACACCTTCCCACAAACTCAAAACACTGTATGAAGCTGAGGCTGGGGAGCAGCGATCTCCCAGCACAGAGGAGAGGCAAGTGTGTGCTGATCGAGAGCATGAGTTGGGGAAGCTTAGGGAGATCCCAAGACCCTAAGGGAGCATCTTAGTAGGCTGTGCCTTTCAGAAAGGCCCACCCATATCTGTCCCAGCATGTCCCTAGAGATGCCATTGCAGATGCCTGTGCCCAGGAATTTATTTATTTATTTTTTTATTTGTTGGATCAGACAAGAAGACCCAGGGCATGAAGAGCTGAGGACCAGCACACAACATTCTCTGAAGAACATGGCTCACAAAATGGGGCTTGCTTCTCATTTTGAATGCCTGGCAGCAATCCTGGCCACAGCAGGCAAAGACTTAGTAGACTTGGGGGTTAGGAATGTTCTCAAAAGACTCTTCAGTGTGCATCTGTGGGCCAGACAGGTTTGGAGCATTTGAGACCTTGGGCTGGGGACATGGCTTCTTTCAATCAGGATGAAAAACCACATTTGAAAACAAGGATGAGCACTTTTCAAGTGTGTATGAATGTCTCAACACAAATACCTGGCTAAAGCCCTCAGGCACATAGTGACATGTCACTGTGCCCTCTAAGATGAGCCTAATCCTGCCCGTGTGCTCTATCTAGCCTAGAGCTTGGGTGTCTGGCTAAATTTACCCTTTGAGTGCCTGGAGGCCTGTAGTCTCCAGTGTATTCCTGCGAGAACTTTTAAAAAACAGTGTGTGTGTGTGTGTGTGTGTGTGTGTGTGTGTGTTGTTAATGTCTAAACTTTAATAGCATAGTAACATATTTATCTTACTCTTTTCTAACTAGCATGCACCCATCAGTAAGTCACTAGAAACATTTAGAAAGCTCAAGGTTTACTCAGAGGCACTAATGGACTGAGTCAACATCTAATGGAAAACACAGAGCCCTCACCTTACCAGATGAGTCAGTCCCCAGGCCCTCTGTCTGGTCCCACAGAAAGGGGAGCCTCAGAGAGTACAAGGTCTTATTCATGAGCCACAGAGGAAAGGGCTGTGGCAACTCTGTGGTTTTGGTTTCTCACATGTCAACTGTCTGAGTGGGTTGACTCTTTCAGGTTAATCTCCTTTTTGACCCTGAATTCCCTTGATTCATTTCACTAAAATTCTTCATCTCATCTTTGATAAACAATGCCAAGTGCATACAGGGATTGTGGTGGGATGGGGTTATTGATACAGTTGCTCCTCAGTTTCCAGGGGGTGCACCGCTCCAGGGCCTGCCTGGACACTAAAATTCTTAGATGCTCAAGTTCCTTTAAAAACACGGCTTGAATTTGCACGTATAACCTATACATATTCTCCTGCATACTTCAAATCATCCCTAGGTTATTTATACCACTTAATATAATGTAAATGCTATATAAATACTTGTTATATTGATTAGGGGGTGATAAGAAGAAAGCCTACACATGTTTAATACAGAGACAATTATTTTTTTCAAATATTTTCAGTCCACAGTTGGTTTGTAGAACCTGAGAATTACAACCATAGATTGACTGTATTAAGTGAATATTTGACATGTGATCCTTGTGTTTAGATTTTTTCACAATGCAGCTAGAGGGGCTGGCCATAGGAAATGGGCAGCTTCTGAATTAGCGAGTGTTGGAAAGGAAAGGCTGTAAAGCTCAGGGGCAGGAACTGGGAGGGCCTGCAACACTTGGCCCTAGAGAGGTGCTAAGCCAGCCTTCTGCCCTGCCAGCTTTCTCCTAGGGTGCCACAGGAGCAGATGGGGAGGCGGAAGAGGCAAAGAGGGTTCAGGAAAGTGCTCTGGGGAGCTGTAGTTTTGTGTTCATAGACAGAGCACGGGAGGGTGCAGCCATGGACACAAGAGATTTACTGTTTCCATTTTCTACACTTGTGTGTGTGTGTGCAGCACGAAAATCAAAAGTGACCCAAAGATATGAGGCATAAATTCTTGAGGCTTTTTTAGCACAATTATTTTTGGACCCAAATGGAATTGGTTTTATCCTAAGTAAAACCTGAAAATGTGCTTTTCTGTTCTATTTTATCTTTCTTTTATATAAAATGGCAATTTTTCTTTCTAGATGAAGTAATCTACCCACAAACGCAAATCCTTTAGGGTTACTCATAGGAATGATCAATGTATCTTACTTTCATATGGTTTTAGGAAGCAAGACTGATTTTGAATTTGAGTGGATTTTGCTGTTGGATTTATTATCTGGAAAGAGGCCAGGAGAGAGGCTGCTGAGTTCCCTGCAGCTGCCTCCCAAGTGGCCCGCTCCCTGAGTTCAAAGCAAGTTTCCTCTGAGACAATAGATAGAACTGAACACAGTGGCAATTTTCTTAATTCCATTCTGATTAGTGTCTAACTCAGGATATGGTCTTCATGACCTCAGCCCAAACTCTGAGCCTCCTTATCTTTGATATTTTTGCTGAGATCTCCAGCTGTACTCCTGAAGCTTGGTGACACATGAACACACAGTGCGAGCCGAAAAGACTGCTGTACAGCAACGCTTGTCCCTGAGCGTCCCTCCCTCTGCCTACTGCAGATTACTTGCTGCATGGCAACCTAAATGTGCAGCAAATGCCACTCAGACTGCATTAAAAAGAGATGATTAAAGGGGGAAAGGGACGAAAACTTTGTCTCTCATCTAAGAAATCATCCAGTGATCACCTTATCACCCACAACCCCAAAATTTGACTTTTGGTTGTTCTTAAACTATTCCTCACTAGGGCTACTTCAAAAAACCAAACTCTCCAGGCCATCAAGATGATTATGCTTTCGTGTAAGCTGTTAAGGATAACTACACAAATCCAAAATAAGAGGACATCATTTTATTGGCTGTCCGGGATAAGTTCATCACACAAAGAGGTGAAGACTGCAGTGGGCGGCACAACACGATACCTCATCTAACTACAGAACAGAAGGTTGACCAGTCCTGGACAGGACGAACCTGCAGCCCTCGTAGCCCAGGTGCTGCCACTCCTTGTCAAATGCAGCTGGGCAGCAGGTGGTGGCATTGCCCATTAGGCTTGGCCTGTCCTGCTGTCTTTTAACAAAAACAGCACTTGAAAACTCACAAATTAAAAAAAGGAAAAAA
>NW_004524600.1:4988750-5059366 GCF_000260255.1 Octodon degus | reverse complement strand
GATAAAGTACTCCATCATTTCACTCAGGGAATCTGTTGGTAAGAGTCTCACTGTGACATCAACATAGCTCATCCATGGTTGTGACTTAGGTACTTGGAGAATCCTGTTTGGTATTTCCACAGGATGGGTTTGGAACAACTTTCAGGGCTTCTGAAGCCATCTGCTCTCATTATCCCCAGAAAGTGTGTTTTCTAGAGCAGTTGCCAGGCCAACCGAACAAATTAATTAAATTTCAAACCTCAGATTCAATCCAGTCAGAAAACACAGATGCCACAAACAGATATGTTTGCTGACCAGGTTTCTCAAAACAGAATGTGACGAATGCCTGTACGTTGCCTTCCTCCTCTCCAGAGCGTGCTGACGAGGTCACGGGAGCTTCCTAAAAGCATTTAGGAAACCAACAATGTGTTTTCCATATGATGTTCCACGTCAGCCAGACAGGTCTTAAAGCTTAGGGCATGTTTGGATCTAGGATATTAAGATGAATACATAAATCAGTCCTCATTTTTCAGTGAGTCACCTGCATTTAGGCAAATGAGATTTAACTGCTGAATTATCTGGAATTTCTGCTAGGAAATAGATTCAGCTGAACTTCCTAAAGGTACAAAATAAAAAGGAAAAGGAAGGAGAGAAGTTCCTTTTCAAGTGATATTTGAAATGTACTATAAAGAAGGTCTTCCAGGGGTGTTGGTGCTTGAAAGGTAGAAAGGACTTAAATACTTTGCACTGTAAAGGATGTCTCTGGAATTAAAAAAAATATTTATAGTTTCTTTTTTCAGATTTTGTTTGTGGTCGAGATTTTAGAAAAATTGGATGAGCTCCATCTTTCCATAGAAAGATTTAATCTACTTGGTAATAAGGGACAAATAGTGGCAGCTGGGGGTTCCGTCTCCTGAAAGTCTGGGGGTCAGAGGGTCTTAGACACTGGCTCAGGGATTCAGAACTTAAAAAAAAATTAGAGGTTCATCAATATTTAGAGTTGTTTGGATTCCAGGACTATTACAATTGTTTCAAATAAATTACAGACTATTTTGGGGACTGGCCTAGAAGTCTAAATATCATTTATAATTTTTATACCATGGAAAAATATATCCAAGTTCCATGCCAATTTATGGTTAAAAGAATAAAACTTTATATTGCTATAAAAGTACAGACTATACCAATAAATAGTATATATTATACTTTATAGTATATTATGGTATAGAAATGTTTGTACAGTACATTATTCATAACTAACCCTGCATCATGTACCAAACAAATGTTAGTGCAACTGCTGAGTTTTATTAATTTTGTTAATTAATTGTTTACCACCTATAACCCCCAATGATTCAAGCTATTCTATTATGAATCAAAATTATAATTCTTCCAACTGCTGTCATTTCTGTTTTAGTACAGGCATTACTGGAGACCACTGATTTAGGATCCCAACTCCATCCCAGTTCAGAATATTCACCTTGCACAGGCAGGGAAGGGGCTTCATTGGACTTGCAGAAGTGGGTGAGTCTTCACTTCACAGCCACCCAGTGGGACCTGCTCCTTGTTTGAGCCGAGCTCCCCATTTGCCCTTGCATCTTCATGACCTCATTTCCATACAACTAGGACACATAGAGGGGCAAGAGGCAAGATGACTTTCCTCTGAGCCCATCAGGTCTCAGGGTGTGATCAAGTCTCAGGGACTTTGTGTTCTTAGGTCTTGAAATGTCTTCATGATGCTCATTGCCTCCACTCCCCTCCTCCAGTGTTCAATGATGGTTTCTGTGGGTGCAGATACCCAGCTGTCCCCATGTCACTGTAAGCTAGTCCCAGGCAGTCCTGAGAGATGGTGTGATGGACCATGTGTCTGAAGAATTCAGAGAAAAGGATGTACTGCAGATGGTCAGGGAAGGTCTCATGGAGGTCCTAAGTAGAGACATGGAGAGCAGAAATGCCCACCTACCAGGAGGACAAGTTTTTGACTATACAAAGCTTTTAGAGGAAGTGTCATGGCACCTGAATTCCACTGGGAGGGTCAAAACCACAATTTAAATGAAGTTGAATGCAGGCCAGGATCATGTATGCTTGGGTTTGAGCAAGCCTGGGGGTTTTGGAGGGACAGGGTGACCTTTATCTATTGGTTTTTGGATGTTTTGACATAGTCATAATTGCTCTATTTGGTTTCTTGGTTCTTGTCCCATGGCTTTCTACTATTTGTCCCTGTTCTACCTCAATACCATGTCACCAGGTCAAAGAAGCTTCAGATGCTGTTCCCAGCAGCAAATGGGAAAGCCCCACTGCAGCCCAAGGGACACTAGTGCTCAGCAACATCAGAGGTTTTGGTGACTTCAGAGACACAGTAGGCCAAAGCCATTGGAGTTGGCACTGTAGATCTTGGAAAGCTGTCTGGAAAGCGTGCTGTCAAGGAGGCATGGGTGGGGGCTGGGGAGATGGCTCAGTGGAATAAGCATTTCCCTGGCAAGTGCAAGGGCCTGAGTTCAATCCCTGGTTCCGCCAAAAAACAAACAAATAAACAAACAAAAAACCAAACCAAACCAAACAAACAAACAAACAAACAAAAAAAGGAGGCATGGGTGGAAGGACAGGAGGAGGAAGGGAAATAGGAGAGGCGATAAGGGGGGTTACGCTTTAGAGATATCTAGTAACTGGAGGAAAGGAGGCTTAAAGGGCAATAGCTGGGGCAAGGAAGCTTGCTTGCTTTCAAAATATGAGACAGGTCTGGTGGCTGAGAAGGAGAAGTTAACATCAAGAGAAAAACAGGAGACATCAGAGAGAAGGGGCTGGATAGCGGCTGGGTGCATAGTCCTCTGGATAGCAGCTGGGTGCATAGTCCTGCAATGGGAAGGGGCCAGATTCTAGGGCGATGGAAATACAATGAACCAGCTTCTCTAGTCAAGGGAGGGAGAACAGGTAGAGCTCTTAGTAGGCCCCAGAGGTTAGAATAGAGAGCAGGGCAGTTGTGGGGACCTTGAGAGGGAGAAGGGAAGAGAAGGAGCTTGAAGAGACCAGGTCATGCCTACTTTATTGAGCAGAACCATTTCTAAAGGGAGAGAAAATTAGGTGGACAAAGGCAGAGTTTTGGTAGAAAGAGGACTGGCTCATGCCAGAGAGCTCTATTTTTTCCCTAAAGAAGGACATGTCCTATACTGTGACTATCTGTCAAGTACTCACTTCCCCTCTTTACAGATTCCTAGTATTAGTTTGGGCAGCTCTGTTAAAACACTGCATTTTTCAGCTCCTTGTTTGGCCACAAGACTTAACATTGTTCATGGGGACATTAGAAGGTGGAGTTGCTGAGAAGGCTCTTTCAAGCCTGAATTCTTGAGTGTTTGCACCCATCTTACTCCATCCCCTTTCTCTGCTTTCCTCCTGTAAATAGATGGCTGGAGCTGCAATAGCTCTCTTGTAGAGATGATGAAATCTGTTCCTACGCTGATGATGTTGTAGAGCTAACACACTGGCCCTGGGTCACCTACCTCTCCACTTATTTTGCATGACAGAAAACAGAGCTATCTATTTAAGCCACTATTATTTGGGCATTTTGTTACTAGTGGCCAAATAGCCTATCTGGTTTTGTTGGGGTTGGAGTGTGTGTGTGTGTGTGTGTGTGTGTGTGTGTGTGTGTTAGAAAGTGTAACACAGAGCAAATGGGTTAGGGAGTTTGAATTTCTGCATTGCCCTAAAATCAGTCATGAGTTGAAAAAGCTGAGACCTGCTGTGGTAGGAAACCAACCTGGATACTGGGGTTACAAGACACATTTTTCTTGAATCCACTTTCTTCTGACACGGGTGTCTGTACAGTGGCCTTGGATTGAGTGGAAGTCAATCCTTCTCTTCTCTGTGGCTGTTCACTTTACAGTATCTCCCGGAAAGACTGAGGTTTACATTTTATGTCATTAGCAGTTTTTATTGAAGGAGGAAAATGCTTTCTTAATTCATTTCAGATTTGAGATCAGTTGTGAAAACATTGATTAAGACATGAAAGGCAGTTTAGCATACATCTCTCTGAAACATGAAATTTCTGTGCACATGTTCACCATTTCTCTGATTCAGGGCTTTGAATGCCCTGAGTTGAAAATGAGTCTCGTTTTTGTTTTCATGCCCAAATATTTGACTATTGCGAAAGACCAGTTCAGAATGTTCAGGGCCAGAGGTGAGCGAGGCTCTGATCCCCCTCCCACCCTTGCGTCTCCATTCATTTGGAGCCTCAACACCATGCCTCCTTGCGTATACCAGGTGGCTCCTTGATTTAATCACAAATCTTAAACTCTCCAGGTCAGTTAAGAGCTATTTGTTAATGTTTATCATCAAAACTGAACTTCTTTTAAAACTTAAACAATTAATAGAAAGAAAAAAGATCTTTGCTATCACACAAGATGCTCATCTGCCTTCCAACCCACTCTGCATGTAATTCCTGGGGCTTATGAGATTGAAAAATAATTCCAGTCAAATCCATTTATTTAGTTTCATGGCAGCTGCAAATACAGTTGCTCCAGAAACAATATAATCTTCCATCTCCCAATTATTTTTAATGGTTGCATTAATGTACTAACCAGATATATCTGAAAATCCATCTTGGCAGTGTTGTAAGGACCATGTACAATGGGCAATAGATAGAGGATTCACTGGTTTACAGAACTATTAGTATTTTTGACATTTATTTGAAAGCAAATGACACCTCAGTTCATTTAATGTTTCAGTGATAGCTTATTTGAAAGAGAGAAAGAAGTTTGAAGGGAGTAATTGAGTGGCAATATTTTTTAGACCTCCAGGATGGGTGGAGGGAACCAGGAAGAATAAGAATTCATTTGAAAGCCTCTCCCTTTGGACAAGAATATGCTGACTATTCACAACTCATGTGCATTTAATAAAAAATGTAAACATCAATTTAATTTCAGCTCAACTTTAGAAGAGCGGTAAGGCACTGATTAGAGAATATATTATAGTTATCATTTACTCTTCTTTATTCTCTTCTTGCCTGGTCAGGAACTACATGGACTAAACAGGTCTTCATGTACATGAATCTCTATTCGACTCCCCCTGGGAAGATTCTGTATCATATCAGTACAGCCCTCTACACCTTCCCACAAACTCAAAACACTGTATGAAGCTGAGGCTGGGGAGCAGCGATCTCCCAGCACAGAGGAGAGGCAAGTGTGTGCTGATCGAGAGCATGAGTTGGGGAAGCTTAGGGAGATCCCAAGACCCTAAGGGAGCATCTTAGTAGGCTGTGCCTTTCAGAAAGGCCCACCCATATCTGTCCCAGCATGTCCCTAGAGATGCCATTGCAGATGCCTGTGCCCAGGAATTTATTTATTTATTTTTTTATTTGTTGGATCAGACAAGAAGACCCAGGGCATGAAGAGCTGAGGACCAGCACACAACATTCTCTGAAGAACATGGCTCACAAAATGGGGCTTGCTTCTCATTTTGAATGCCTGGCAGCAATCCTGGCCACAGCAGGCAAAGACTTAGTAGACTTGGGGGTTAGGAATGTTCTCAAAAGACTCTTCAGTGTGCATCTGTGGGCCAGACAGGTTTGGAGCATTTGAGACCTTGGGCTGGGGACATGGCTTCTTTCAATCAGGATGAAAAACCACATTTGAAAACAAGGATGAGCACTTTTCAAGTGTGTATGAATGTCTCAACACAAATACCTGGCTAAAGCCCTCAGGCACATAGTGACATGTCACTGTGCCCTCTAAGATGAGCCTAATCCTGCCCGTGTGCTCTATCTAGCCTAGAGCTTGGGTGTCTGGCTAAATTTACCCTTTGAGTGCCTGGAGGCCTGTAGTCTCCAGTGTATTCCTGCGAGAACTTTTAAAAAACAGTGTGTGTGTGTGTGTGTGTGTGTGTGTGTGTGTGTTGTTAATGTCTAAACTTTAATAGCATAGTAACATATTTATCTTACTCTTTTCTAACTAGCATGCACCCATCAGTAAGTCACTAGAAACATTTAGAAAGCTCAAGGTTTACTCAGAGGCACTAATGGACTGAGTCAACATCTAATGGAAAACACAGAGCCCTCACCTTACCAGATGAGTCAGTCCCCAGGCCCTCTGTCTGGTCCCACAGAAAGGGGAGCCTCAGAGAGTACAAGGTCTTATTCATGAGCCACAGAGGAAAGGGCTGTGGCAACTCTGTGGTTTTGGTTTCTCACATGTCAACTGTCTGAGTGGGTTGACTCTTTCAGGTTAATCTCCTTTTTGACCCTGAATTCCCTTGATTCATTTCACTAAAATTCTTCATCTCATCTTTGATAAACAATGCCAAGTGCATACAGGGATTGTGGTGGGATGGGGTTATTGATACAGTTGCTCCTCAGTTTCCAGGGGGTGCACCGCTCCAGGGCCTGCCTGGACACTAAAATTCTTAGATGCTCAAGTTCCTTTAAAAACACGGCTTGAATTTGCACGTATAACCTATACATATTCTCCTGCATACTTCAAATCATCCCTAGGTTATTTATACCACTTAATATAATGTAAATGCTATATAAATACTTGTTATATTGATTAGGGGGTGATAAGAAGAAAGCCTACACATGTTTAATACAGAGACAATTATTTTTTTCAAATATTTTCAGTCCACAGTTGGTTTGTAGAACCTGAGAATTACAACCATAGATTGACTGTATTAAGTGAATATTTGACATGTGATCCTTGTGTTTAGATTTTTTCACAATGCAGCTAGAGGGGCTGGCCATAGGAAATGGGCAGCTTCTGAATTAGCGAGTGTTGGAAAGGAAAGGCTGTAAAGCTCAGGGGCAGGAACTGGGAGGGCCTGCAACACTTGGCCCTAGAGAGGTGCTAAGCCAGCCTTCTGCCCTGCCAGCTTTCTCCTAGGGTGCCACAGGAGCAGATGGGGAGGCGGAAGAGGCAAAGAGGGTTCAGGAAAGTGCTCTGGGGAGCTGTAGTTTTGTGTTCATAGACAGAGCACGGGAGGGTGCAGCCATGGACACAAGAGATTTACTGTTTCCATTTTCTACACTTGTGTGTGTGTGTGCAGCACGAAAATCAAAAGTGACCCAAAGATATGAGGCATAAATTCTTGAGGCTTTTTTAGCACAATTATTTTTGGACCCAAATGGAATTGGTTTTATCCTAAGTAAAACCTGAAAATGTGCTTTTCTGTTCTATTTTATCTTTCTTTTATATAAAATGGCAATTTTTCTTTCTAGATGAAGTAATCTACCCACAAACGCAAATCCTTTAGGGTTACTCATAGGAATGATCAATGTATCTTACTTTCATATGGTTTTAGGAAGCAAGACTGATTTTGAATTTGAGTGGATTTTGCTGTTGGATTTATTATCTGGAAAGAGGCCAGGAGAGAGGCTGCTGAGTTCCCTGCAGCTGCCTCCCAAGTGACCCGCTCCCTGAGTTCAAAGCAAGTTTCCTCTGAGACAATAGATAGAACTGAACACAGTGGCAATTTTCTTAATTCCATTCTGATTAGTGTCTAACTCAGGATATGGTCTTCATGACCTCAGCCCAAACTCTGAGCCTCCTTATCTTTGATATTTTTGCTGAGATCTCCAGCTGAAGCTTGGTGATACATGAACACACAGTGCGAGCCGAAAAGACTGCTGTACAGCAACGCTTGTCCCTGAGCATCCCTCCCTCTGCCTACTGCAGATTACTTGCTGCATGGCAACCTAAATGTGCAGCAAATGCCACTCAGACTGCATTAAAAAGAGATGATTAAAGGGGGAAAGGGACGAAAACTTTGTCTCTCATCTAAGAAATCATCCAGTGATCACCTTATCACCCACAACCCCAAAATTTGACTTTTGGTTGTTCTTAAACTATTCCTCACTAGGGCTACTTCAAAAAACCAAACTCTCCAGGCCATCAAGATGATTATGCTTTCGTGTAAGCTGTTAAGGATAACTACACAAATCCAAAATAAGAGGACATCATTTTATTGGCTGTCCGGGATAAGTTCATCACACAAAGAGGTGAAGACTGCAGTGGGCGGCACAACACGATACCTCATCTAACTACAGAACAGAAGGTTGACCAGTCCTGGACAGGACGAACCTGCAGCCCTCGTAGCCCAGGTGCTGCCACTCCTTGTCAAATGCAGCTGGGCAGCAGGTGGTGGCATTGCCCATTAGGCTTGGCCTGTCCTGCTGTCTTTTAACAAAAACAGCACTTGAAAACTCACAAATTAAAAAAAGGAAAAAAGAAAAAAAAAAAAAAAAAAAAAAAAAAGAAAGCAGCATTTCCTTTGGAATACCAACACCACTGTAACACAGACCGTAGCGTGGCATGCAAATCCACATCTGATCAGGTTTGTTTTTTTTTTCCCCTGTAGGATTTTTTAAAAATTAGCAATGGAATGGCATGTCTACTTCAAATATTAGTAGCATAACACTTAAGTGCAATTTCAGTCTGGCCACAAGTATCAGGAACCCTCTGTTTGTCTGTCCTAGGAGCAGCAGACAGACAGTGCAATATCCGGGCAGCTTCTGTTCCTCCCAGACTCCACGCTACCTGGTGAGGGTCCTTCCCCCCAGGCTCACCGTGCAGAGCCCAGATACCTGAAGATAGCCACTTCGCTGTGTGTTCATTTTCGTTAAAGTGCTCAGAGTGGGGAAGAAATTTCAAATAAAATTAAGCTTGGAGGATCTGGGGCCTCCCTGCTCTTCACCATCAGATGGGGGTGTGTTGGCTTTCTTTGTGGTCTTTGTACCCCAGGCCTGGGGCTGTCAATTCCCTGTTGCAGGTATGTCCTCTGCTGGCTCCCTCAGCCTGTGGAGGAGCCCTGTGGTCTCAGGACAACCTGTGGGTCACACGGAGCTCAGCTTCACCAGGCCACGCACAGAGTCTTCATGTAGAGAGTCCTGACTGGCCAGGCCCAGCACATGCATGGTACGGCTGTGTGTCAGAGGGCTGCCCGCCCCCAGCATCCTAGGTGGTGAGGGCGCCTCATCTGGAGTCAGGAACTGGTGACCCCCATGCTCATCCTTCATGGGGAGAATGTCCGAGAGAGTGGCCTCAGCAGTGAGGTTGGGCATAGAGGAGGGCGGTGTGGGCTGGCCCAGTGTCAGGCTGGTGCATGGCGTGCCCAGGCCTGGCTTCCCTGGGAGGTGCATTTCATCGCTGGTGAGGCTAGGCTCGCTCTGCAGAAGGGGTGTGGCTGCGGCCTGCAAAACGAATTTGGTGCTCTGAATACACTGGTCTTGGTCGCACTGGAGAACAGCAGGAGCCAGCAAAGAGAAAGTGGAGACGGGATGGGAAGGGGACGGTGGGGTGGGGAAGGGTGGGTGTGAGAAGAGAGAGATATTAGTGACACCTCAGTCAAGCAGAGGCAGGACACACAGACAGCAGCCCAAGTGCATCCGGAGGGACCCCCAGCACATAGCAAACACCAACACCTGACACCAGTCACCTGCTTGAAGGCACAGTCACCCACAGAGGCCTCTGGCTTCCGTCTACAACTTAACAGATGCAATTTTAAAACAACCCATGGAGTCACAGACTTTCCCCACCTGTAGCAGTTGTAGGCAACTGCTGCTTACAGGCTGAAAACCATTTTTACCATACTGCATAGAAATGGCCCCGTGTTCACAGCAGGAATATTCACAAAGAGAGAAAGCCGCCCAGGTGTTCACTGATGGATAAATGGATAAATAAAATGTACCCTACCCAAATAGGAAGGAATATTGGTAAGCCCCAAGAAGGGAAGAAATTCTGACATATTATAATATGGATGAATCTTGGGAAATAAGCCAGATACAAAATGACAAATGCTGTCTGGGTTCACTGACATGAGGGACCTAGTCAGACTCATGCAGAGAAGGTAGAAGAGAGGTAGCCAAGGACCGGGAGAAGGTTGAGAAGTGCAGTTTGATGGGGGGCTTCAGTGTGGGAAAATGTCCAAGTTAGAGGTGGAGGGTAGCCAACCTGAGGCTACAGAACATAACTATGATTCAGTACCACTGAGCTGAATGTTTAAAGCTGGCAAGTTTTATTTCTTAGCCAAATAAAGACACAAAAGGCAGATGGATCACAGAAGCCCTTAGTGGCTGGATCAGACTATTCTGCAAAAGCCTAGACTCCTGCTGCTCGATTTCCACGGGCTTCCAGAACCCTGCATCATTTGGCTTCTGAGGTTTGATAATGCCGACATCTGAAAAGAGGGTTCCTTTTTGTTCAAGTGTTCTGAAGTTCAATCATGGTTATTTTGCATCCTTTGTTTCACTTTAATCATTGACAAAATACCCAGCATAAGTCTCTAGTCACTCTATAACCCTGTCCTTGAAAATGCATAAGCCTCAGAATAGGTAGATGCGTAGGATGTGGAAATGCTAAACTTGACCCTGCCCTGTTCCTTATCACTGAGATTCAGAAAGCTGGATGCCCTGCCTTTATCTCCAGAAATTCTTGGGACAGATCTATTTTCCTCTCTTTCTAAATGGATATCTCACAGCTGGGGGTGTGGGGGGGGGGAGGGTTCGAGGGCTTTTTTAGCTCCTCATGTGTGAAAGTAGAGGATGCCTTTGAAGCTGGGATCCTTTGACTGAAAACTAACCTGTTGCTGCGAATTTGACACACAGTGGGTGCTTAATGTCACCTGGCTCACTCCCCCTTGTGCCTACTCTTGTGACTGAGGCACTCACTCCCAGTTTAGCCTATGCGGCTCCAGATGCAGGGCAAAGGAACAGACAGCATCAGCCACCTTAGAGGAGCAGGAAGAGGGTTTCCCTGAACTTGCAGGTCCCCAGGTGTTTCTTTAATTTGCCCTACTGTGTACCTTGGCTGGCTCCTTCCCTGACCAGAGCCTAGATGACAAAGTTGAATTTGTTGTGGACTCTAAGGAACAAGCAGGCTTTAGGAGCTCAAAGGCCTTGGTTCCAGGCATGAGCCAGCTCCCAGGGAGCCTTAAGGAGGGAAAGCTGGTCTCAGGGTGAGTCCTTTCTTTTCTCTCATGCTCCTCAACTTTGCAGTGGATGGACCATGAACAAAATGGGAGCCCTGGGAGAGGCCTGCAAGGGTGGGAAGGGTGAGGAAGTGTGGGGAGGTACTCAGAGGAGACATAAAACCCATTGTAAAGCGCTTGAACCAGGCTGTCAAGCCCATTAGGCCTGAATATATTCATTTTCCTGAGAGTCATTCAGATCACTTTTGCCTCAGTGGCGGTTTCTCAAGGTGGGCCAGTAAACCTCTCAGGGAGGCTGGGTCAGTGCCTGGCTCCTTTGGTGGAGCTGGGCGGGGCTGTCCTGCTGCAGCCTGGGTGGTAGGCAAGGTGGGCTAGCTCCTGCTCACTAGCAACCTCTAAGCTCCATCCAGACTTTCCCCCAGGAACGACAGGACAGCAGCCTCTTTGCTTGCCATTTCTCCACTGTTTTATGAAAATAACCACTTAGCACTCTTCCTGGAGCAATGGCTGTGAAGCTGCAATGCTCCAGCTTCCGGGGGATCAATATGGACCCCAGGCGGCCCTGCCGGTGAGCTGGTCACAGGGCTCCAGGTCACAGTTCAGTGGCCCTTTCTGGATGATGCAGTCTTGCTGTCAGCCTTCCCCTCTGGAGTCCTCACTCATCTGGTACTCTGTGCACACAATCCTTCCAACTTGAAGGAATGAGAAAACTGCAAGTTATATTTGCTTGTCTCCACTGATCTAAAGAAAATCTTTTTTATTGCACACTCATTGAGAAATTCTATTTTAGGATCAGGCTGAGTGCTTCTGACCTGCTCTTACAGATGCATAGAAAAATGTTGAGGTTGGAGCTGGAAGAGATTTCTAAAGCCATTTGATAGAAAAATGAGGCGATTTAGGCTCCAGCTACTCTTTCTTCCACTTCCTCTTTCTCCACTTCTTTTTCCCTCTCTCGTCCATCTTTCTACTCTGAGCTTCTCCATCAACTATTCTTTTCCTCCTTCCTGACCACTTCCCTCCCACCCATGAGCAAGGCCCATGGGCACCCCCTAGAATATTCTGGATTAATGTGACTACCAACAGGGCAGAGAGGGAAGTCAGTGATGTCCCTGAGAGTTTACGCTCGCTCCAAAGGTCCATGTGTCTTTTGAGGCTTTCAGCTACAAACATTACTTTGCTGGCTTCAAGCAAATAGCACAGACCTAGAAAAAAGTAGGTTCACTTAGAAGCTGTCTTAGTTGCTTTTCTTGTTGCTAAGACAAAATACCCAACACCCCAAATTAAAAGGGGAGAGATTTATTGAGCTCATAGTTTGTAGAAGTTTCAGGCCCTAATTGGCTCACTCTAAGGCAGGGTGGTGTGGCAGACAGGCCTTGTAGAAGAGAAAGTCATGGCAGGCAGAGGGTAGCAAAGCAACAATGGAGGAAAAAGCCAAGCCTCTTTCTGTCCCTTACCTTGTAACCAGGGTACTGGGATTAGGGTGGTGCCCAAGCAGTCAGTGCACTGATTTAGTAATCACCCACCCTTACTCCTAGCACACTCCACTCTAGCCTCACACCAGGCATCAACCACACACTCTGTCAGCCACCTCTGCAGGAGCACCCCCATGACTGCATGAGGCTTTGGGGGAGATCTAGCCACAGCCATAACAAAAGCTAAGGAAGCTGAAGCTGTGGGGCCCAGGACTGGCCCAGCCCCCTCCCAAGGCCCAAATTCAAGTTTCTTTTTCCTAAGGAAGCCTCCATTATAAGCCATGGGCCCCTCTAGACCTGGCCCACTCCTGTACTCATTCATTGGTGCTTTATCAGGACTGGATTAGGACTTGTTAACTCATTGGCTGGGACCCGATTAAAAATGCTCTCTAGTTCATCATATGGGTAAAGCTTTGAGGATATCAGTGAAAATAAAAAATTAATAAAAGAGAAAGTTCAGCCTAAGCCACTAAAGTAAAAATATCTAATTTAAACCACTATGACATTGTTTCCAAATGACTATTTTAACCCAGATTTTTGTAAAGAATGTATTTGGCATAGGGTCTCACTATGCAGATCTGATTTATAGTATCCTCTTGTCTCAATCTCTCCAGTGCTGGGATTACAGACATGTGCCACCATACCTGGTCTCAGTGGCTGACTGAGAGAGTCTGGGGGCAGGGCCTGTATGACATGTGGTGCTGGGGATTGAACCCTGGTCCCTGTGCTTGCCTAAGCAGGTGCTCAGTCTGCTGAGCTATTTCACCAGCCCACAATTCAGGGATGTTTAGCTTTTTTAAAAAACGAGTCAGAGTTTTACCATTTATTTTCACTGTGCCAACCATTCCACAGGTGGTAGGTTGAAAAGTTTTCCTTGTCCCGATTCCCATATGAGAAATTTAGGGTGGAACATGATCAATATATTTAGGGCCACTATAGACAAGACCCATGAAAAATTCTCTCTCTCTCTCTCTCTCTCTCTCTCTCTCTCTCATCATTCTGCCTCAGATTCCCTAGTAGCTGAGATTACAGGCATGGCACACATTACCATACCTGGATTATACCTTTTTTGTTTTTTAACTCTTTGCCTCTAATTCTTATTTGCCCATTTCCTGTTGACTTTCTACTTAATTTGCTCCCTCTCTTTCTGGATTTACCCATTCTTTTCTTCTTAACTTTCTTTTTTTCTCTCATTGTTCTCTGTCTTGCCCCTCTCTTTTCTTGTCTTCTCCTTTTGTTTTTGTCTCTCTTTCTACCTGTCCTGCCTTGAACTTTCCACCACCCTGGCTTCCTGGCTTTTCACGTGGGGATGGTTTTACTTTCTACCAGTAGAGGGAGACATCACAGTTTTTCTTTTTTCTCTTATGCTTTGTTCTGTGTGAACACTTCAACTAACACCAAGAAGGGTTAGGTATGTTTTAATTCATCTAACCAGTCATGCAATCATAACGAAAACCACCCTAACACCCCGATTTTTTGGCAATGCCAGTCCATCTACTATGAACAGTGAATTGAGAAATTCATGTATTCATTCCAAAGACAGTTCTTTAAAGCTCATACTTATTAATTATTGGCCTGAATCATATGAATTTGCTATATTTAAAGGGTAAATGCTGAACAGGGACAGAAAAGAAGCTTGCTCTCTAGCTTTTTTTCTGAAGCCATGAAAATGCTGTGGGCTGTGCTGGAGTTTGCTGTACTCACAGTAAATTACCACGATGGCTTAGTTTACTGCCCAGATGAAGGGATGGCATTTAACTTGCAAAGGATTTTATGGCTTCAGATATTCAATTGTCACACACATTAGTGTTCAATGTTACAATTTTAAAACACTGTGGAGATCAGTTACTTTTCATTTCTGCAGATTTTCATACATTTACCTTTTTAAAAAAGTATAATATTCAATGTAATATTTCTTTCTCAAGAGAGTTTTTTCAGTCCATTAAGACTGAGCTCCCCTGACATGGGCTTTGGTGGTGGTTATGGGGCAGCACCAGCAGGTCAAAATCTGGGTGGAGGAGTTCAGTCCTTCAGGGCTTCATGAGATCGATTTCTACCCTTTGCTCTGAGTGGCACAACTCACACAGTAATGCCGCTTCACATACAGCTTGGGAAGCACATAACCATCAAAGACACTCGCTTTGGAAATGTCCCTGATGGTGGCAGCCTCCACTATGTTCTGAATGACAAACTTCTTAATGGCCTTATCCTTGGTTACGCACCAGGTGCAGTTCATGCAGCAAATAGGCTGCCCATGACCGCGGCCCTTTTTGGCAAGACTGTTGTTCCTTCTTTTTTTTGTCATCTTGGAAAGGAGAACCTGAAAGAGGGAAATTTCTACCTTTGGAAAACATTTTGTAATAGCTGACTTCTTGTCCAAAATAAACCTAATGGGCCGGGGAGATGGCTCAGTGGAATAAGCATTTCCCTGGCATGCGCAAGGGCCTGAGTTCAATCCCTGGTTCTTCAAAATAAATAAATAAACCAACCAACAAACAAACAAACCTAGTGAATATATCAAAACCAACTGTCATCACAATCCCAGACTTGAAGTTACACAATCCCAGACTTAAAGCTACAGGGATTAGAACAGCATGATACTGTCATGAAACAAGTATGTGGATCAATGGAACAGAACAGACAAAGCAGAAACAAGCCAAGGCATGTTCTGCTATTTGATTTTTTAATAAGGCCAAAAACATACACTTTAATAAATGGTACCAAGAAAATTGGATATCCTCTAATGGAAAAGATTGAGTCTATATATTCACTACATACTAAACTAAAATATAAAATAGATCAATGATAGATGTTAGAACAGAAACAGTCTGTTGGGAGGTAAAGGAGGTGAAGCTATCGAAGACGTAGATGTAGACAAGGATTTTATGACCAGAATCCAAATGGCTCATGAAATAATACTGAGAATTGATAAATGGGATCATATCAAAATAAAGACTACACAGCAAAGGGAACAACCACAGAGTGAAGAGGTGATTTGCAGAATGGGAAAAATTGTTTGTCAGGTATTCCTTAGATAGCAACTAACATCAAACATATATAAAGAACCCAAAAAGTTAGACCCGTGCAAAAAAAAAAAAATCCAGTAAAACATGGGCAATTGAAATGAATAGACATTTCTCAGAAAGAAGTAGAAATAGTTGCTAAATACATACATGAAAAATGCTCCACATCCCTGTCTATCAGAGAAATGCAGATAAAGACTACACCAAGATAACATCTTACCCTAGGAAGAATGGCTGGCATAAAAGATCTAATAATGGCAAATGATATGAGGGCAAAGACCTAGGGGACAAAGAACTGGTGGGAATATAAACTAGTCAAGCTACTATAGAAAAACAAGTGGCGATTCCTCAACAAACTAAAAGTACAAATTCCATTTGATTCAGCTATTCCCTAGATTGAAGTTATCATAGTACAGGGTTACATGCATAGCCATATTTACAGTACCAAATTTATAATAGCTAAATTCTGAAAAAAGCACCTATGTCTATCTATCTATTAAGAGATGATCTGGATAAGAAACACGTGGTATTCATATACAATGGAATATTTCTATGCTATGAAGAAAGGCAACATTGAGGTATTTATAGGAAAATGGATACAACTTGAGAACATAATTTTAAGTGAAATAAATCAGATACACAAGCTTAAGTATTGAATAGTTTCTCTTATGTGAGGAAAAAAATTCTCATATATATATACAAGTAAAGAGCAAAATAGGAGAGAGATGAGTAGGAAGGAGAAGTTCATATGCTACCCAAATTAACTAGTCTGCTGTCTGCAAAAATATTTTAATATACTGTATATACTAAGTTGTTTCATTTATGCTAGTTGTTTAATTTGTGAAAAGAAAGTTTTGGGAAAAAAAAAGAAACTTTTGTGCCAGTGATTGTTTCTTCTTTGTAAGGATCTTTATGGTCTGTGTTTTATACTTGGAGTAACTACTTTAAAGATAATGATACATGATGCATTAACTATGGTTAGTTGTCTCAGTCACTGCTCTCTCCAAATACCCGACACTCAGACTGAAGGAAGGAAAGGTTTATTTAGCTCACAGTTCCTGGAAGTTTCAGCCCATACTCAGCTGGCTCCAAGGCAGAGCAGCACAGAGCAGCCTTTCATGGAGGCGGCAAAGAGCAGAGAGCAAAGGGAGTGGCAGCAGCTCAGGTAGCTAGCTGGCCTCTCTCCCCTCCTTACATTGTAATGCAAATTACCTGCCCCAGGGCGGGCGCAGCATCCATACTCTCAACAATCAATCCCATAGGCTGGGGAGATGGCTCAATGGAATAAGCGTCTCTCTGGCAAGTGCAAGGCCCTGAGTTCAATCCCTGGTTCCGCAAAAAAAAAAAAAAAAAATCAACCGCAAACTCCAGAAGCCGACCCATGACTGTATGGGGCTTTGGGGGAACATGTATACACAAACCTTTAACAAAGAGCATTTAATTTAATAATTTTTGGGAAATTTTGTTTTAATTTTTCATAAAATAAAAAACAATTCTGCTGAAAATAAAGCTAGGAGTTTTCTAGGTGGTCCATACAAGTGAAATTGATTACCTTTTTGCCACAATTCTGGCAAATGTATTTAGGCTGGGCATGGTGGTGGCAGCAAAGCCCTGTCCTGGGGTCACATGAATGCTCACATGTAGTTGCAAGAATGCCATCGACGTCTTTATAAAGTCTAGCTAACATATGTGCAGGTTAGGGGAACTGCTATTTTTTTGGTATCATTTTACGTATTGTTATCATTTAAGCTTGCTTCACTTATTTTCCCCTAAGGTATTTTTCAGGTTGTGCATTAAAAGTTATACAATTCTTATTTATAAACTATGCAGCTGATGGTATAGTCTTTTTTTTTTTTTTTTAATGTATTTGGATAGGGTCTCAGCTTGAACTCATAGTGATCCTCATGTTTTCAGCCTCCCAGGCACTGGGATTACAGGTGTGTGCCACCACACCCAGTCTCAACAGACAACTCAGTGTGCCCAGGAGTGGGGCTGGTGCAGCATGTGGTGCCAGGAATCAAACACTGGTCCCTACACTTGCCTAAGCAGGTGCTTAGTCTGCTGAACTGTCTCACCAGTCCTTAGTCTTGTTTTGATATTGGATTTTTTTTTTAATGTATTTAGTACAGGGTCTATGGGGTTTCATCATACAGATTGGACTTGTAGTGACCCTTCCTGTTTTTCAGTCTCCCAAGTGCTGGAATTATAGACCTGCATCACCGTGCCCAGTTTCATTCACTATCTCAGCGTACCCCAAGGGCAGGGCCAACAGGGCATGATATTGGATTAAGGGATGTGCTAGTTTTACATTATTGTGACAAAATACCTGAAATATTCAGTTTAAAGAGGAAAGGTTTACTGTGGCTCGTGGTCTCAAATGTCTTGATTCATGGTCATTTGGCTCTGTTCCTGTTTTTCAGCCTCCCAAGTGCTGGGATTATAGACCTGCATCACTGTGCCCAGTTTCATTCACTATCTCAGTGTACCCCAGGGGCAGGGCCAACAGGGCATGATGTAGCAAATACAAATATAACAGTGGGGGTGTGGGGTACAAGGAACTGCTCACATCATGGCAGCCAGGATCCAGAAAGAAAGGGATTAGGGTTCCCCATATTCTCTTCAAGAGTCTGTTCCCAGTGACCCAACTACCTCCAACTGAGCTCTAGTTTCAAAGGTTCTATTACCTCCCAATAGAGCTAAGGGGGATATAAAACATTAGTAAGGCAAGGCAGGCTACTGGAATAAAGGATACGGTGTAGAGCTGGACTAGACATCTTGCTGGGGCTCCCACATGTCTGTAGTACAAGGCTATGTCATGCATGTCAAGATAGGAGCATTTTAGTCAAAGGCTTATGAGATCACAGTGCAGTGGGAGTTGAGAAAGGAACTAGAGGTTGAGAAAAGTAGTGCTGGAGGGTATTGATTTCCTTAATGCCTTGAGCATCTTTCCTAAATCCATGGCATCCAGATAAGACAGTAGAAAAGCTGTGCCTTAGGAGGGAGTATCATGCCCTTAAGTAGGACTCATCTAAACAAATCTTGAGAGCAAAAACGCTGACAAGATCTTCAGGGCTGACGTAATTTGTAAGTTGAAATACTCCAAAGTTACAGGGGTCTGATAAACAGCCTGGACTTCCCATAAGTATATAGTAACATAAGTCACACAACTTCACAGTGAGAAGTAAGAATGGGGCTTTCTCAACACTTGCAGGAAGCTAACAAAATCCAGAGTCTCTCTATTATATTAGTTTAAATGTCCAGTGTTCAGTAAAATATCAGAAGATGTACAAAGAGAGGAGAGCAGGTGACAAAATCAAATACAAATTCTAGAACTAAAAAGCATAATAACTAAAATGAAAACTCCTATAGACAATCATAACAAAAGATTGGAGATGGCAGCAGAAAGAATCAGTGAACATCAAGATATAGCAAAGGAAATTAATTACCTAATTCAAAGAAAGAGAGGGAGAGAGGACAATGGAGAAGGAAGGGAGAAAGAAGGAAGGAGAGAGATTTAAGGAAAAATACACAGACCCTCAGAGACATCCCTGGGCCAATATCAAACAGTCTAATTTTTTTTTTTATTTTTTTTCAGTCTAATTTATATAATTGGGGTTCTAGGAAAAAAAAGGGAAATGCGATTGAGGAAGAATAAAACATCATGGGGCCAGAGAGATAGCTCAGTGGAATAAGTGCTTGCCTGGAAAGCACAAGGTCCTGAGTTCGATCCTGGTACCATAAAACAAACAAACAAACAAAACATAATGGTCAGAAGTATCACAATTTTATTAGAAACAGTGACCTCAGACCTAAAGAAATTGAGTAAACTCTAACAAGATAATAAAAGGCATTACTCTTAAACTAGATCAATAATTTACTTGGATATTGATATGCTTCCATGTGAGTAAATTTTTTGCCTGATCACTAGAAAGTTGGAAGTGTTGTACATGGTCTGGACTTGGGGAAGCAAACAGAGAGAAAAATGAGATAACTGATTATAGCTCAGGACTGTCATTTGTAATAGAGAAGAGATGAACAATGTTTAGTAGACACTTGTGGGTTAAGTGGTAGGTTAGATGGTGGAGCTCTTATAGTCAGTTCCACAGTCTGGTTATGTGATTGTGACAAATTAGTCATTCTTCTGCAGAGAAAGCCTGCACAGTTTGATTTCTTCATCCCTGAAAGAAGATTTCACGCACTGCTTTCCCTACGAAGACCTTGGCCTGGGGAGAATGGTGACTAACAAGAGCACTTCTCATGGAGTTAGACTGCTCATGACGAAACCGCGGCTCTGCTGCTCTTTAGCAGTGTCATGGGCTTAACATCCTGGAGTCTCAGTCTCCACAAAGGGCATTTATAGTACCCACATCAAATGGTTTTGTCAAGATTAAGAAAATGTGTGAAAAGCGTGTAGGCTGTGTTGGGCACACTGCAGTCAACCAAAGTCTCCTTCTATGTCTCCCCTGCCCTGCCCATTTAATGAATTTTTACTGAAACTAATGATTAGAGGGGCTATTTTAACACTGGGGATATATTTCTGAACAAATGGCATTGAAACATTCCATTATCATTATTATATTATTAGTAAAGTCTGTTGTCATTATTGTTTTTTTATTTTAGAGAAGGGTCTACAGGGTGTTCAGGGTCTCACTACTAGATTGGATTCATAGTGATTCTCCTGTTTACAGCCTCCCAAGTGCTGGGATTACAGGCGTGGGCCACCACACCCAGTTTCAATGTCTCAGTCTGCCCCAGGGGTGGGGCCAGCACAGCAGGCCCAGGGATCAAACCCCTGGCCCCTGTGCCTGCTTGCAGGCACTTTAATCTGCTGAGCTATTTGGTCAGCTCTTCATTATTGTTATTTTATTATTAGTAGAGAACAAATTTTATTATTAGTAGAACAAAATATCCATCTACAATTAAATTTGTTTAAAACAATTTGGTTTAAATTCCACTTTAAAGTAAGAGATTGGAAGCAGATTGCTTTCTATAAGTAGATTTTTATTGGGAAGAGATAGTGAGGATAGTGAGTTAGTGGGCCTGAAAAGATAGGGGATAAGTTTACAGTCATATCTCTGTAAATGTTTCTTTACTGAGGTGCAGTATGGGGTAGCGTTAACAGCAGGACTCTGGGGTCCAATTGCAAAGTTTTCCTTAAGTAACTGACTGAAGCTCCCTGTGTCTTTGTTTTATTAATCTGTAAAGTGGGCACAATAGCAGCACTTCACTGGGTTGTGAAGGTTAGCTGGAGTTAACAGTGTAACAGGCCTAGACAATGGCATGATGGGTCATGTGCTACTGTGCTGTGGGACGTGGTAAATGCACTGTTTGTGGGTGTGAGTGACTTGGAAAGAAGAGGGGGTGGCGAGATAGTTCTGCTTCATGCCAGTCATCCTGCTGCACATCATTGAATTGTCCTCCTGTCCGCCTGTTAGTGCATAACTTACACCACAGAAGCCCATATATGAAAGAAGAAAACTATAAAGACTCATTCTGAAGGGCAGGCCAAAAAGCTCAGTGGATTAAAGTGCCTGCTTAGGGAGATGCAGGGACCAGGGTTTGATCCCCAGTGGCGTGCCATGCCAGCCCTGCCCCCAGGACACCCTGAGATGGCGATTGAGACTGGGCATGGTGGCACACCCCTCTAATCCCAGTGCTTGGGAGGCTGAAGATGGAACAATCACTATGAGTCCAATCTGTGTAGTTAGACCCTGTATTAAATAAAAGCAAAGCAAAACAAAACAAAACCAAACCTCATTCTGGGTGCTTTGGTGACATATAATAAGTGGTAGAATGGAACATTTTCAGCATGGTGATAGAATAGAATAAGCTGGATAAATCTCTGCTCAATGGAGAGAGATCTGCACTAAAGGGATCCTTGAAGGTCAACGTTCATCTGAAATCGGTGGAGGGCCACCTGAGCAGCTGTTCTTGAAAGAAGAGCGATTTTCTCCATTTTGGCTCAGCACCAGATTCTCCAAAGCATTAGGTACTATCTCGACAGCATAATGCAAATTACTTTCTCTGCATATGGCAGAGGTAAATGCAGCTGCCCACCTAGCCCAGCTCACAGTACTCACCTACTTCCCACAATTCTCAGTCATTCCTCCTCAAGCCACTTCTCCAGGGAATAAAACCTGAGTGCTACTCTGGGTCAGCCTGTTTGCTCTGGAAGGCCATCTTCATGGCTGGACTTAGGGCCCCTTGGCTCCCCAGTAATTATAAATATGTTTTAGTGTCTTTACTTTCACCGTGGGTTGCACTGGGAGTGGTAGATTGGAATTAACTTGACTTCTTGAATCGAGATGAGAACCTGGAGTGGACTCCTACAGAAATCCAGTGGTGAAAGCCTTTGTCCAATATTGCTGGGCAATGCCTTTCAGCTGATAGCCCTGGAGCCCCAGATGTTGGGCATTTCTCTCTTGAATTTAGGATCTAAATTCTGAGCCTGCCATATAGTCCCACTTCTAACCTTGTGGTTACAAGGAGTCCATCTCATCCCCCTCTGAAGATATACTAATGTGCTTGGAGTGTCCCACCAGTGGGTATGAGGCTTGGGACCAACTCCTTCCAGCTTTAAGCAGAGAGAACCTGGGCTGCTCATAGCAAAGACAGCCTGGGAAGATAAAAAGTACAAGAGCTTTAAGTCAGTTAGATTTTTACATTTATCTATTTATGAGCAATTTACTTAATTTGTAATTGGTAACGATTTCTATGTCATCAGATGTGTGCTTGGGAATTCTTATGAAGAGAGGAACAACCCAAGCTACAAATCATTTCTAAGATGTGATGAAATTTTCATGAGTGCTAAATTTAACAATTAATGAGGTTGACATATTCATGAGTCTCCTAGCCATTAAACATTTATTAATTTTAATTTTGCCATTTTCATATTTTTGATCTTACAATCTTTTTGCCAGGCCTCAAAATTTTTGCAAGTCCTGCGAAAGTGCACAGGCAAGTGCCTACTGCATCTAGTGGGTAAATAGCCCTGACCTCGGCTGACCCATGGACTAAGTGCACCCTTCCAGAGGTCATGTGGCCATAGCACCGCCCCAAAGAGAAAAGTATCTAGTTCCAAGTTCCACATTCAGGAAAGACGGGGCTTTTGGCAGATGTGGCCAAATTCAAGAGCGGAAGGAATGAGGAAAAGAAGCTAGAAGCAAACTACTATTTGTTCAAAATCTCACAAGAGTGAATCCATAGAGGAGGAAGTTTTCGCATACATCAGTTGGACCTCTAACTTGCACCTGCTATGCAGTAAGCCCTGAGTTTTACATGATGGAAACATGAAATAGTCTAACCCCAGCCTGAGGACATGGATGTAATCATTGCATCTTTCATTTCACAGTTTATGAACTGAAGATTCTTAGTAATAAGTGACATATTCAAGACCACACAGCCCCAAAGTGTCACAGCTGGGTTCTTTTTTTTTTTTTTGGAAGATCCGGGGATTGAACTCAGGCTCTTGTGCTTGCCAGGGAAGCACTTATTCCACTGAACCATCTCCCCGGCCCTCTTCATGCATTTCTTCTCCTGTCCTAGCTCCCCTAGATCTCTAGTTCCAAATCATGCTCCCTACCCTATCTTCCTTGCTCCTGCAAATACCAGATGGACTCACCCTAAATACCTCTCTGATTTTGTGTTTGCTGTGCTTGGAACTTCCCTCCTGCTACAGTTGGGTCCTGAGTGTCTCCCAAAAGCCCACATGTTAAAGATTTGGTCCTCAGGGTTGCACTGTTAAGAGGTGGTAGAACTGTTAGGAACAGAGGCCTAGTGGGGAGTCCTTAGGCCACTGAAGGTATGTCTTGAAGGGAAGTATGGGGCGCCCAGGCACCCTTCTCTTCTTTTGCCTGCTGGTTGCAAGGGGAGTGATTTGTTTCCCCACACAATTGGGCCATTGCCACACCACCACTAGGCCCAGTAGCAATGCGTCTGCCTGACCATGGACTAAAAAGTTCTAAAATCATGAGCCAGAACAAACTTTTCTCCTTATAAGTTATCTCTGGTGTTTTATTACAGTGGCAGAAAGCTGACTAATATACTTCACACCTTTGGTGGCTAATCCACTACCTACCTATTAATATTTAACTCAGATGCCATCTCCTCCAGGAGGCTTTGCTTGATACCCACATGTGTTTTTTTGAGGTCCCACACCAACACCCCATTTTTTTTTTTTTTTTTTTAGAACTGGGGATTGAACTCAGGCCCTTACACTTGCCAGACAAGTGCTTATTCATCTGCGCTATCTCCCCAGCCCCAACACCCCACTTTCTAGCACACATTTTGTCGAAATCTTCTCTATACACTTTTTACTATGTACCTTGTATTGAGTGAAATTGAAACAGAGGTTTTTTTTTTTTTTAGACAAAAGGTATTTTCTTTGTGTCAAAACAAAAGCAAAATCAATCAAACAAACCACCACCATCACCAACAACTCAGAATCATTCCATGTAACCCATACTTGGAGAATTTGAAGGTTCCTGTGCCAGTGGAGGTTTTCAGTGCTGGATTCTATTCAAATCACCTCTAAGACCATGACATTCCAATGCCTGTGCCCTGCCCCTCAATTCTGACTTAATTTGACTCCAATCAGTACAGAGATTCTGACCAGTATCCCTGAGTGCGATGGACACTGGATTATGCTAAGCTGTGTTCTCCAACCCTAGAGATGTAAGGGCCATTCAATATCAGCATGAGGGCTTTTAAAATGGAAACACAACAGTGGAGAGCATCCAGGCCTTGCATCAGTACCTCTCTGCCCTTGAGAAAGCTACTCAATACTCTAAAGCACCAGTTTTGTCCATGGAGGGTAGAGATTTTCTGCAAGTTGTTCTGGGGAATTAAATGAGGTGATCCTTGCAATATGTCATTAGCACTCTGTCCATTCCCAAAGATGCTAAGATCATGGTGTAGTGGTCTACAAAAAACTTGGATCCATTTTTAGAGTGGTTTGAAATCCACCATGTGATTCTGACTAACTCAACATTAAAGGGTCCATGTGTTTATTTTTATGGCTCTCTAACTAGGGAATGGAATATAAGCCTGAAGGGGTCTGGCCCTCATTGGTTGGTCCTGATGAGATGCTCACTTTGTCATGCTTTGGTTGGAATGGCTGGCACAGGCAGTCTAAGTAAAGACAAAGGAAAAGAATGCTATGATTGCTCCCAGAGAAGTTTTATCAGTCTTGAAATAGTGTAGCTCATTTTCCCCTATTGTATTTATTTATTTATTTATTTATTTATTTATTTATTTATTTGCAGAACCGGGGATTGAACTCAGGCCCTTGCACTTGCCAGGGAAGTGCTTATTCTACTGAGCCATCTCCCTGGCCCCGCATTTTCCCATATTTTAACAACCCCTGGAAATTGCTGGGTAATTATATTTCTCTTGGCCCTCACACTACTTAAACCAGAGAGAAAACAGAGCAAACAGTGAAAAACCTGTCACCCATGCTGGGGTCCACCTGGCTAGAGGTGCCAGCTATCTCTGCTGGAGGAGTTACAAGCACTTTGTAGAACATCAACAAAGCACAAAATACTAATTTCCCCCGGCAGGGCTTACTGCACGTGTTCCTTTCCTCTTCTTTTCATCTATTTAAGAATAAATAACAATACTGATGTAAGACAAATGAGACATGGGCAATATATGAGAAAACTTAGATGAAATGAATAAATTCCTAAAAAGACATTAGTATTGAAACTGGCCAGAAAAGAAAGAGAAAATCCAAATAGATCTGTAGCAAGCAGAGAGCAAATTAGAAATGCAAAAACTACCCACAGAAAAGCTCAAGACCAGGAGGCTTCGCTGGTGAATTCTTCTAAATCCTTAAAGAAGGATCAAGACAAATTCTTCACAGAACAGAAATAGAACAAATGCTCCTCAACTCATTCTATAAGGCTAGTATTACCCCCTGATACCAACACCACACAGAGACTTCATAAGGAAAGGAAACTATGGACAATAACTCTCAGAATATGACTAGAAAACTCCTCAATAAGATACTAGCAAATGCAATTCAGCAACATATAAAAATGATTATATGTCACAAGCATGTGGGATTTATCCTGGAAATGCAAAAACTATGAAGCAAATAAGAAAAGCAATGAATGATACACTCTTAGGGGAGTTCTGGTATGCAGACCAGACAGCGGCACACCGTGGATCCTATGGCAAGTTGTGACTTAGTCTTGGGATTATGGAACAAGATGTTTAAGGAGATGTAAAAATAGCTGAGGATCAAAGTTTGCCTCCTAGGAGGACCAGGGGGCTCTTTCCTGTGTAGAGACAGAGATATCTTGACACAGATTGAGCTGCAAATCCAAATCTCTGTGATTACAGAGCCACAGACGGTTTGGAGTTGACAGAAGCTTTATACACAAACTATCTCAGCTCATTTTTGTAGAAGGACACTGAGGGCCAGAGAAGTAGATGGCTTGAGATTTGGAGCCTGGCTTCCATCCCAGCTCTTGCCTTCAGTCCAATCCCGTCCATGTTGTCCAGTTGTTCAGAGAGGATCAGAAAGATAATAATAGCTAACACTTACATAGAATTTATCTTGTAGCAGGCAAGGCTTGAAGTGTTACACTAGTATTAACTCACTTGTTTCCCATAGAAATCCTCCCAAGCAAGGATTTCAATGTTTCCATTTTATAGATAAAAACACTGAGGCAGAGAGATTAAAAACTTGTCAAGATCACATATCTAGAAAGTGGCAGCACTCTGATTTATGTACTATTAGTTCTTGTCCCTTTTTTCCACTTTAGGAGAGGGTAAACTAAAGAAGGCAGTTTAGAGCTAACTGCTGGCTGTTTCTACCATGCTCACCATGTGGAACATATGTCTCTACACAGCTTTTATCATTTCTGGGACGTTGAGGGCTCAGACCTGATTCTATCCTGCTGTGCCATTTTTGAATCTGGAGTAGTGCTTATAGGTAGGTGTACAACTCTCAGTGTGTTCATATTTCTTGTCTGACAAGGACAAGGTAGACCATGGTGCTCCTGACAGAAGGCTTCTTGATTTGGGGGTCTATGGATTTTAGGGACAGAGCCTAATCCTGACATTACACACAAAATGGTGTGTGCCAGCGTTCATAAAGGAGCAGCTTTCGTGTGACACTGTCTGGCACGGCTCTGTGGTGGACTTGGTCTTGCTTGTTCATTTCTTTTTTTTCTTCCATAATTTTATTGATAAACAAATAGCAATGAGACAGTTTCAAATCAAATTGGTAGGACAGTTTCAATAATTAACACATTGCATACATTCCTCCCAGTGGTTAATTGCTGTACAAGATGTGGACATGATATCCTATCTACAAACACCATTAGAACAAATCACTCTATTCATTAAGAGAATGTAACTATATATCTATCCTAACCACTTTGAATACACAGATACAAAATGGACATTCATCTGTATACCCTTTTTCTGTTAAATTCCATTATTTGAATATTATAGGTATGTTAACTCAGCAAAATAATCTAAAAGAGTTCAGTAGTCCATAATAGTATTGGGTCTTCCGCTTCACTGGCATTGTCAGAAATTGTTGACTTGAGTCCCCTACAGCTCAACATAACAGCATGGCTTTACTTCTTATATTTTGTTTTTGTACTTTTCTTCTGGGTGGTTAAGACCAAGGTAGAGCAGGACCTATGCAACAAGAGTTGTAGCTTTTGGGTCTGATAAGGTCAGTGAAATCCCCTCAGGATTTATCCTGAGATCCTGTACCTCAGATTGTTTGTCAGTGTCAGCCATATGGATGAGTCACAGCCATTGCTTGGCCAATGTGCTCTCTGTGAAAGCCTGAGAGAATGTTTTCTCTCCATGAGACTCTCCTTAGGCACACTCTACATCATCGATCACTTTCCTCTTTGGCCCCATAATCTCTTTGATCAGAAAATTTGGGACACTGCTGAGTTACGTGACGTTACAGTACAAGTTCTCATATGTCTTGAGTCTTAATTGACCTTGGAAGGCTAGGGCCAAAATGTTGGCTTTCCTTGCAGCCCTCCTTTTCATCTAATTTTGGTCTGCAAACTTAGGTTGTTAACCATCTAGAAGACATTGCTTGTTCTTTTCCACCCATGGAGCTTCCCAAGCCTTTTACTAGAAGCTACTCAGGGAGACCTGGGGACAGTGTGGAAGAGGCTCCTGCCTTCTGGGTGTGGAGGCGCTGAGGCAGCTGTAGGAGGTACACTGTGCACCTGTGCTCAGTGGGTGTGGGGTGGAGTATGAGGGCATTGTCAGTTGGGATGGTGCCCCAGGCCACAGGTTCGGTTTGGGCTCCAATGGGGCTCACAACGCCCTTGGCCCCTGGGTCAGCTCTGATGAGGCTCCATGTCAGGGTCCAGGACCCTTTCCCAGTCCCTGCCCTTTTCTGCCTGTCACTCTGCAGCTGAATGTCACATATAGCTCTCTGCCTAGTGGCCCACATCTAGCGTTACCTCCAGATGCAGCAGAGGATGGAGGGCAGGGAGTTTGGGCTTTCATGCCCTTGTGTTCATGCTTCCTGGAGAAGCACCTATGCACATAGGTGAGCAGACACCTTACAGCAGACCTGTGCGCTGCATGGAGCCCCCAGAGATTGGCAGCTGCGGCTGGTTCACTATCCCAGGCTGCCTCTTTACCTTCACGGGTCCTTTTCCCAATGTGATGGTATCCAAGGCCTGGGCCACCAGGGCTACCATCTGCTTTGGAGGTGGCTTTCCCACTGGAATAGCAACCTCATCTCAGCCAATTCTGTCACACCAGCACCCTCAGTGGCTTCGCCTTAGCTGGAGTCATCCTGCAGCTCTAGGCTGGACTCTAGTGGTGAATTTGGTGAATCTGGCTATTACAGAGGCATAGAGGAGACATCAAATCAATGTTCATTAAGTTAATGAATTATGTCCCATTCCATCTTGATCTGAAGTAACTTTCTGGTGACAGCATCTCCAAGGTGGCCTTTGCTTACTTTTCAAACGTACCGAATATGCAGAACACATGCGGGATCAGTGACACTAATGAGTCCATTGGTGTCAGGATGGCCTGTTGCTGCCCAGTGGTCTCCAAAGAAGGTGCACAAAGCTTCCTTCAGCATCTGCTAACATCGTGGCCCCTGGAGGTCTACTCCTTGAGGGGGTGTGCATGTACGTGGGTGTGGGAGTTGTACCTTGATAACCTCATCGCACAGACCTCTAGTCTGTTCCTCAGCAGACAGCAGAAGCTGGCAGAGTTGCTGGACAAATGGAAGATGCATGTGTGCACAAACACACACCCAAATGAGAGCTGTGATCAGGGTGCACCTAAATCAGAACCTGGGGAACTGTTGGTCCAGGGCCTTCCCTGGGCACTGGCAGATGGCTGAGGTGGGCTTCTGAGCATGCAGACTTGCCCACAATGCTCGTGTATCATAAGAGCATGGTATTTGAAGTGACCACAGGGTCAGAGTCACCAGACAGACTTTAGATTTTAATTAGTGGCTATGCTTCCTTGGGTAGGTGATCAATATCATCAATATCAAGCTTGAAAAACAGTGGGCAACAATGTCTCACTGTTGGTTTAGGATTAAATGGGATCTGCACCGTCAAGCACCTAGAACATAGCTGGTGGTCGGTAGATCCCATTCCCTTTCTGTGAGCCAGTCTCTCTTTCTCATTTTCTTCATGTAAAACACTGGGGGCCAGTGACCTGCTGGTCACTTGTGTAGCATACGTGTATACAACAAGAGTTCCCTGGTCACTCACGGAGGGGAATGACAAGGACTGTGGTGTACACATACTTGCTTGCAAAGGAGTTTTGGTATGAGTAACGTGAAGCAAAGCAACACAAGACACAAGCACTAGCAGCGCATGAGCCCCAGCATCCTTCTGCTGACGGCTGGAGCCAGGAGGGTGATCGGGAATGAAAGCCTCTCCTTAGCTCTAGCTCTTAGACACAGGCTGGAGGCTGCCAGCCCTCACCTAGTGGTTTTCTTACATAAAATCAAGGTGCTCTAGGGCACTGTCACCCCTAGTCTATCCCTAAGTCAACTCCTGGATCTACACTGTACAGAAACTGCATGGCTGATTTGGGTCTACAAGCAAAGTCAGTGCTAGGGGTTGAGGGCACAGGACTGGCTCTTTCGCAGAAATGTGAATTTTCTTTAGCAAGGGAGTTGCTGCCTTCCAAACACTTGAGGAACTTAAGGTCTTGAGAGTCAAGACCTAAAGTGCTGTCCCTAGAGAGGCTCCTGTCCCCATCCCACCCCCTTTCAAACCAGAAGCCAAGCCCATTCCTGCTGCAGTATGTACATACTGTATGCATACAAAGGCAGTTTTTGCTGTGGATGAAGGATTACACGGCCAAAATCTAAGATTTGGGCTGAAAGTAGGCCAATGGGTAGCACAGTACTATCCACTGTACTCTTAACAAAGTATGTACGTGTGAGTGTATGCCTAGAGGCGGTCAATCCCAACCAGTTCTGAGAATAGGCAGCACAGGAAATAGAACATTAAGCAAGCCTGGCCCTGGAGGACAGCTGAGTCCTGTCCCTCAGTGACACACCCTGATTCCCACCAGTGTGCCTCTGTGGAGCAGAGGTCTTGTACAAGTGCTTCCCTGACAGGCAGGATACCACCCAGGCTCAGTGGCTATGGCCTTTTACTCGATATTGCCTCAGTTTGCCATTTTACTTTCTTCAAGGAAGCTTGTTGAGACCCAGAGCAGTCCCAGCAGACCCCGCTGTTTAGATGCATGGCTTGTTACTGGGTTAGTGAATGCATAAGTGGTCGAGAAGCGCTCCCAGGGAGCAGCAGCCTGGCACAAGGCACCCTTACCATGTCACTCTGTGACTGCATGGCCCCATACATGGTGATCCCGTTGGAGGGTGCTGCTGGCTGTGGGGTGTCAGGCTGGATGTAACCTCTTCTGTCAATCAAGCTGCAGGAGAGAAGGGAGGAGAGAGTAAAGGGGTGTGGGGAAGCAAAGATGACAGTGACATGACTTAAATGTCCAGGTCTGTGCTCCCTCTTTTTGAGATAGCCCCATTTCTGGTATCGTAGAAGGCACCTTACTCTTTTCCATGTAAAGCCAGTGATCAAATTCTGCCACTCTTCCTTTAAAAGGCCAGTGGCCCTGGTTGCCTCTTCAGCAGGTCCCTGCAGCTCCCTACTTGTCCCCTCATTGGTTGATCTCATCTTACACTGCCACAGTCTGTCCCCGGCTTTCCTGTCTAGCCTTAAGTCCAGTTTCTCTGTACACTCATTCAGCAAGTGTGTCCCTAGTAACTGCCCTGTGCCAGAGCCCCCGCGGCTCCCTGCATGTGAGCTGCACTTTGTCTCCTCTATATTTCTGTTTCAGCCTCTTTTTTTCCTGTCCAAAGTCAGATTCCATCCCATTCCACTGTCCACTGATGTCGGCTCAAAAAAGAATGTAATTGGTTGAATTATGCAAAAAGATAGGTTGAAGCCTCAACCCTCGTGTCTCTGAATATGATCTTATCTGGAAATAGGGTCTTTGCAGATGCATCTGAATTCCTACTGGACTGGCGACAGTCTGATCCAATGTGACTGGTGTCCTCACAAGAAAAGACAAAGATACAGGGAAGACAATGCTATGTAAAGGAGCAGAGACACAGGGAGGAGCCCACGTGACAGACAAGAAGACGGGAATGACGTATCTATAAGCCAAAGAAGGTGGAGAATGCTAAGCAGCCAGCAAGAACTGGGAAGAGAAAGAAAACAAGGAAGGGCTCCCTTCCTTTGCTAACACCTTGAATGTAGGTTTCCGGTCTTCTGACCTCAGAGAATACATTTCTGTTGTTTTGAGAAACAACATTCCCCCAATTTCTGGCATTTTACTATGGTGCCCTCAGAAAGTACTAATAGGACTCAAACCAAGAAGGTACAGAGGCCTATGGGGAGGGGAGCTGCAAGCGAGAGCTGAGGGGGAGTAAGTGACCACCAGGAGTGAGAGCCTGTCCTGTGTCAGGGGAGTTGCAAGTGGAGGTTCTCAGCAGAACCTCTGGGGGAGGACCGGCCAGCCTCAGAGGCCCCCAGCTTAGGCATAGGACCCAGTTCTAAGTGACAGTCCCTAAGGCTGGCCTCCCATCCCCACTGTTGGGGGACTGAAGGAGTGGGACTGGCTAGGGGGCAGTGCTCAAGGGAAGCAGGGATCTCACAGTTCCCAATGGGATGGGGTGAGGGGTTGGAAAGTGCTTACTGTACTTGCAGTGAACTCAGGTTGGGAGTTATTCACTGACATGCCACTCTTTGGGAGGAAAAGAAAGTGAGTCCTCCCTCCTTCCCTGTTTAAGTGACAAAAGAAATTAAGGGATTTGTGTGTATGTGTGTGTGTGTGTGGGGGGGGAGTTTCACCCAGGAACAGAAAAAGAACTGGGTCACCAAGGAGTTTGCAGGGACAGCAGGGAGACACGGACACATGGGACTGCGTCTAGCCGATTTGGTGCGGCAGCCACATACACACCTGGGACTGGGACTGGGTGCAGGGCCAGTGTAGCTGGCCATGCACCGTATTACTCTCTGGTCCGTGCCTGGACTCACAAGCCCTCTGCATAAGTCTCTGCCCTCTCCCCTCACCTCTCTCTCGTCCTTGCCCTACCTTGCTCCCTGCACCCCTGTGAACAAAATGATCTGTTGTTCCTGCCTTCACCAGGGGCCTTTGCACATGCTAGTCCCTCTGCTTGTCAAAAATGCTCCTCCCTGCAATTCCTACTCATCCTTTAGGATGTAGGACAACCTTGGCCCCTCTCCCAGCCACTCCCTGTCACCGCATCACTGCCTTATTGACTGTCCATGTGGCCCATGTGTGGCTCATGTGGCCCTGCTCCTGGGTGCCCAGCACTGAGATCAGATGTGCCCAGGAAGCAGCAGCTCAAGGAGTTCTATCGCTGGCCTGACCCAGGCAAACGGCCATGTGGGGCCCAGCGTTGGCTGGTTTCTTGGGGCCTTCTCTCTTCTAGTTTTCTGCTCCTCCTGCTGGACTGTCATGAGGACTCCCTTCTCCAAACCTGGCCATCCTCTGTGTCTGCCTCCTACATTTGTGACAGTGTACAGGTATTAGGTTGTGGAGCTTTGGATCCCTGACACACAGGCTGTCAATACAACACAGAGACATGTTTGCACATGGTGTTTAGGACACACTCAAGGCAGCCCTAACACAGTGCTAGGTATGTGGGAGACACTAGTCAGCAGGTTGGCCTGGCAAAGGGGCCCCAGGAAGATCCTGGACCACTCAAGGGCACCAAGGTGGGGTGAGGCAGACAGAGGGAGGAGAACAGGAGCAAGAAGCAGAGAGGAACAACCCCCTCATACCTGCCTGGGGCAATCCTTGGGAGCCCAGGAACATGAGCAGGGGAGCTGGCCCTTTTCCTGAGAACACTCTGAAGTGGGTAAGAGTAATTCACTAGGAGGCCTTGGGCTGAGGCCACTCCAGCACTCCAAGTCCCTACATAAGCAAACGGAATCCTCTCTGTGTGACTGACTAACCAGCCAGGAACCACCAGCTAACCTCTACCCAGGGACTTTGAATGGCAGTGACCCAGACGAGGCTTCCGCTCCCTTTAGTCAATGAGTTATTTCCTTTCCTTGCTTCCTTTCCTTTGCACAAACCTCCTTGTGCCCCTTCTGTGGAGCCCCAAGCCATTTATGGATCGGAGTTGCCAGATTCATGAATCACTACCTGCTCATTTTGTTGTGCCTTAGTTTCCTTTTGAAAAAACAATTTAAGCAGTTCCAAGGGGAGGACCTTCAAAAGTGCTCCACTCAAAGGATGTTAGAGACAATGTAGCCCAAACCCAGCCCAAACAGCACATTTAATGCTGTTGTGAAAGGAATGATTTTGATTGTGACGAGATTGATCTTTTTTTTTTTTTAACATGACAGCTCATGTCATTTTTATTTTTATTTTTTTTTAAATTTTATTTATTTATTTGTGTGTGTGTGTGTGTGTGTGTGTGTGTGGCCAGCTCAGCCCACCAGGGGTCGGGGCTGGCTGGCATGTGGTGCTGGGGGATTGAACTGCGGTCCCTTTGCTTTGCTAAGCTTGTTCTAAGTAGGTGCTTTAGACCACTGGGCCATCTCACCAGCCCTCATGTCATTTTTATTAAGTGGATTGTAACTTTCTTTTTGGAAAAAAAGTAACTACAACACAAACACTAAAAATGGAGTTGATGTGTTACCTAAAATTATGCAGGAATGCAATTCTTCCCACCTTAACTTACATGGCACAAACTGTTACCAACTACGGAGATTGATCTATTAATGTATAAAGCAGTGCCATATTGCAAACCTAGGACCCAGGAACAAGAAAAGAGATTTGGACAGACTTTGAGAGTTTTTCGTTCTTTCCCTGGACTCCTATGTGTATTTCAGATAAGGAGATATGGCTCTGTTCTTCACTGTAACCCTCCTCCAGGGGCCCCTCTCAATTCCTGTGGCCTTCCCTTAGCACTTAAAAACACAACAACAGGAAGCAATGTAAAAGGGGGGACTCAAGCACTTCCCGAGAAATTTCCTGTCACAAGGAGCCCAGAGAAGGAGGCTTGGGTGGGTCTGGGGCTCACTTCATGAGGAGCTGGTGCCCACCAAGTGGGCCTGACACCTGCTGAGTGGCCTCTTTCTAGGTCTTGCCAGCCTCTTCCTGTCAGCTCCCCATGATGATGCCTCTGAGGAGCACATCAGGGTCCCCTGTTACACAGAGTTCAGTGGTGAGAGAGGCATGCTGGGCTCTCGACTTTCCAGAAAACAGCAGAAGGATCCCCTGCTGGTACCTATGTGGCCCTGAAGTGATTCTCGGCAGTGGCCAGTTCCTGAGGGACCTTGGACATGTGAGAGCTGGGGCTTCAAGTCACTTTTACTTCCCTAGAGAGGGTTCTCCCAGGCTGGCAACAGTGTGAGATGTGCATGTCATAAACATACTACAGTGGAGTGGAGACAATCAGTGGCCTGTGAGCTTTCTCTCTGTTTTACAGGTTTGGAGACCAGAGAGAGGAAGTAGCAACACATTGGTAACACCTCCAGAAACTCAACCTGGCATGCTTGCTCAGTCAATATCTGGTGACGATTAATTGGTGGGAAATATTCTATGTGGTGTGTAAGTCACAAATCATCAAACACTGATTGTAATTTGAACTTGCAAGGCTCTGACCTGAAGGCAGCATGGATCTGTGGCTACACAAACTGATTCGTCTACTAGCTGTGTGATCTGGGGCACTTGATTTAAATTCTGTGCCTCAGTCTGTCCATCTATAAAATCATAGACATTAATATCTACTTCACAGGGACACAGAGAGATTTGAAAAGTCAACACACAGAAAGCATTCAGAGTAGAGCCAAACACTAGTTCAACACATGTCTGCTATTACCATGGTTAATATTATCTTCCTCTCCACAATCCCAGCTACTCCAGTGCTTGCCTCTACAGCTTGTGTAACCGTGTCCTACATGTGCACCCTGGTCACCTGCCATGCTACCCACAGCTCCCTGCTTGTCACAGGTGCTCCCTATCAATAATTAACAATGCCATGTGCTTCAGTTTTCCTATTTGAGATTTTAGAGTATTTTCCCCCAAATCTGACCCAAATGAAGACCAAAAAAGATGTGAAGTGTGAAGCACGTTCACAACAGGGCTGTAATGTGTGTGTCTCACTCTGACACAGGGGTTCTGATTTGAATTCCATCAGCTGACTTTAGCTTAGCACAGTGGCTCAAGCTGGTGGGCACACATGGGTGTATCCAGCTCCACATGGTAGGTGCCAGGCCTCGGCATTATGTAGCTTGTACTGAGGCAGCTAGAGGGCTTTACTCAAGACCTACTAAGAGCATGATGCTTTCTGAGTCTTACCTTGGAGAGATGGGCCCACACAGGGCCACACAGCAATTTGTAAAGATATTTCCGTAGCTGTAGGGATTGTAATTTTCTTTACCTCTTTTATTTGACCAAGATCCTTTAATCTGAAAGAAAAGGAGCATCAATGATAAACATCCTTCATTCAGATGCCACAGTTTAAGCAAACCCGAGTATGATACAAACTCATGAAGAATGTACATAAACTTTACTCATTTCTTCACCAGGAAAGACTGACGTACATTCTAAAGGAAAATGTTTGTTTCACCCCAAACCTGGAAGTATCCCCAACAGTGTCTTAAATTAGGGAGAGAATAAACAGTCTCTGAAGGCAATAATCTGTGTTTGTGCCACATGCTACTAAAAAGTTGTGTCATATAAGCCAGTGGAGACTTTTGCACACTCACATTTGGTGCTCTAAGGAGGAGCTAGACGAACAGTAACTAAAACGTTACTGAGACTCCCAAACTTGCTCTTCAGACTATAAGAATTCAGTCTGGCTACAAGAGCCAGTCTTGCAGACCCTAATATGCATAGTTAAATCAAATTAACTATCTTAGTAATCTTTTATCATATGTATTTTCAATCAGCACCAATTCTTCTCAAGCTTTTGTTGAAGGCAACCTGATTTATTTTGAGGCATTTAATTCATGCATATAGAGTTATAGATGCAGACTTCTATTGAAAGCCAAGAAAAAAAAGCAATAAGATTATTTTTCCAATATTATGATTCTTGTGTTTACTCTTTTTTTCGGCTTGCATTATGTATGGGTGGAATGATTTCCTCCAAAAACTAAGACATTAAATCTGAAAGGCACCTAATTACTTCAAGAGTGTTAATAGTTTCCATTAGGGAAAGTATGGCATGTCATTTCCAAAATTATTTAAAAGGAATAGAACCTTCTTAGGCCAGAGCTACAAGTTACTTTGCTAATTTTATTATCTAACAGACATGGTTAGAAAAGATCAGGAAATCTAGGCATGTGGCACATGCCTGTAACTCCAACGTTCCTAGAGGCTGAGGTGGGAGGATCTCAAGTTTGAGCCCAGTCTAGGGAATTCAGTGACTTAGCAAGACCCTCTCTCAAAAGCTTTTTTAAAAAATGGGTTGGAGATACAGCTCTCTGCGAAAGCCCTGGTTTAAATCCCAGTACTCACAAAAAAAAAAAAAAAAAAAAGATTAGGGGAATGTAGAGACGTCCAAGAGCGATGTAGGATGACACATGATGTGCTTCTGCTGTGCATCCTCTGCTCACAAGGGCTCTTGACCAGAGTGGGATGTGTGCAGGAAGCTGGCCCCTGATCTTTTCCTTCTTTTGCCTCCTCCACGGCTAAGCATGGTGGAGCTGGAGACTTACATCTTCATTTGTTGTCTGGTTGGAGCTGATCAAATACGTGTGGAAACCTGAGAGGCCAACGATGGACCAGACGGAGAAGAAGCACACCACGGCTTCCAGCACGGTGGGACTGAGTCAAGGAGGCAACTGGAGAGGAGAGGGTTCTTAGGTCCACCAAGAGCAGGATTCCTGTGGATTAGGGGACTAACCCCCCTTGGGCTGGTTCCCGAGCTTCTTGCATTGGGTAGCCTTGCCTCACTTCCTGCTGTCCCATCCACAGCGATTTCCTCTCTAACCAGAGGGAGACCTTTGGGGCATGTGTTCCTGTAAATGAGTGGTGAGCTCCCTGATCATTACTTACTGTTCTATAGTGGGCAGTGCCCCAACTGTTCTCTCTACTTGATCTTCACTTCCTGTGACCCACAGGGGAGTCAAGGACTGAGGTGCCCAAATCAGCAAGCCCACAGCTTTGAGCTGGCAGCAGCTTAGGCCTTTAGAGCAAGGTCTACATGGAGGTGATGACAGTAGTGACAAATGTATCTCCTCCCACTGGGATGACTTCTGTGGTCCAGAATTTTCTGCCTTAGTGGGCCATTTGTTCTTGGCTCAAAAAGGAGGAGAGAGTGAAGGCTGAGGCTTCTGAATTGGGGAACATTTCTCAGAGTGGCATCAGGGTAGGAATACTGTTCATTAGGTGACCTTTGGCCAGCCCCTCAGCCAGTCCCTGACATACAAGGCTGCTGGAAATATGACTTCCTCTTGAGGACAGTGGGGGAGAGAAGTCATGAGTCCCACATGATACATTACCACCAACAGAGAAACAGCTGGGCGGTTCTTGACAGATGAGACTAGTCCCCCGAAAGTGTGGCACTTGGAAGGTTGAGAAGAATTTCCTATCCCACAAATGTTTATAAGATTCTATTTACAAGATACACATGTTTCTTAGGAAAAAAGCCCATTCATCATGGGGTTTAAATACACATCTTGCATTCCCTGTTAGTGAATTACAGGCTGGGGAAAGCCAACCCTTGTGCTTTTCCCTGGCTGTCAAGGATGGGTGTTATACCGGTCCTGCTGTGATCTGTTACCATTGATTTCTCCAGGTTGGAGAAAATCCATCTTTAGAGCAGAGAACTCAATATATTACCCAGCGCAGTGCATACTCTGCCACAGTATGGCTGACAAACATACTGACATGCTATTGTCTACCACATAAAATGGGAGGAAAGAATGAGCACTTGTCTGTGGCATCACAGTAAACTGCAGGGGCTGCTCTTGGAGAAGCAGTGGTTGCAAAGACCCAGAGAGACTAGAGAGATGCAGAGCAGCAATCCTGACCCAGGGCTGCCATGGGTCAGGCAGGTCTCTGCTTCTCCCAGGGTTCGCTTGGAGAGCAAATAGCCACACAGGGAGCCTGTGTACATATGGAGACAAATGTCTATGGTGCACATGGTCTTGTTCTTACTGACTTTCCCACAATTCAGGGCTCCCAGACGCCCCTGCTCCACAACAGGAGACAGCCTGGGGAAAAAGTCTGGGTGTAATTCAGTTCCTTCTGGAAAGAAGAAATGGAGTTCAAAGAAAAGGATGAGGCAAACAGAGGGGAGACTGAGTCAGGGAAACTGGGCTGTGCAAGAGGCAATGATGCAGCTAAGGAGTTTGCATTGGCTGCAAGGGAAAGGCAAGAGAAGGATCAAAGGAGAGGGGGCCAGAGACTGTGAACAAAGAACAGAACCAGAGACGTGTTCACTGAATAACACAAGAGCCAAACTTTAATCTCAGAAATACATAAGAGTCACCAAACATTTGCAGTTCAGGTCGAATGATGATGACGTTGATGGTGAAGTCAAAATAGAGACCATGTTCATTCATGTGGATTGTATAAGAACTGGTGTGTAAAAGTGGGCAAGGATCACCACAGGTTGAGGGGCTCCTGTCCACAATTTGGCTTCTGCTCCTTTTACAACTCTACCTACAATCACTGTCTGCATCAGGAGGCAGTGTGAGCAGGGGATGGGGAATTTTAAAAGTTTATAGCAACAACTAAAAAACCAGCTTACACTGTTCATATCATGCCTGCTGCAGAAATGTTTCAGCCACAGCAGGGTGCAGCGTGACTGTGAGCTCATAGCTGTGGCAAAACAAGGGAAGACATAAGATACCTTTGCTGCCCTGCGTCTAGCTGCAGTCCCATGAATCATCATTGTCACTTGTAACAATGACTGCCACCTCTAGTGATGTCATCACTGTTCCAAAGGCTCTGCATGGATTAACTCAAACTCAGAGCAACCCAGGGAGAAGTGTCATTCCCATTGCATAGACCAGGAAACAGAGGTAGAAAGTAGTGAATTAAGTTGCATAAGAAATAGTACAGCTGGCAACGTCAGACGTTGTTGACTTGAGCCTTTTCCAGATCAGCATATTAATATGGCTTTACTTTTTATACCTTGTTTTTATACTTTTCTGCTGGATGGTTAAGACCAAGATAAAGCAAGACTTATATAACCAAAAAAAAAAAAATAACTTATGTATCTGGCAAGGTCAGCCAAATCCCCTCAGGACTCACCCTGAAACCCTGTACAGCAGTTTGTAGATCTTTTGTCAGTGTCAGCCATGTGAATGAGTCACAGCCATTGCTTGACTGATTTGCTCTCTGTGAAAGCCTGAGAGAATGTTTTCTCTCCAGGTGACTCTCCTTACCCACTACTATTATAGACTACTGGACTATATTGGACTACGTTGCTGAATTTATGCACCTACAATATATGAATGGCAATGGAATACCCATCTCTGACAAAAGTAAACAAAAAGGGGGATATGAATGAAGGACCATTTTGTAGTGAAAAAAATATATATCTGTATATGCAAAATAGTTAGCATAGATATACAGCTACTTTCTCTTAGTTCAATGAGAAGAAAGTTTTGAATTAAGTGTTTAGACAAAATATCATGTCTACATCTTGTACTATGAATAACTACTACAAAGACAACAATATGCAATGCATGAATTATTGTAACTGTCCTACTAACCTGTTTTGAAACTGTCTCATTGCTACTTCTTTCTCAATAAAATTATAAAAAAAGAAAAAGAAATAGTAGACCTGGGAGTTAAATGCTAGAAGTCTGCCATGCAAATGTGATACAGAAGTCTTGCTCTGGTTCCTCTCCCAATTCTTGCCGAGATGCAGATGGCCCTCGGCTAATCCCAATCCCTACTAGGGAAAGTTGTGAGGGATTTGAGAACCTAGGAGTCCACACCCTCATTCATTCTCAAATATCCAGATACCACATCTCACTGACCCATTGATTAGATGTTGGACATATCTATGCCATAAGACCAGGAATATGAATCTCTCTTAAATGTATCAAAACCTATTTACTGAGTTAAGAAAAAGAGAGGAAACCAGCCAACTCTGCTGAGAGACATTTGCTTAGCAGTTGAATGTCTGCTTACTGCATTAGAGTTTAAACGGAGGCAATTGCCCCTGCCAGCCTCCCTCTACCACCCAGGTCCCCGATAAGACACAGAGCCCCTCTGCCAGCAGGTGTGCTCTTGTTTGAACACTCTGAAGCCCCTAGCCTGAGGTTGTGCACTGAGCTACTCATTACATGCTTATCCACGGATGAGGACTGAGATGTGCTGGCACATGGGGGCCCTCCAGTCCCTGAAACCTTAGAAGTACTGGTTGGGCCCAGAGTCCAGGGCAGGGCCGAGAAGAGGGCAGAAAGGACCAGCTCCCTTCCCATAGGGAACCAGGTCTGTTTGAAGCTCATACAGGGCAGTGGAGATGCTGTAAGATGAGGAGGCCTCAGCATCTAGAAAATTATAAAAAATGAAAGACTCATATATCTTTAACTTTTGGGGGGAATTGCTATTTTCTCAGAAAAAAAGCACACAGGGCCGGCCAAATAGCTCAGTGGATTAAAGCACCTGCAAGCAGGCACAGGGGCCAGGGTTCGATCCCCAGGCCTGCCACGCTGGCCCTGCCCCTGGGACACACCAAGACGCAATTGAGACTGGGTATGGTGGCGCACACCTGTAATCCCAGCTCTTAAACAGGCAGATCACTATAAGTCAGATGTAGTAGCGAGACCCTGAACAACCTGTAGACCCTTCCCTAAAATAAAAGGCAAGAAAAAGAAAAAAGCACACAAAGGCAATAAATTCCCAACTTGTTCTGATTCCTTCATTGTATAGACAGGGAGCCCAGGAGGTGAGGTCATTCATCAGAACAGGCTGTGAACAAATAGGAACCTGCTCTTCAGAGGCCCAGGAGAGGAAGGAAGAACTTTGCTAGGATCCCTCACCACAGAATCACATGACAGCCATACACCATGGGCCCTAAGGTTCACAGTGGCAAGACTGTGAGACTGAGATATATATCACATAAGCAAAATCTCTTTGGATTCTTCAATAATTTTAAAAGTATAAAGGAATCCTGAGGGGAGAAAATATGTGAATTGTTGGACTACAACAAAAACAGTACTGAGACATATCAATAACATTTGGAGGGGTTGGGGAGATAGCTCAGTAGAATAAGAGCCTGCCTGGCATGCACAGGATCCTGAGTTCAATCCCCAGTACAGAAAAAAAAAAAATTGGGAAAGATAAAGAATTTTAGATTACATCACACCTAATGAAATTGCATCAAAGACAAATTACCGTGTTAAGCACAAAGAAAATATAATGCTCTCCAAGGAAAATAAAGAAGGAAATATTTGTATTTGTATTTTGGGATTAGAATGAAAGACAAACCTAGGAGTCATGCAGTGTAAGATGTGTAGACTGAGCTCATTGACAAGAATTTTTGCATAAAAAAGCCAAATTAAAAGGCGAGTAAAGATTAGGGGAATGCGCTGGCAAGAGACACTTAAGGTTTATTATCATTGAGCCAGGCATGGCAGTGGGCCCCTATAATCCAAGCTACTTGGCATGCTGAGGAGGGAGGATCAAAGTTTGAGGCCAGTCCAGGCAATTTAGTGAGACACTGTTTCAAAATAAAAATTAATAAAAAATAAAAAGGGCACCTTGAGCTCAATTTCCAGTACTAAAGGAAGATTGTTTTTGAGAATGAGTAGAGAACTCCAACATGAAATAGAAAAAGAACAAACAATAAATGGACAAAGGGTATGAACCAGCGCACTGTGATAAGATAAAAAGGCCAACAGTCACAAAAAGACAAACCATGTGATTGTTACACAGAAAATAGAAATCAAAACAACGAGATCCCATTCCCGGCAAACTGGCAGGAATGACGAGAATAATAACCCCAAGTGCTGCTGAGGCTATAGGGACACAGGGAGACGCGTGCGTATCATCTTTTTAAAGACCATTTGGCAGGTCCGTCAAGATTTCAAGTACGCCTGACTTTCAACTCAGAGAATTCACAAGTAGGTGTCAGCCACAGAGAAATCTTAACATTGAGCACAAGAGCTACAGGAAAATTTACTACCTCATTTTTTTTTTTTTTTTTTTGAGTGGTAAGACAACTCTTCAGAAATCTGAATACTTATCAATAGAATAAACCACAGTCATCTATAACTTGATATTCTACAAAACAATTTGAAAATGAATGAGGTCTATTGTCGTGCCGGTCCCGCCCTCAGAGTGCACAGAGAGGGCTATTGAGACCAGGCGTGGTGGCACTCACCTGTAGTCCCAGCACTTGGGAGGCTGTAAATAGGAGAATCACTATGAGTCTGATCTAGGTAGTGAGACCCTATAGACCCTGTACTAAAGACATTAAAAAAAAGAATGAGGTCCAAATAAGAATGAGATCTATATAATGCATATAAAATGTAATATGAAAAAAGAAGAAAAGAAAAAAAAGTGTCTGGGGAGATGGCTCAGTAGAATAAGTGCTTCCCTAGCAAGTGCAAGGGCCTGAGTTCAATCCCCAGTTCTGAAAAAAAAAAAAAAAAAAAAAAAATGCAAAGTGTAAAAATAGTGAGATCTATGTAATGTGGCAATAACTCCAGGAAATATTTAAAAAATAAAACTGTAGAGCAAATGCAAACAGTAAGATCCTTTTCAGGTAGCAGCAGTCCCCCACTATATATATTCCAATTCTCTGGACCCCCTGGAAGGACACAGAAAAGCAGACCAGGATTGATACAGAAGAATACAGGGAGGATAGCGACACATTTTCTGTCCTGTTTCACTGACTATTGAACAGTTTTCACAATGAGAACGCTTTTTTTTTTTTTTTACCATTTGGGTTATTTAAAAAGCCAGACAGCTTCCTCCCACTTTGTTATCTGAGGAGGTGCAGTCTGTTACTTATTCTTTATGAGAACAAGAGTCAGGCTGAGGGTCAGGAGTAGCAGGAAAGCACCTCACTTCTGAGCTGAGCGGGGCTGGAGTTGGAGGACTGGGGTTTTGCTTCGTGACATGGAAGCGTACGCTTGGGACACCATCTTACCTTTGCCTGGGGCAGATGTAAGCAGTGCTACGGACACCTGTGTGCCTTCTACTCTAGGGGCCCCCAGAGCCTCAGGAGCCACAGGCCCGGCTGGCCACTTTCCCATGTGGCTGTGTGGTGTCCTTTCTGTGGACACTCGAGCCAACTCTGAGCATTCATGGAAACAGACAATGCCCATCAGGCTGTGGATGTCTTTTGGATGGGTGTTACGATGAATGTAAATTGGGGATAAAAAGGTTTCCTGTGGAAAGCCTCCGCAAATGCAGAATCAATTACCATTTGATTTACCAACCACAGAAAATCCTTCTCATTTTGAGAGAGCTGAACAATAAGTCATGATTAAAAATGACTGTAATCCTATTCATGGCATGTTAGTGCTATGTTACATGGGCATGCTTGTGAGTGGAAGGAGTTCCCCTTCCTGGGGTCTTCCTGGGAGATACCCAGGGCCCTTGAGCCTCTCCTTGTGTATACATTCTTGAGGGTCTCCACCTCCGAGGAGCCCAGGAGCCTGAGAGGTGTCCTTGTGTGACCTGACTGGCATGTCCTATCATTCCTAGCATTCGTGTTCTCAGGCACAAGGCATTTCCCCCCATTCGTTTTGTATGCAACTACAGGGAACCCTCCAACTACTTTCAGCTGATGCAGGGGCTCACATTTGTGTGTGGTTTCTGATAATGCTATCTCTGATACAATGCTTCAGTGAGCACACCCACATCTTAGACAGAACTCCCTGGTCTCCCCCACTCAGTGCTGGCTGTCTCCTTACAGTGATCCTCTCTCCGGTAACCCTAGAGGAACCTTCAGAATCAGCTTTGTCTTCTCTTTGCCCTTAGCCTCCCTCTGGCACAGATCTACTATTCCACCTCTTCCTCCTGAGCCAGTCCTTGTCACCAATGCCCATCTCAGAGGCCTCTCCTCTGTCAATTATTTCACTGTTTTGCTCTCTGTTATAGGATGAATATTCTTGAAAATAAAATAACAAAAAAGACCAGCTTTGATAATGCCACTCACCTGCCAAAACAATTGTTACCTGGTGTCCTAGGGTCCAGGGTTCAGTCTTTGACATTATCATATGGCTTTCCACCCCATCTGTCACTGGGCCTTCCTGCTTCCCCATCACCTATAATGTTCTTGTGTGTTCCTGCTATTAAGGGCAGACTGGGCATCCTGCCCTTCCTGACCCAGCAGCTTGCTGGGTACCCTGCACATCCTTGTTCAGACAGTGGACACAATGCCAGGCTCAGGATTTTCCTTGACACACCCTTGCACCTGTCTCCAGGCCTGGCTCCCATTCCTGGGACTCTGCTAGAACCTGAGGCAGAAGGTAGCTAAGGAAAGGGTTGGAAACCTTCTTTCTGGACTAGACTTGACATAAGAAAACCAAGGAAGCACCTGGGGGAAAAGAGAGGGCCCATCCTGAGGGCATTTCACTGACCTTCTCAGACCTAAAAGCTACAACTCTTGTTGCATAGGTCCTGCTTTACCTTGGTCTTAACCATCCAGTAGAAAAGTATGAAGACGAAATATAGGAAATAAAGCCATGCTGTTAAGTTGAGCTATGGGGGACTCAGGTCAATAATTTCTGGCATTGCCAGTTAAACAGAAGACCCAATGCTATTATGGGCTACTGGACTCTTTTAGAATATTTTGCTGAGTTTACACACCTATAATATTCAATAACGGGACCTTAAAAAAAGGGGATACCTATGAATGTCCATTTTGTATCTGTGTATTCAAAGTGGTTGGGATAGATATATAGTTGCATTCTCTTAATGAATAGAATAATTGTTCTAATGGTGTTTGTAAATAGGATCACAAGTCCACATCTTGTACAGTAATTAACCACTAAGAAGAATATATGCAGTGTATTATTTGTTGAAACTGTACTTCTGATTTGATTTGAAACTGTCTCATTGCTGTTTATCAATAAAACTTTGAAAAAAAAAGAAATAATATCCAGATTTATATCCATTGTCACTTAGCAAAAAAAAAAAGAGAGAGAGAGGGCCCACCAGGGAGCTGCATTCTGAGACCAATCCGTTGGTTGATCCCAACTCTAATTATCATGTTATTGACTATGCAGAGTTGATCCTCCCATGTGCTTTGGGCATCATAACAGTTCTTCTAAGCGCCATGAAAGGGGAAAAAAATTCCAATACCAATGGAGGAGCTGAGGCGAGCCACTCATTGATCAGAGCCATTTTTCAGACCAAACCCTACATCCCATCCTAAAACCCCTAACACTGAGCCTTCTCAGTACTGTGAGCTCGTCTCATTGATAGAAGACTCAGTGGAGTGTACCTTGTTTTTCCCAATCAGGTACATCTCTGATCTTGCTGCTATTCCTGTTGTCTTGTTCAATTCTTTAAGACATCAAGACCTAGACAAGACTTCCAATATCTTTCAAAGCCCTGTGCAGGGTCGCTGGGCCACATGCTTTCCTGATTTCCTGGAGCATCCCAGGTTTCTTCTGACTCCAAGCACAGTCTCCATCTTTTCTTTTAATGGCACTTATGATTTACTCTGCTTTAAGACATAGCAATCAAAGCATAGCTCTGGGTATCAGGAGATTTGTGTGGAAGAGTAGAAAGAGGGTTAGTGTGTGTATACTTCAGCTCCTCACCTGCCCCTCTACCCCTTTGGACTGAATGTGCTGCCAATGTCGTTGGACTTGACCTTGTAACCCACATATTTGGCACAGGCTGGGTATTCAGGAACATGATTTTGTAAGAAACAGTAGCTGAGTGGATTTCTTTTATTGGAACCTGCCTGTATGGGTAAATCGAGGACCCATTCTTTCGGAGTAGAATCTCCTTTTATCTCTTTCTCTGGGGAAGGCTGGTATGTTTCACAGAATCACAGTGGGGGCAGCTGTCTTACTGCCTGTGGTCATGACTGGAGATGTCCACCCTACCATTTTTGCTTATCAGAGGGAGATGGTGGAGGCAATAGGCAGTGGAGGAAAGAAGAAGAAGAGGAGAGGGACCAGCCATGGGCTCTGTGACCAGGAAATAGTGCTCCCTCCATGTAGCCCAGCACCTTGTCCTCTTCTCTCACCACTGGCAAGACTGCAGTGTAGACTGGGAAGGAGACTGCTGAGTTCCTCTACCCACAGCTGTCTGTGGCTCCCTACTGCCCCCTGCCTGCTGTGCTCTGGTTCTGCATACAGTCTAGTCTTGGCTTCCTCATTGTAGGCGTGGGTGTATCTTGGGTTTGACATGGTTATGTGTGGTTTATCCATGTCTCCTTCATTTATGTTGCTACTTCTGATAAAGTGTCTTGGGAATTTGTTAATGAGTTTTCTTTTGAATCTCTCTCCTCAGTGGCAAAGCTTTTAAGTGGAGAGTAAATCCATCATCAGAAACCTTTGGTTGAGCCCTGTTTCCAAGGAAAACATTTTTATACACTGGTCAAGAGACCAGGTGTGAGGCCACTGAAAGCCTGAAAACACAAATCATCTTCTTGTCTGAGAGCACTCTGCTGACATCACTCGCAAAGTTTATACTAGGCTCAGTTCTGTGTTCAGACAATTCAGCTCAGAAACTTTCTCTAGTGCTAAGAACTTGGGACTTTAAAGATCCCTGCTCTGGAGACTGAATGTCTAAAGAAACATAGCTACTGCCATCACCAAAGGACAGCTTTTGTGAGCACATGATACCACTGACCAGGCTTACCCACCATTTGCCGATGACCAGCATGTCTTCATGTTGCAAATGATTCCCTGAAAGACTGAGACAAGCCTGACCTCAGGAAAGAAGACAAGGTTTGGCCTTGAGTATGCATAGAAACATCCCTTGGAAACAGAGGACACAGAAGAATGACAGTGTTCAGTGGGCCTACTCCTAACACAGATGAGATGTAGGCATTCCCTGGGCTACCTGTTCTCCCAGCAAAACTCCAGCTAACACCAGCTTCCCATATCTTTAATAGAAGATAGGACATATCTGTGGAATTTATTCTCCAAGTTTCCTTTGTTCCCTATGTTCCCATTCCCCTCCCACAGTACAAATTGCATTAAACATATGTTAGTGGACTATAAAAGCTTGATTCATGTCTGACATCCTATGCTATCCATAACCACAGAGGAACCAGAGCTGACATATTGTCCATTATATAAATACATATATACAGTGACATTTGTCTTTAGGTCTGTCTGAATGCCTCCACCAACAATTCATATGTACCCACCACTTCTCAGGGACATACCTTATGTTAAAAAGTATATGATATACACATGTGGCAGAATTCTTAATGCAAGATAAAATCACCTATGGTAATAGGAGGTCAAGTGCAGTTTGCCAAGTTGCATGAAGAGGAAAGAAAGCTGGGTCTCAAGGAGCTGGGTCAGCAGGATCAGCTGGCTTACTCCACCCTCGCCTGTATAAACAAGCCTAGCCAAGCTGAAGCCCATCCAAGCACTTAGTGGGTGAACACTTCTGAGAGCCTAAGTACTATGGTTTATACAATCAGCTCATTTGGAAGGAGGAAAAATAATCCTCAATGATCCAAATGACTTGACATTAACCATCTTGAGTCCCTTCAGGGCTGTGAAAGGTAGTTGTGTTTCTAGAGACAACACAAGCCACCTGCATTTCCAAAAGGAATGCCACCTTGCACCCCAGGTGCAGGGAGTCTTCCCTGGCGGCTGCATCTCTGGTAGGAGACCTGTCCTGGTCTGAGTTTTCTGTGTGGACTACCTGCCAAGCAGAATGAGATCAGGGGAGCTCCCAGTCTCGCTGCTTCCAACACAATCTGACTTAGTACCAATAAACGCTGGTTCCTAGAGGTGTGCAAAAATTTCATCTTTGGCTCTCTGCTGGCTGAGCACCTCACGGTAGACAAGACTGGATGAGTCTCTTAGGGATGCAAGTGTTCACGTGCCATTTTATCATTCAAGTGAGTATTAGAGAGTCCTTGGGCGGGACACAGGATGAAAAAGAGTAAGATTTATGAGAAGAAAAGCCAAGGCCAAAGGTGAGAAGGTAAGAAGGTGGATGACAGTGAAATACAGAACACAGCAGCTCAGGACAAGTGGCACCACCAGAAAGGATATCTCGCAGGACTGTCCTTAAGGGCATTGAGGAATCCTGTTTGCTGTGAACCTGTGGGAAGGAAATCAACATTTAGTATCTGACAGTGATCTCCAGAATAAGCAGCCTCACGCTGAGAGTCCATCTATATAAAAATAATAGATGGCTAAAGATCAAATAATTATAGCTGGTAAGGGCTATGGCACCCAGTTTACTGATCAGAGATTGAAAACTCACTTTTCTTGTCAACAAGAAAATGCAGATTCATAATTAGACCCAACATCTGCAGGATATTTTTTTCAATAAAAGCAGATGGATGTCTGCATACTTTCCCATAAATTATAGTTTTGATTACGCTTTTGTTTTCTTCATTTTAATAGGAAAACAGAATACTATATACCATCTTCCCTCCATATTGAACTTATGACTCCAGAAATTCTATAGAAAAGTCTACATATGATACAGACTTTGTTTTTGCACTCAGAGTAAACAAAGTTGTAAAGCTGAAGTTTATTGGTGACTGTTAATGGGTTCAAGATGTTTTAATATGAGCTTGTCTATGCAGAAAACATTTCTGTAGAAGGTAGAGTAAAGGTATATCTGATGAAAAACATTTTTTAATGTATTGGCATCATACTTTTTAAAAGAAAAGCCTATGCAGAGAGGTCATGAAAAATCTCATATTGGGTCATGACATGGAATCCCTCCATGTCATATGGAGCCACTGTGCTTCAGGGGACAGAATGTGGCCCTCAGACAGCGATAAAAGACATAGGAGAACTGGTTGAGACCATACTGGGGCTACCTACCCCCTGTACTGTTTAACTGATGTGGTTGCAAGATGAGAATTAGCAAGTGGCTGCTGCATAACCAGAAAGTGTGTCCCATTCTGGAAAGGTGAAGAGCCTCCAATTCACATTTTTACTGTGTTCCTCTCCCATTTCATTCACTTCCCATAGTAAAGCACAAAAATATGTCAAGTGGACACACTATAGGTCACGGGTGAACACAATTTTGAGACAAACTAGGGAGAACCAAAGAAATTATGTTTTTCTCTACTAAACTCTCAATGTATCCTTTGCCTCAACTCTCCTTCCCCTTAAGGAAATCCAGACTTAACCTTTCCAAGAAAGCTGGAGATCAGTCTTCCCTACTCTCCCTGCCCCACCACCAACCTGGCAGGGAGAACCCAGGTACAGTAATGCAACTAACTTCTCAGCCTAACCTGACTGGGGGCGGGGTGGGGAGGGACTTCCAATGGGGGGCCGTGTGTGAGTGTGGGGCTGAGTATCACAGGCCAGGGGCATGTAGGTGTGAGTGGATGTGGATGTGAGAGAGTGTCTGTGAGTTTGTGAGAGTGTGAAGCAGTATAAGTATGGGTGAGGGTGTGTGTGAGAGAGAGACTGTGTGAAAGTGTTAAGTGTATGTGTGTTTTCCTGGAGTTTATATCACTGAGCAAGTAAAAACTAACCCTAGATAGTCAGAATGTATTAGGCCATATGGACAATCGATAGTATATATGAAAGAATCTGGAACTGTCAAGGATGATATAACAATGTAAGGTAAAATACCACCTTTCAGTGTCACATGTGTGGTGGAGCTGGTGCTTATTTACTCTCCAGTGATGTCAACAAATGCTTCTTTGAAGATGTCATATCACATTCTAGGCTTCCTCCTGCTTTTTTTGTCTGTGAATCCACAGTTAGGTATCTGGCTCTGTTTCTGGAAGGTTGGTCTCTGAAAATGGAGAGCAAGAAGCCTCTCCAGAGCCACCCACAGCACCTAGCTGGTGTGGACGAGGACTCTAGGGAATATAAGTCTTCTCTTGAAAGCCACTAAGATATGGCTTTTGTGCATATGTTAGAAGTTACAAGTTTGGGTCACATTTGTACAATAGGATTATGGTCAGAAACAATGAGACTAGGATGAAAACCATCTGTGAGAGCTTGGATAGTTCATGTAGTGTCCACAGTGGACTAGTGTTCATAGTGGCTGAGTGTGAACCACGCCTCAGCCCTCACGCAGTCCCCATGCAAGAAGGGGAGGGGAGACTCAGCCTGCTCCACTTGTGGGTCAGCACCACCATGGTGGGAGGAGGAGCACTCCGTTCAGGCACTTCTAGAAACACCATCGAGAGAAGCTGTACACTTGGTAATGGGCGGCTGTCCTTCAGGAATGCGGACAGGAGGCAAGGCTGGCCTTTAATGTTGCTTGTGACACCCTAATGAAACTTTAAGTGGCTAAATTGATAGTTCAAAGTCAATTGACTCCCGTCGCATTGCTCACTATTGTAGGAAAGTGAATGAGCAGGAGACAAAAGAAACTGCAGGCTACAACTGTCAGAATGGGGAATGAAAAGATACCATTTGTGTAGGCAAATATACTAAGATCATTTACATCTAAATCTAATAAAGTTGCTTTCTTCATGTGCGAAGGGTAGTTTGACCATTTCTAGCAGGTAACTGAATACTTCATTAAGTGGATATTCTTTTTTTTTTTTTAAGTGTATATTCTTAACATTTATAGATGCACATAAAAGAAAACCTAGTCTTTATCCTCAGACATGTTTTCTGTAGGGGGTGATGTCCTGCAGCAGTTGCTACCTTAGGAGTACTGGTTGTAGCATTCAGTAGCTATCACTGTGTCCTTTGTGTAAAGGTAGAGATGATTTTTTTAGGGGAATCCCTTAACAGAAGTCACTGACATTAGAATGGCAACAATGTTATTAGGGAAGAAGTCTTGTTAACAGAAATGAATCCTGGTCTAGGTGGGACCCCAGAAACTGCTGCTGGAAGGCTAGGGTTGGGGCACGGGGAGAGATGAAGAGGGATGGAGGAAGTGGAAAATGAAAAGGGGCAGGCAGGAAGCGAGGAGGGGAAATGGGGAGAGAGGAGGAAAAGAGAACCCAGAATGATTGAAATATTAAATCAAAATTAAATCAGAAAACCAAGGTCAGGCAAATGGTTACATACGTAATCTGGTTCCGCCAGCATACTTACGAAGAATGACGTGGGTGATAACGAATGCAAATATAAAGACTGTCAGAAAAGACAGGGATAAAATAAACATATAAAAAAATCTGTAGTTTCTTTTCCCCACACAGTTGCCTACCCAGGGACAGTGGTGATCAAACCGTTCTGAAATGAGAGGCAGAAAAAAAGGTGGAAAACAATTAATAAAATGTCTTTTTACTTGATGGATCCCCTTCCCCCATGCACTACCAATAATGTAACAAAACAACATCACAGCACAGGTTTCCCAGTTAACTACTTAGATGCTTATTCACAGAAATACATTTCAGGAACCTAGTTGTTCTTTTAGCAGAATCCAGCTATTTCAGAAAACTAGGTGGATCTACTACTGCTCACAAATGGTCACTGGAAGTAGGAAGATGGATTCTCTTTAGAATTAGAAAGGTAAGGATTTCCCTCTTTCTTGAAGGAAACCTCTGTGCAGTCACATAGCAATCTTCCCTTCAGATGGTGCCACTGCCACTGATGATAAGCGTCAGGCTGAGCTGGGCTGGATGTGACACTGGGTGGCTGTCTGGTATAGTAGGTGGCCATAAAGAGAGGTCACAAGGAACCTGGGACAGAGGGATAATCCTTTATGCTTCACATAAACTGCTCACAAACAGTAATGCAGTTGGCCTCCAAGCATTCCTATGAAAAAAAGGATGATGTTGCCCTATTTTAGAGGCAAGCAAACTGAGGCTTGAGGATACAGGGGCTGCAGACAGAGGGCAGCCAGCTCCTAGGCAGTGGAACTAGCGATGGAGCCGGCACTTGGGGTGCTGCTTCCTCTCCACTGCACAGGCGGCCTGTGGTGCTCAGGGACGACGGAGTGCTGAGCTCTGGCAACAGCATGCTGTGACTCCATGGCCCCCTAAGTGCAAGCCTAAGGCCCAGGATGCATTTATGATTTGCTTTTCTCCTTGCAAGTGAGGGCAAAATGCCTCTCTTTCCTACTCAGCAGCTCTTCTAGGCAGGAGCATCGCTTAGTGTCATTCTTACACAGCAGCTCACATCAGGCTGCCTGCTGTACCTCAGGGGGAGCAAATGCTCAGATTCAACTTAGCTTTGTATTCCAGGCTCTTTGCAGAGTTCACTTTCTGCACAGTTTTCATAGCTTAACTATCTATTATGTGCTTTAAAAACATGCAGCGAAGGCTCTATGAGGTATGATTGCACAAATAAGACAAATAGATCTGGGCAGTCGGTCACTTTCATGACTCTCTTGTCATGCTCCATAAAGCCATCTCCCATGTGATGCTGAATACTTGTTTCCTGAAAAGGACTCAGGGACACTTGGATGAGGGTTGGTGGCACAGGAATTGTAAGGGAATCTCTGTGGTCAGCAAGTATAACCAATCTGAGCAGAGGACATGAGGACAAATTTCAGAGCTCACTGGCTCGGTGACAACCCAATGGCCCCTAAGAAGCTGATACTCAACTGTAGTAATTACTTTTGGCAAGCTTGTGGGAATTCCATGTTCCTACTGCCACTCAGCCCTGGGTAAAAACAGCCTCCCTGGGTTCAAAGGGAGAGTGAGATAAATAGGGAGAACACAGAGAATGCTTAGGGCAGCGGACATACATTGAATAATGATAGATAATATCATATATTTGTCTAAAGTCATAGAATACACAAAACATGAACCCCAGTGCAAACGGTGGGCTTTGGATGACTCTGACACGTTAAGGTTGGACCAGCAAGTGGAACAAATACATTTACACGGGTGCTACAGGGTTGATAATGGACAATGAGAAGTAGTTCTTGGTCAGGGGATACAGGCACTGTCTGTACTTTCCTCTCAATTTTGTTGTGAGCCTAAAACTGTTTGAAACATTAGAGTCTCTGCATATTACCCAATCTTCACCTTCCCAAGTGACTGATCAGTGGTCTGTATGAGAGGTCTATAGAAAGTACAAGAACAGGGGACACAGGGCTGGGTGGGGAGGTTCACTAACATCAGGAAATCCCATGAGGGACAAAGGTCCTGCGTCTCTGCAGTTTATCTCCTGCCAGAGACAGAGTACTAAGAAGTGTCAGGTGGTGGGTTGGTACCACTGGCACCCTGGAGGCCCTTGGGAAATCATTGCTCTACAAGGGGTATGGATCCAGCCTCCCCAGAGCCCTGATGTGGAAGTCACCCCTGTTTGGAAATTTGTTCTTTGAAAACTTTTTGTGGGCTGAAAAAACCTCACAAAACTGCAGGCATGCTGGGAAGTTCTTTTGCTGGCCATGTCTCACATTGCTGTGGCTCTGTGGCTAAGGTTCTGGTGGTCAGTGGGCCCCACAGGCATGGAGTCCAAGGCCCAGGAGAGCCTCACCCCCAATCCTGTGCCCCTAACCTGTGCTCCTGCCTGGCTCCCACTTTCCTCCTAGGTTGCTGTGGGTAAGTGGCCTGGGGTTCAGTGTACCTTGCCTTCTCTCACCTTCCCTTTTTTTCCTTGTCTTTTCATTCCAAGGATACCAACTGCATATGGCCATCATCACATAGTTAACCTTTATTGATAGATTCCCCTACAGGCATCCTAGACTGTGCTTCCAGAGAGACTTCCTGTCATCCTTCAAACACTATCCTTCCCAGACTCCCAGCTTCCCCCAGCCCCACCCAGAACCCGAGGTACCATTTGGACCCTTTCTTCCTTTTTCCCCCAAATCTAACCCTGAGTGAGTCCATCAGCTCTGACTTGCCTTTATCTAAACTCTTGTGTGTTTTACTCAAAATTTTTGTCTACTGAAACACTGATTAAGCTTTAAGCCTAATAAACCCTTGTCAAATGACTGAGCAAGCCCACATACAACCAGAGACATCTGCAAAAGTACAGAGGTTGTCCAAAGTCACTCAGGTAAGGAATCCCAAAACGAGGGTAGGAGCCCAGCCCATTGCTCCCCAAGCCCTAAGCTCCTAACCAGTAAGTACCACACTGTTTTTACTGAGCACCTTCTATAAACCCAGCACTGTCACAGACGCTAAGACTAATATGGAGAAATAACAGCAACACAAGACTCATGGTTTCAAAGAGTTCTTCATCTTATTTGGGAAGGATGCTATTTCCAGGCTCTGAAATATTTCTCCGATAAAAGAAACACAGTGCAAATAACCCTAACTGAGCTTCTAAATCAGCTTGTCCCAATATCATTGCTGGCTGCTCGTGACAGTCTCACTTGGTGGGTCAAGGCTAGTGCAGGCCACGGAAACAGTGGAGGCCTCCGGGCCAGCTGGCCCTGCCCCACAGATGAGGGCCATCTGCACCCTGAAGGCACTACTAAGAGAGCTGGTGGGAAGCTGGGGTGCCACAGGGGGAGCTCTGAGTGGCTGCTTCCAGGCTGGAAGAGTAGACAAGAATGGGGCACAGCTGAGCTGGAGAGAGGGCGAGTGGCCATGGCTGACACGCAACCGAGCTCCCGGCGACTTGAGTGAAGCAGTAATTGGCTGGCAGGACAAACACCTGGAGGAGGGGAGGGGATTCTAACAGCTGGCAAGGCTAGTTGAGTGCAGAGAAGCCTCAAACAGTTGTTATTGGGGGTCAGTTTGTGTCTGTTCTGTGTGGGAAAATGGAACCTGTGGCCTGTGTGCTGAAGGTGGGTGAGTGTGACAGGATGTTCCCGAAAGGAGCATGTTTGTGGTGGTGCACACTTAGAGTCCCAGTGCTCAGGAGGATCACCAGGAGCTCAAGGACAGCCTCACCTGCCTGAGGAGACCCTGTCTCAGAGAGACCACCCCAGAGCTGTTGCATCCTTGGGTGCCGAGGTCTGCATTGGGACAGGAGTGGTCTCTACATCATGCCCTCTCTGCAGAGAGGAGCCACTCCTTGAGGCAAGGCTGCTGACTCAAACACTAGTGGCAGGGAGCTGGAAACCCTAAGGAGTCCTCTAAAACAACTATGAGTTAGCCATTAGCCATCCTTGTAGCACACGTGGAGCAGACACAGGCAGGCTCAAGTATGGGGGCGGGGAGGGGGTATGACTGCCACGGATTTTCTGTGAGTGATGGCTGCTCCTGGTGGCAGGGTGGAGGCAGTGGACAGTGCTGGTGGAAGGCAAGATGTTTGCCATGCTGACCAAAGGGCAAGCAAGATCCTTGTCATTGCACTGTGCTCAAAGATAGCTGAGAGCAGGAAGATGCAGACTCAAAGCTAAGGAATGAACAGGAGAGGAGCCTGTGAGCCAGGGAGGTGGGGTGGTTTCCTTCAAGGCCCCAAGGGTGCCCCAGAGAGACCTAGGAGCTGCAGTGCCACCGAGCCACCTATCTCCGATTCTCAGTGGAGAAAGAAGGTGCCACTAAAATGGGAACATAGTTCAGGAAAAGGAGATGCGGTCCTGTTGTGCTTACCTAATATTTTATTAATGCTTAATGAAAGCTTACAGCCACAGCTGTACCTATTACAAGAACGATATCCTTCACCTGAGAAAAGTCTTTGGATGTAGCCCTGCACCCCTGATCTGCATCCCAGGAGCCCCCTGAGTAGGGGAGAAACCTGGGCCTGCTGCAGCTGTGGGCTGAGCTACTCGGGATCCTGAGCTGTGTTTCTGTGCTTCTCCTATGTTTATTTTATTTTACTTATTTATTTATTTATTTATTTATTTATTTTCATATGTTTAAAGGAATATTTAATTTCTGGAAGCAACTGAATGAAATAAAAGACCTTAGAAGAAGTGGAAAATTATTAGCATTGGCTAGGATCTAAAATTGGAAATATGGAAAGAAAAGTATTTGCAAAAGGTGTGCTTGAAGGCTCCTAGAGAAAGAAATGAAATATTTGGAAAAACGTTAAAAATTTGAAGCCTCAGAGGAGATCAGCCTGTGACATGGGCCCTCCAAATGGGATCCAGAGCCAGGTGTAGACCACATACCAAGGCCAGAGCAGGCAGCCTAGAGCCAGAATTCAGTTTTCCAAGCAGCTTGGACATAGAGGTCAGAAAGAGTGTGTGTGTGTGTGTGTGTGTGTGTGTGCACGCGCGCGTGTGTGCTTGTGTGCGTGTGTTGGGGCATGTGGGGTGTGCAATCCCTTCTTGTTTGTTCCCATCTTGTCTTGACAATCCTGAGAACTAAGGGATGGAATTGTGCAATTAAAGTTTAAACCTTCTAATTTAAATGTTAATTGCATTCAAATTAAGTTAAATATTTTTAAAGGTTTGAAGTGGAAAATCACTTTTCTTTATACCTCAGGCTTTTTAACCTCCAAAATTAGAAAAATTTTGCCTTATAAGGTATTTTTTGTTTGCTTTTTTGAAGGGTAAATGTTGAGATACAGTGGTACGCAGGCCCTGGGCTTTAGGGTCTCCACATAATTTGTGAAGTTATGCAACAAGAACATTTAATTATTAAACTGGCTAAAGTATTTGAGGGTCAAGTATTCAGACACTAAAGAATTCAAGCTGCTCTAAGTCTTCCAAGATCTTAGTTCTAACAGCTTTGCCACTGTTCATTGACCAGTGAGATTTCAGGAAACAGGTTGCGTAGGCTTGACCTCACTTCTTCTTTTTCCTGCTTTTCCCAGTCTTTGGGTCCTACCCTGCCAAGCGCCAGAGTGTCATTTACTTTCACCCAGGTCTTATGCTTAATGCTACTATTCCCATTTTGCAGACGGAGGAGCTGGTGGTGGAATCAGGTGTTAAGCCAAGCTCAGCTCTCCCACCTAGGGCTGATTCCTTTGTCAGCTCCCTGCTTGCCCCTCTGTGGGGTACTGGGGGGCCTGAGGATGTAGCCTATCCTCCTGGAACAGCCCAGTAGACTCAGCTGCTGCAAGCACTGTAGAATGCTCCAGGCCCAGCAGGCTGGGGCAATGGAGTAAAAGGACATCCCTGTGCCAGAACTGGCCCTCCCTCCAGTGGCTTCCTGGGCTCTTCTGGTCCACGGTTTCTGTGCTCTGCAGTTTATAGAAGACACCTGTCCTGTGTCTGGTGATGCCTGCCTTTCATCTAGACATCCTCTTGCATGGGAAGGAGGCCTCCATCCACCAAGGGGAGCACCACAGATTCTGAGGCTTCTGCAGCTGTGAAACAGATAGAGCTGCTGGGTGCTGGGTAGAGGTGAGGTGGTGGGGATCACTGAGCCAAGAACCAGGGACACAGGTTTCTTCCCCCATCTTCTTTTAGCTCTTTTTCTGGAAGTGAATTCTGCTTAATTTGATGGGAAAACAAAATTAACTAAGTCTGTGGCCTTAAAGTAGTATTATAATGCTTCTATGTGGGTACTCAATTTCTTCATGTAAAAAGTTAGATTAGGAAAACACGAAGACACTTTTGAACTGGAAAATTAAATGCAAAAGACAGTGTTTAATTGGTGCCTGTATGGATTCTTCTGGTCTTGAGTATTTGCCAATGTCTTATAAATTAAGATTCTGCAAGCTTTTAGCTCTGTTTAAAAAAACTAAAATCTTTCAGTGTAAAAACCAGTTAGTAAATGCAGAATTATCATCATCCTTGTGCTTCTGTTTAACATAATCTTGGAGAATCACCGAGAAAGTGCCTCACCCGCTTCCCCCACTTCCTTGGTCCCCACTACCTGTGAGGTCACTGGGGGTCTCTGGGTACATGATGATGAAACTTGGCCAACAGACAGTAAAGTCTTTTCAGCTCCCCAAATGGACAATTTTAGACATTTCTGTTTCCTGCAGTTGTCTAGGTTTAATGCTGGTGTCTAACTCTGGTTCATGATGCTGAGGAAATATGCTTCCACAAGCAGGGTTGAGCATGCCTATGAGATGCAAGCATTCTGAAGCAAGTTATACCATGAGTTAGCACTGCTGAGTAGAGCAGGAATAGTTAGGAAGCTGTAGATAATAGGCATAAAAGGCCTTGCTACAGAGAGTGAGGGAGAAGGTAGGGAAAGACGATTTTACAGGTTTTTTTTTTTTTTTTTGTGGCCTGTTCAGCCCATCCTGGGAGCAGGACTGATGTGGCGTGTGGTGCCGGGATCAAACCGTGGTCCACATGTGCTTGCCTAAGCTTGCCTAAGCAGGCACTTTAGACCGCTGAGCTATCTTGCTGGCCCAGATGATTTCACTTGTAAGGGAAGTTTTTTTTTTTATTTTAAAGAATTATTTATTTATTTATTTATTTATTTGCTACAGGGTCTCACTGCATAGCTTGGACCCATAGTGATCCTTCTATCTCAACTTTCCCAGTGCTGGGATTACAGGCGTGGGCCACCACGCTCAATTCCTGTGGCATGGTGTACCTGGGGTTATGGAATGGGCAGGGCATGTGGTACCAGTGATCAAACCCAGGTCCTTGCGCTTATCAGGCAGGTACCTAGACAGCTGAGCTATCTCCCCACCTTGGAAGTTATTTTTGTAAGGAGATGTAAACTACTGAATAGAAATGAAATTACTTTAAATAAATTACTTGGCCAATTGGGACCCAGAAAGAAAACCCACAGTGCTCCAATTTTGGATTACAGAGGGTGAAAGGGAAAATTTTAACCAGGTAGAAGGAAAAGAGCCTCCTGCCCCACCTACCCAAGCACTCTCCCCTTTGTTAAGAATTAGAATAACAGCCCACTGTAGAAGGCGGTGAGCTAGTAGGAATTTCGGGGCTGGGTGGTATATGGTTTGCATCTAGATGTCTCCCAGAAGCCTCAGACAGTCAGAGGGGTGGGCTTCTACCTGAGAGAGGAATAACACAGACGGAGTTCCGAACTGCTATGATAAAATTAGTGATGTGAGTTCAAATTTGTTATATCTTCCAGAACACGAAGCCTTCATACACGGATGGTCCTCAGTGACCCTGCAGCAATCACGTGCTGGAGTAAGTGCACTAGCATGAGAGCTTGAGGACTGGGCGATTCTCCACCCTGGGGCCATGTAAACCCCTCTCAGGGCAAGCCTTACTCCACCTGCCTTCCGGTTTGCAGGGCCAGAAGGCAAGTCAGGGAGTCTCTCCTTAATTATCCACCCAACAAAATAGTTTTCCAAATCTGATAAAGGGAGCTTCTGCTATTACCCAGCTGCCCTGAGAAGCTTCTCAACTCTCTCTGGAAGTTACTGTTTTTAAATCATGACCCACCTTATGTCAGCATGACTTCTACACCTGCAGGGTTTTTGGATTTCAGTCCTTGTTCACATTGCTTGTTTCACTTGCTCTGTGTAGAGCCTGCCCGTGAGACAAGCAGCGTGGAGCCCCAGAGCACAGCCCAGGAAATGGATCCACCACTGGCTAGGAGCAGTGCTTCTGATGCCCGTACTATAGAGTCCCACTACACAGTTCGGATTCGTAGTGATCCTCCTGTTTTCAGTCTCCCAAGTGCTGGGATTATAGGCGCACAACCATGCCTAGTCTCAGTCTGTCTCAGCATGCCCCGGGAGCAGGGCCAGCATGGTACACCAGGGATCAAACTGCGTCCCTCCCTCGACCTAAGCAGGTGCTTTAATCTGCTGAACTCTCTGGCCGGCCCTCCTTCACATTTTTGTTTTTTTTTTTTGGTAAGGTTCTCCAGGATCTACAGGGTCTCACTATGTAGATCAGATTCATAGTGATTCTGCTGTGTTCAGCCTCCCAAAAAGCTGGGATTACAGGCTCACACCACCACGTCTAGTCTCAATCACTGTCTCAGAGGGCCCCAGGGGTGGAGCTGGCCTTGCACGCTAGGGATCGAACCCTGGCCTTGCATCTGCCTAAGCAGGCGCTTTAATCCGCTGAGCTATCTGGCGGGCCTTCCTTCACATTTTCTGAGCCTTATGTTCTTTCTTGTTCAGTTACTAAGATTTTTCAAATCTTCAGGCAATTTATTCTCAAATCAAGATTTCAGAACCGAGTTATCTCATGGGTATATTATACACAGGAAATAATTCTCTCTAAAGCATTTTAATTTGATTCCATAGATATGTAATTGGAGGATCATCTTCCCAATGAGTGTGCTTTTCCAAATTGAACACGTTGGTGATCTTGTAGCAAAGAATCTACCTCACCCGAGAGCTTGTCTGTGAGCAGGATTTAACAGCTTGATGGAACTGATGCTACTTCCTGTATGAAGTGGACTGTGATCTGTCCAATGAGAATCTTCTGAGAAGTGACTCAGAAGCATGGGAGGGGGACTCTTTACAAAGATGCTCTATGTTTCTGTGCTGCAACCATAGATCCAGCTTCTTTCCTAGTCATATTAAAACATAAAGCCAGCTCAACAAGCAATAGTATGTACTGTGCTATATTTTCAATGCACTTCAATACATAATATTGCACCCCAGGATAAAATTATGTACCTAGTGGGGTACCTGTGCCTCACAATAGTAAAAAGGCTGATTGTAGGACAGAACTGTGTAGGTTGGTGCCTCAATGCTCCAATGACAGCTTCATCTGGCATCTTTCTGTGAGGAAGCTATTTTTGAGCGTAACATTCATAAAGGCCCACTTCCTATCTCCAAAGACATTGGCCAGGAGCCAGAGTTGGTAGTGCACATCTGTAACCCTGGTGGGCAGAAGCAGGAGGATTACAAGTCTGAGCCAAGCCTGGGCACTTTGGTGACTTGTGAGGCCTGTCTCTTACTCTGAGGGCCACATGGACCCTGGCTACCCAGCACTGTCAGTCAGTTCTTTGGACAAGTCCTGGCAGCCTCAGTTTGTGACATGAACAGAAGCAGAGCCAGACGCAGGTAGGCTGGGGTCGGAGCTCACCTGCAGCATTTCCGACAAGCCTCACAGCTCCACAGGGATGGTAGGCTCCCTGCAGCAGCTGCTGCTCCAGCTTCTTAATTGGCTGGGATTTCAGGGTGTGTGTCGGAGGCTCTGACACAGTTAGAGACCACTGATGGGACAGAAGACAAATTCCTTAATCTATTAAACACACAATTATGTTTTTTTCCAGAGGTAGTCAGGGACCTACCTAGAGTCTGGGCCTGCAGATGCCCAATGTGCAACTCAAAGCAGGCTGAAGCTTGGTGCCTTTGCTTTCCTTTTTTCTGTGTCATTTATTACCTTGAAACTTTGGGACAGATCTCTGCTCAGCTCTACATGTAGGCATGCTAATCACTCAGCGAGTGTCTGTATGACGAGGCTTACTAGCCCTAAATTTACCCATGTGGTCTCGTTTCCTTTTAAGACTGATGGTACTAAATAAGAATAGCTAAAGAAATTTTCAAAATTTCCAGGGACCTCCAATTACCAGCTTTTATAGTGTCCAGTTCCAGACTCCTGGAGTGATTGCTAGAAGTCTCCAATCCTTTAATCACCTCAAATTCTAGGAAAATCAGAGCCTCACATACTACCCCATGGCGAGATCACCTTCCCGAGCAAGAGCCATCACCACACGGGTTCCAAATTGCTCCTCAAGCTGCGAGGATTCCTCTAGAGCTAGGAAACCAGGATTGAGATAATAGAAAACTGGACCCAGCCCATCATAGTGCCCTACAAAACTGGTCTTTATTCTACTGTGTAGGGGCCAGTCTGATCCTCCTCCTCACACCTGTGCCCCCTTCAGTTCCTCAAAAGGAAGGCTTTTCTGTTTTTTCTCACTTTCCTTTGTTAGGGGACCAGCTTGATCTTTGTCAGAGCCATGTGCCCTGCCCCTCATTTTTTCCTACTTTGAATTAAAGCATTTTCCTGTAAATCCATGATGAATGCTTCTGTTTTAATTTATATCAGCATTGTAGCCAGGACTCATGCTAGTCAATGGTAGTTTCACAATCCTTTTGTCCCTTGGGTTCAAGGTTTGACAGTCTACTGCAAACACCAGGCTTGAGGGCTGCTGTTGGGTCTAGAGGGTTCCAGCAGCCATCCCTGCTAAGTTTCAGGCAGGGCAGCTGCATCTGAGGTAGCGCTTGGGCACTGCTGCTAACAGCTTGTCCACACTTGGCATTGCGGTGGTCAATCACCTTCTTGCCTTGAGGCATCTCATTCACTACTCATTATACTTAGGTGAGTTTGCATTCAATTTCCAATGACATACTAGGCAGTTCTACCTAATTGTTCCAAAGACATCCAGCAGATCCAGCGCTCTGTGCATTACACCTCATTTGCTCTCTCTGGCACACAAGCTCGTGTCTTAGCTGGTGGCATCTCAATCATCCAGCCACCCGTATTGGGAACAGAAGTGCATTTGTTACCTGCCCCCTGTCCCTGCCCCACTCCCCCCTCCGGTCTTTTCTATCCTTACACTCCCATTTCTGAAGACCACTTCAGGATCCACACCCTTATGAGCCACTGTTACGTTTTCCTGGTTTCCCCCTTCAGGATGTCCCTCATATTGACACCGCAGGGGCCTTTCAGTGAAAATAAGATCTCATCATCCCCTTGCTTACATCTGCTGGGTAGGTCCTGCTGCTCAGGGTGCCCCGCTCTACTTACATTGGTGGTACCTTTCAATGTGCTGCAGAACTAAAAGGCCTGAAACCGGGATTTCCAAGCTGTGCTCCAATAAGCACTCCCCCTAACTCTTACCTTTTCTTCCCCTTGAACTGTAGCAACTACATCTCTATCAGTGCGATATTAATTTCCTTATATTTCATTCTCTCAAATGGGCCACTGCTAAAAACAACAAAAGAGACACATTTGCAGCTTACCAGTAACCGTTTATTGTGACTATCCTAGCAGTCCCCAGCCAAGCTCCAAGCAGGCACGGGACCTGCCCAACACCAGCCTCTCGGTGCACTGCTGAAATGACTCTGGGTCTGAGGATCATAATCCGGGTCCTGACCTTTTGTCTACTTAATGATGTCACTCAGGCAGTTTTCCTGGGACTCAGCAAGTTGGCGATGCTATAAAAGGTTCTTCCCTCTCAAAAACCATGATTCCACAGCTAAATAAATCTTAAGAACCGAAGTCAATTGTGTTTGCCCTCCACAAAATGAGGAAATGCTGCCAGCCCTCTCCAGGAGAAACTATAAATAAGGAATTTACAAGAACTGGAGTCCTCACGGCCTCAGGTTAGACACAGAACTAATTGGTGGCTCTAAAAGCAGCCAGAAAATACAAAGTGCTCTTCAGGGCAGCTGCCAGCGACTCCAGCCTGCGCAAGCTCCTTACCCTCTAAATATAGCGGATTGTTTTTGTTTCTTGTTCATATAAAGTAAGTAAACACTTCCCAGAGTCACTGCAGTCTATTCAGATCTTTAATGACTTTTCTGAGCAAAGGAACTCAGAAGAACAGGCAAGAGGGTCTCTCACGGTCAGGATGGGCTGCATAATGTGGCAGGTGCATTGCAAAATGAAAGCTTATGAAAAATTTATTAAGAATTTCGAAATCACTTTGACAAAGCATGCGATCCACCTTGATCCTGTGTGAGTGCACCCAGGATGGGGCCTGCCACCTGCCGTGGCTCTGTGGCTCGGGAATGTGATTTTCTCTGTTGCGGTAGATAAATATCTAGAGGTCCCACTGGCATTTTTGACAGGACTTACAGGGAGTTTCTAAGCACAATGTGAAGCCAGGAAGTTATAATTAGAAATTAAACTTAATAGTAGCCAACATCTCGTCCACTGGGATGGCCTTGGGGAAGCAGAAAAAGTCTTCCCAGTTGTCTCAGGCTGAGTGACAGACGACCCCACCACAGAGGCCTATAGTGGGAAGATTTCAGGCTGCTTGCATTTCTGGAGCCTGGGAGAGACTGACTGATGAAGGTGTGATGGGAACAAGGTGAAGGAAGGAAGGAGGAGAGACAGCAGGAAGACCAGAGTCACCAAATGCTACAACCGCCCAATCCTGCATCCAATTGTTTTCTAAAATATCAGAAACTCTAGGTTTAACCTCTAAGGCTTTCTGAAAAATGTTTAACTCCCTAATACTTTGAAAAATCTAATGTAAACTGCAACCTATCCCCACCATCCCCAAATGCTCACCCATTTATCGTATGACTTCCTAAAGCCTGCTCTTAGGCACCAGGAAAAGAACGGGTGGCTTACAGCTTTAGTTCATAGAAATGGAAGTGACCAACTTAAAACCGAGTCATTCTAAGAAGCTGGGGGAGGCTGTGGAACAGGTGCCTACCTACCACATGCCATGCAAATGTGCCCCCCTGCAGGTGCTGAAGGCATAGACCATAGTGGCCCAGCCACAGGTGGCTGGCACCCTGGATTACTTTGGGTAACCCACTCCAAATGGAGCTTCCTTGCTTGAACTTCAGTCCAAGGCTTTTATAACTAAAGGCTGCAGTCAGAGAATGGGTCCTGACATCAATGTAGTGGGCTAGGACCAACGTTAAGAACCAACATGAATAGAAGGCACTCAGGCATCTCCTCTGGTCCACGTACTGAGTCATAAGCTTTCATCTTGGAATTGCTTCCCATTGGATCTTAATGAAGAATGTGTTTCTTACTGTGAGTTGTAGGCAAACACAAGTATGTAAACCACTGCTTTATTTATATTTAGCTGGCACATGATAGGTCTGAAAATACTTGTTGAGTAAATAAGTATATGCTTACACTATATCTGAAACAGGCCTAAATACATGATGAGTAGTTTTTAACAATGTCATGTCTATCTTGCCATCAATACATTAAGAATACCGATCAGAGTTAATTTTATAAAACTTAGAACATCTCTTGAGATATTTAACTTGTACTTTTGGGAGTTTAAGGGTGAGTGTCATAAGTTTTATTTATTTTAGGCTGGATGGGGAAACTTTTTTCAGTTAAGAACACTAGCCTAGTCAGAGAACCAAAAAGAACAATAGAGCTAAAAAAGAGAAAGGTGAAATGGAGAGATTAAGTAGATACAGGAACAAGGATGTTAAATCCTTCTCCTCATTCTTAGTTCCCTCCCTTCTCTAGCAGATGTCAATGGGTGCTTGGGAGAGACACAGTGCCAGAGGGACATGGCACTATGACAGTTCTAGCTGGTATGTGATGGGAACCCCCTCGGCAGATGAGGAACATAGAGAGGGGAGCAAGAGGCCAGGGGGCTGGAGCTAGGAGACACTGAGAAGTGGGGTGCACACAGAGCTGGGGCAGTGTGCTGGATGCAGAGCTCATGGCATGTTGCATAGCGGTGGAAGATTCAAGCTGCTTCCCTCTACTGGTCAGATTTTGTGTAAGAATGGTCACTCTGGCATCACTGAAGAGGCTGGATTGGGTGCGGGAGCAGAAAGGGGTATTGGGGGTCTTCTGGGAGCCCTGTGCAGTAGCTTGTAGCTAGCCATGGAAGGGTAGAGAGAGAAATGGCTAAAGCTGGGCTCCATCTAGTAAGCACAAGGTACACAATTGGGTGATTGATTAGGCAAGGGAGGTGTAGCTGAGGAAGGAGTCAACTGGGATGCTCAGGTGCTAATGAATGTCATTGGCACTTAGCAAGGTGGTGGTACTGGAGATGCTGAAGTGGGGTTTTAGGTCTCTTCAAGCACAGATGTCCAGTAGGCAGGTGGATATGGAAGTCAAAGCTCTGAAGAGAGGTCAGAGCCAGAGACAAACTGGAGAGAAAGATTTCTGGAAGGCAGAAAGGAGCAGGACATAGAGACAGACCGTACACAAATAAAAAGGGACAGAGCAAGTTAAAAAAGATGCACACACCAGGAGACTGAGACAGACAGAAATAGACTTTCACAATGTGGTTGCTGTGGCTTTTCTAGGTATTGAAGAAAAGTATTTTTAAAGCCGAGTTGCAGTCTGGTAATTCTGGGCAGAAAAGAGGTGAGCACTTGGCCAGGGGTATAATCCTCTGCTGCCTGAGACCAAACCTGTGGGCACAATTCTTGTAAACAGATAACCTCTATGCACTGATGTCATGGTTTAGATCTAGAATATTCCCCTAGAGTCTCATGTGTTCAGAGGTGGGACTAATAGAAAGCGATTGGATGATGGGGTGCTAGACTCATCGGTGGCTTAGTCTACTGGCAAGTCTAAGATTCAGTGAATGTGCTGTTGGGAGCCTAGGCCTGGTTGGAAGAGTGGGGGTCCCCAGAGGCACAGCCTGGAATGGTGTATCTCCCACCCCAGCTCCTCTCTTCTCTCTCTGCTTCCTGGTGCATTGAGCAGCTTTCTTCCATCAGACCCTTCCCCTTGGAGCCAGTGGATTATGGACTGAATCTCCAAGACCCTGAGCCAAAGTAAACATCTTCAAGTTGAGAATGTCAGGCATTTTGTCCTAACTACAAGAAAGTGACTAAGACAAATGTGCATGCACCCAGCTGGGGTGTCACTAACTAAGCTAGGTCAAAATGAAAGTGTTCCCTGGAGGCCCTAGACATTCTGTAGCTGGGAGTTCTCTGTAGCATGTGCTTTCTTAGCAGCCTCAGTTGCCTCTCCAGTGAACTTGCTGAGGGCTGATGCCATCCGTGCCTGAGAGTCTCAGTTGACTGTTCTGCCACACCTCCCTTGTCTAATGCATCATTAGATTCTGCAGTCTATTCTTTTTTTGGTGAAAACAGATTCTAAATAAATAAAAGCACTGGATAAAAAAGACATTTTACATTTAAAAATTTACTTTAAATGTATTGTTTACTAGACTCCTTTAACAAATTATTTTAGTTATTTTTTATGTATTTGGTATAGGGTCTCATTACACAGCTCAGATTCATAGTGATCTTACTGTTTTCAGCTTCTCTAGTGCTGGGATTACAGGTGTGCACCACATACACAGTCTCGGTGGCCAGCTCAGCGAGCCTACAGGCAGGGCCAGTGCAGCATGTGGTGCTGGGGTCAAACCCCAGTCCCCGAGCTTGCCTAAGCAGGCACTTAGTCTGCTGAGCCATCTCGCCAGCCCTAACAAATAATTTTAAGAGTACGTGTATGTGTAGATCTCAGTCCTTTAGGAGAGTATTTGATAGAAAGCCCTACAGCATTGGCCATGCAGGGATTCTGCTTCCATAAGACTTCGATTTCTTACTCTACATTTATACCTGATCCCTGATTATGAATTGGTGGCCCAAGTAGCTGGTCTATAGGCAGACAAAGGGCTGGCTGTGCATGAGGGAGAGCTCTGGCTTCTGCGACAGTTACTAAAAATGAACAAGTCGGGGTTGTGACTTTGTCTCCCAGTCAGTTTAAAAGCTTGTTTAACCTAAGTCTGTCCTGAATGGATGGCGCTATCCTGGGCACCTTGACAAAATCAGAGACTGGATCCTATATATACCTGGTCCAAGACTAAAGTCTCTAGTGACGTCTCCACATTTTCCAGAAAGTGCGCCAGCTTAGCAATGTCTATGCTCATTTGATTTGCAGGCATGACCTCCGTACTTGCCCATGGGCACTGTCCTGAGACTAGGGGTGATTGACAGATAAAGATTTGGCCCATGGAAACAAAACCAGACTCATGAAAACATCATGGGGGTAACAGTTTGACTATTCTAACTAAAGGGCCAGACTGTTGACTCAATGCCAGGTTCCTCCCCCCAGGGTAGCGGCCTGTGTGTCTAACAATATTTAAGGTGAGTGGAGTCACTGCTAGGCAAGCTAAAAACTCTGGTAATGTCTGAAGTCAGCCTGGGATGAACGATAATGAACCACCTACAGAATTATAGACAAAACTGCCAAGTGGCATATTTGTATAGTTCTTTGTCCCCGGGGGAACCGACGATGCTTAAATCAGCCTGAAGGTCTGGGAGAGGAGCCCTTGTGTGATCTGGATCCAGTCCTGGAGTCTCAAAATGATTTCCCTGGTGTCCTGAGTCTCCTCCTACTTGTGATGGCTGAAGTGTTTGTCCAAAGTATAGTTTGGACTCCTTGTTACTCCAGCCTCTCATGAAGGGTGTGCCTCCTCCCCAGGTCCATCTGAGCTGTAAGCCTGTCACCTGCTCTCCTTTCTTCTGTGGCTGCCAGAGCAGGGAAGAGGCTGCTTACCGCAGATCTGTCCCCCTGTCTTTTTCTGTTACTTTCCAGGACTTACCTCCCCACCTGACCCCTTTTTTGTTTATATGTCTGGCTTGATAGGAAACAGGCAGCTACAGTGGGACCTATGTCATGCTGCTTGGGCTCTGGAGGGCTGGTCTCACTCTTTGGGTCCTTATATTTATTTTAAACAGCTGCAGAGCAAGTTGTGGACCAAGAATCAGATAGTTCCAAATGGTTAAGCTGAATCATACACTTTATAGGCTCAGGTCATTGAGTCATGATACACTTAAATATGGGAATGCCACCTTTTTTAAAAGTCTTAATTTTGTCATGGGAAATAAACATGTTCTCAGAGGAAGCAAACTTTCCATTATTCCAATCCCATTAATTTAATGAAGACTGCAGGTTTCTCCTCTGAAATACTTCTGTAGTCCATTCATCTCTCCCCATCCCTTGGGCACTGCCTCGGTCCAGGCCACAGTGACAGTCCAAACTTGTCCCTTTGGCTATGAACTGCCACCATGTAGTTTACCCTGCAATGGATCCAGGAGGTATTGTCTATAACACACTTTTGATGAGGTCACTCACTGCCTTTTATGGTTTATATCTAGATGTCCCCCAAGGGTCACATTTGCTCCACGACAGATCTTTTAGAAGGGGACTGACTCATGGGGGCGCTATTGCTGATTTGCTATTAGGATGTGGAGGGTCCTAAGAGGTGAATCTATGGGGTGTGTCCCAGAAGGGCGGATCTCCCGTCCCACTCTTTCTTCTCTCTGCTTCCTGGTTGCTCTGATTTGAGCAGTTTTCCTCTTCCCAGACCCTTCCTCTGTACTGCGGACCCTCAAAGACTAAGATTTCAGAACTGTGAGTCAAAGTAAGCCTCTCCTCCAAGTTGTGCGGATTGGGTATTCTGTCCCAGAAACAAAGTGGTGATGACACTGTCCTTTGCCCTTCAGCAAGATCAAAACTTGCTGGTGTATCTGTGAGGCATCTGCTTTCTTCCTACCTGGTTTCAGCCCTCTCTGTCTGGAGCCTGCAGTCCTTGGGCCCTGCCTGGCCGCTCTTGTCCTGGGCTCTCATAGTTTGTCCTCTCTGCTGCCCAGCCTGTCCTGTGGCCCAGTGTAGCTTTTCTGCTCGCCTGCTTCCCTTACCTGCTGCACTGCAACCTACCCTTGGGGTCTCAGATTGCACATTCCCTCTCTGGGCTGTTGTCTTTCCCACAGTCTCCCCACAACCTGTATACTCCCGTATTTCCTCTGTTTACCCTCCTATAGACAGGTGTACCCTCATGAATCTGTGTTCCTGTGCAAGTCTGTAATCATTCAGGAGGACCGTGAGGGTCACATTCACCACTGTCTCCCGGCACTCACCCAGCACGGGGCTCACCTAGCACACTATCAGGAGTCACCACAGTGACTGCAGCGCTCTCTAGTCCCCCTGCACAGAGGGTAGGGATCCTGCCTGTGGGCTGCCAACTTCCTGTCCCAAGGCCAAGCACCAGGATGACCATGGATGGAAAAAATGCATTGTTTTTCAACTCACTGGTGAAAAACAAGCCCACAGATCAGCTAATAGCAAGCAGTGGTCTTTAAACTTCTTAGTAAGAAACTGGGCACTTGTCTATGAAAGTGGCTATCACTCCACTGTAGTGTTGTGAATTTTATGCTTTTCAGTGCCAAGAGGATGCTCTGGGACATGATTTTTTTTTTTTTTTTTTTGCCACCGTTTAGTAGAAAAGTGTGTGACGCAAGCCATCACAAAGCCTGAGCGCAGCTTGAAGATAATCACTGCTTCAAATTTAAGCCCAGACTGTCAGCATTCTATTATCATTTGGGGGAAGGTTTGAATTTCTTTACCCAGAAGTTTTGTCTCTTTCCAGTATTTCTCAATTACATAAAGGGATTGAGACAAGAGGAAGGTGAGAGGGAATGGAGACTCAACAATGTTCGTGTGTGTGTGTGTGTGTGTGTGTGTGTGTGTGTGTTTTCTCCAGTACCAGGGGCCAAACTGAGGGCCTTGCACTTGCTGTGCAGGCACTTGTGCCATTGAGCTATATCTCTAGCCCTCTCAACAATGTTTAAGCAGACACTTTGTTAAAATAGGTTGTGTTTGCTGGGGGCCAGCAGCTCACACTGGATTGCCTTCTGTGTCCCCTTCTTTGTAATGAAGGAAGCCAAGCCACTGAGTGCCAGCCCATGATGTCTTACTAAGGGGTGTCCTGGCCCCACCTCCCACCCTCAGGAAGCCCCAAGCTGCACATCTGTGTTTGGGACAAGAGAGGAAAGAAGAACAGGCCTGGTGCAGTTTGTTTTCTTTTTTAAAGAGCTTTAAAATGGCATTCCTGAAATAAATGTTATTTATATATTGCTTGAAAAAAAAATCAACACAAACCCTCTGGCAGGCTGGAGACATGTTACCCGCCACTATAAGGAGCCTATTTTCGAACAACTTAAGAGTCCAAGCCAGACTGAACTAGGGGTTCTTAATCTTTTCTGTGCCATGAAGCCTTCCTCAGTTGGGTAAGGGTCATTGTCCCATTACCACTGTGTTTTAAATACATAGAATACATGAGATGGCAAAAGAGAGCAGTAATAAAAAGAAGTACTATTTTCAAAATAATTTTGACATGATATATTAAGATGTATCCTCTTTATTAATGTGCTAACAAGATGTGTGGCTTATCAACTACCATAATTCTGAGGTAGGAGTGTAAATGTTATTCTGAGCTATCTATGATGACTGTATTGCCTATCACATGACAATCTTTACAGTTTCTAGTGGTAACAAATGCTACTAATGTGATTTGTTGCCTATATATTTATATGCTTAAGTGAAGTAAACTAACCTCTTTCCTTCTTGCCTGCCTGCCTGCTTGCCTGTCTTCCTTCCTTCCTGACTTCCTTCCTTCCTG